>NC_089509.1:73277892-73910668 GCF_036850995.1 Saccopteryx leptura | reverse complement strand
CCTTTATCCACTTTGTTCTTATTTTTCTTTTTGGCAATTTACTTGCTTATTATTCATTTACTTCTTTTCTTTTTTTTTTTCACTTTTCCGAAGCTGGACATGGGGAGGCAGTCAGACAGACTCCTGCATGCTCCCGACTGGGATCCACCTGGCATGCCCACCAGGGGGCGATGCTCTGCCCATCTTGGGGCGTCACTCTGCCGCAATCAGAGCCATTCTAGCGCCTGAGGCAGAGGCCACAGAGCCATCCTCAGCGCCCGGGCAAACTCTGCTCCAGTGGAGCCTTGGCTGCGGGAGGGGAAGAGAGAGACAGAGAGGAAGGAGAGGGGGAGGGGTGGAGAAGCAGATGGGCGCTTCTCCTGTGTGCCCTGGTAGGGAATCGAACCTGGGACTCCTGCACGCCAGGTCGACGCTCTACCACTGAGCCAACCGGCCAGGGCCATTTACTTCTTTATAATTCATCATCAATGAATGAAAATATATGTTTTAACAAATCATTAAATTTAATTTCTAGAAGTTTTGGCTTAGTTTTAACCCATGATCTTTGGCCTTGATATCCTCAGGACTCCTGTCAATACTCTTCTCTGTTTCTAATAAAATATTTTATGTTCATATTGCTAGGTTTTATAAGATAGGCAAAAACTCTCTTATTAAAATGTTAATTTGATTGGAGACATCAATTTCTCATCAAAACAAAAAAAATTGAATAATTTTGAGTATGTCTAATCATTTTAGACATTTAAAAAAATTATCAATTGAATATAAACTAAAGGCTTATTAAGCATAATCAAAGGTATATTTAAAAAACTAATATTTGGCCTGACCTGTGGTGGCACAATGGATAAAGTTTTAACCTGGAACACTGAGGTCGCTGGTTTGAGACTCTGGGCTTGCTTGGTCAAGGCACGGGAGTTGATGCTTCCTGCTCCTTCCCACTTCTCTCTCTCTCTAAAAATGAATAAATAAAATCTAAAAAAACTTATATTTGAGCAAGCATGCATGATTATATTGCAAATAGGATATAATTTTTTTAATATATAAACAGTATGTAGGGCTATTGAAAAGGAAAACAGCATTCTGTAAGATCTAATGACTGTGTAATAAGAACATCAGGCTTCAGAGGCTGTTCTGATTATGTATGAACATGTATATTCATGTGATTTGACCAAAGAATATTGTGTAACAACTTGAAAAAAGAATATTGCTCATTATAAATTTTGTAAGACACGATTTTTTTTGAGGTAACTCATTAGTAAGTGACTGAATAAATTATGTATTTTTCATTCATGTTGCTTATTCACCTTGGAATAAATCTGTCAGGCTGAAAAATATAGTTTTTGATTCACATAGTGAAGCAGAAATTTGAAGACTAATCAACCAAATCTGCAAAGGAGCCCACATATTTATTAAGTATTTTCAAATGTAAGAAGAGAATTTGTGTTTGAATTATGGGTAAAAGTTTTAACCACTAGAGAATTATCTATGCAAATAGAACTGAACTGAAAGAAGGCAGGCTATTTAAAATCCTCATTTATCTTCACCCAAAAAGAATAAATGAATAATAAAATCCTCATTTATCATTTTGTAGATGGTTTTTGATGTAGTATTTCAGTTTCTTTGAGTTTTTCATTAGTAGATCTTAAATTTTTCACCACACACAAAACTGGTAATTATGTGGAGTGTAGCAAGTGTTAACAAACCCTACTGTGGTCACCATTTTATGATACATAAGTGTATCAAATCATCATGTTGTAGAACTTAAACATATACAATGTTATATATCAATTATATCTCAATATACTATAAAAATAGACAATAATTTAAAGAAATTAAGGAGAGCAGTGTAAATAATTTTGGGGGTGGATATGGGAAACATTGAAACTTCTTTATTCCCTCCCATTATTTTTTTCAATGGGGAAAAATGAATTGAGTTAAATTAACAGAGGTTTTTTCATATTTTTAGTTCTATGAAAAGATTCCCTTTATGTTTTCAGTGGGCCCATCAAATCTTAAAGACATTTGTCAGGAAGCCAAAGCTGACCTCTGTCTTTGGTAGTATACTAGTTAATTTAGAAACTGTTTCTGGGATACATTGTTCAATCTCTACAGGTAGAAATATTGAAATGTCCTACTGATTCATAAATGCCAATTCTAGCCCTGGCTGAATGGCTCAGAGCATGGTCCTGAAGAATAAAGGTTGCTGATTCAATTTCTGATCAAGGGCAAATATACGAACAGATCAATGTTCCGCTCTCTCTCTCTTTTCCCCCCCTTCCTCTCTCACTGAAATCAATAAAGTAAAAAAAAATTTTTTTAATTGAAATACATAAATAAATAAATAGATGTCAATTCCACCCCAAACCACCATTTTGGCTGATATATTTTGAGTGAAAATAATTTATGAAAATCAAAACTCATTTCTAGATACTGATAATTAAAAATATCTATGTAACTCCTTAAAAGTAATTTTTTGATTACTAATATGATATTTAACTACTTAATTGCCTGTGTAGGTTGTATTGATTCCTCCAAAAAGGTACGTTGAAGTCCTAACTGTAGGTACTTTTGAATGTAAACTTACTAGGAAGTAGCACTTGTGGATGTAGTAAAGTAAGATGAAATTGTAGCGGATGAGGGTGGGCCCTAAATACCAGTAGCTGGTATTCTTATACAGAAAGAGATATTCAGTGAAACCAGAAAACATAAGAAGAGTGCCATGTAACAATGGTGGCAGAGAGTGGAGTGATGTGTCTGAAAACTAAGGTATAGCAAATATCGCTAGCCATCACCTTAAGCTTGGAAGAAGCAAGGGAGGACTTTCCCCTAGAGTTCAGAGGAGGCATGACCCTGACTATACCTTGATTTCAGACTTCTAGCCTCTGGGACTATGAGATAATAAATTTCTGTTGTTTGAAGCAACCCATTTTGTGGTAATTTGTTACAGTAGCCCTAGGAAATTAATACAGTGCCATGATACAAAATAAATACTATTAATATATTTGTCTGTCTTTAAAAAATTATATGTATATAAGCAATCTTAATAATTGTTATTTGAGCTAAACCCCTTTTAATAAGTACCTGCTTTACAAACAAATTCTACTATCTGTTCTATTATGTTTGTCATGATTAATACAGTCATGGAAATTGTCATATATATACCACATTTCAATTTTTTGTGATAATTATTAAGTCAAATAAGTTGCTTATTATTATACAATTGAATATATGTTGCCAAATTGTCTGCAGCAGACATGTACCTACTGGAAATGATCAGTCTGCTTAGTCTCTACCCATCTGAGAGTTGAAAAACAATCTTATTAATATTTGATTTACATTTGTTTGATTTTATGAAATTTCACTTTTTGAAATGTACCTTTATAATTATCATTGTGTTCCCTACCTGGTCATATACTTAATTCTTTTTCAATTGGGTTGCTTTTTTTGCCAATATCTTGTATTTTGGATTTTCAAACATGAATCTCTGTGATCATGGGCAAGTTAATTTCTCTAAGCCTCATTATTCTTATCTGTAAAATGGTAATAATTAGATAATACAGCCCTTAAAGATATCACTAATAGCAGAATACCTACAGGGAATTATTACACAGTACAGAACATATCCTGGGACATCATCAGTACTTCATTAACGAGTGAGAAGAACCATCAGTGATATAATAAATATAATACATCAGCTTATTATGAAAATATGCAGTTTACTGTAAGAGTTCACTAATTAAAAGTTTTCTAGGTCCAGAATGTAAGAAATATTTTATTCACAAAGCATTCTGCCCCTGTTGCATTTACTTTTGTCTTTGTTCCTAGTGAATAGTACAATATATACACTCCTGCCTCTTCTCACTTGGTTTGCTCATCTAGAATGTCACCTGATATATCTTTCATGTTGCTCATTAACTATTTTGAAAATTCCAATAAATGGTGTTTAAATTCTTTCCTTTAATATTTTCTATAGGTATTTCATTATTTCAATCCTAATAGTGTTCACCATCCTAATCCAAAAACTTTACAAACCCCAACCATCTATTTTACCTCTACTTCATCCATCAACAATCCATCATTTCTTATCTTTTCTCTAACACAGTTCTCCAAATTATCTTTGTGACAAAGGTAGAAGTCTTCTTTATATCTAAGGTGCAAAATGTAGCAAGATGTACCTAGTCTGTTTTCTATTATTCTTCAATATGACCCGGCCACTCTAAACTCGACTGCTAAATTTGCATCAAATGAGCTAATCTATCTTTTTTCTCCAGGCTTTGGGTATTTGAGAAAATGGACCTCAATTTCTCGCTTCATAATGATTAGAGCTTTTCTTCAGTTCTGCAATTTCTACCAACTAGGTTCTTGTCTTTCACCTAGGCTGGCCTGCTTCACCTCTTCCCTCCCTTCCTCCATAACCTCCCTTCCTGCCTTTCTCCATCTCTCTCTTTTTTCCTTCTTCCTTCCCTTCCATTTCCCTTCTTCCTTCCTTCCTTTCCTTCCTCCTTTCCTTCCCTTATTTCCATCCTTCTTTCCTTCCTTCTTCCTTCCTTCCTTCCTTCCTTTCTTCCTTCCTTCCTTCCTTCCTTCCTTCCTTCCTTCCTCCCTCCTTCCTTTCCTTCTTTCCTTCCTTCCTTCCTTCCTTCCTTCCTTCCTTCCTTCCTTCCTTCCTTCCTTCCTTCCTTCCTTCCTTCCTTCCTTCCTTCTTGTCATAAGAGCACTTAACAGTAGAGCTATTCTCTTTGCAGATTTAAGTGTACAATATAGTGTACAGACACAATGTTGTATAGCAGATGCCTGGAACTTGTTCATCTTGCATAACTGAAATTTTATACCTACTTAGCAACTAGCCATTTCTCCCTACCCTGAAGGTCCTGGCAACCATCATGCTATTTCTTGCTTCCATGAGCTTTTCTTCATGCCATTTTCTTTTTTTTTTTTTAAAGATTTTATTTGTTGATTTTAGAGAGGAAGTAGAGGAAGATAGTAGTTGCTTCTTGTATGTGCCTTGACCGGACAGGCCCAAGGATTTGAACTGGCAGCCTCAGCACCCCAGGTCAGTGCTCTATCCAGTGCGCCACCAGAGCATGCCATTTTCTTTACCTAAGCTTATTATGTAGCACTTCATAGTAAACCTTTCCTAATATGTCTGTCCTTGCACAAGTTTCTGTATTACAGTAATACTTATTAGAATAGTTGTTTTGTCTTATTCTTAGCAATTTCCCCAGTAACAAGTATGTTTGAAGTTTCATAGGTTCCCAAACAACATGAACTGAATACTCTATACTGCCTTTCCAAGATATGTTAATTTATTTAAATGTTGTATGATTTATTTTTCTGTATCGCTTATTTCTGTTTTCTGATTCCTTAGAAACAAATGGAACCAGGTTACCAATTATATCCTTGACTTGCATGTTCAAGATTTGTGATTACTTCCTCTGGTATCCAGGCTTGGAAGTATAGGTCCTAAGAATCTTCCTTTCGTTTGCTATCAGAAACTGTGTTGGTAATATATGTGGGTATTTATGTTTATTAGAATCATAAATGACAAAACAAGGAATGCATGTAAAGATGATTGAAGTATTTAAACCAGAGTTAGAACATGAAAAGAGAATGGCATTGGTGCTGTTAGGTGCTTCAACTGCTGATGAGCTGAATTGAACTAATAGAAGCAGCTTTTATCCTCTTTTTTTCCTCCAAGTGAAAAAACACTTGCAATACAGCTCAGTTACGTTTCTGTGTTCCTGGATGCACACTGGGTCTTCTTTGAAGTACAGTGAGATAAACAGGGAGAGATCCCTAGGGCTCCTCGTTTCTCAGGGATGTAAGGAGAGTTAATATTTCCTTGGGATAAATTTCTGGTAATTAACTTGTTTTCCTCTAGATTTCCCTTTTCTTAATTAATAAAAACATTAGCTAATAATGTCTGTTTAATTTTCTCTCATTACTACAAAAATAACTAAATCAAGTTTGAGGGTGCTAATTTAAAATTCCAAAATATTGTTGCTTTAATAACAGTGCTCCTTAATTTGAGAAATTTCTTTGGGTTTTCTATGTTTACAAGAACAGTTCTCCTTTTTTCTTCTCTGCTTCTGGTACCTCCTCCGTACCTTAGAAGACTATTTAGTCCAGTTCATCTCATAGCAAACCTAGCAGAACTGATGAGGTCCAAAATAAGCATAAGGTCATGATTCAGGTATCTATAGCTGAGTAATTTTTCTCACATCATTATAAATTCATCACTGCTACTGAACACATGCACTTTCTAAAGTAGATGCTTCTGTTATTACTTCTGAGTTTTAAAATATTTAATAAAATACTGAGTTTCTCCAAAATAGTCCCTGCTTAAAAAACAAACACCTAGACAATAATGGAATATTTATGACCAAAAATTAAGGGTGGGGTTATTGGAGAACAAGGGGATACCCAAAGGAACAAGATTTTATGATCTACATTCTCTGTGCACCTTTGAGAAAACCTTTTAAATGGGATCATCTTTACTTAAGACATTTAATTTCTTTAAGACAAAATGATATGGGAGCTTCTTGTAAGTATATGTTTGGCATCTTAGCTATTTTCCAAATGCCAGATAATTTACTACTTCCTACTCCCTACTCTGTCTCTTTCATTTCTGTAAATATAAGTCCTTGTACTAATTGAAAAGTTCTTTCATAATAGGTTTCTTTCGTAATTGCATTAAGATCCAAAGAGATAGTCTTTGCTGATTGAAAATTTGCAATTCACATGTAATGGCAAGTATTGTCACTGCTCAAGTTTTGCAAATGCAAACCAGCATGTATTCCTGTCCTCCAATAAGATGTTGTTAAGTCTTTTCCAAGCTCACATGAAATAAGGAACTCTTTTCTTTCTCCTTCCTAGTGCTCTGAGATAGACTTCATAATTTAGTCTTTTCTGATTTCCAATCTAAAAATTATACAAGTGGAAGATTTGAAGTTGTACAACATATGAACATACAGACATTCTGGCAAACAATTCTCTTTTGGAAGAGTGTAGAGTACTTCACATAGATACGTGGAAAATGGTTATAGCTATTAATGTCTTTTGTGTGTATGTGTGGGTTTCTTAAAAATAATGCAACAATGATTTACTTTTTAAAATGATTATATGAGTAGAAGCAAGTTTTAACAACCATCTATACCCATTGAATACCATTACTGACAAGAAATTTACCATCTCAAACAGTAATGCATTTAAGTTTCAAATGTTTTGGTTGATATAAATCTAATAAGCTTTTTTATTTCCTTAGCCTATAAATTAAAAAAAATTCACATTCTTATACTTTAAAAAATACTTCGTCATTTAATGATTATTGTCATTTTCAGACATCACTATTTATAACATTCCTTTAAAAATATAACTCCCAGTAAATGCAATGCAAGTATTACAATCAATGCAACTTAGAGTCTTCTGGATTTAGTCAGCTCTGGTTGATTTAAGGATATAGAAAATCAGTTGTAGAGATACAAAGTAACTAAAAAAACCTGGTGGCTCCAGAAAACAGGACAGTAGCAATTGGAGTGGTTTTAGAGTTGTCATTAGAATAAATTGGTTCCTTGAGTCACTCAGCTCAACATTTTCATTTTCTTTTTTCCTTTCAAATGTTCATTGCATTAATTTTAGAAAGCGAGAAAAGGAAGAGAGGGAGAGTGAGACTGGAACATCAATCTGTCCTGTACGTGCTCTGACTAGGGATGACACTGGCAACCTCTGCACTTTGAGACAATGCTCTCACCAACTGAGCTTTCCAGTCAGGGTGTTTAACATTCACTTTCAAAGGGTAATGGGGCCTGACCAGGCGGTGGCGCAGTGGATAGAGTGTCTGGACTGGGACGCGGAGGCTCCAGGTTCAAAACCCCAAGGTCATCAGCTTGAGAGCAGGCTCATCTGGTTTGAGCACAGACTCACCAACTTGAGCCCAAGGTCTCTGGCTAGAGCAAGGGGTCACTTGGTCTGCTGTAGTCCCACAGTCAAGGCACATATGAGAAAGCAATCAATGAGAAACTAAGGTACCACAACGAAGGATTGATGCTTCTCATCTCTCCCCCTTTTGGGCTGTCTGTCCCTATCTGTCCCTCTCTCTGTCGGTCACACACACACACACACACAAAAGGCTAATGGGTTTACCTTCATCCATGTGCTAATCCCCTTAGTTTAATGAAGTAGGTGAGCAAAGCTTTTTGAAGACAGAATAATACATTTATTGATTTTACAGAGGGGGATAAGAAGGAGAAGTATTAACTCCTAGTTGCTTCCCTTTAGTTGTTCATTGTTTGCTTGTTATATGTGCCTTGACCAGGCAAGCCCAGTGTTTACAAACAGCGACCTCAGTGTTCCAGGTTGAAGCTCTATCCATTGTGTCACCACAGGCCAGCTGTGCAAGCAAAGCTTCTTGATAAAAATTACTGTTGAGATCATTAGTAAAATATGTTATCAACAAAGAGTATTATTACTAACAGAGAAGAAAGAATTGTTAACCACGTGAAAACAACCAGTGCCGGATTCAGCAGACACATAACCCTTCAGCTTTTCTGCCTGAGTAGGTACCTAAATCAGTATGCCTTCTGAGCAGACCCAGTTGTCTTCAAATTCAGGAGAAGATAATAAGAGAGTGCTGCTTTCACTTCAGATATAACCTGGGTTTTCTAATCCTTTAATGCTTGGGTAAAATTCTGATTTCTATCAGCATTTTACAAGTAAAGAATACTAAAAAAGAGACATTGATTAACAAAGAGACAAGTACAAAAATACATATACACATATAGAGATTGATCATGTAGTTGTCAGAGAATGGTGGTTTCATTACTTTTTTGTGCTCTTCTGTATTTTCAAAATCATCCTCAACAGATATATTTTAAACTTTAATACACTGTGGCATACCAAAGCATTCCCTATTTTATATGCATATGTATACATGTGTATATACCACACATAGTATTCCCAGAGATGTTATTATATATAAAATTTAAAAGAAGGATTTCATCATTACAAATATTTATGATATCCTGCATGTTCTAACACCCTTATGGATATCTACAATTTATATTGACATATCAGTGGCATTGTGTATCCCTGATATCAAGGTCTGTAAGAATTGCAAGCTCTACATGTTTTTAATGTGACTTTGGCCTATTTATGCCATCTTTTAAATTTCAGTTTTCTGGACAGCTAAATGATAGTAGTGATACCTTCAGTTTAAATGATAGAAGCAAAATTTTAATTATATGAACCTGGATTCATAAATTTCATCTCTGTATAATTAATATTTCTATATTTTAATTGCCCTTATGTATATAACAGAGATGATACTATTAAGGTAATTCTTAATACTGTTGGGAGGATTAAATTAGATAATAATTACATACAGACCTTAACACAGTACCTGGCAGACAATGAGTATTAGTTGTTGGTTATTATTATTGCCATTGTTATTGGGCTATTTGAGATACCAAGTAGATTATACCTGTAAGCTTTTAGCGGGGTGAGTAATGGAGCAAATGTTTATTAGGGGTTATTGAAGCTATGGTAGTAGAAAGGAAGAAGAAAGAGGTAATATTAAAGATGTTGCCTGACCAGGCGGTGGTGTAGTGGATAGAGTGTCGGATTGGGATGCAGAGGACCCAGGTTCGAGACCCTGAGGTCACCAGCTTGAGTGCAGGTTCATCTGGTTTGAGCAAAGCTCACCAGCTTGGACCCAAGGTCACTGGCTTGAGCAAGGGGTTACTCTGTCTGCTGAAGGCCCGGGGTCAAGGCACATATGAGAAAGCAATCAATGAACAACTAAGGTGTTGCAACGCGCAATGAAAAACTAATGATTGATGCTTCTTATCTCTCTCCATTCCTGTCTGTCTGTCCCTGTCTATCCCTCCCTCTGACTCACTCTCTGTCTCTGTAAAAAATAAATAAAATTTAAAAAAAAAGTTTCATTTACAGAAATATTTCCAGATTAAACTTTTGCAATCAGAACTTTGTGGACATTGTGTGTGTGTGTGTGTGTGTGTGTGTGTGTGTGTGTGCTGGAACACACTCTGAACTTTAATTTGGGGGTGGGAAGAAGCTTGACAGAAGCTATCTCAGTCCACCACTGTGTGAATATGCTGTGGCCTTCTGGTCAGGAATCTGTCCTTGATAGGTTCCTCACATTTCACAGGGGATATTACATTTACCTTCTATTTCATTGACTTGTGTAGCATATGGTCTTATACAATCTGGCAGCAAAGAGTAGATGCATTCAAGTTCTTATTAGGAAGGGTGACCTTGTCCATAAGGACTGATAAAAATTGAGTTAAAAGAAACATTATGTTCAATTCTTTTCATGACATATTTAGATCTCTCTCTAGGTAAGCCAAAAAAGCCTATTTAAAAATTTTTATTATAAGATTTTAATTAACTCCCCCCCCCCAAAAAAAAACCCAGCCCTTCCATAGTGTTTGTTTTACTGAATCGAGTATAAGTTTTATGAAACATATCTCTATATTTACTCTAAAGTTATTGTTGAAGATGATGTTCAACATATTATACTTTTTTTTCTTTTATTTTTAAAGACAAATAAAAATTTTACTTGTACCAGAAATTTGTACTACTCTGATCCACAGTTTGCTTCAACTCATGAACACTGCATATCTTCCAGCTGGGGATGCCTGCATTTTAAATTTTGATTTCTTAAAAGATTTAAGCCACAATATAGAATCCTATTAATAGGCATTGTGTGTGATATGTTACTGTTATGTATGACATTATGTTATCTTTAATAAACTAGTTCTTTTAAGTTTTTATGAATTTCACACATGCTATCTTACTCTTTTTATAAAAAAAAACAACTTTTATTAGAAAGTGACATAAATGAAGACACATAATTCATAAATGTATATAGCTTAATGAATTAGCACAATGGAACATAACTAGGAATCACCACTCAGAATGAGACTCTGGTTGATTTAAGGATATAAAAAATCAGTTGTAGAGATACAAAGTAACTAAAAGTCCTGGTGGCTCCAGAATACAAGACAGTAGCAATTGGAGTGGTTTTAGAGTTGTCATTAGAATAAATCGGTTCCTTGAGTCACTCAGCTCAACATTTTCTTTTTCTTTTTTCCTTTCAAATGTTCATTGCATTAATTCTAGAGAGCAAGACATTATGTTATCTTTACCAGTAATGCAGATGGATGCCCCGTGTTCTCCCTTTCAGTCCCTACCATCTGTATCTTCACAGCCACAGTTACCTATGATTCTTTTTGAAGAACATATGAATGGAACTATGGAATCTACAGTTTAATGTTATGTTTCTGTGATCTGCTCATGTTGTTGTATATAGCAGTGTATCTACTTTATCTACTATAAAAAAACTCCATTTTTCTAAACTTTCTAATTGTTTATCTATTCTTCCATTGAAAGAGCACAGGAGCACTATGGTGTAATTTTTAGATATTTATTAAGAAAGGCATACAGAAACAGTAATCAGATAATTGGAACAAGCAAGATGCAGAGACTAACTGGCTCGGAGAAGACAAAGATGTGAGATAAAAATATTAGAGGTCTTGAAAGAAAAGACTGCCACACAGATAAGTTGGAGTAGGAAGACAATGCAGGCAGAGGACATTTCTAAAGGAACCAGCGCTGCCACCAAAAAGAATGTGTTTGGGAACCTGCAAATATTTATACAAAATGCCAGAACCAAGAATTCTATGAGTTTTGTGTACACAAATGTGTAGTGGGGTGCTCGTGGCGGGCAGGTGTATGTTCCTAGGGATTGCCTGTGGTTCTGGGGTAACTGAGAGATTCAAGTGAAATAAGTATTAGGCAACACCATGTTTAATTAAGTACCTGAAGTATGTGGCTAAGAGCTTCCTTCAGACTACCTTATAAGTGAGGGGAAGTCTAATAAATATTAAGGCAAAACATCATAAATTCATGTTTTCTATGATGAGGTAAAGTTTATAATTTTTCTCATAACCTTACAACATTCCTTCTTTAAGCTTACTGTGCAGGCTTGACAATGATAAATATTACCTTTTGCAGTGATTTCAGACAGTTTAATGATATGACTAGAATCTCTGTTTCCATCACTTTCATGTTACAAACCGGCATTTCCTTTTTTTGTGATAATTGTTCATAGGAGCAGTTCCTTTAACTCTTGTTCACCCTTTAGAGATAAAGTTGTCAGCAAAGAAATGCCAGCATTGATCAGATTTTCTATTTTAAGTAGAAAGAGAATTGTAGCCCTTATCTAGATTGAAGTCGTACACATAACATCAGGGCACTGGTGTAAGGTGATTTTCAAGCAAAATGTTCTTAATGATTGCTCATGCATGGTTTTGAGAGCTATGCACAATAAAGTAATCGATAGTGACTAAATCTTATTCCTTTAATTATATCAGTTTTGTTCATGTTTGGATATGTTAGGAGAAAACAAACAAGCTGAAATTTGCACAATACCTGTAGCCAGTTTCACCCAGGACTTAACCAGACCCCAGAGTAATTCACCATTAGCAGATAAAATAAACATAAATTATTAAATTGCTTAATTTACTAAGAGCATTTTGTGGGGCTTATTAAAATATGAAAATGTTATCTCATTCCCTCACTGCTTATAAATTTATTAGTTCTCAGCTTGTTGAGAGAACTTTCACTTCGTTGCATTTATTTATTTAAAAATTCTTAAATTATTTTATGTGCAATAATTTGTCACTATTATTATACATTTTGATATTTGAAGTACTCATTACTTCATCATTGAGAGGCCCTTAAAGCTTGTTCCTGTGTCCTTGGAACGTGCTTCCATCACTCTTTGACTATTTCATTAATTCTGGCACAGTAAGATGTTCCAAACTCTTTTGGTACTTTCCCGGCACCAGCCTGGAAATGAACAATTTGGCCAGGAAATCTGACTACTTTTAGTTGATTTAAAAATTAAATATGGGGGATTCTAAGATGGTGACAGAGTAGGCAGACATTCCAACTGCCACTTCCCAGGACCAAATTGAATTACAGCTTAATTTAATAACAATCATCTTGAAAAAACAACTTTAGACCAAATGAAGAGGAGTCCATAACCAAGGATCACAGAAGAAGCCACACCAGGACTGGTAGGAAGGGCAGAGATGTGAAGAGGGCTGTTCCCAGGATTGAGCAGGGCAGAGTATGGAGGGACTCCCACTGTGGGGAAGGTGGCCCTTAGAGGTGAGGGTCTTAAGCCCCAGACCCAGCAACCCAGCCTAGAGCCCCAGAGCCTAGAAGAGGCACCCAGAAAGCATTTGGGGGTGAAAAAAGCTGAGGTTTCTGGCTGTGAGAAAGAAATGGGAGTTCTTAGATACATAGGCTATGTCTTAAAGAGCCAGGACAGAAAATCTTGTTCACAGCCACTTACCTGGGGCTCCAGTGGAGGGAGAGCTGACAGGACCAGAGTTGCACGAGGAGAGTGTGAAATTGGTGGCCTGGGGAGAGATTCTGTGGGGACAGCCACGAGAACGCCTGTGCTTAGTCATTCTCCCATACCGCAGCTGCCATCTTTCTTGGGTAGAGCAGTCCCCTCCCTGTGGCAGCAGCCTGGGGTAACACAACTGCCCCACCCTATGGAGACTGGGCCAATATGAGAAGTAAACCAGGGAAACAAGGTGCATCAGTGACTCAGTTTTATGGCGTTGAAGCCGGAGTTTTTTCCCCTGCACGCTCCTGAGATTAGGACCGGTGCTTCGGCCTCATGGAAGACTCAGTAGAAATTGTCCTAACTGAGGGCAGACCATATCTCTGGGTCTCATAGGTCACACCCACTGAAATAAGATGCGTGGATTAATTTATACACGGTATCATTGCTTGTTTTTTCAATCCTAGGAGGCTCATAGTTTCAGAATTGTCTACTCCTACCACTATGAAAATAAACTTACTAACTAGAGTTCAATATTTGTTTAAATTTTTATAAATGTTTAGTCTATGGGTATATGAATTAAATGAAGCAGTACAAGGAAGTAATGACAAATCAAAATGTTTTAATTTGTCTCTGCTATCTTTTACATTTTCCTCCTGTTTCCTTCTGCCTGTTATCATCTACCGTAAAATCAACTCAGTCACTTAAAAAACAAAATTGAGGACATTCACTTTATTAAGATGAGGGACAGAGAAATGCTATTTCAGGCTAACCCACCTAATCTCATTTTCAAATGTTCAGAGGTTGAAATAGAAACATTTCTATCCCTTAATCCTCTTTAATATTTTTAGAGTATAATAGTTCTGACATAACTATAATACTTTAAGGTTTATGTTAGCTGTAGGAATTTTTAAAGGAATACAGTTATAAATATCTTTACTATAGTCTCACAAAATGTGGTCCTATTTTATAATATTTAGTGTTAAGATACTGTGTAAAAGTAAAATTTTCAATGTAACCTCTATGTTTTGCTACCTTAACTATCTGCTTGCCTTCGTTTCTTACTTTAATTCACCTGCAGTTATAACGTATTACTGGTAATCTCTTTAATCCCAGACAAACTAATTTTCCTGTATGTCACCTAAATATAGCTATATATAGTCCCAATGACCTGATTTAAGAGAGAAATTGGGGCCATATTCTTCATCATTAGGTTGCTTGTTATAATCAATAGTAGTCTTATTTCCAGGCTCTTAGTTGATGAGCCAATCAACTTTAAAAACCTGACTCATAAGAAAGAAAAGTTATAAAATATCAAGACTCATAGCCATTTAATTTCCTTTAAATAATATTTCACTGGAAAGCATTTGGTGTGGTATCAGTTATGTTAACCTTATTTGTGACCCCCTGAAAGAACACTCTGCAGATACCCTTTTTAATGGGGTTTAAGAACAAGCTTAGCAATAAACCTGAGTGTAAAGGCACATTGAAGACAAGGTACTCCTCCCCAAAAACTAAATTAAAAAATAATTTTTATCTACTTTACAAAACACCTGTCTCTGAACATATTAGCGAACCATTAAATCGTTTTTTTAAACAATATTAGAGGTATTTAGAAGTTTTATTTGGTGTTTACTCTATTGAAGATTTTAAAAACTGATAAAATATAGTTATTGCTCTTGGTTTAATATTTATAAATATCTCTGTATTTTAAGAAAAGAAAGTTTCAATGTATATATGTGGTTTCATCGTGCCTGTTGAAGCAAAATGGCAATGGCAATGATGACATAGCTTTTGAGTGCTTCCCCAAAAGAAAAAGAACTATAACAGTGAAACAACAGCAGCAACAGCACACACACAGGTGTGCACATGCGCTTTAATAGATCTGAACAATAAGCTGTCTCCATAGATCTACCGAAGTGAATGAGTGGCAGCATACCACCTACATCCAAAGGACCCATGTTAGATCGGGGGCTGCATTAGATACTGAAAATGAAAGAAAAAGATTGAAAGTTTTACAAACCAGAGAATCCACAAATAACCAATAAGAATTTATTCCCAAGGTCACTCCTAGTTCCCAGAAGAATGTGACAAGAGAGGAAATATTTCACAGGCTTCCATTGGCTTTATTGTGCAAAGATTACAGAAATATCAGAAAATGCTAGGGTGGCTCAAAACAGAAGGATCTCAGATATATAAAATAAAGTACTACTTTAAAAGAATTTTGGAGTCTTCTGAACAACACTGAGGAAAATCTATTGGTAAAAAAAAAAATCTAAACTGACAACATATGCTCTGGAATAAAGGAAAAAGAAGTTTCAGATATACACAGGGGTGGGCAAAGGTAAACTTACAGTTAGTTGTTCATATAGAAAAAGACATACAGATTATGATTACAATAATGCAAGAATAAACTCTTCATGTTTCATGTACTCCCAATCATAAATCCATATGTAAAAGCTGTAGGAAATTATGCTCCTGTCTTCTGAATTTTTATATGGCACAAAACAGCATTTCAATAACTATTTGGCACAGAAAATCCTGCCACATCATTTTCATGGTTAAAAGGAAAACCACTGAGGACTTCCCACATCTAAATACCAGAGAAAAAAAAAGCAAAAAATAATAGTAATCTAAGACTTTATATGATTACCTGTTTTGAAAAATCATCTAGTTATCTCTTCTTTAATTTTACAATGCATATTTATTAGTTGCAAAAAAACTAATGCATACTTCGAAGGCATATTTAGTTGATGTTCAGCTAAACTTGAATTTAAATTACTGAAAGTGATTATTTTATAAATCTTATTTTTTTTCACTGACTTACTTTAAGGCATAAAGTCATTTTTTTCATTTGTAATCTGCTGTGAGAAGAAAATAAAAAAATTTTAAAGCTTTTCTTAAGAAAATCTTGTCAACTTTTCCTGGAGTTCATAATACGATAATAATCCTAAAAATACAAGTGTGTACTGGAATCCAAAATTTATACAAAGAATTTTTAAATTTTTGTAAAGGACTAATAAATACTTTTGAGTGAGTTTATTTATCATTAAATTTACCATATTTTATTATAAAATGAAATAGTAATACATAGGATTATAAATCAAATATATATGTAAGTTGTTATAACCAGACTTCTGTCCTCATCAGGGAATAAAACAAGCATGTTTACTAATTGACCCCCTGCTTATTCCAAAACTGATCTATTTTTATTAGACCTCTTTACCTCATGAGAGGCATTTACTACCTGAATGTGTATATGAGGAAAGTAAGTAAAATTCAAGCACACTTTTAAAAATGTTACATTTATGAAGTTACAAATGCACTGACATCTCTCTTATATAAAAAATAATTAGAATTCTGTATTAGTTCTTTATTTGTGAACATATTCATGTGTCCATAAACCAACATTTTCCCAAAGCATGTTTTGCAGTAAACTAATATCACTAACTCATTAACTGGGTTCAGTCAAGTCAAGTAGTTTTTATGCTACTGAAATTCTTGGAATCTTTAATAAGATAATGGAATTTGTGAATACCTTATAGTGCACCATATTTTCCAAATGCATATGGCCGGAAGAAATAAAGGAAAGGTGGAAACAGTATACTGAAAATTCTTACAGAAGAGACAAAAAGGTGACTGAAACCTTTGAAGAAGACTTCTACGAGGAAGATCCTTTAATTCCAGAAAGCAAAGTGGAAGCTGTCATGAAAGCATTGTAAAGAAATAAACCACCTAGGGTATATGGGATACCCATAGAATTATTTCAAGCAACAAAGACTGAATGTGTCAAAATCCTATGAAGAATATGTAAATAATTATGGAAAATAAAACAATGGTCCATAGACTTGAAATATTCATTATACATAACAATCTTTTAGAAAGGAGATGCCAGTGAGTGAGGTGTTGATAGGACTACTGCTCTAGTCCTCCACACAAGTGAAGTGATGCTCAAGATGACATGACAAAGGCATCTACCTTATATGGAGCCAGAAAGGGCTCTTATTAAATAAGTTTTACTAATGCTAAAGTTACAATGTTTCTTTTGAACTATTTATACCATGGTTTCTATATTATATATACTTCTTTCACCTTTGTTATATTTTATATTATAGTGAGCAGATAGCAAAGTCTAAGATTTGCACAGATCACATTCTGGATCTTTTGCTGTCATAATGCAAGGGCAGCTTAGTATCGAGTATCTCAGTATTCTTAAAAATTATCAAAGCAAGTTTGGGGTCATCATTGTCAAGAAAGAAGTCACTCAAATGAAGAGAATGATTATGAAATTTTAAGGTTACAATATGGACTTGAGAGAAATACTGTTATCTGTTAACTTTAGCACTATTACATGGGAAGGCCATATTTTCCATATAATTTTTATTTATTTAAATATTATGCATATGAGGGGGAGGAGGTTAGTAGAGAGGAGATAGAAGGTGATAAAGGGAGACTTGCATTGAATGGTGAACACACATGCAACATATAGATGATGTAGAGTTATATGCCGGGGTCCAGCCCCGGGGGGGATCCAGGGGTCCCACAGGAGGAGATGGTGTCAGCAAAATCCAGTGAGAAAGCCGAATTCTTTCTTTCTCTTTATTCTCTGGTTAGCATTTACTGCCAGGCATCTCTGCCAATGGCTGGTCTAACATTACTTTTTATGCACACACACTAAGTTACAATCACATGGTATTTTGAATACATCATTGTCTTAGTTTCACTATGGTTACATATTTATAGATAACAGTTAATTTATATCTATAAGCTACAAGTCAGGTGGTAAGTTATTCAAAGTACAGTTATACAATAACTTGAATAGTAATAACAATATCGGTACAAACTTCTAAAAGATTAGTACTAATTAATAACTCTATTTTACTGTTGTTGTGAGTCAAGGGCGCAGAGAGAGATAGCAGACGAAATCATCAAGGACTAGCAAAGGACTACCGCTTGCTCAGGCAAATAGCCTTGAGTTCATGTAGTGTCCTAATTCTATTTTCACAATACTACAAAAGGCTTGCAATTTAAGAAACTAACATAGTATTAAGAGTAACTTTTACTTAAAGATACATAAGAGTGCACCTGCAAGATAGCTAGTAGCAACATAATATCAGAAGGCATTAATTGCTATTGCTGCTATGAATCCCACCACATTCCTCTCCTTATTCTTGGAAAATACAAAAATCTCATGAGAATGTTTTACTGAGAAAAGCCCAGCAACTGCCTTCAGTCACAAAACAAGTCTTTTAACAAAACATTCTTTACTTGCCAGCTGCGCTTCCATCCAAGGCCATGCAACGAGCCACTCCACTACACCTTACCTAAGATTCTAATGTCTAGTTAAACTTTATTCATTAACTATATTTATAAACTAGTTAAGTTCTAACTTTATTCTTTCTAACATGATTAATAAGAAGAAATTCTCCTACAAACTTAACCCTTTATGAAGGATATCATGGCCAGCCTCTTATGTTTATGAGCCCAGTTCAAGGGGCTTACAGGCTTTTCTGTGGAACTTACACCTTCTGTCTCATTTCCAAAGAAATTACTACAAATATACAGGGAAAGCACGGTACTATTATCCCTGTGCCATAAATAATAGCACACACCCAGAAAAGGGGGGATATAAGGCCAGATTAATTCAAAAGATCAAAGGGGGAAGTATCGTTGTGCCTTTCCTTTGCGGTGACTTTGTCAACCCGCAGCCATTGATCTTCACTGCGGTGACTCTATCAACCAGTAGCTATTGATCTTCTTTTGCTGTGACTTTGTCAATCAGCAGTTGTGGGTCTTCTCCTGCTGTGACCTAGTTAGCCAGCATTAGTGGATCAGCTCCCGACAGTTGTGCAACTGAAACTTGTATAATTTTATTAACAAATATCATCCATATTCATTCAATAAAAATTTTTTAAAGTATAAGTTCTATCTGAGATATTGTAGAAGTTCAAGACATATCTGCTTATGGAGAAGAAAAGAAATTAATAAAAACCATAGGTAATGTAAATTTTGCCATTAAATCATAAACATAACAAAACCATAGCTAATTGTATTTCTTGGCAAAGGGAAATTAGTCTAATTCACAATGTCTACTTTATATGTAGAATTTTGAGGTCTTTTTTTTTGTTAGACTGTTATATACTAATATGAAAACTAAACTATATAAAACTAGTTTAAAAGATTTGCTAATAAATTGGCATTATTCTTTTTTTTTTTTTCTCCTCAGAATCCATCCTTCTTTGAATAATGAAAATTAACTGTTAAAACTGTCTTAAAATTTTTGGTAATGGTCCTATCTTCCATAAGTCTTTGATTTTATAGCAGGGGTCAGGAACCAATGGCTCACGAGCCAGATGTGGCTCTTTGATGGCTGTATCTGGCTCGCAGACAAATCTTTAATAAAAAAAATGTTAAAAATATAAAACATTCTCATGTATTACAATCCATTTCTTTCCTACCGCTAATGTTCATGGTTGCGGGTGTCTGGAGCCAATCACAGCTGTCCTCTGGGACAACACCAAATTTTTATTGGATAATGGATCATGTACACAGGTTGTTGTGAGATCAGGAAGTAAACTTCCTTCTTTTTAATCAAGTAGAAACCCTTTTGACGAAGAAGATGGCTAAAAGAAAAAAAGATGAGGAATATCGTACTTTTCCATAGGAATGGACAGAGTAATTCACCTTTGTGGAGAAAGCAGGTTCTGCAGTGTGTCTAATATGCAATGATAAAATTGCATCGATGAAACGGTCAAATATACAGTGGCACTTCGACACACACCATACTACATTTGCATCGAAATATCCACTGGGGGTCAGCAGGAAGAAAGCATGTCAAGAGCTACTGTGCAAAGTGCAAGCTAGTCAGCAGTAACTCCGTGTTTGGACCCAACAAGGTGACTGGAATTCAGCTAGCTTTGCTGGTGCTTTTGCAATTGTGAGAAACAGAAAGCCATTCACAGATGGGAAGTATGCCGAAACATTCATGATTGATGTTGCCAATAAACTTTTTGACAACTTTTCAGATAAAGACAAGATAATCAGACAAATAAAAGACATGCTTCTGTCGGCAAGAACTGTTCACGATCATACTATCATGATGGCAAATCAAATTGAGGCAACACAAGTGAAGGACATAAATGCAGCACCATTCTTTTCTCTAGCTTTGGATGAGTCAACAGACATAAGCCACTTATCCCGGTCCAGCATGATTGCAAGCTATACTGTCGGTGACACACTACATGAGGAAAGTCTTGCTGTTTTGCCTATGAAAGAGTAAACAAGAGGGGAGGATTTATTCAAGTCTTTCATTTAGTTCGCTAAAGAAAAAAATTTACCGATGGTTAAACTTATTTCAGTGTGTACTGATAGTGCTCCATGCATGGTGGGGAAAAACAGAGAATTTGTAGTGCTTGTCTGTGAACATGAAAAGAGACCCATCCTAAGTTTACACTGCATCCTACATCAGGAGGCGCTTTGTGCTCAGAAGTATGGCGAGCAGCTTGGTGAGGTGATGTCACTGGTCATTCAGGTGGTCAAATTCAATGTTGCCCGAACTTTAAATGATCACCAGTTTAAAACACTGCTGGATGAAGTTGGAAATAATGTTTCTGGTCTGCTTCTGCACAGCAATGTGTGTTCATTGTCAAGAGGGAAGGTGCTCTGCTGTTTCGCAGCTTGTCTGAGCAAAATCCAGACTTTCCTTGAAATGAAAAATGTCAAGCATCCTGAGTTAGCTAACACCGAGTGGCTCCTGAAGTTCTACTATCTCGTGGACATGACTGAACATATGAACCAGCTCAATGTGAAAATGCAAGGTGTTGGAAATACAGTCTTATCCCTTCAACAAGCAGGGTTTGCATTTGAAAACAAGCTGGAACTCTTCATCGCCAACATTGAAACAGGTCGTTTACTACACTTTGAAAAACTAGGAGAGTTTAAAGATGCATGCACAGCAAGTGATCTCCAACAGCTAGCGGGCTTCACATCTAATCTCCTGCAGTCATTCAAAGCATGTTTTAGAGAATTTTGTGAGCGCACTAATCTTTTTAAGTTCATCAGCCATCCACACTAGTGCGCAGTGGACAGCACAGACCTGAGTTACATCCCTGGTGTCTACGTCAGAAATTTTGAGGTACAAGCTGCTGACCTGAAGGCCTCAGACATGTGGGTGAATAAGTTCAAGTCACTCAATGAAGATTTGGAAAGACTAGCCCGACAGCAAGCAGAGTTGTCGAACAAACACAAGTGGGGAGAAATAAAAAAACTTCAACCCGCGGACCAGCTGATTGTCAAAACTTAGAACTTGCTTCCCGTCACATACCACACACTGCAGCATGTGAATATTGCTGTACTGACAATGTTTGGTACTACGTGTGCATGTGAGCAGTCTTTCTCACATTTAAAGAACGTTAAGACCAACCTATGATCATGTTTAATGGATGGAAATCTCAACGCCTGCATGCAGCTTAACCTCACGACGTATCAACCAGACTACAAAGCCATCAGCAAAACCATGCAGCACCAGAAGTTGCATTAATGGTAAGAAGTACTTTATTCATCATTGGTTAGCAACAGCATAATAATGTTATTAGTAAGAATTCAGAGACTTGTACTTTAAAAGTGTTGGTCTTACATAAAATGCACACATTTACTTGTATTTAGTGTTAAACATATTGTATGGCTCTCACAAAATTACATTTTAAAATATGTGGCGTTTATGGCTCTCTCAGCCAAAAAGGTTCCTGACCTCTGCTTTATAGGATCATCTTTAACAGACATACTTGAATATATTGATTTATAGTAGTGAGTCTGACAGAGCCAATAGAGAAAATTAGCAGTGAATTTATTTTCTAAAGTTGCTTTCTCTGAGGATAGGTGAGTGACCTTTGTAAATTATTAGAAAACTATGATCTGAAGATTCTGTCATACATATTTTTTTAAACAACCAAGCTTTCAAGCACTATTGAATTTATGGGTTTGTTTTGACATTCTCATTCTCCACCACTGTTCTATTAATTGGAACATTGAATTTTCTAACCAAGAGCAGATATGAAAAACAAAGGAGTAAAAAATACTGTGAAGTTTATCAGAAATGAGGCCAAAGAACCATCTCTTCTTGTAAGCAATAAAACACTATAAATATGTGTAACTGTGTATACCAGAGGACTAATAAATCCATGGTATTATATTATCAAATTTGTTAATAACAGACTATTTAGTTATAGTCTATATTATACAGTTTTTTAAAAGGTTGTGAATATCTACAATTTTGAGAGATTACTAAAATGATTATAAAATTTTAAAAATTATTATTTTGTCTTACTTTCATTGTTATAAATATTTTAGCATGTTTATTTAGATCTTAATTACATTTATGATTAAAGTAGTGTTTTTTGGAATCTATAATTTGATGATTATAAGAATTCAATTAATTATGTTCAATGTTTGAAAATAAAATTGTTTTCAGTTATTTGCACAATAAATCAGAGCAGAATAAATTATTTAAATTTAAAGTGCTATATGACAATGAAGAAAAGATCCTTTGGTAGTGGTCTTTAAGATGAGTACAACCTTCTTATAGTATTGTCTGTTTTCATTTCCTAGAGTAACTGAATAAATTTCTATATATAACACTTGATAGTCTCGAACAGTAGACAACTCTCCATTTCAGAAAAAGACTGTTTCAATAAGTCAACATCTCCTTAATATACAATTGTGTTACTCAAGATATATTTTGTTTAAGTAATAAAGTTTTAATAAAAAGTCTGTATTGGAAAAAGAGGTAAAGTTCCATTTTTAGGCAATGCAGGCAAAGCACCTATTTTATATTTTAACAAATTTAAATTGACATTTGTAATATATGAAAATAGCTCATGATATTGGCCCCTTGCCTCAAGCTTACCTCTGGAGAAAACACAAAAAAAGAAAGAGAGAGAAGTAACATCCTGAAAAACTACTAAACTCTGAGAAACCTCCTAGGAAGGGAAAAGGTGCAGTCTGAAGTGAAGGGCTCTGCAGTCAGGGGATATGCTGGGTGTAGCTTTTCAGCATATCCTTCCCCCAAATTACCTTGGGCATACCAATGTTTGACCTTTTGCCCCATATAACAAAAATTAGTTTTTGCAACCAAGACTACTCAGATTTTGTTGTACTAGCATCAAAACAACACCAAAGTCTGGCCTGGGAGGAAATCTGGTACAAATAGATCAGATAAACTTGAAAACTTCTATCTTCTCTCCACCACCATCTTTCTATTTCCAGGAGAAGTGGATTCAGATCAAAGGAGATTATTACATTAGACTGCTATACTTTTTGAACTTTAAGAGAATACTGTGACTGTGGAGTTGCAGAGTTTTCAGAAGGCAGAAATAGCAAGATAGGGTGGTAGCAATTTGAGTACTTCTGTTTCTAGAGGGCTCATCCTCCAGAATATAAACTTCAACTTTTCTCAAAGGTAGCGTACAATCCACCTGCTGGTTTTCTCATCCTCTCCTGATAAGCTCACCCAGCCTGACCTTAAGTAAAATACCAATGGGAGAATAAGCTCCTGGACAAAAATATTACATACTTGTTTTATATCACTGCTATAGAATATGACAATAAAAAGAAATGTGTGTATTGTAAAATGAAAGGGAAACAGAACAGAGAGCTCAAGTTTAATAACTACTCTGAAAGAAGGAGAGGATATTAGTAATTAGGAAGGATATTAGTAATATGAATTAAGAGCAAGAAGTCACATGAAGACTAATATTAGAGACACTTGGGGGGCTGCAGTCTTTAAGAAAATACATACATTCATGAACTGGTCCTTCTAAAAACCCATCAGGTTCTTACAGTGAAGGAGATCTTATAGATCTCCCGGTGGTTCTATCAGAAGGAGGGGAAGAACTATTGTGGAGTAAGCTCATGACCTTCTCCATAACAAAGGCTTATTTTCCAGGGGAAATGGCTTTTCCAGAGCCTTGTCCCAAATGACATATAGATATAGATAGAACTCCTCTGATTCCCAACCCCAACTTGGAAGCTAGGGAAAGGACTAGGAAACTCAGGGGAGGGATGGGAGAAATCTATAACACTTGAGAAAAACTTTTTAAAGTCACACCCCCAAGGCACAGACACACTAAAAGACTGAGTTTTCATCAGAAAATTGTAGAATGATCCCTCTCTTTCATGTAATACCATACCACATCAAAAAAGAACTCCAACACAATAGCAATAGATTAAGGCTGAAAGAAATACAAGACACAAAAGTTCTCTGAGGACTACAAAAGGAAGCCCAAAGTCAAAATAGACAAAAACAAGGACACTAATGGATGTAAATTTTCTAGTGTTTATAGCTTAAGAAATGTGAAACAGGGTTCAATTTTTACTCAAATTAACATAAATCCTCACATTAAAGTCCTATGTACCACAGTCCCTAGTATCTGATACATGCTTGACTTTAAATAAATTAAAAAAAAATCACAATAAAGGCAAGAAAAAACAGGCTGACAAGACAAAGCAAACATCAGAACCAGACTTAGATATGATATAGGTATTAGAATTATTAGAGAGAATATAAAATTGTTATAATTCAGACATTAAGGATTCTAATGGAAAAATGACACTGTAATATAAAGAGATGAAAACTAATTAAAAATAATCAAAAGGAAATAGAAATTAAACTTACTGTAGCAGAAATGAAGAACATCTTCTATGGGATCATCAGTAGACTTAAAATTGCTTGAAGTTAGGTAAATAAAATCCTCCCTGACTGAAATACAAAATGAAAAGAAATAAAAATAATTAAACCATACTTGTGGAAAAATAACAAACAGTATAACATAATACACAATTAGAATATCAGAAAGAAAAGAGAGCATAAAGCAAAAGAAATATATGAAGTAATAATGGCTAAAAACTTCCCAAGTTAATAACAGACTCCAAATTTAGATCTAGAAGCATAAAAATACCAAACCAAAACAAACAAACAAAAAAACCACCAATGGGGCATACGTGCACATATATGCACACACACACCCTACAGATACTCATGTACATGTTATATTCAAGCTACAGAAACAGACGGCAAAGATAACATTTTAAAAGATGTTAGAAAATAAAACAGCTTGCCTGCAGAGAAACAAAGGCAAGAATTACAGATCAAGTGACATAAGAGAAATGGTGGCATGAGAGATACTCTTAGTCTCTCCCCATAAAATTTTGACAAATTGAGCAAGTATAACACAGTGAAGGAACCCCAGCTGGGCTTGAAACCATGCCTGAAAGTTTTCTGCACTAAAGGTACTGAAGGTAGGACAGGGTGAAAAGGGGGGCAGAAGATAAAATGCTTTTGGGTCAACTCTGGAAAGGAGAGAAGCAAAAGGACCAAATTTTTCTTTTTCCTTGCAGGACTGAGTGGAGGGAGGCTCATTTGACTTGGTTTTTGTTTTGAGCTGGGAGAGGCAGAGAGATTGAGGGGTAGAGGTGAAGAGGCTGAATTAAGGTGGGTGAAACTAATCGCAGGTTCCTTTGGTCTGTCGGCATTGCACAGCTCAGCTTGTGGTTGGTCAGGGGGCCTACACACACAAAGCTTTCAGTGCTCAGTTGATCATGCAAGCTTAGGATATAGAGTTTGCTGGCTGGTACTAAAATGGGCTCAGCCCATAGCACTCAAGTGCCTCAGCCCACAGTACTCAGCTCACACTCCACCCACATCCCCCACTCTGCACAGTGTCAGAGAGGACCAAAGTACATACCCTCAGCCCTTCAGATCCCACTTCCCTCCCCTCATGGTATAAAGAGTGGCTGTGGGACAACCCCATAGGTGACTCTCTGGGGCTATTCTCTCCCTTGAGAGGCAGAGGTGCCCAGGTCTGATCCCCTGGTCTGTTGAGATGTGGGGAGGAGTGCCCAGAGACCTGAAACTAACATTGCTAGAGCCATAAAACTGCAAAGTCATGAAACTGCAAAGCCATAAAGCTGAAACATAAAGTTCTCACAATACACCCCACCCATCAATGTGACTGCAGCCCTGTCTACATCATTACAACAGCAATGCCTCAGCAGAGTTCTGCCCAAGAATTTCAAAGTCAAAACTTGTAGTACAGCAACAACTACTAGAAAAAAGAAGTAACCTCTCAAAACTGAAAAAAAAATTTTTTTTCTTGATTTTTCTTCTTTCTCTTTTTCCCATTTGAATTTCAATATATATAGTTTTTATATTTTTTAATTTTTATTCTTTGGTATTTTATTTTTGAGAATTTTCATTTTACTCTTTTTTCTTTCCTTTTCCTAATTTTCTCTTTTTCTCATATAAATTTAAGTTATCTTTAAATTATTATATTTTTACTCTTTTTTGTGGTGTTTTGTTTGTTTCTGATTTCATTTTTCCCTTTATCTCTTTTTTCTTGTTTCTAGCTCTTTGTTCTCTGTAGTTTTCTTTTTCTGTTTATAATTATTTTTAGAATTTTTATTTTTTCACTGTATTTCTTTAATTTTTATTTTTTAGTTGTCTCTTGTTAGAGTTCTTAACAATATCACTCTCAAATGCTATGAAAGAAGAAGAAATCAAATATCATTAATACACAAGACAGAGACACAGTTCAGCTAGATAATTAAAAATCTCCAGAAAAAAAAAATATCATGGAAACCTTAGCATGAAATGACAGAGAAATCAAAGTTGAAGTTTTAAAAATAGTCAGTGAGATGCAAGAAAACACTAATAGGCAATTTAATGAGATAAAAAAACAAATTAATGAACAAAAAGAGTACTTCATCAAGAAGACTGAAACTATGAAAAAGAATCAGAGTTGAAGAACTCAATATATAACCTGAGAAATGAGGCAGTAAGTTTAGCTAATAGAACAGCCAGATAGAGGAAAGAATCAGTGACATCAAAGACAGGCAGTTAGAGACACTAAAGAGAGAAGAGAGATACAAATTAAAAAGAATGAGAGAACTCTATAAGAACTGTCTGACTACATCAGAAAGAACAATATGAGAATAATGGATATGTCAGGAGAAAAGAGAGGGAAAGGGGCATGGAAAACTTATTCAAACAAATAATTGATGAGAATTTCCCAAGCTTGTGGGAAGAATTAGAGCTTCAAATCCAAGAAGGAAAGAGAATACCAAGTTGTCTCAACCCAAAGATACCTACTCCAAGGCACATTGTAATGAAATTGTTACAAATCAATGACAAAGAAAGAATCTTCAAGGCAGCTAGGGAAAAGAAGAATATAACATAAAGGAAGGCCCATTAGGTTATCATCAGATTTCTTAGCAGAAACACTACAAGCTGGAAGAGAGTGGACTCAAACATTCAGAGTACTGAAAGAGAAGAATTACCAGCCAAGAATATTATATCCATCAAAGCTATTCTTCAAATATGAAAGAGAAATAAAATATTTTATAGACATAGAGAAGCTGAAAAAATTTATCACTAGAAAATCCCCATTGTAGGAAATACTAAAAGGAAGGGGCTATTCAATCAGATACAAAGAACAAAACAGAACAAAACTACAAGTCAAAGCTCCAACAAATTCACAATAAAAACAAGGGTAATCTGTGACACCAATAAAATAAAAGGGGAGAGGACAAAGATCAGCATTAGCAAAAAAGGAGAAAGTACAGAATCACTTATATGATAATAAATTCTTACAAATATGACAATTTTTCTTTTAATAACCTAAAGGTAACCACCTGTGAAAATGCCACAACTGAAATACGTAGCTTAAGGAAAGAAATAGTGGAAAGAAATACAGGATACCACCAAACAAAAACAAATGACAGAAAAACAAAAGAGAAGAACTAAGCGAGGAACAGAGCTATCAGAAAGCAATATTTAAAATGTCTATAAGAAGCTTGACCAGGTGGAGACACAGTGAATATAGCGTCAAACTGGGATGCACAAGACCCAGGTTCGAAATCCCAAGGTTGCCGACTTGAGCACAGGTTCACCAACTTGAACATGAGGTCACTGGCTTGAGCATGGGATCATAGATATGACTCCAAGGTCACTGGCTTGAGCAAGGGGTCACTCACTCTGCTGTAGCCCCCTGGTCAAGGCACATATGAGAAAGCAATCAATGAACAACTAAGGAGCTGCAACAAAGAACTGATGCTTCTCATCTCTCTTCCTTCCTGTCTGTCTGTCCCTATCTGTCCCTCTCTCTGCCTCTGTCACACACACACACACACACACACACACAAATTTAATGGCTATAGGAAATCCTTAAGGGTCAATAATTATACTAATTATAAAAGGATTGAACTCACCAATAAAGAGACACAGAGTAGCAGATTGGATCAAAAAGCAAAACCCAACTATATGCTGCCTTCGAAAGACATATCTAAGTTGCAAGGACAAAAGTAGACTCAAAGTGAAAGGTTAAAACTACCAATGTCCCAGTAATCTCTCTACTGGGTATATATCCCCCCAAACTCGAAAACATTGGTATATAAAGACACGTGCATTCTCATGTTCATGCAACATTGTTTACAGTGGCTAAGACATGGAAACAACCAAAGTGTCCCTTGATAGAGGATTGGATAAAGAAGATGCATTACATATATACAATGAAATACTACTCAGCCATAAAAAATGATGACATAGTATCACAACAATATCAATGACCTCTAGAACATTATATTGAGTGAAATAAGTAAATCAGAACAAGCTGAAAACTGTATGATTTCACACATAGGTGAGATTCAAAATAGAGACTCATGGAGATAGATAAGAGAGCAGTGGTAACCAGGGAGAGGGGGATACAGGGAAGGGAGAAGAGTGTTGGGTTAAGGGTATAAAGAGGGACAAATATAAGGTGGTGGAGGGTGATTTGACTCTGGATGATAGGTATACAACATAATCAACTGTTCAACTGATGTGGAGATGTTTATCTGAAACCTATGTACTCTTGTTGATCAATGTCACCATGTTAAATTAAATTTTCTAAAAAAAAATATTACATATCAGAAACCATACAGGATAGAAGAGAGTGGATCTAAATCTTTGAAGTGCTGAAAGAAAAATAAAAACACCAGTCTGGAATTCCATACAGCATCATTCAAAACAGGAAAATAATTTTTCAGAGAAATAATAACTAAGGGAATTCATCTCCAGTAGACCAACTCTGAAAGAAATATTAACATAACTTTTTTCAGTTTTCTGATATAGAGCAGAAAATGTGATCTACATAAAGAAAAAGTGTTGAAAATACAGTGAAAAATAGGATCTTTTATTTGGCTTATTCATTGATCTCAAAGAAAACTGTTTAAAGTAATAATAGTAACTATCTATTTGGAAAATATAGCATAGGGTTAAATGAAATGAATCACAGCAATGTCAAGAAATGAAAGAGAGTGTAACTGGGAGTGTTAGGGTAGACAGGGAGCATCTGAAAGTCTCCAACATTGACCAGGATGGCACAAGGGAAGGTTCTTTCACCAAGCCAGCTGAAAGCTAGAAGCATGAATGGACAGGAATAGAAGTCAAAAGCTAGCAAGATAATTGGATAGGGGAAATAACCCTCCCTCTCTATCCATACAAAAACCATGGGCTTGAGCAAAAAATCCAGATAGTTTTTGAGACTGGAATCCACCCTTCTCCCAGGTCGTGGCACCTGAGTAAACCTCTTTAATTTTGCACAAGCATCTGCCATAATTTTGACTTTTGTGGCAGCAGGCAGCCCAATCTCTATTTGCATTGATCAGTTACATGAGTACCTTGATACACAAGAAATGATGTAGTGTTATTTAAAGCGGGTTTGGATTTGGTTCACACACCAACTCACGACTTTGTACTTTGTCTCATGATGCTATCAGTTTGTATTATATTTTATTTAGAGGATCAGTTACTCAGTTTTGTCTTGTAGATTACTATTAGTAATGCCATACTATAGCAATATGATAGACTAAGCAGAGTCCTATTTTAGCCTTGACATTATTCAAATAAGCATACTATAGGGGAATTGACAGAAACACAAAAGAACTTCTGGGGTGGATGAAAAGTCTGTATGGAGACAGGATGTAGGTTACATGAAAGTATGCATTAGAAACAAATTTGCAAAAGTAGATGACATGATATATTTAAAATCTGAGTATTTCACACCTCTAAGATACACTTCAATAAAGGAGGGGGGCCAACTTCTTAAAATGGAGCCATGGTTACAGGAGGGAGGGAGAGAGAGAGAGAGAGAGAGAGAAAGAGAGAGAAATGAGGGGGAAGGGCTGGAGAAGTAGATGGATGCCTCTCCTATGTGCTCTGACTGGAAATTGAACCCAGGATTTCCACAGACTGGGATGACACTCTACCACTGAGCCAACCAGTCAGGGCCTTACCTTCTATTTTAAACAGGAGGGAAAAGGCCCTGTCCAGGTTGTTCATTTGGGTACAGTGTCATCTCAACATGCTGATGTTGAAGGTTCAATCCCTGTCAAGGGCACATACAAAAATCAATAAATGACAGCATGTCTGTCTCTTTCTCTTTTTTAAAAAAAATATCAACAATTTAAAAATATTTTAAAAACAAGAGGAAAAAGCAGACATATCTGTGGAAATTATTCAGCTGTTATGATAAATAGTCTCACATTCATGTCTTATTCTTGATCAAAGAGAAACAAATTTGAAAACTAGATAATGCCAAAATATTTTTAACAGAATCATTGCCTTTAAGAAATTACTCACGAGATGACGTCAGAGTAATGGCGGGGTAGGAAGCGATACCGATAAATCTCCCCCAAAACTCAACAAGATATTCAACCAGAAACAGAAAAACCTATACTTGGAGCTTCCAGATGCTTCGCAATACACCCAAAGGTATGATTGAGTGAAAAATTGGCTAAATATATAACCAAACCCCAAAGGAATTAGGGAGTAAGAAATGCTCCGCCTTCCTCACTAACCTAAACAGGGCGGCTTTCTCTGGTAACTGTGAATATAGAAACTGAGGCGGGCAAAGGGGGTGAATACATCCAGGCCGCGAAACAAACGGCCGAACCAGGCTGTGGCACGGAGATCCAAGCCGAGGAAAATCTGATCCTGTGGCAACCCGGGCAATACAAGCTAACACTCGCGCCAAACCCAAACAAAGAAAGATAAGCGGCGCGGCCATTTTACCCGGTCTCCTGGCTGGTGCGCAGTTAGTGGGCGAGAGATTTCTTCCTAGTGCCCGTGTTGCCTCACGGAGAGGCAGGGTCAGAGGCCTTTCTGTGGGCCGAGGGCAGAGTCTCTGGGCAGCCCCAGCGCCCTGGGAAAGCCACGCATGGGAGGGAGTGAGAACTAATTCCAACGGTGGAGATTTTCCTTGCCGAGGGTGTTTCACTCAGAGGGAAAGCGGCCGGCCTCATATCCTGGTTTGCGCGCGCAGATAAGGAGTGAGCGATTCCTCCGAGTGCCTCGGCAGTGCGCACCCGTGTTATCGCACAGAGGAGCAGAGTCAGGGGCCTTTGTGTGGGCCAAAGCGGAATCTCGGGCCGCCCCAGCTCCTTGCAAAAGCCGCGCACGGGGACGGAGCGAGACTCAATTCCAACGCTGCAACTTTTCCCTGCGGTTGGGGGTTTCACTCAGAGCGTGAGACTGCTGGCCGGATATCCTGGTCTGCGCGCGCAGCCAGTGAGTGAGAGTTTCCTCCAAGCGCCCCGGAAGTGGGCACCCACTCGTGTTACCGGACAGAGTGGCAGAGCCAGAGGTCTTTGAATGGCCGGAAAGCCCACCTGATTATGCTAGCAGCTCTGACTGACTGAGCCTTACCCAGAGCCCTGTGCTGAGTGGAAATAGAGTGGGGAGTTGCCAGCTCTTTGAGCCTCTTACTATCCAGGCAGAGGCAGCAGCAACCCCATAGCTGGATTATCAGGCTACTAATTGAGGAAGGAAAGACTAGGAGAAAGGCTCTAGGAACACGGACTCTCTCACTGTCGGAGCCTATAAATGCTAATAGCCTCGACTGCCAACGAGACTAAAGCACAATACATGACATTGCCATAGAGACTTATCAACTGCAAACCTCCACCTGAGCGTGGCAAAGGGGCAAAACCCGGGGTACAGAGTCACCGACCAGGAAGAGGGAGAGAAAAGAAAAAGCAAGAAGATAACCTCTCAAAATCAAGAATAATCTGCAGACTTTATAACCTATCCCATTTTATTATATTTGTTCGTTTGTTTCTCTTATCTTCATTCTTGATACTTTTTTTTTTTTCCTCCTCCAATTTGGCCAATTAACTCTCTACCGGTCTTACTCTCTCCTCTCCTTGAACTACACTACCCATAAGTGTTACATCTCCCATTATCTTTTCTCTTCTCTTCCTTTCTCTCTATGAGGGTTGCACTCCAAAACCCTTAACTCTCTCTCTCTCTCTCCTTACTTTTTTCTTCTTTTAATGGTTCCCTCTTTTTTTTTCTCTCTCTCTCTCTTTCTTTTCTCCATCTATATTAGTTTCTTCCTTTCTCCTTTACATCTCCTCTCACTCAAACCTCAATAACAAACAAATTATCTTATCTGGGACTCAAACTTATGTTTGTGGCATTCTGGGGGGTTTTTACTTCACCTTTTTAACTCACTAGCAGTGCTCCCATCCCTGGCTCTCCATATTATCTAGTTCTTGTTCCACTAAATACAATAGTAATTTTTTAATTTGTCCCCCCGTTTTTCCATTTTCCTCTTAATCCTCTCATCATAACTCTTAGACAACCAACACATAAAAGCAAATCATTTTATTCTTGACCCAAATTTTTTCCTTATTTGCTTTTTGTGGGTCCATACGCTCTTTTTTTTTTCTTTTTTTTTTTTCTTTTTTTTTTTTGCCCCTTTATTACTTTTCCCCAATTCAGGCCCTCCATCACAGGCATTGTTTGTTATAATTCACAGTCCACCACAAGATTTTATCAAGAAAGAGGGGAGAGGAGAGGAGAAGAAAAAAGGAGGGGGGGAATAATTTCCTTTTTATTTATTTTTTTTTTAATTTTTATTTTATTTTATTTTTCTTTATTACATTATTATTTTTTTTAAAAAAAAACAACTTTTTTCGATTTTTTTTATTATTTTTTTAAACTTTTTATTCTTTATTAAATCTCATTAATACTATCAACAAAACCACCCTCAGATGCCATTAAGGAAGAGAAAATTGAATATCATGGATACAAAAGAAAGAGAGGTAACACAGCTAGATGAGGAAAAATCTATGGAGAAAAAATTTAATATATTGGAAACCTTGGAGCTAAATGACAGAGAATTCAAGATAGAAATCCTAAAAATCCTCCGAGATATACAAGAAAACACAGAAAGGCAATTTAGGGAGCTCAGAAAACAACTCAATGAACACAAAGAATATATGTCCAAAAAATTGAAACTATAAAAACAAATCAAACAGAGATGAAAAACTCAATTCACGAGCTGAAAAACGAAGTAACAAGCCTAGCTAATAGAACAGGTCAGATAGAAGAGAGGATTAGTGAAATAGAAGACAAGCAACTTGAGGCACAACAGAGAGAAGAAGAAAGAGACTCAAAAATTTAAAAAAATGAGATAGCCCTACAAGAATTATCTGACTCCATCAAAAAGAATAACATAAGAATAATAGGTATATCAGAGGGAGAAGAGAGAGAAAATGGAATGGAGAACATACTCAAACAAATAATAGATGAGAACTTCCCAAGCCTGTGGAAAGAACTAAAGCCTCAAGTTCAAGAAGCAAACAGAACTCCAAGTTTTCTTAACCCCAACAAACCTACTCCAAGGCATATCATAATGAAATTGACACAAACCAACAGCAAAGAAAAAATTCTCAAGGCAGCCAGGGAAAAGAAGAATACAACATATAAAGGAAGGCCCATTAGATTATCATCAGATTTCTCAGCAGAAACTCTACAAGCTAGAAGAGAATGGACCCCAATATTTAAAGTCCTGAAAGAGAGGAACTTTCAGCCACGAATACTATACCCATCAAAGCTATCCTTCAAATATGAAGGAGAAATAAAAACATTCACAGATACAGAAAAGATGAGGGAATTTATCATCAGAAAACCCCCACTCCAGGAATTACTAAAGGGGGTTCTCCAATCAGATACAAAGAACAAAAAAAAACAGAGCCACAAGTAAAAGCTCCAAGAAGAACACAATAAAACCAAATTTAAACTGTGACAACAACAAAAAGAAAGAGGGGGAGAAGATGGAGATTAACAGTAGCAAAGGACGATGGAGTGCAAAAGTACTCACAAAATAGTTCGCTACAATGAACAGGGTAGGGACCCTTTTCATTATTCAAAGGTAACCACCATTGAAAAAACCACCACAGAAGCACATGAGATAAAAAAGATAGCAACAGTGGAAAGATGTATGGAATACAACCAAATAAAAACAAAAGATAGAAAAACAAAAGAGAAGGATCAAACAAGACACAAAACTAACAGAAAGCAAGATATAAAATGGCAATAGGGAACCCACAAGTATCAATAATTACACTAAATGTAAACGGATTAAACTCACCAATAAAAAGGCACAGAGTAGCAGAATGGATTAAAAAAGAAAATCCAACTGTATGCTGCCTACAGGAAACTCATCTAAGTAACAAGGATAAAAACAAATTCAAAGTGAAAGGCTGGAAAACAATACTCCAAGCAAATAACATCCAAAAAAAAGCAGGTGTAGCAATACTCATATCGGATAATGCTGACTACAAGACAGGAAAAGTACTCAGAGACAAAAATGGCCATTTCATAATGGCTAAGGGGACACTGAATCAAGAAGACATAACAATTGTTAATATATATGCACCAAACCAAGGAGCACCAAAATATATAAGACAGCTACTTATTGATCTTAAAACAAAAACTGACAAAAACACAATCATACTTGGAGACCTCAATACACCGCTGACGGCTCTAGATCGGTCATCCAAACAGAGAATCAACAAAGACATAGTGGCCTTAAACAAAACACTAGAGCACCTGGATATGATAGACATCTACAGGACATTTCATCCCAAAGTGACTGAGTATACATTTTTCTCCAGTGTACATGGATCATTCTCAAGAATTGACCATATGTTGGGCCACAAAAACAACATCAGCAAATTCAGAAAAATTGAAGTTGTACCAAGCATATTTTCTGATCATAAAGCCTTGAAACTAGAATTCAACTGCAAAAAAGAGGAAAAAAATCCCACAAAAATGTGGAAACTAAACAACATACTTTTAAAAAATGAATGGGTCAAAGAAGAAATAAGTGCAGAGATCAAAAGATATATACAGACTAATGAAAATGACAATACGACATATCAGAATCTATGGGATGCAGCAAAAGCAGTGATAAGAGGGAAGTTCATATCACTTCAGGCATATATGAACAAACAAGAGAGAGCCCAAGTGAACCACTTAACTTCCCACCTTAAGGAACTAGAAAAAGAAGAACAAAGACAACCCAAAACCAGCCGAAGAAAGGAGATAATAAAAATCAGAGCAGAAATAAATGAATTAGAGAACAGAAAAACTATAGAAAAAATTAATAGAACAAGGAGCTGGTTCTTTGAAAAGATCAACAAAATTGACAAACCCTTGGCAAGACTTACCAAGGAAAAAAGAGAAAGAACTCATATAAACAAAATCCAAAATGAAAGAGGAGAAATCACCACGGACACCGTAGATATACAAAGAATTATTGTAGAATACTATGAAAAACTTTATGCTACTAAATTCAACAACCTAGAAGAAATGGATAAATTCCTAGAAAAATACAACCTTCCTAGACTGAGTCAAGAAGAAGCAGAAAGCCTAAACAGACCTATCAGTAGAGAAGAAATAGAAAAAACCATTAAAAACCTCCCCAAAAATAAAAGTCCAGGCCCTGACGGCTATACCAGCGAATTTTATCAAACATTCAAAGAAGACTTGGTTCCCATTCTACTCAAAGTCTTCCAAAAAATTGAAGAAGAAGCAATACTTCCAAACACATTTTATGAGGCCAACATAACCCTCATACCAAAACCAGGCAAGGATGGCACAAAAAAAGAAAACTACAGACCAATATCTCTAATGAATACAGATGCTAAAATACTAAACAAAATACTAGCAAATCGAATACAACAACATATTAAAAAAATAATACATCATGATCAAGTGGGATTCATCCCAGAATCTCAAGGATGGTTCAACATACGTAAAACGGTTAATGTAATACACCATATCAACAAAACAAAGAACAAAAACCACATGATCTTATCAATAGACGCAGAAAAGGCTTTCGATAAAATACAACACAATTTTATGTTTAAGACTCTCAACAAAATGGGTATAGAAGGAAAATATCTCAACATGATAAAGGCCATATATGATAAACCATCAGCTAACATCATATTAAATGGCACTAAACTGAAGGCTTTCCCCCTTAAATCAGGAACAAGACAGGGTTGTCCACTCTCTCCACTCTTATTTAATGTGGTACTAGAGGTTCTAGCCAGAGCAATCAGACAAGACAAAGAAATAAAAGGCATCCATATCGGAAAAGAAGAAGTAAAGGTATCACTTTTTGCAGATGATATGATACTATACATCGAAAACCCCAAAGAATCCACAAAAAGACTACTAGAAACAATAAGCCAATACAGTAAGGTCGCAGGATACAAAATTAACATACAGAAGTCAATAGCCTTTCTATATGCCAACAATGAAACAACTGAGAAGGAACTCAAAAGAACAATCCCCTTCACGATTGCAACAAAAAAAATAAAATACTTAGGAATAAACATAACAAAGAATGTAAAGGACTTATATAATGAAAACTATAAACCATTGTTAAGGGAAATAGAAAAAGATATAATGAGATGGAAGAATATACCTTGTTCTTGGCTAGGAAGAATAAATATAATCAAGATGGCTATATTACCCAAAGCAATATACAAATTTAATGCAATTCCCATCAAACTTCCAATGACATTTTTTAAAGAAATAGAGCAAAAAATCATCAGATTTATATGGAACTATAAAAAACCCCGAATAGCCAAAGCAATCCTAAAGAAAAAGAATGAAGCTGGGGGCATTTCAATACCTGACTTCAAACTCTATTATAGGGCCACGACAATCAAAACAGCATGGTATTGGCAGAAAATTAGACACTCAGACCAATGGAACAGAATAGAAAGTCCAGAAATAAAACCACATATATATAGTCAAATAATTTTTGATAAAGGGGCCAACAACACACAATGGAGAAAAGAAAGCCTCTTCAATAAATGGTGCTGGGAAAACTGGAAAGCCACATGCAAAAGAATGAAACTGGACTACAGTCTCTCCCCCTGTACAAAAATTAACTCAAAATGGATCAAAGATCTAAACATAAGACCTGAAACAATTAAGTACATAGAAGAAGACATAGGTACTCAACTCAGGGACCTGGGTTTTAAAGAGCATTTTATGAATTTGACTCCAATGGCAAGAGAAGTGAAGGCAAAAATTAATGAATGGGACTACATCAGACTAAGAAGTTTTTGCTCAGCAAGAGAAACTGATAACAAAATAAACAGAAAGCCAACTAAATGGGAAATGATATTTTCAAACAACAGCTCAGATAAGGGCCTAATATCCAAAATATACAAAGAACTCATAAAACTCAACAACAAACAAACAAACAATCCAATAAAAAAATGGGAAGAGGATATGAATAGACACTTCTCCCAGGAAGAAATACAAATGGCCAACAGATATATGAAAAGATGCTCATCTTCTTTAGCTATTAGAGAAATGCAAATCAAAACGGCAATGAGATACCACCTCACACCTGTTCGATTAGCTGTTATTAGCAAGTCAGGTAACAGCAAATGTTGGAGAGGCTGTGGAGAAAAAGGAACCCTCATACACTGTTGGTGGGAATGTAAAGTAGTACAACCATTATGGAAGAAAGTATGGTTGTTCCTCAAAAATCTGAAAATAGAACTACCTTATGACCCAGCAATCCCTCTACTGGGTATATATCCCAAAAACTCAGAAACATTGATACGTAAAGACACATGCAGTCCCATGTTTATTGCAGCATTGTTCACAGTGGCCAGGACATGGAAACAACCAAAAAGCCCATCAATAGATGACTGGATAAAGAAGATGTGGCACATATACACTATGGAATACTACTCAGCCATAAGAAATGATGACATCGGAACATTTACAGCAAAATGGTGGGATCTTGATAACATGATGCGAAGCGAAATAAGTAAATCAGAAAAAACCAGGAACTGTATTATTCCATACGTAGGTGGGACATAATAGTGAAACTAAGAGACATTGATAAGAGTGTGGTGGTTACGGGGGGGGAGGGGGGAATGGGAGAGGGATAGGGGGTGGGGAGGGGCACAAAGAAAACAAGATAGAAGGTGACAGAGGACAATCTGACTTTGGGTGGTGGGTATGCAACATAATTGAACGACAAGATAACCTGGACTTGTTATCTTTGAATATATGTATCCTGATTTATTGATGTCACCCCATTAAAAAAATAAAATTATATAAAAAAAAAAAAAAGAAATTACTCACATATAAAAATTCATGTATATTCCAAGTCAAATTATAGATTTTATATTAGAGAATGCCTCCAAAGTATTTTTAAATCAATTTATATACTAAATAGAGATGTATAAAATAAAGCCTTGAAAAATTTTGATTTTTCTCATACCTATATATTTGAGGGTAATTTTATAAAACATGTACATTTTAGACATTTCTAGAGTTTTTGCTCTTTGGTATATAAGTATTCAGGATGTACTTTCTTTTCAAATCATTTGAAAAGAAAATTTCCTACTTTACTTTTCTGAAGAAAGCTTTCACAGCTGGCTGCATTGAGTGTTTCCCTGATATGGTTTTCCAAATAAGTATATAATATTTCCTGTTAGGACATTTTTTCCCCTGAAGTGCATCAGCTTTCTTCTACAGTCATTTATTTAAAATTCCCATTTAAAATCTCTTACCAGTTTCTACACATATAGAAATCAGTGCATGGTACGATGCCATCGAAATTAACTGCCACATCATCATTACATGGTCTTTCTCAAATAATATTACTTGAATGTTCCAAGCATAATAATTCTAAAAGTAAATAATGTTCTTGCCCTTTTCTTTATTTATAAAATATATAAAATATGGGCTGTACTTAAAATAACATTTGTATACAAAAAGTTGTATACATAATTGTATGTCATTCAATAACATAAAAATAATTTTGTAGACCATAATGTGAAATAACATAAGATCTTAAACTTGAATATATCCTGCAGATATTTTATTATAAATAAAAAGGAAATAAAACTATTACAGTATTAGTAACTGTATTATTATTTCAGTTGCTAATACTAAAATTATATTTTATTAATTTATTTCTCTATAAATATTACTTTTTCTAGAAGGCTTAACTCATATTTATGTTTTTTATATTTTCCAGTAATATTAGAGAAGAGCTGGGACAAATGAGTAATTTTCTTTTTCTTTTATTTTTTTAAGTGAGAAGAGGGGACATAGACAGATTCCAGCATGTGCCCTGATAAGGATCCACACAGTAACCCCTGTCTGGGTTTAATGCTCAAATCAACTAAGGTATCCTCAGTGTCTGAGACTGAGGCTCAGAACAACCGAGCCACTAGCTGTGAAAGGGAAGAGGGAGAGAAATGAGAGAGGAAGGGGAAGAGAAGCAGGTGGTTGCTTCTCATGTGTGTCCTGACCAGGGATCAAATCCAGGATCCAGTCACTCTATCCACTGAGCTAACTGGCCAGGGCTGTAATTTTCTTAATAAAAAATAACTCCATCTTTATCTTTGAAAAATATATATTCATCTATAATGGGGCATTGGATACCACTTCTTGGGCAGAGCCCTGGATATCTTATGGCTGCATGTTTTCTAAAAATAGAAAGTCTTAAGTAACTGACTCTAGCCAAATAAGAAATTCATAAAATGGGCACTAATTTTATAGTTTGCAAAGGTGGTGTTTGGGTTTTTTTAGATAAATGTGATATCTATGAGCATTGTTGTGCTTTGAAATACTCTTACAAAGAGAGATGGCCAATGCATCATGTCATTCTTTCAATCTGTATTATATCTGGTATATTCTTTATTTAAGCATTCAAAGATTGATCACTTTGGAGAAAATAAAGGAGCAATTCAACCATTCTTCTTTTGAATAAAAGGTATGTTCACAGTACCATGTTTAAAATGTTCAGATTGTAACAATTTTTTACAGAGCAATACCAAAATATGACTGCAAAGAAGGCTTTATTTTCCAGATGTTTACTTTTAACTCCATTCCATTATGCCAAATAATCAACAGACTAATAAAAGATTTAGTATAAAGTCATCATACCTTGGAACTATGAGTTTGCAAATGATAAAGCTTTTATTAATTTTTGGTCTATTCACTTTCCTCTGAGAAGTTCTTATGCTTCCTTTTCTATGACTTTACTTATATCATTTATTCTTATAATGAGAGATTTATCTTTCCAATCTGTGAAACATAGATGACTGTTACCCAGAATCAGAAACCTTGTTAAGAAAAAAAGAGAGTTGAAAAGAACAGACTTTTCTGGCCTGATGCCTAGTTTTACCAATCAGTAAACTAAAAACATTAGAATCTACATTATCTCACAAGTGATTTAAAGGGTTATAATAACAAAACCAATTCCAGGCTCAAGGATAAACAGCCCATCCCTCCTTTTTTTTCACAACAATTTAAGATATTTTAAAATACATTATGTATTTATTTTATTAATATAAGGACTTGAACACACCTTTCTTTACTCTATAGTCTTTAGAGATTTATACTTCCTGCTCTCCCTAAACCAAAATCTACAATACAGCCCTATCTGATGATGCCTCATATTTTATTGAGAATAAAAGTGCAATCAAATAAATGCTACTTCATTGTCCTAACATGTTCCAGTATTTATTTCTACATTGTGTGCTTCCCTTTGTGTTCCAATGGAAGAAGTCCTGCTTGTACTAAAGTCCTGACTTTGATCACATTCACTAACATCCTACATGATTTCACGCAGCCATTATCTATCATGTTTCTTCTGCATGTTTGATTCTCGCTGCAAACTAGTTTATTCTTATTAGTATACATATGTGCTTTAATGAAAGAAGGAAAAAGCCATCAATACACAAGTAAATTTGACATCTTGATTTTTATCTTAAACCATTGTTTAGTCAATGAGGCTAAAGAGACAAAAAAGGATGAGAGTGTCTTTTAATAATTTCATATTATTGAATCAATCAACTATATTGGGCTGGCAACTGGCTATACAAAGAACCATGTAAGCCTTATTAGAGTCTGTTTTTACTTTTTCTTATTAAAGTGTTATAATAACATTTTTGTTGTAAGGTGCTGCCATGGTATGAAGTGATATTTATAATGGTTATAACTTCCTGTTGAATTGCTCCTTTATCATTATATAGTGTCCTTTTTTATCTCTTACTATAGCCTTTCTTTAAAAGCCCATTTTGTCTGATATAAGTATTGCTACCCCAGCTTTCTTTTTCATTTCCATTTGCATAAAATATTTTTTTTCCATCCTTTTACCTTCTGTCTATGTGCATCTTTTGTTTTCAGGTGTGTCTCTTGTAGACAGCATATGTATGGGTCCTGTTTTCTTATCCATGCAGCTTATCCTATGTCTTTGATTGGATCATTTAATCCATTTACATTTAAGGTTATTATTGATATGTAGTTGTTTATTGCCACTTTATTCTTTAAAACTGTATTCCTCTTTTGCTATATTCTTTTTCCCTTTGATCTGTTTATATAGGCCCCTTAGTATGTCTTGCAGCATTGGTTTGGTTGTAGTGAATTCCTTGAGATTTTTTTTTTTTTGTCTGGGAAGCTTTTTATTTCTCCTTTAATTTTAAACGATAGCCTTGCTGGATAAAGTAGTCTTGGTTGTAGGTTCTTGTTTTGCATTACTTTGAATATTTCTTGCCATTCCCTTCTGGTCTCTAGTGTTTCTGTTGAGAAGTTCGATTTTATCCTTATTGGGGCTTTTGTAGGTGATAGCCTTTTTTCTCTAGCAACTTTTATTATTTTCTCTTTATCACTTAGCTTTGGTATTTTAATTATGATGTGTCTTGGTGTAGATTTCTTTGGTTCTCTTTAATGGAGTTCTCTGTGCTTCTTGAACGTGTGAGACTTTTTCCTGCCTCAATTTAGTTTTCAGCTATGATTTGATTAAACAAAGTCTCTATCCCTGTTCTTTCTCTTCTTCTTTAGGAACCCCTATGATGCAAATATTATTTCTCTTCATGTTGTCACAGAGCTCTCTTAGAGTTTCCTCAGACTTTTTGAGTCTCTTTTCTTTTTTCTGCTTTGTTTCTGTACCTTCATTTATCTGGTCCTCTAACTCGCTGATTTGATCCTCAGTTTCATCCATCCTACTTTTAATTCCTTCCATTGTGGTTTTCAATTCTGATATTGTATTTGTCATTTCTGACTGATTCTTTTTTTTTAATTTCAATTTCCTTTTTTATATTTGCTACCTCTTCATTTAGGTGTTTGTAATGACCATTTATTGTTGTTCTAAGCTCCTTGAACATCCTAACAATCATTATTTTAAACTCTGCATTTGGTAATTTGGTTATATCTGACTCATTCAGGTCTTTCTCTGGGGATTTCTCGATTCATTTGGGCTTCATTTCTCTGCCTGCCCATTTTGTCTGTGTATAAGAAGGGTTTGGCTACTGGTGTCCAATGGGTGTTGCCTCTGTGTTCCCTAGGTGTGGTCTGTCTGCAGGCCCGCCATCCCCTCTGCTGCTGCCTCTGGCATTTGAGTATGGGTGTTGCCCACACTGGCCTGCTGCAGCTGTCGCTGCCATTTCCATCTCTTTTCCATGGGAGGGGTTGTGTTCATGTGGTGGGTGGGGTTGTGTGCTATGCACTGGCCACAAGCCTTGGCACTAAGGGCAGGGATGAGCATCTTTGCTCAGCTGTGTGTCTCCACCTTTTCCCTGGTTTCTGCCCCTCCCCCACGGTCAGCGGCTTGGGCAGGGCTGTGGGTGCCAGCTCAGCTGGGGATCTCTGCCTTTTCTGGGGCTTTTGCCCCGCCCCTGTGGGCGGAGCTGGCTCACATATAGGGCTGCAAGCCTCGGCTCTGCAGGTCAGGCAAGGCTGCATGACCACACACCCTTGCTCAGCGGCAGATCTCCACCAGTTCCTTGGCCTCCGCCCTTCCCCTGCAGGTGGGGTTGCAGGCAGGCCCACAGCCTGGCCTGACCGCTTTGCACTTCCCCTCCACCCCTGTCAGGCTAGATTGAGTTCACACCGGGCCTCAGACATGAATGTCCTGGCTTCCGCCCCTGCCGACAGAACCGCACTTCTACATCCCACCACTGCCCTCCCTCCAGCAAGCCCACAGCAGTGTGGGTGGGGGTACTGCAGGTCAGACCCTAACACTCTATACTATAGTCCTGAAAGCTCCCTCCTTCTAAGCAAATCTGCTCTGAGTGCCTGGGGAGAGCTTGTTTGGCTGACGTGCTGCTTCTCTTTGCTGGTATTGCTGGTTCCAGGGGAAAAATATTCACTTCAGATTTGGGGAGTGACTCAGCCCAGGGGTTAGGGTGGCTGTACCCTCAAAGTGTTTTTCCCTATGCCTCCTAGATTACACTCTCTTCCTGCTACTACCATCTTCTCCTCTCTTCCTGACCCCCGGAGCCCCAGGTGAGTGGTTGTAAAAGAGGTTTTCTGTGTAGTCCCTTTAAGAAGAATTCTGGGTCTGAGAAAATTGTCTCTTTCTCACAAACAATATCCTGACTTGTTTCACAGCTAAGTACTGTCTATATGCCTCTTCTAGGCTCTGGGGCTGCAGGCTGGGGCTTTGTTCCTGGGGCTCAGGTCCTTCCCCTCTCTGCTAAACTCACTTCCCGCCACTCGAGTCTCGCTGAGCTGCCATTCACTCTGGGGAGCTGGGCAGTCCTCTCCATGTTTCCGCTTTTCCTACCAGTCTCAACGTGGCTTCTTCAGTGTTCCTTGGTTGAAGAGTCCTCTTAGTTTAGTGCAAAGTTGGTTTTTCCAGATGATGGTTCTTAAAATTAAGTTGTAATCCACTTTGGTTCTAGTAGTTGGAAGTTGGTACATCCGCCTATTCCATTGCCATCTTGCCACCCCAAGCTTCACAGTTCTTATGTTCTTATTCTGACTTCACAAATGAATCTCAGTTTTCCTTGGAGTTTTATCTTCATGGAATGACAATTTATTTGCAAATACAAGTATAAAATATAACAAGTTAGGCAGAGATGCCAAAATTAGATTTAGCTGGGTTCTTTCTATAGTTCCATGATTTGCTCCACTCCCCAGCAGTACAGTACATGCAGCTCAATTTCATGCTTCTCTAAGATTCAGATTAATTCTTCCACTGATCCTAGGGATGACTGTGTTTAGCTGAAATTAGGAAATTAAATAAGTCAGTGCAAAGAGAGTCTTCTGTACTTTGCTGGGAAACCAGGTATGCCTTAATCCTCAAATGTCAGGAAGTGGAAAGTTTACAGGCACAGAAACATTGTTTCCATTCTTTTAACTGTTGAAGTATTAAAACAAGGACTCCATTAGACTGAGATTGCTGTAATGCCTTGGTAGTTTATGTAAACAAACTGAAATCTAAGTCAGAATCAATGTACTGAAATCTGAGAATATCAAATTTAGGAACAACCAATCACAAATAGCCAGCTTTTTCAAATAAAGAACCTACTTAAGTTACAGCCAATCAAATAATTTTCATTCTTTGCTTTCTCATCTTCTGTATAAACTCTCCTTCTCTCCCCCAGTTTTTGTCAGTGGAGTGTTCCTAACCACCCTGGTGCTGTCTAAATCCAGTAAATGTATGTTCAAATAAACTGAAAATTTTAATGTGTTTCAGCCTTTTAACATAACCTTTTAACATAATCTTTTACAAGAATTAACTTCAATATATATGTAGATGGGCAGATTGATAGATGATTAATAGATACACACATATAAAGATACAGTATATGCCTACAGAGATGGATAGCTATATAACATGGATATATCATCTCTTTCCAAAGTACAAGACATCACAAATGTTCTAGATTCGTATAATTTACAATGAAAGATGAACTATTTGTTTCCCAGACTAAATAACCAGTTTTTCTAGAGTATTTAAAATAGAAGCTTATGCTTTTTTGGTGTGTGTTCTTTTTGTTGTTGTTTGTTTTGCTTTTTGTTTTAATGTTTCTTGTCAATGACAGGGTAAAAACATAAGATTCTAGGGACTAATCTGAGCAGATTTTAAGAAAATATTGAAATGTGATTTCTCCACTAATATTAACTCATCTTACAGTTATTTGATTGTGGTTTATAGTTTAAATCACTTCTCCACTAAAGAAAAATTTAATGGGCTTCTAGAATCTTTATTTTCTCTGGTAGCTATTTTTATTATCTGTCTAGACTTGTAAAATGGGCTTCTTGGTGTGAGTAATAAAACATACTGAAATACTTTGCAATACATTGTACCTTTAGATATCTTCATACACCTTGCCTTACATTTGACTATACTCATTTTCACCTAAACAGGCTTTCCCAGGGTGGCTGTTTAATTCTAATTGAAAATGGTTCTGATTTCACCTCCCTAGATGAAACACCCTCTAATTCAGAATCAACACTTTTTTAAAAGGATTTATTTCATTGCTTTGCTATCATGAAATCTAAAATTAAGATAGTTTGCAAACGGCCCTGGCTGGTTGGCTCAGCGGTAGAGCGTTGGCCTGGCGTGCAGAAGTCCCGTGTTCGATTCCCGGCCAGGGCACATAGGAGAAGCGCCCATTTGCTTCTCCACCCCCACCCCCTCCTTCCTCTCTGTCTCTCTCTTCCCCTCCCGCAGCCAAGGCTCCATTGGAGCAGAGATGGCCCGGGCGCTGGGGATGGCTCCTTGGCCTCTGCCCCAGGCGCTAGAGTGGCTCTGGTCCCAGCAGAGCGACGCCCCGGAGGGGCAGAGCATCGCCCCCTGGTGGGCAGAGTGTTGCCCCTGGTGGGCGTGCCAGGTGGATCCTGGTCGGGTGCATGCGGGAGTCTGTCTGACTGTCTCTCCCCATTTCCAGCTTCAGAAAAATACAAAAAAAGAAAAAAAAAAAGATAGTTTGCAAACAATGGATTTCCATTTCCGGATATAAAAAAAATCTAAATTTTATCTGGTAATCAAAAGAAAGGAACAATTTAGAGAAAGGAACAAAATTAACTACATCCTCACTTCTGTTTGAAAATGAGCAAGGGGACCTGGAATGTTAAAGGGGGCGTTCATGAAATTAAAGTACATTAGAAAAACATTTTTTCAAGTTTATGCAATGTCCTAAATCCTTTTAGCCCCAACAGCAATATTCTCATTAGACAATTATTTTATGCAAATATTAAATAACATTAAATATATATTAGGTTGCAGTAACTATTTTTTTCTTCTTGGTGATATGGGCAGTTTTCAAATGTTCTAATTATACTTAAAATAATATAATGCATCTTATATATAAGTAAGAAGTGTTTATTGCCTATAATGCATTTATTTTGAATTTCAACATGCTATTTATTTTCTGTAAATTAAGTATGATTTTTTAAACTGAATTCATAATATGCAAACAACAGTCCCTGGCATTTTCCATTAGTATATGTAAACTGATATAAAGCAAGTCAACTGCTCTTTTTTTTTTAAGAGTACTTTATTTTTATTTATTTATTTTTTTATTTTTGCAGAGACAGCTAGAGTCATAAAGAAGGATAGATAGGGATAGACAAACAGGAACACAGAGAGATGAGAAGTATCAATCATCAGTTTTTTGTTGTGGCACTTTAGTTGTTCATTGATTGCTTTCTCATATGTGCCTTGACTGTGGGGCGATAGCAGATTGAGTAACCCCTTGCTCAAGCCAGTGACCTTGGGTCCAAGCTGATAAACTTTGCTCAAACCAGATGAGCCTGCGCTCAAGTTGGCGACCTCGGGGTCTCAAACCTGGGTCCTCTGCATCCCAGTCTGACGCCCTATCCACTGCACCACTGCCTGGTCAGGCACAAGTCAACTGCTCTTATGACAAAATTTTCCAAAGTCGTTCATGGAATGCTTTTTAATTGTCACACTCTATTATCTATTGAAAATGTTTATGATACAAAAATGGGTTAAATACAGAAAAACTATCTGATTATGTCTTTAAGCAAGTAGAATTATTTTTGCTTTTGTTTATAGACAATAGAAAACTAGCCCCAAAAGTAAAGTTGAGGAGCTTACAAGTTAGAAGAATACAGCAATTTTGCTCTTTTTATTTATTTTCACAAAGTATTCCCATGTTGGATTTGACTTTATCTTACATTATGACTAAATTCTCTTGGTCGTTGTTTAAAACAATATGTTGAGCACCTCTTACACAATAGCTCATAAAGTCCTCATAATCACCCTCCCAGAGATACTATTACAAGACAATGTTTTATTGTACTTCACTTAATTGTGCTTCTTAGATACTGTTTGTTTGTTTGTTTACAAATTGAAAGTTCGTGACAACCCTGTGTCAAGCAAGAATCTGGGCACCATTTTTCCATCAGCATTTGCTTACTTCATGTCTCTGTATCATGTTTTGGTAATTCTCAGAATATTTCAAACATGCACACACACAGGCACATACACACACACACATACACATAATTAAATATAGACTTTTCTCCTATGAGATAGAATAAGGTTCAACTTTGAATTTTATCTATCATATAAAATAATTTATATTTATTTCTAACTCAGGTATCATCTCAGCCCTACAAAAATATTGCAGATAAACTTTCAAGATCATATTTGTGAATTTGGAGGCATTATTTGCAGAGTACTTTTGAAACCCAGAAGTAAGTGTGAATGGGCTATGACTAATAAATGACACAGACTTTGCATGTAAGGATTAAAGACAGGCTGATTCTGTTATCTGTGGTCTCTAAAATAACCTTCAGAAAAGAGTTGATTTCAATTATTCCTGAATGTGCTGAAGAAGCATACTTCCTAAAGCAAAAGAGAAAAAAAAATTTCCTAAATTAATATTATCATCATGAGCTTTTCAGGGAGCAAGGCGATCAGAATATTTTTTGAGCTGGCTTTTTATATCCACTATTTAACATTGATTTGATAATCTTATTAACAAATAGTGCATACCATCTAGGTTTTCTGAAGATACTAACATATCCGCTTTGCTATGGCTTTTAATATCTGAAAGGAGCTCATTTCAACATTAAATTAATTGCTCACAAACTATAAAAGGATGGTGATGATTAAAGAATTGATCCTTAGTAGAAAAATAATTTTCTGCCACACTTCAATAAGAAAGGTTAAGAAGAAAAATAATATACCCTGGCCAGTTGGCTCAGTGATAGAGCATTGGCCCGGTGTGTGGAAGTTCCGGGTTCGATTCCCAGCCAGGGAACACAGGAGAAGTGCCCCTCTGCTTCTCCACCCCTCCTCTTTTCTTTTTCTCTATCTCTGCTGCTCCCACAGCCAAGGCTCTATTGGAGCAAAAGTTGGCCCCGTGCTGAAGATGGCTCCATGGCCTTCACCTCCGGGGCTTGAATGGCTCTGCATCGCCCTCTAGTGGGCAAGCCAGTGAATCCGGGTCGGGTGCATGTGGGAGTCTGTCTCTCTGCCTCCCTGCTTCTCACTTCAGAAAAATACAAAAAAATAAAAACAGACAAACAAACAAAAAAAACCCTAAAACTGTCATGATTTCAAATTTTAATCTATGGGATTTAAATTTAATGACAAATCTCTTATAGCTTCAGCAGAGTGTCTCTGACACATCATAGATATGCAAATGTTTATGAACTATATACAATAAAATTAAATTTCTAGGCCATGTTTTCTAAATCACTGTCAAGTGATTATAGTACATATTTTCAGTGGGCCTTATAGTCTGTTCTAAAACACTCAACTCTGCTGTACTAGCATAAAAATTGTATATAACAGCATGAACATGGCTACATTTCAATAAAACTTTATTTACAAAGACAAGCAGTCAGTCATATTGGGCTCATGGGTCATATTTGTTAATCTTATTTCAACTGGCCTTCCTGACTCTGGTCTTTCTGCTAATATACTTCCAATCTTGTGGTGAAGATATATGAGCCCTGGTACATTGGGGTGCTACATTTAACTCACTGGGTCACCTCTTAGGGTATTTTAACTTTTCAAGGGAAAGATGATAACATTTGTTGGAGGTTACATGAACTATTAAATATTCTTTGTCTCATTTATAACTCCTTATTAAACAGAATTCTTTGGTAATTTTGGTCTAGGAGGGCCATAAAGAATTACTGAGACATAAAGGGACCTTGAACTGAAGTAGTTTGGTAATTCTACTCTAGGCTATCTATCCCACTTTTTCCTCATGGATATATTTCCCTAAAATATTATTTCAATATGATTCTTTTCAGCTCCAAATGCTTCAATATTTTCTCACCGATTCAACAGCAAAATGAACCAAAACAAAACTTTCCTGTTTTAATTGAATATACTTTGGAAATTATTCATTTAGATTTTTGATAGTTGTGAAAATTATTTGGTGTATACTTCTTTCCTCAATAGTTCATGTTTCTTAAGCAATTTCATTGCATTGCATTTCAAAATACAAAAGCTCAATACTTATGTGTAGAGCATGTCTATTTAGTTTATTGACTTATTAATCACTAAATATATGTTTAAGTACTGCTTTAAGAGTAATAAATGTTTCTGACTCAATAAAATGTAAAATTTTCAGTACCAAAATATATTTTACAATAATATATCTTAACTAAAATTGTTAAGAGTAAAATTAAGTTCATTTGTATGCTTTGTATTAGCCACAGCTAACTATATATATTTTACTAGTGCTACTGTACCTCAAATTATTTAAAAATATGAAGTGGAACTATTCCTTAGAGCTACTATAATTGACCAGTTTCAATTGAATAGGTACTTTCAATAGACACACAAAAAAATACTATGTTTTCATTCTGATATTTTACATTCATAAAAAATTTCATTGAATTTTTTCATTAAATATTACCTCATCTATGTGCTACTACTATGTACACACATGCTGCTTAAGCTTTTGAAGTAAAAATAAATGGACATTGTCATCACAGTAGTTAAGACATGACAACAAATGAAATGGTTGTCTAGGTAGCATGGCACACTTGTTAAGAGGACAAGCTCTACACTCGTACTACTTAAATGTTAATACTGACTTTACTGCTTACTAGGTATATGAATTTGAACAAATTAAAAAGCACTTTAGACCATAGTTTCCTCACCTGCTGCAATAAAGTCTAGGATTCTAATCTTTATTCTAGGTGGACCAGTGTCCTGGTAAAAATTAAGTATCCATTACTAAAGCAAGAAGGGGAGTTTGTAGCAGTTTCTATCTTTTCATTCATTTATAGTTATTTAATTATTTTTGCATCATTTTTAATTTTAAGCCCTTGGTTTAAAAAATAAATTCACATTATTTAGACTCTTAAAAAATAAAAGTGCACCTGACCATGCGGTGGTGCAGTGCATACAGCGTCAGCATGGGACGCTGAGGACCCAGATTCAGAACCCTGAGGTCACTGGCTTGAGCGTGGGATCATAGACCAACCCCATCATCACTGGCTTGAAGCCCAAGGTCGCTGGCTCAGCTGGAGCCCCTGGTAAAGGCACATATGAGAAGCAAGCAATGAACAACTAAGGTGCCACAACTATGATTTGATGCTTCTCATCTCTTTCCCTTCCTGTCTGTCCCTCTCTCTCTCTTGCAAATAAATAAATAATAAAATAATAAAAGTGCAATCAACTTATTTCATCAAATACAAAAATATAACAGGTTAAGTTGTTAATAACTGCGTGAGAGGAAGCTAAATGCTTTATATTATTCAACATGAAATTAATCATGTTGAATAAATCCAGAAAAAAATTACCTCTATGAACGATAGTGAACATATACACACACCACACATACACATACACTGCTCACAAAAATTAGCTTCATAAAAAAGGTAAAATAGCCCCTAATTTTTGTGAGCAGGATCTATACATACATGCGCACGTACACACACACTCATATTATTTCCTCCCAAAGGCATTTGCATCTCTCAAAACCCCGATAGTGTAATGTACCAATTTGTAAAGTTTTTGATAGCTGTCTGCATAAAGAACTTCTATTTATTATTTTTGTGGATTTGTGTCTAAAGAATGTTTTAAACAACCCGGGTTCGATTCCCGGCCAGGGCACACAGGAGAAGCGCCCATTTGCTTCTCCACCCCTCCGCCGCACTTTCCTCTCTGTCTCTCTCTTCCCCTCCCGCAGCCAAGGCTCCATTGGAGCAAAGATGGCCCGGGCGCTGGGGATGGCTCTGTGGCCTCTGCCCCAGACGCTAGAGTGGCTCTGGTCGCAATATGGCGACGCCCAGGATGGGCAGAGCATCGCCCCCTGGTGGGCAGAGCGTCGCCCCATGGTGGGCGTGCCGGGTGGATCCCGGTCGGGCGCATGCGGGAGTCTGTCTGACTGTCTCTCCCCGTTTCCAGCTTCAAAAAAATGAAAAAAAAAAAAAAAAAGAATGTTTTAAACTTCTCACATCTGCTGCAAAAAGGAGATTCTATAGACCCATCGATATATTTTTAAGAGACGATAAAGGAGAGCAGAAAATAGGCATTTGATTACAAAAAACCCCCACCAAAACAGAAAGACCTAAGTATTTAGGAGGGGATGTGAAAAAGATCTGATTATGTCTTTAAGCAAGTAGAATTATTTTAGCCAGTGATTTTTGTATGATGTTTTAGAAAAGATACAAATGAAATGTAATATTTTATATTATTATAAATCAAATAAGCTTATTAAAGTTATACATGAAAACAATAATGAAAATAGGAATGTGCAAAACTTTCAGACATTTTAGGAAAGAACTTAGCTCTAATATGTAAAATTTCTGCATAAAGTAACCAGAAGCCATAATCATTATCAGCTTTTTGAAATTAATCTTAAAAATCAATCTTAAATAAAATTTGGTATAGAGAGTCAGTCTGTGGTAAATACGATATGACTTGGTGTCATTTTGTTGATAAGTAGTTAAGAGCAAATATTTCATATACACCTTGGGCTTTTCTGACCTTTCATATGTGGTTGAAATATATTCTTTTTCCCCACTGGAATTTAGTTTACTGTGAAGCACCCTTTAATGTTGTGCAGCCACAAATGCCCTAGGAAGCTAATAAAATAGTTCTTAACTGCTATTTGATTCAGCCTTATTATAAGGATTAAACTGCCCTTTTCTTAATTGTACAGACTGTTGTTGAAACTTTTTTACTTGTAATAAAATAAAATAGTCTCTGAGGAATAATGATAGGATTAGACAAGCATCATTCACCTCTTATTTTCTAAGGGAAATACTTTTTGTTTCCATGGAGACACATTTATGTAATAAAATGAAAGACACATGAGAAAGGGAGAGCAGTTAAACAGAGCAGCTTCATTCACAGGGGTTAATGTGACAGGAGGATTCATTTGGTGCCGGTGGAATTAGTATTAGTGCAATTGCAAAAGTAGCATTGTCTCCCAACAGTCAATTAAACCTTAGCAATTTTGCCTACAGCAAATATATACAGTTGATTGTTTTTCTCCATTAAATGTTATGATTAAGATATTTGCTCCTAAGTTTCAGTATTCAGATGAAACTCTACCAACTACAAACTCTGATTTAGTTGGTGAGTGGGTGATTTTTATATTCATATTAAAATAAAAAAAGAAGATAGAATCTAGTAAAAAACTACTGAAACACTTGAATAAATGTATAAATGTTTGTATATCATAAATTTTTTTTCTCTTCTATAAATGTAACCACATTAAAAATAAAGTTAAAATATGCTTTACTCAATGTTAAAATAGAGAAATAACTTTATCATCATCAATATCATTAATATTATCATAATAAAAAACATGAGCAGCCTAATAAAAAGTCTCACTTATGGACACTTACTATGCTCTAGGTCAGGGGTTGGGAAACTTTTTGGCTGAGAGAGCCATGAACGCCACATATTTTAAAATGTAATTCCTTGAGAGCCATACAACGACCCGTGTATGTTACGCATTATCCAATAAAATTTTGGTGTTGTCCCGGAGGACAGCTGTGATTGGCTCCAGCCACCTGCAACCATGAAAATGAGCGGTAGGAAGTGAATGGATTGTAATACATGAGAATGTTTTATATTTTTAACATTATTATTTTTTTATTAACGATTTGTTTGTGAGCCAGATGCAGCCATTAAAAGAGCCACATTTGGCTCATGAGCCATAGGTTCCTGACCCCTGCTCTAGGTTCTTTTTAAACATATATACGCTCATGTAACACTAACTGTATAAGTAGGTACTATTATCTTCTTTATATTTTACTTTGAAAAGATTTAATATAATTTCACCAATGTCAGAGATGTACATTGAAAAAAATATTCATCTTATATATAATATAAATAATCTAGACCTTTGCTAATTAATAATATATGGATTATTGTATTACATGGATATTGGTTTATTGGGAAAAGTTAGAGACAAACACTTTAAGAGATATAGTAGTCTATGCAAAAGGTCAGAAATAGACAAATTAGTGATTCTGAAGACAAAACTGTCTAGGACAGAGGCAGTGGTGTGATTCAGCCAGTTCACACCAGTTCGGCAGAACTGATACCTAGTTTTTTGTTGAGTTTGGCAAACTGGTTGTTAAAATAGCACTTGTTTTTAGGGTTCTCTCCAAGGTGGGTGCCTGGGCAGCCACCCAATGTGAAAATCACAAATTTGCATCCCTTATTCTTTTTTAACATTCATCTGCACGACCACATATTCTAACCATCTGTACTAATAGTCATTCCATCCATAGGTAAAAAACATTTGACAGAATTATGCTTGTAATATTTATTTATTTCATAAAACTCATTATACCTTCAACCAAATACTACATTTTAATTCCTTGCATTTGTTACTTCAGTAAACAAACATATAACCTAAAGAGAAGAAGTGACAAACATCCAGGGGGTGACAGACAGCCTTTGGAAATATATAATATTTAATAACAGTTTTATTGTTCTTTGTCAGATATTATTTAATATTTTTTCATGAATATTTTAAGACTTTCTCATAACATAATCTAGTTTTGTGTACTTCTTTTATTGTTCTCATTTAAGTATTAAATGCATGAAATAATAAAATACCTTTTCGGTATATCTTTTTTATGCTTAAAACGGTCATTAGGGCAGAGAACCAGTTGTTAAATTATATGAATCCCACCACTGGACAGAGGTAAAAGTTTTTGTAAAGGTAGAAATGGTAGAATATAATGCAATTATTACTGGGGATGCTGTGAACTTAATAATTTATAGTGCTGGACAGTTGGCTCAGCAGCAGAGTGTTGCCCAGCTTATGGATGTCCCGGGTTCAATTCCTGGACAGGGCACAAAGGAGAAGTGACCATCTGTTTCTCCCCCTTGTCTCTCTTCCTTTCTCTCTCTCTTTCCCTCTTATCATGGCTTAACCATTGAGCCAATTGATCCCTGGTGCTGAGGATGACTCCATGACCTCACCTCAAATGCTAAAATTCATTGGTTGCTGATCAACAGAGCATCAGCTCCAGATGGGCAGAGCATCACTAGGTAGGGGAGCTTGCCAAGTGAATCTTGGTTAGGGCACATATGGGAGTCTGTCTCCACCTCCCTGCCTTTCACTCAATGAAAATAATAATAATAATAATAATAATAAATTTAAAAAATTTATGACAAAGTATTTGTATTAGTTCATATAACTGATATTAAATAATAACAAGTAGTCATAGAGTAATTTTGTTGTTGTTATGACTAAATCCATCCTACCCTGTTACTAGTACACAAAACATTAGGCATATTCCTAGTAGAAAATTTAGAAAAAGGGGAAAGTGGAAATAAATTTGGTTGAAATTTTAAGATATTGCCGGCATTGAGATACCAGTTAGTGCACATGATCTTATCTCAGTACTCTACAGCTGTTGGGGGACATGTTCCCTCAGGTGGGAAGTGTGTACACACCAAGAATGAAATTCAACACAATAAAGCAAGCAGACAAGCAGGCAATCAGTGCTGAAGCCGGTCTGGGCTCAGGACTAACTATCCATCCTATGCTCCCAGAACACCTGTTCAGATTATCTAGGTCTCCATGTCTAGATTTCATAATATCTATTTCTTCCTTCTGTGTGCTATTGGGTCACTATTTTTTTTTTTCTTTAAGCAGTTCTTTTTATTTTTTTTATATAATTTTATTTTTTTAATGGGGTGACATCAATAAATCAGGATACATATATTCAAAGATAACAAGTCCAGGTTATCTTGTCGTTCAATTATGTTGCATACCCACCACCCAAAGTCAGATTGTCCTCTGTCACCTTCTATCTTGTTTTCTTTGTGCCCCTCCCCACCCCCTATCCCTCTCCCATTCCCCCCTCCCCCCCGTAACCACTACACTCTTATAAATGTCTCTTAGTTTCACTATTATGTCCCACCTACGTATGGAATAATACAGTTCCTGGTTTTTTCTGATTTACTTATTTCGCTTCGTATCATGTTATCAAGATCCCACCATTTTGCTGTAAATGTTCCGATGTCATCATTTCTTATGGCTGAGTAGTATTCCATAGTGTATATGTGCCACATCTTCTTTATCCAGTCATCTATTGATGGGCTTTTTGGTTGTTTCCATGTTCTGGCCACTGTGGGTCACTATTTTAAACCACTAAAAACTGTTTATGATTTTCTCTAATTTTTTCCAATGAGGCCAGTTTCTCTCATATTAATGAAATATCAACTTTCACCATCATATCTTCAGTTGTTTCAATGTTCTACAAAAGCATTTCAAAACAAAGTATTTTCCTGTCAGGAAAACAGGCATAGAAGTACATGTGGAATTTTACAATTAATGTTTAAAAATAGCCATAGAAAATAAAAATGAACCATTTAGGGTTCTGACACATTGTTGCAAACTTAAATATATTATCAAAGCAATAATATCTTATTTTTAAGAAATTAAATAGAGGGTTTCTTCTCACAATTTTCTGCTTTAGACATGGTGCTAAAGTTAAAGTAGGATGACTAATCACTTTCAAATACAGACTCTGAAAAGTAAAGGACATATTGGCTCATGTACACTGCTCAGCTAAAACGTGGCTGATTATACTGCAGAGTGAATTGCCAGCACATTTATCATGATTTATGAATACGTTGCAGGGACAAATTTTATAATGACTCACTAAAAACTGAAAAATTCTAAGTCCCTACCTCATTCATTTTGCTGTGTTTATGAAACTCCTGAATTGCTGTAGGAAAATTAAAGGGCACCAGTCAGCAGCACCTGTGTGTGGGCTGGTGCTTACAGTTATAGATTCATAACTCTCTATCCTTGAAATTATGGATATTTTATAATATATTGACAAACAACCTATGTGTACATTATTTTTCCATTCTGCACACATACCTTCTGCTTGGTTAGTTACAAATGGAAGAAAAGTATTAAAATTGATATATTTTTATGCACCTATTCCTATTTACTCTATTTAGTCATAATATGTCAATATTATTATATAGAAATCTATCAAACTCGTCTCTTCTGAATAGAAGATATATACTGTGATATATCTTTGCTTGGTAAACAGTGTTCTTACTTATCTTTTAAATATTTCTTAGTAGATGCAGCAGTTCTGTTCTTTGCAAATGCATAAAGTGGTATTTAGCCTGACCCTTGAAAAATGACTGCATGTTTTCCAGAGAAACAAATAAGGAAGGACATCTCAGTATAAGGAAATAAATTGCATTAGTAAACACATGGAAGTCTGAGGGCATGGCATAGATTATTGCAAACACAATCTGCTTGGGGGAAGTATAAGCAATTACAGAAAATTAAGCTAATTTAAAAGTTGTAACAAGAATAAGGATAATAAAACATCTTAAAAAAATTTGTATTGTTCTTAGCGTCAAATACGACAGAAAATCTTTTCCTCTTTCTTTTCTTATACCATTTCTTTGTAATTTGTACTTGCAATTGTGAATTTTTTTTTTTTTTGTCTCTTTGAAATGTATGTGAATCATTTAGGAGCTAAATAAGGCTTGCTAGTTTGGCATGCCAGGAATCTTTCTTGGGGTCCTTGGAGCAATCTTTGTTTATTTTTTTAGAAAATTAAATTTAACAGGGTGACATTGCTCAAGAAGAGTACATAGATTTCAGGTAAACATTTCTATAGCATTTGAACTGTTGATCACCCAAAGTCAAATTATTTTCTGTCACCTTATATCTTGTCTCTCTTTACACCCTTCTTCGCACCCCCTGCTCCTCCCCCACACCCTTTCCCTCTGGTAACCACTGCACTCTTATCTAAGTCCATGAATTTGTTTTGTATGTCACCCTATGCATGAGATCAATAGTTTTTAGCTTTTTCTGATTTACTTATTTCACTGAGTATAATGTTATCAAGGTCTATCCACATTGTTGCAAATGATACTATGTCATCATTTTTATGTCTGAGTAGTATTCCATTATATATATGTACCACATCTTATTTATTCAATCCTCTATCTAGGGACACTTTGGTTGTTTCCATGTCTTGGCCACTGTGAATAATGCTGTGATGAACATGGGGTGCATGTGTCTTTACATTCCAATGTTTTCGAGTTTTGGGGGTAGATACCCAGTAGAGGATTGCTGGGTCATAAGGTAGTTCTATTCTTAATTTTTTGAGGAATCACCATACTTTCTTCCATAATGGTTGTACTACTTTACATTCCCACCAACAGTGAATGAGGGTTCCTTTTTCTCCACAGCCTCTCCAATACTTGTTATTAACTGTCTTGTTGGTAATAGCCAATCTAACAGGTGTGGAGTGGTATCTCATTGAAGTTTTGACTTGCATTTCTCAAATAGCTAGTGAAGATGAGCATTTTTTCATATATCTGTTGGCCATTTGTATGTCCTCTTGGGAGAAGTGTCTGTTCAGGGCCTCTCTCCATTTTTTAATTGAATTGTTTGCTTGTTTGTTGCTGAGCTTTGTGAGTTTCTTGTATATTTCTTATATTAACTCCCTTATCAGAGCTGTCTGCAAATATCATTTCCCATTTAGTTGGCTGCCTATTAGTTTTGTTGTTAGTTTCTTTGGCTGTGCAGAAGCTTTTTAGTTTTATATAGTCCCATTTATTTAATTTTTGCCTTTATTTCCCTTGCCTTTGGGGTTAAATTCATACATTGTTATTTATAGCTAAGGTCCATGAGTTTAGTACCTATGCTTTCTTCATAGGAGCAATCTTTTTGAAATGTGAACATCCCGGTGGATGGTGGATTGTGAACTGTCTCCTGTTTCTGTGTTTCTAGATGCCTGACTATATTGGTAACGTCTTGTTTGTCTTAGAGATATGAGATTATTTTTTCTTAAAAAAAAAAAAAATCACAACTAAACTGTATATAAGAGATAATATCTGCTGTCTGTATAAAAGCATGAGATTTCTTTCTGTTTTTTTAATCTCTTATGCGGATAGGCTATGATGCACACTGCAGTCTGGTTTAATGCTCATTCAGTATTTAACTACATTCTTTTTTAATATTTGTGGAAAGGATTTCTGGGATGGCAGAAGATTTTCTTTTTAATCACTTCCTCAACACAAGACAACCAAAAACTCTGTGTGCTTTGATCAAAATGTAAAAGTTCATTACATTTAAGCCCATTGAAATGTTGAAGAATGATGATATGGTTAGGTGTTTTAGAAATAAATTATAGTTATAAAGGTTTATCGGGAAAGGTTAAAGACACACACTTTTAAAAATATTATACTAGTCTATGCTGAAGGTTAGAGACTTGATTAAATTAATGATTCTGAAGACAGAAATGTCAAACAGATGTAAAAGTTTTTATAAATATAAAAATGGCAGAATATAATGAAATTATTACTGGGAATGCTGTGAAGTTAAATAATTGATAACAAAGTATTTTATATTAGCTTATGTAACAGATATTAAATAATAATAAACAGTTACAGAGTGACTACTATATACCATAAATTCTTGTGTTTATATGTATTATAAACACCACAATACTATGAAGTATATTATATTACAATGTTAAGAAATTGAGACAAACTTTGATCAACTTGCCTACAGTTACAAAATAGAGCTGAGGATATATAGTAAATATTACTGCTATAAGGATTGTAATTATATATATATATACACACACACACACACACACGCATATACACATACACACTCATGTATATTGATTGAAAATAAATACATCAATAAAGAGAATCACATGAGAGTATGTATAAATTTGGGATGTTGACATTATTGAACCCAGTTGAGGAAAAATATTCTTTCACACAGAGTACTTCTTGGAAGACTGTTCTATCTATAAATAATTTTTATAAATCTGATTAAAAGGAGTACTAGGTGATAAGGTATGGGTGTGCACACCAGAGCATGTAATATAAAGCATTGGCATTGATGAGAGACATGCAAACTAGCAAAGAAAGTATCCATGTACATATAAACTTTTGGAAAAGAAGAGAGTCTCTGGGAAACTTTCCTTTTCTTTTGCTTCTCTAGAAAAATGCTAGCAAAACCTTCATTAACATTTGAGTAACTATTTACTATGCTGCTGAAATAATAAGTACTGTGTCTGAAAGTGTGTGTTCATGTATGCATATATATAGTGTGTCCGTAAAGTCATGGTGCACATTTAACCGGTCACAGGAAAGCAACAAAAGATGATAGAAATGTGAAATCTGCACCAAATAAAAGGAAAACCCTCCAAGTTTCTGTAGGATGATGTGGAAGCATGTGCGCATGCGCAGATGTTGACGTAACACCATATATACAGCGGAGCAGCCCACGGCCATGCCAGTCGAATTGTGGACGGTACAGAAGAAAGTTAAGTGTGTTATGTGGCTCACTAAATTCGAATCTGTGACCAAAGTGCAATGTGAATATTGGCATGTTTATAATGAAGTGCCACCACATAGGAATAACATTACTCGGTGGGATAAGCAGTTGAAGAAAACCAGCAGTTTGGTGGAGAAACCCCGTTCTGGTAGGCCATCAGTCAGTGACAAGTCTATAGAGGCTATACAGGATAGCTACCTAAGGAGCCCTAAAGAATCTGTGCATGAGCCCACATCGAACTGCACTGAATAGATATGAAACTGGGAGAGTTTTTCTTTTATTTGGTGCAGATTTCAAATTTCTATCTTCTTTTGTTGCTTTCCTGTGACCAGTCAAAAGTGCACCATGACTTTACGAACACACTGTATTATATAGATTGTGTATTTATAAATATATAATAATAGCATTCTTACTAAATAAAAGTGACTAGGTATACCATGGATGAATATATCTGTTAAAAATCGAAATTCCATCTCTGCTGAATGCTTTCTCCTTGAAATAACACTGAGCAAAACCCATTGGTTATTTAAGTTTCTATTAGTCTCATAAGTCACTTTGATATGCCAGTAATTATTCTACTCTTTTGCACCATAATGTCTAAGGGCACTTTACAAATTTAATTTTGTAGTATAATTGCTTGAAGAAATGTTTTGTAGAATCAATATAGCACAGTAACTCTTAGATGAATAAAGGCTGATGTACTACAAAATAGCATTTGGGTTTTTTTTAGAAATTTTTAACTAGAAGGAGGACTACTTATGAAAAGCATAGAGATATAGTCCAGGGTGTTAAGCACATATACAATTTATAAATCATTAAATATAAGAAAAACATATTTATTTGGAATCTTTTAAAAAATGGAGAAAATGTTCACATTGAGTTAATGAAGGAAAGATATTAAAAGGAGTACAACTTCACCATTTCAAGTAACTCTAAAAGAAATATCATATTTCTCACTCAGCCATTTGAGTGGTTCTAGCTTAATTTTATTGTGCCCCCTAGTTTACCAGTCCAAAATTTACTCATTCTTGCAGATATTTTAAATTAACAAATGAAAAGCCATAATTTAATAATTTGGAATAACAAATATTTTATTAGTTCAAATTACATACATTTCATAATTTGGACTTTAGAGGAACATCAGTGAACAATAATATCAAGTGAAAGTCAGAGTCTTCTCTCTTCTTACGATGTAAAAGGATAAAACATAATATCACATCCCAAAATGAGAGCAAGAGCCTCCACTCTTGATGAAAACAGGCGAAGAAAGAACTTTAGCAAGAATCAGAAAAATTTGGATGAAACATTAAAAATAAAATGGTACCTTTTTATATTTAATAGTCATAAGACTAACTAAAAACTTGATGAAGTGACATACCAGTTATTAAAGTTTACATGATTTTATGTGTATTTTTTAAATATAAAGAGATTAGGTAGACTAGAAAATTATCTGTTGAAACTCTTCAAATACTGGTTGAAATATATAAAACCACATTCACAAGCTATAAAGTGGTATACCTAGATTCCACAAACAAAGAATCATAGAGATAGGAAGTAAAATTCTAACTGCTTAAGAGTGTGTCTATTTGTATGTGTGTGAAGTACATGTAAGTATGTCTAGGTGTATGTCTTGTTTGGTAGACCATGAGTTATATTTCATACCCATTTAAACACAGGATAAATACTCTTGGTTCCATTCAGGGTAATAAAACTGAGACACCGATCTGAAGGAAGACACTTTGGAAAGCTATATGAACAGAGTTTTAGAAATAAGAATACCCTGGCATAGAAAAAAGGGGGTTGCTTTGCTTTGCTATGTATGCCTGAACTATGGAGAGGAAAAGCATTTCTCCAGTTGGCCTTAGGTCAGAATCCATATTATCCATGTAGTTTCCAAACTCAGAAGTTGACAAATTTGCAAAAAGTGATCACAGTCTGACAAACTCGGGTATTTGCCAGATGATACTCCTGAAAGAAAGAAGTTTATGCAAAACTAAGCAGGTGCAACCTCATTCGATAAACTCACACTCTCTCGCACCATAAAGTATAGGAGTAACAATTCACCATTAGAACCAGCAAATAAATATGAAGTAAAAAACAAAAATTTCAGAGAAACAAGATAGTCTTTGGAGAATATAAAACGCATATGTTTAAATAATCAAATTTTTAAAAATTAAAATAAGAAAAAAACAACTATAATAGGTTAACTGAGACAAGTAGACAAATTTGAAAACAAAGGCAACCTTAAAATAAGTAAATTTGAAATACAAAATCTAGAAATTAAAAATAATTAATACATCAAGCTAGAAATTTAATCTATTAGGTTAACTTCTTGTTAGATTGATAAATTGGCAAACTAGAAAGCAGACATAAGGACATTTTTTAAAAGAGAGGTTGAAAGCTAAGAAAAGAGAACATCCAGCTTCTAGTTCACATGTAAGGAATTGAAAGTAGCTGTTCCATGCTAAAGAAGTTACAAGCTGACCAGACTAAAAAGTCAACAACTTCTAGGAGCCTTAAGAGAAGTAAGGACTTGGGAAAACTGGGCCCCAAGACTGGGGAGACCAACAGGTGAGTGAAAGGGGTCACGGCTTACCAGAGCACAGATCCACAAACGGGAGCAGCAGCAGGAACCAGTCCTGGAGCAGTAAAACCCAAACTGTAACCGATTAATTTCTGAGGGCTCAGCATGAACAACTCTGACAGTTAGAATCTTCATGGGGCCTGACCTGAGCAACTACTATGAGTTGATGCTTCCTGCTCCTCCCCACCCTTACTCTCTCACTCTCTCTCCCTCTCCTCTCTCTCGAATCAATAAACAAAATCTTTAAAAAGAACTCCATGGGCACCCAGTTATTGGGTAGTCCCCCACATACTGAAATGCTCTACCAGGTCCTCACAGTCAGTATCAGAGGAAACTCCTCTCTTGCTTCTGGCAGTGGGAGGGGGAAAGAAGCCATTTAAAAAGTACTCCATTCCTAATCAGGCCCGCCCACAGGAGAAATGAATAAACCAGAGCCTAATGGGCTGGGGTTTTTATTACAACCTAATTGACAGGAAAGGGGGTAATACTCAACTCCAGTCATCTCTAGCCTTCCATAGGAGAAGGGACACACCCAGCTGTAGCTCACTCTCCCACCTAAGGAGAGAAAAACAAAACAAAATAAAACGGGAAAACACTTATAAAGCTAACAGTTCAGAGACATAGAATCACCAAAAGACCTACTCACAGGACTACAAAATGCTTACCTTCCCCCCCCACACACACACCTCACTATTATATTATTACTAAAGCCATTTATAGCAGTTCCTTTTACCTGATACATCATGTACAGCTATAAAGAAAAAGTTACAAGGCATACCAAAAAGCAAAAAAACAAAAACACAATTCAAAGAAACAGAGAAAGCATTAGAACCATACATGGCAAAGATGCTGGAATTATGAGACTAGGAATTTAAAACAACCGTGATTAGTATGCTAAGGCCCCTAATGGATAAAGTAGATGGTATCCAAGAACAGATGGGTAATGTAAGTAGAGAGATGACAATCCTAGGAAAGAACCAAACAAACAAAAAATGCTAGAGATTAAATAGACAAAATAAACAAACAAAAAACCCCACTGTAACAGAAAAGACTGCTTTATTAGGAAATTGGAAACAGCTGAGTAAAGAATGGCTGAGACTAATTCTCAATAGAAATCTCTGAAACTGATAAGAAAAATAACAAAGTGGAAGACAGAACAAAATATCCAACACTGTAGTACAATTACAAAAGTTGTAATATACATATAATGAGAATACAAGAGAAGAAAGAGAGAAAGACATAAAAGTAATATTTTTTATATTTTCTTTTAAAAAATATTTTATGTATTCATTTTACAGAGGAGAGAGAGAATGTGGGAAGAGCAGGAAGCATCAACTCCCACATGTACCTTGACCAGGCAAGCCCAGAGTTTCAAACCAACGACCTCAGCATTCCAGGTCAATGTTTTATCCATTGCACCACCACGGATCAGGCCCAAAATAATACTTAATAGAAAATTAAAACCACAATGAGATATCATCTTATACCTGTCAGAATGGCTATTATCAATAAATCAACAAACAGTTGTTGGCGAGGGTGTGGAGAAAAGGAAACCCTTCTGGACTGGAAATGCAGATTGGTGCAGCCACTGTGGTAAACAGTATGGAGTTACCTCAATGGAATACTACTCGGTTCTGAAAAAGAAGGAAATCTTACCTTTTGCAAGAGCATGGTTGGACTGGGAGAGTATTATGCTTAACTGAAATAAGCCAGTCAGAGAAAGACAAGTAACATATCATTTTATTTACATGTGGAATCTAATGAACACAATAAACTAACAAACAAAATAGAATCAGATTCATTGATTCGGAGAACAGACTTCCCCATCAGAGGGGAAGGGGCTAGGAGGCTGGGTGAAAAAGTGAAGAGATTAAACAAAGAAAAAAAAGTCATAGACACAGACAACAGTACGGTGATTATAAGAAGGAAAGTAGAAAAGTGTAAGAGTGATAAATGGTGATGGAAGGAGACTTGACTTGGGGTGTTGAACACATGATACAGTGTACAGATGATGTGTTATAGAATTATACTCCTGGAACCTAAATAATTTTATTACCAATGTCACTGTAATGTGGTCACGGCCAGGCAGCTTCACACGGGATTCAGACAAACAGAGAAACTGTGGAGCAAAAACATTGGGCTGTTCCTGTTTAATAGATTCTCTGAATGGCAGATGAGAAAACAGGCAGGGGAAAATCTCTTCTCAGGCAAAAAAGTGAACACACAGCAAAACGGCCCCTCACAATGCTGGGCAGGCAATCTGCCACTCGCCATCCTCAATCCACACTGAGTGCAAGCACTTATAACCTTACACAGGCTATGCACACATGCCTCTGCCCCACGCTCGTGCACCAATCAAGCGAAGTGCTTGCAGCCAGTACAACAGCGAGCAAGCCTAACACAGCTGTTTCCCCAACAGTCACCCAAATAAATTCAATAAAAAAATGATTGAAAAGTCCCAAATTAATATCAGACACCAAACCACATATACAAGAAGTTTAGGGAATACAAAGATGAAAAGTGCCCAAAACTGTAACTATGCATAATATTTTTAAACCACAGAAAATCAAAGATGAAAAAACCACTGTCAGAAGCAAGGAGGAAAAAATACATATAAAGGAAAAGGTAAGAATTTTATCTGACTTCTTAGAAATCATGCAAGCAAGAAGAGGATGGAGTAAAATATAAACTGTTGAGGAAAAAAAGCACCAATTCTGTACTGTGTAAAATTATCTTAAGAGTGAAGGAGCAATACTTTCTCAAACAATAATTAAGGAAATTTGTAGACCTGCCATGCAAGAAATGTTAAAAGCAGTTCTCTAAAGAGAAGGAAATATAAGTCAGAAACTAGATCTCTATGAGAAAGTATGGTAGTAAAGTTAATACAAAATCTTTCTCTTTTCTTACTCTTAATGGATATAACAGGTAACAGTGTGTTCAAATAACAATAGCAACATTATATTCAATTATGTGTGTCAATAAATTTAGTATCTATGTATACATCATTATAAGTTTATAAACACACACGTGTGTGTGTGTGTGTGTGTGCGTGTGCTTGCTTAGGTCTAAGTAAAATGAATGATAATGATAAAGGAGGGGAGAGAAGAATTAAGATCATTTTGTTATTATTATGTAATCACAATATCTGTAAAGTGATAGTGTTATTTTAAAGTAGATTTGGGTTAGTTGTAAGTGTATGTTGCAAACTTAGGGTAACCACTAGAAAAAGTTTTTTAAAGTACATCGATATACTAAGAAAGCAAGAAAAAATCGATTATGTATAATGTTCAATTAAAACAACAAAATACAGAGAAAGAGTGGAAGATAATAAATAGGACTGAAAACTTGGACAACTGTAATGCCGGTAGCCATGGTCAAGCAGGTTCCTATTGGATTCAGACAGATGATAGAGAAACTGCAGAGCCGGAAAATGGTGGGCCATTCTGTTTATTCAAGTCTTGCCACGGTGGATGAGCAAGCAGACAGGAAAAAATGCTTCTCCCTCTCTTAGGGCTGACAAGCAAACAAGCCAGGGTGGGGGAAAAAAAAAACCTTCTTCAGCAAACAGTAGCAAAAATGGCCCCTCCCAATAGCAGTAGGCAATCTACAACGTGCTGTCCTGAGGACAAGCACCTGCAGCCTTACAGAGACTACACACGTGGTGCTGCCCCATGCTCATGCACCAATCAGGCAAAGTACAAGCAAGCAAGCCTAACACACTTGTTTTCCAAACAACAACAAATAAAAAACAGTAAAAATATTAATTCAACTATATTATAATCACTTTTCATACCAATGGTGTAAATACAAAAAGTAAAAGACATTGTCAGAATGTATCAAAACATGACTCGGTATATGTTGAGTAAAAAACACCTACTTTAAATACAGAGACATATATAGATTAAAAGTAAACAGTTGGAGGAATATGTACCATCTTAACACTAATCAAAAGAAAGCAGAAGTAGCTATATTAATTTCAGACAAAGCAGACAAAAAACAAGGACGTTATAAGGGAAAAAGAAGGGTATTATATGTTGAGAAAGGGATCAATTCTCCAAAGGGAATAGCAGTCCATAATATCTATGCAACTCACAACAGAGCATCACACTCCGTGAGACAAAAACTAATAATAGTGCAAAGAGAAATAGATAAATCCAATAACATAGTTGTAGACTTCAACACTGCTGTCTCAAAAATAGACAGATCTATCAGGCAGAAAATTAGTAAGGACACAGTTGACCTCAAAAGCATTAGCAATTAACTGAATGTAATTGACATCTATAGGCTACTTCATCCAATGACAGCTGAATATTATTTCCTCAAACTAACTTAAAACATTCAAGATAGATGAAATTCTAGGCCATAAAACACAGCTTAATAAATCCTTTAACTGCTTCAGACAATGATCATAGAAAGGATAGCAAGCATTTACAGTATCCTTTCTCACTTTGCATACTGTTTATTCCTTGTTTCCTACTCTTTCCCTCACCACTAGCTCCTAAGATACCCAGCCAGCCTTTCTCTAATGTACTTTAAATTGTTGCCTGACCTGCGGTGGCACAGTGGGTAAAGCATTGACCTGGAATGCTGAGGTCGCCAGTTCAAAATCCCAGGCTTGCCTAGTCAAGGCACATATGAGAAGTAACTACAAGTTCATGCTTCCCACTCCCCCCCCCTTTCTCTCTCTCTCTGTCTTCAATCAATAAATAAAATATTTTTAAAATAAAAAAATAAATAAATTGTTTAAAATTACAGCGTATCTAATTATTTCATTCATAACCAGGCTGACTTTTCAATTAATGGTAATAGAATCATCTATATGTTTATTCTTCTATCTAGAAATAAAGCTTAGTTTAACTTATTAACAGTTTTTGTAAAATGCAATGCAAAAGATTTGAGTAAGGGATGGTGCCATAATGATACAACTGTGCTTGAGTAAGGAACACACAATATAGTATATATTATAATATATACCTACATATTAGAATGCTAATAATGACTCCAAGGTTATCATCTTCATTCTGTTATTCTTAGCAGAGTTCTGCTAGAAACAAGATAAGTTTGGCTACCAGTGAATAAATAAATAAATAAAAATATGAAGTACTGTATCTACGAAAAAAATTGTTTAAAAAAAAACAACTTTTCTTTGGGCATCTTGATCCATGCATTCTCCTATGCTTTTTTATTATTATTATTTTTTATTTTTTTGAGTTTGTTTTCTAATGTTTCATTGTTGGCATATAGAAAGGCTATGGACTTTTGTATATTAATTTTGTATCCTATGACCTTACTGTATTGTTTTATTGTTTCTAGTAATCTTTTTGTGGAGTCTTTGGAGTTTTCAACGTATAGGATCATATCATCTGCAAAAGTGATACCTTTGCTTCTTCTTTTCCGATATGGATGCCTTTTATTTCTTTGTCTTGTCTGATTGCTCTGGCTAGAACCTCTAGCACCACATTAAATAAGAGTGGAGAGAGTGGACAACCCTGTCTTGTTCCTGATTTAAGGGGGAAAGTCCTCAGTTTTATGCCATTTAATATGATGATAGCTGATGATTTATCATACATGGACTTTATCATGTTGAGATATTTTCCCTCTACTGGGTATATACCCCCAAAACTCAGAAACATTTATACTTAAAGACACATGTAGCCCCATGTTCATTGCAGCATTGTTCACAGTGGCCAAGACATGGAAACAACCAAAAAGCCCTTCAATAGATGACTGTATAAAGAAGATGTGGCACATATACACTATGGAATATGACTCAGCCATAAGAAATGATGACATTGGATCATTTACAATAAAATGGTCGGATCTTGATAACATTATACAGAGTGAAATAAGTAAATCAGAAAAAACAAGAACTGCATGATTCCATACACAGGTGGGACATAAAAATGAGACTAAGAGACATGGACAAGAATGTGGGAGTTATGGGAGGGAGGAAAGGAAGAGAGAGGGGAAGGGGGAGGGGGAGGGGGAGGGGCACAAAGAAAACTAGATAGAAGGTGACAGAGGACAATCTGACTTTGGGTGATGGGTATGCTACATAATTAAATGACAAGATAACCTGGACATGTTTTCTTTTAACATATGTACCCTGATTTATTGATGTCACCCCATTAAAATTAATAAAAATTTATAAAAAAAACCTCAGAACATTTCATAGGTAAGTGTTTTTCTTGGAAATAAGAAAGAAAAAAATGCCCCATACTTTTGGTAAGTTAGAAACATTGAAAAATGTTAGATACTTTAAGAAAAATATGTACATGAAATTGTAATAAGCATTATACTTACATATAAACTTAAGGTGGGAAAAAATGTCACAGTAGTTTATATACTTTAAGCAAATTAATTATAACCCTAAGATTCCATTCCATCTTCATCTCTATTGGGAATTCTCAACCAGATATGACTATGTTAGTGAAAATAGTCCTTGGGGCTTTCATTAACACAAAAGTCAGAGACGTTCACCCAGTGTTGGTTTCTCTTTTTTACCACCTTCTGTTGTTCAAGTGTCCAACTGTTTCTTTCTGCAGTTGTTATCTAGGTTGGACACAAAGATCTGTGTTGAAGCCAAGAACCCAGGTACCAGGTGTTGAGCGTCTCTGAGCACATCAATCATTATTTTCCTTTTTCTGCTTAATGTTAGAGTAAAACGGTGTAACAGTTATGAAGTCTCAATTATGTACAGAATTTACTTTTACCCAGTTCTCTCACAAGCAACATACAATTTTCAAAGTTCTATGTGTAATATAATACTAATTTAAAATTAATTTCCCTTTTTCTTTAGATACCACCAGGAAACCCCACACATCTCTAGGACTTCAGTGCTGCCATCCTTTAACCCTCCCTACCAGGACTCATGCCTATAGATGGTTTCCTGTCTCACGGCTACCCTTATTTCTCCTTCCTTCTCTCTTTCTTTTCTTTCTTCCATTAAATAATAATCCTTTTTTTAATGGAAGTAAAACTGTATATTTAAATATTAGTTTAAAAAGCTGACCATATTAGATAGCATATGTCTGTAAAAATGAATAGAAGCTAAATTTAATACTCATATTTAATATAAACATTACACAACCCCAAAATATAAAGATATAATAAACTACTAATAACTACTTGTGACTGAAAATAAAAATAATCTTAAAATACTAACTCATTCAGATAAAATATAAAACTGGCTTTAACAGTTCATTATGTATACAGTAATAGCAGTTGTAGTGGTTTAACATACCCACATCGTACTTACAGTTGTGGGTTAGGCCTTTAGTAGGCGAATTATGAATAAATGTAAATTACTATGGACAGCCTTTGTAATCAGCAACAACCAATTCTTCGAAATTATATAAAGGACATCAAAAATGTAAAAGGGGCATAATTCAAAAGCTAATATATAGGTGATATTAAACCCCGTGTGTTCAACAGTTATATTTTCAGCCTTATCACTTCACCCTCAGTCACATTCTTCCATCTTTGGGCCCTGGCCTCAGAGTCTTGACAATTACCTCTAATACTCATGAAATGATCCATGTATGTGGTTTACCTAGTTTTCAATTCCCTCTGCTGTCCATCCATAGAAATTTAGCTTTCTCTTTCAAGAATATTTTATAGTATGTCTGTTAGACATATACTCTTTGGGAATGGTAGATTGGAAGAGTTAACTGAAGTGTGAAATGCCCTTCTCTAGGAACTATACTGTGGGTGGAAAAAAAAAAGAGCTGTGTTTTAAAGCATTGCTATTGTAAAGGTTCCAAAATTAAAAATAATATTTCAGATGGCTGCGATATTTTGAGAAACCTTCTATCTTACTGAATACTCCACCCACCATTTTTAGTTATGATATCATCAGAGCAGGATGATATCAGAGCACATGATCAGAAATGGCAGGCTCACGTTGTTTGTAATCCCTGCAGACCTCAATCACTCCTTACCCTGCACCATGCACATGCTCAGCATGACAGATAGTGTAGGTATCTGGCACTGCTTGCCTCAGGGAATAAACTGCTTCATGACAGATATCTCTGTATCCCACATTTTAGACCATAATACAGTATGCCAAAATAGTTTTCTAACTGCAAATGAAGTTTTTATGCATAGTATGATTAAACCATTATGTATGTAGAATAGACAGGAATACTTGAGATATTAAATATTTTCATAAGGCAGTGAGAGTCCAAATATTTTTCTCTTATTTATTAGACAAGGGGAAGCAAACTACTTTCTCACAGGATGAATGTGAATTTGTCAACACAGCAGTGTCATTGAAAAAAATAGTCAGTTGACAATGATAGTAAAGCTTGAAATTTACATAAAAATACACATTTTTAGCTTTTCTTAATAAAGGAGACCTAACAACCAGGAGCCCACATTGCTGCTTTGGAGTGAATATCTCATTAGATGAAAATGTTTTTTCTAGTTCTTTCAGTCTCTTTCAGCCATACAAAAGGTGACTGTATTTTCCTACTGGCATAGTACAGTCCTGTTTTAACACTTGTTGTCACAACATTTCATTTTCCAATACCAGCATTTTCATGCTCAGGAGTGTCTCAGTTTAATAATAATGTCCATGGACATGTTACTTATTTATTTTTTTGGTTCCTAAAAACATTGTGTTAAACCACCATAAACACTTAATTGAAAAGATTGTTAAATAATTCCCTAAATACCCATCACTGCCATTAATTCCCTTTTTCCGCTAAAAGACCCTTGGCCACAAAGAACCTTGCTGGAATATTGAATTCGAACTCACAAATATTTTTTATACTGGAGCTGGTAAGTCCTTTTTGTCTCTGACAAGGGGCTTTTCAGGATGTTAGTAAAATACTGACTCCAATGAAGAAGCCAACAGAGAGCAAAGATGAGAGACCAGATCACCCTTCATAGACTAAAAGCTTATTTCCATTGCTACTGTTCTCCATGACTTTCCTAATTATGAGGATAATAGATTTCATCTTTACTGAGCTAGATAAGAGTTTGGTTTCTGTTAAGTTGCAAACAAAGCATCATTTATTTTTATTGCAATAGCTTGCTTACTTTTATTTTGAAGACACAAATATAAATAAAACTATTTTAGTGAAATAATCAGTTCCTTTCTTGTCCCAGTTCTTGCATATTTAATCTTAAGTATCATAATGTGTTCCTTTATCTAACACTTTCATATCTTCCTAAAGAAAAAGGAAGAATGTTTGAAGGAACCTTAGAAATCATCCTCTTCGGTTTCTTAATTTTGTAGAAGTCTGTTACAGTCTACATTTTTGTGTCCCCCACCTCCCAGATTCACTGAAATCCTAACTCCTAAAGGTGGTGGTATTAGTAGGTGGGGTCTTTAAGAGGTAATTAGGTGGCCCTGGCCTGTTGGCTCAGTGGTAGAGTGACAGCCTGGCATGCGGGGAACCCGGGTTCGATTCCCGGCCAGGGCACATAGGAGAAGCGCCCATTTGCTTCTCCACTCCCCCCTCCTTCCTCTCTGTCTCTCTCTTCCCCTCCCCCAGCCAAGGCTCCATTGGAGCAAAGATGGCCCGGGCGCTGGGGATGGCTCCTTGGCCTCTGCCCCAGGCGCTAGAGTGGCTCTGGTCGTGGCAGAGCGATGCCCCAGAGGGGCAGAGCATCGCCCCCTGGTGGGCAGAGCGTCGCCCCTGGTGGGCGTGCCGGGTGGATCCCGGTCGGGCGCATGCGGGAGTCTGACTGTCTCTCCCTGTTTCCAGCTTCAGATAAAAAAATAATAATAATAATAATAAAAAGAGGTAATTAGGCCACGAAGGAATGGGATTAGTGCTTTTCTAAAAGAGACTCCACAGAGCTCCCAGTCCCTTCCACCATGAGAGGATACAACAAGAAAACTGTGACCTGGCAGAAGGCCACACCCAACCAGGCTGGCACTGTGAATTCAAACTTCCAGCCTCCAGAACTGTAAGCAGTAAATCTCTGCTGTATGTAAACCGCCCAGTTGGTGGTATTTTTGTTATAACAGCTTGAAAGAACTAAGACAAAGACACAGAAAAATTCAGTGCAAAACTGTTCATACAATGTAGTACTGAATATAATTATTGGGTATTAAATTTTCTTTAATCTTATTTACTCTTCTACATTTATTTTGTCTTAATTCTTATTTTTTAGGGGGAGTCACTGGTGGTTATTGACAATTGAAATGAAGTTATTTATTCATTCTTTAAGAGAGATACTGTTCTCCTATAACTTTACAATAATCATAACTAATTTTTCTGGGTACTAACATAAGGGCTTTTAATGTTGTTGTTTTCCATTTAATCTTTGCCACAACTCAACAATGCAGCACTGATTTAAGCAACACTTTATAGATTTGGTAGTTTTTCCAAAGTAAGTCATGTAATCATGGCAGGCTTTTTTGGAAAAAATACATTTTTACATTATTTTTATTTTATACATTTTTGTAAGTCACTGAAAATACTTTTTGTAACCATGCAGATTTAAATAAACAAAGCATTGATGCCATGAGTTATTGATTGTCTTGTAAAGGGTAGAAACAGGATATAGACTCAGATGGTCTAATCCCAAATCTAGAGCTATACTCATTCTAGGGAAGTTTGATCTAACGCGGTAGAGTCTTGAAATTAGCTGTCACAAAATTTCTTCAAGATTGAATAAGTTTAGTGATAGGTTGTCACTCTGGACACACTATTAATAAATGGAATGCATATCAGACTATTGAATACTTATTAACTGGTAAGAATGCTCCATAAGATGTTAGGTTATGCTGATGTTTTATTCCCAGGGTTAATGAGACTTGAAAGAAGCCCGTTAAAATCTCAAACTGAAAGTAGTCAATGTACCCAGTCACACACAATTCAAGCTAATTAAAAAGCCCTTTCTTGACCTTTAGCTCATGTTATAAAAATGAAGGAGGTGTGTTTGGAAGATAATTGTAAATTAGATTATTGGAAGCATATTTTAATTCTAGACCAGACTAAAAATAAATAAAGAAGACTGTAAGAAGAAAAAAACAAAATAATATCTATAATATAGTTATTCCACACTTGAGGTTTTAATTGAGGTTCTCTATTTTCTGAGTTAACTTTGTTAAGAAAAGCATTCATATCAGTATTCAGTGCAAATTATACCAGCTAGAACTTTTGATATCAGTGATATACACATTACTGAATACAGTTTTCTATTAGAAGTTCTGTCCTCAAAGACATTTTTATAAAGCAATTAAGAATGATTGGACTGTTAGATGAAGAATTGAGCACCAGGTCCTTTCAATCAGATCTCAGTCTTGTGAAGTTTTTAGTTTATGAAAGATGGGTTTAATGGTCAAGTGACTCCAAATTATATAAGCCTTTAGTACCTTATTTTTCTTGTCCTTAAAGTAAGACAATTTCTCTGATATGATGTGAGTCTGGTCTATGGCATGTGGCAGGGTGTATTTTCTGGAAAACAAACTCTGAGGCAAAGGTTCGTGTACAGAATGTTTATCAGGGATTAACACTTAAAATGAAAAGAGAGGAAGCAGAATTTCCATAGGGATAATTAGACCTGAGATGAGGTCCAAAAGTTTCATTCAACCCCACTGGGAGATCAGAAGCTGAAATGGCCTGTAAGAGTTGTCTAGCGTCAGAACCAATCAATCTATTGGTCTCAGCCACAGCAAGGACTTGACCTGGGGTGAAGCATTGCTCTACACCATTTACTATAAAGACTGTGTTTTTCTCACTGATTTGACATGTCACTTAAAAAATATATGAGGTTATATTTTTTTTCATTATTGGTGCTCAAACTCTTATTTGTTTTTTTCTATTTTTATGGTATTGGCTAACCTCCAGTAAAATGTTGAAAAACTGTTATAGCACATATCTTTGCCTTTTTCCTAACTTTAATAGGAATATTTCTAATATTTCAACATTAAGTAGGATACTTATGCTAGGTTTTCTGGTAGGCATCATTTATGAAGTTAAGACACTCCTGTTCTATTCTTAACATGTTAATATTTTATTATAGATTATGTTAAATGTTAGCAAATGTTTTTAAACATTAATTTAGTTGGTTATAATCATTTCTACTTTCATTTCTTTATATGGGTATTTTTCTAAATATGAGGCTGTATGACTAAAGAAATTAACCAACTTGATCTTTCAGTCCTCCATACATCCATACACTTTCCAAGGCCTAATTACAAAAGTTTATTTCCCCATCTCTTGACCTTGAGCTGGGCATGTGACTAGTTTTGGTCAATAGTACGAAGGTGAAAGTCACTCGACCTTTTTGGAGCCTAAACCCTAAGATGTATTATATTCAATTGTCCTCATGTTCTTCTGCTTCTGCTGATAGGAACATGTTCTGATTAACCTGATGACAGAATGAAGACGAGAGATCTGGGATGAGATATTAAATCACATATGATTTTTGTTTCTATATTTAGAAATAAAATCAGTCTATATTTCTCCTGTTCTTTGATTGTCTGTTTTGATATCAGAGAATGCTAAACTTCTAAAATGATAATATATAACACAAAATTTTGTATGGTCTATGACAGTTTTTCCAATATTGCCAATCATTTGATGTTATCAACTAACTCTTCATAATTTTTTATCAGTTACCGTTATCATTTTTATCTTCATTCCTGTATTTTGAGTTTGTTTTTGAATTTTGGTTATTATTGTCAACAGTCTTGAATTTAAGAATATACATAGTTCTCTGAGAACTACATTGGCCCATTGTGTCATTTTGTTGTTTAATACATTGTAATTCAATTTTAATGGTTTATTATTTCTATTTCTTTCCTCTTTAAACAAAACTATTGGTAGAAATATATTTTCATTTCCAGTGGAAAATAAGCTATATATATTTAGTTCATTTCTTTTAATTGCCTTTGGCTAGAAAATATGTTAATATTTTTATTGAGATTTGTTTTGCTGACTTCTACTTGTTAAATATTAGAAATATTTCAAATGTATTTGAAATAATATAAATATTTTGTATTATATTTCTTAGATTCATAATTCTATATGTTAAATGTATTTATGTTTGTATATACCCTTATGAATACATTTAAAAAGCTTTTAAATTATAAAATTTATTCTCTCTATATTTCTCCATTAATTTTTCTATTATTAGAATTAGATTCAGGAAAAGATATAAATATCTACATATTCTTAATATATAGGATTGCTTGTAATATCTATGTTTTCATAATAAAATATAAGTATGAAGATTTTAAGTAGTTTATACACTTTAATCCTTGGTAACAAATATTAATGATAAGACAAATTACACAGAGTCTCTTCATATGTTAAATATACAACTTAATTGTATTAAGGAGAAGAAAATTAGATGATGGAAGATGCAATTTGACTCTTATTTTTGCATATATATTTATAGTTTTCTCAAGTTTAGTCCAGAATAGCCTAAGTATGATGGGCACTGATTAAATACAGGTGCCCTTATTAATATAAAACTGGACACCATGGAAGAAAAGAAATAATTCTCTGAGTGCTCTCACATCAGATGAAATATCGGTAATTTAAACAATTTCAAAACTATTTGATTTTCTGTCCTTGTCACAGTAAAAAAACAGTCCTAAATAGAGGAAATAAATGCTTTCATCCTCAAACTTGTATTTTTGTCATCAGCACTGAATGCATTGAATTTTAGTTTATAAATCATTCTCTTTAATTGTAGATTATGTGAAGCATTTAATTATCTCTTAATAAATTGACCAAAAAATTTAAGAAACAGAACTCACAAAGCTGCCAATTGCCTGGTCATTCCTGAGCTCACTTCTAATCTCACCGCAACTGCAGATTTATCAATGTTTAGTGGTAAATTCCAATTCACAGTACTTACCCAAAGAAAATAAAAAGGGCCAAAGAAATAGTATTGGCAGTAACTGATACTCACTGGTCACTTACTAAGACTGTCAGAAAAGTGTGACATGTACAAGGAATGCCATCCATTCTTGATTAGTCATGCTAATCGGGGTCAAAAATAGCATAATTCATTTGAATCTAAAAATAAATTATTAATGTTTAATTATGCAAATAACTCTTTTTCCCAATCTAACCTTTGAATGTATACTCTAAAAATTGTTACCTTTTTTACTTATAATAAGTTGAAATGCACCTCATCCTTCTGCCCGTCAACCTTTTGGTGGAAGCCTAAAATCAGTTCAATGATCATGGGCAGTCAAATGGCCAGCTAAAAAAGGTCTTTATGTTTCCTCTAATTCCACATGGGGATATAAAAAGAAAATATAAATAAGTGGTGCCTTTCACAGGTGAATTTTGTAACTTGACATAATTTGATTTATGTGTTTTAGTCAGTACTCACTATCTCTCACAAACTGCCCTGTATGACAGCTAAACTGACTGGTCTCCTTGACCTTCTGCTGCACCTTTGTATATGTTCCATTGAGAGGATGGAGATGATAGCAACAGAGAGGAACAGAAGTAGAGAGAACCTGCACACATGTGAATAAAAAACTGAAAAGAAGAAAGATGTCAGTAGATTCTATTTTAATAATTGCTTGTCCATTATTGTCCCAGCAACTCACTATAATTTCAGGAAATGATGTGAGTAAGTAGAAAATCACCATCCCTACAATATAGGGAAGGTGATTTTCTCTACTTCTAGCCTTTGTCTCTCCTTCTGGAATGTTCCCACTCTCCTGTTCTTTACTTACCTGTTCCCTTTCCAATATTCATGTTTTAAACCAAATATTAGCCACCCAGAATGGCACAATCTTATCTAATATAGCTCCTCAATAGCCCTATACCCCATAATCTTATCAAAGAGAGACATACATAACAACAGTCATCACGATGTAAAATTATTTCATCTAGCTCTTCCTTGTTTATTTTCTATCTCTCTATCTTGACATGTAAGGGCTTGTCCACTGCGAAACACTTGTTCATTGAATGGTGTCTGGTACCAAATTGATGCCATTAAATGTTCATACATTAAATAAAGGAAACTTACAGCATGATGACTAAGAGTAATATGTCTGTATAGTATACAGAAGAGTGTTAAGAGTAGATTCTGAGTTCCCGTCACAAAAAGGAAAAGGAAAAAATATTTTTTTTATTGTTGTATAACCACCAAATCTTCAACCTACCTACCTCTGCACCTATGTTTTCAGCCTTCTCTATGGTGCAAAGTGTAGTATGTTGCTTCCCCTTATCAGAATCAGACTGCTCACTTGTGCCCTGTATCTCACCTCCTCCTGCTTACTCAAAAGCCGTTCTGTAGTAACTCTCTCCTCTATTTATTACACCATCAGCTTTTCCCTCTATACTGGATCAATCCAATGTAAAAACAGACCTCAATATTTGACATTATAAAAAGTGATAACACTGCCCTGGCTGGTTGGCTCAGTGGTAGAGCGTCGGCCTGGCGTGCAGAAGTCCCGTGTTCGATTCCCGGCCAGGGCACACAGGAGAAGTGCCCATCTGCCCCTCCACCCCTCCCCCTCTCCTTCCTCTCTGTCTCTCTCTTCCCCTCCCGCAGCGAGGCTCCATTGGAGCAAAGATGGGCCGGGCGCTGAGGATGGCTCCTTGGCCTCTGCCCCAGGCGCTAGAGTGGCTCTGTTCGCGACATAGCGACGCAAGCATCGCCCCCTGGTGGGCGTGCCGGGTAGATCCCGGTCGGGCACATGCGGGAGTCCGACTGTCTATCCCCGTTTCCAGCTTCAGAAAAATACAAAAAAAAAAAGTGATAACACTCATTTGATAACACTGGGGAACAAAATTTTTGTTGCATCCACAAAAACACTTGTTCTTACCTAATTCAAATGTGCTGATCTCAAATCTGACATTAGTTTTTCTCTGTAAGCTACAGTTTTTTTGCAATTCAAGATTTTAGGTTTTCATCTTATTGTAAAATGTTCAACATTTAGTTTAACATAATGAAGTAGAATGTCTTCTTGGGCATCATCTTTGTGAAAATATAATTTATATAATGTAGTAAATACACTAATACACTAAAATATATGATTGCATTAGAATTTGTCTACAATTTTGAAATAGAACATATTAAAACACTTATTTTAATCATAAAATTTATGCAAAACTTATTTAAATTCTAATCAAGAAAAAATTTGCGTTTGTAGCTCTTGCATTTGTGTACTTGTTGAGGACAATCTTGTTGATGCTCCAGCAGTAGTCTGCTCATCACTAACATCTCCTATGTTTTGGGGAAACTTATCAAGATGACTGTTCAGGATGTGAATCTTAACACTTATGTTACATCCAATGTCGCGGAAAGCCAACAGCATCCTTTGAACCAGAAGTTCATACTTTTCTTCGTTTTTGTTGCCAAGGAAGTTCTTGTAACTGCCACAAAAGACTGCCATGCTGCTTTCTCCTCCTTATTCACCTTCCTGGCAAATTCTTCATCACGTATGAGGGTTCAAATTTGAGGTCCATTGAATACACCTGCTTTTATCTTCTAGGAAGACAAGGCAGGAGAAGCAGAAATAATATGTTGAAAGAATTCACTTTCTCTATTCAAAGCCTGAACAAACTGCTTCATTAAGCAAAGTTTGATGTGAAGTGGGGGGAAAATGATCCTGTCTCAACTACAGGTTTGTTCACAATATTTTGCATCCCTACTTCCAGAGCTTCACATTTTGGTCAGTCTTTCTGTGTCCAGTGTTTCTCCTGAGCTCGGCTGTCCCACAAACACAGAAAGCAAGGATACTTCGTGAAACCTCTCTGTTGTCCTAGCAGGAAATATATCATTTTAAGATCCACACAAATAATTCGGTTATGCTCCTCATACTTCAGAAAGTCAAGGACAATTTTTATGTCATTATAATCTTCTCAGAGATGAGTTGAATAACCAATTGGAACCGCTGCATAAACATTACTGTTGTGTAAGAGAACACATTTCAGACTCTATTTAGAGCTGTCAAGAAATAGCCGCCATTCTATTGGACTGTAAGTGGTAACACCTAGCTGGCTGAAAAGACTACTGATATCATGACATTAAACAAAGTGTTTGTCTTCAGAAAAAAAGTCCACAAAAATTGGTTCACACTTCCTGAAATGGGATACTTTAGCTGACCAGTGAAGTACATTCTTTTCTTAAAGCCTGGAGGCTAATAACTCAGCTGCTTTCTTTGATAGCCCCAAATCTCTTACTAAGTCATTCAATTTGGGTTGGCTAAACTCCTGAGTGGTTAATGACTGCTTGGCATTAGAAGAAGACCCTTCAGATTCTACAACCATTTCCTCATTCATCTTATCAAAATACACTTGATCACCATATTCGCTTCCTTCGTCCTTAGAAGAAATGAAACCATTGAAAACTGGAACTGGGAGTGTCTCAGAGTGTGGGAGAGGTCGTATTGCTGAAGGAATATTAGGATATGCAATCATATGCTGTTTTTCTTGCCTATGCCTGTATGGATCAGACAGAAATAACAGTCACTGCTGTGGTCCTTAGACTCATGCCAAACCATGGGAATAGCTAAAGACATTCCTTTGCGTTTTCCTTTTGTCCAGTCACAAAGCATTTCCTCACAATTATGACACACGATATGAGGAGCCCAATTCTTGTCTTGATCGCCAAGGGGAACTTAAAAATAGGCAATATATGCACGTGTCACAAATGATGAAATATTGCGCCTTTGACGTTGAAGTGTGTAACAGCCACATATATAACAGAAGGTGTCAGGACTATTCTTACATTTAAGCCTACTCAAAGAAGCCATGATTCAATCTTAAAACAAAATAATAGAGTGCTTTTATCAGATAATAATTTTTTACATTTAAAAACAACTACAATTATGTGGGTGGAGCACAGAGCGCATTCCTAGCAGCTGTGGCTGATGCAATGCTGTGAGAATACTCCAGCTCCCAGAACCCTCCTGGGCATACCCAGGAAGGAAGCTCACCTGCAATAACGAAGTAACTCAGCTCCAACCATGCAGCTCCCTGATCTTTTCAGCCATTGGCTTTAAGGAACACGCTGTAACACCTGATAGGCTGAACCTATCTATATAAGCTTGCTTACTTCTTGAATAAAGTGGATCTGCATCACTGAACCTGGTCCCCAGAGTTGGGTCTTTGTGTCTGCGTCATCCTCACCCCCGGCAGAAGTTGTCCACACAATTATGTAAAAGGGATGTTTGTAAAACATTAATTGCCTTGTGGTTATGTTCCATCCAAGAGTCATTGCCCTTTAACACCAATTTAAAAACCAAAGCATGCCATTAACTGTAACAAAAAGAAATTAAAATCGCATAAAAACTAGAGCATGTGCCAAAAAAACGGACTTCAGATTTGGAATCAGCAATGCAGAAATATATAGAAACAGTTCTAAAACCTCATGCAACAGAAAATGAAAAAAAATTCCCCCAGTGCAATCTCTCATTTGTCTCCATCTCCCACCACACTTCTTAAAACTTCTTGATTAAATTGTCTATAGTGACTGTCTCCACATCCTTATCTCCTATAGTCACTGATACCTTCTTCAGGCAAATCCCTAAACCTTACTTCACTATTGAAACTACTCTTGTCAAAGCCACCAGGTACCTCCATGTTACCAAACCAACAGTTTTCCTCTAATGACCCATACCTTACATTTGTTTTGTTTCAATCCTCATCTGTTTCTTGAGTTTCCCACTCCTACAATATAGTGCCTACTCAATATGACAGGTTCCTATGAGAATGTCAGCTAATTATTTTAATATCACCCCTAACTTCTCAATTGTAACATGTCTGAAACCAAAGTTTATACCCTCAAAACTGTTCCTGCTCTCATCTCTGTATCTCAGTTAAATGACACTAGCACAAACCAGTTGCTCAGTTCAAAAACCTGCTCACTCCCATACTTTCTCTTAACCTGCTCTTCCTGTTATCACCCATGCATAGTATGTCACCAAGTTCTGTGGCCTTTACTTCCAAAACCAGTCCTGGATTCACCCACTTTTACCCACATCCCTTGCTATCAACTGCATCCCCATCACTACCATTCTGCACCTGAACCACAGCAACAGCATGTCCCAAATACTAGTCATTGCATTTAGAATTAAAATATAAATTTCTTATTGCAACTTAAAATCTCAATATGATTTATGACCTGCTCCTCTTTGAATTTATTGTACAAATCTCCCTCTTTCTTTTCTTTTTTCTTTTTTTTTTGTGACAGAGACAGAGAGAGACAGACAAGGACAGACAGACAGAAAGAGAGAGAGATGAGAAGCATCAATTCCTCATTGCAGCACTTTAGTTGTTCATTGATTGCTTTCTCATATGTGCCTTGACCAGGGGGCTACAGCAGAGTGAATGACCCCTTGCTCAAGGCAACAACCTTAGGCTCAAGCTGGTGAGTCTTGCTCAAACCAGAAGAGCCCACACTCAAGCTGGCAAACTTGGGGTTTTGAACCTGGGTCCTCTGTGTCCCAGTCCATTGTATCCACTGCACCTACACCTGGTCAGGCTCCTCCTTCTTTCTTAAACTTACCATTCTTCAGACAAAATGCCTGCATTTCAAAGGTCTGAAGAAGTCTGAATTTTTCCCTTAATATTTTCCCTTAATATTTGCATTTATTATTGTTGTCTGAAACTTAGAGGTTTTATTTTCTTCTTTGAAGTCTTATGAAATTAGAATATATGATAGGGTTGATAAACCCACATTGATTTAACCTGGAATAAAGTACGCTCTTTTGATCTGTGGAATCAGCCCTTCTTTTGATTTCAGAAAAATGCTCACCTAAATTGCATCTTTGGATATTTGACTTTGTTTCTTTTTTCTCTTCTTCAGGGATACAAACTATGGACACCTTTTACCTTCTGTTGTTTCCATATAAATTATTTTCCCTTTAATTCTTCTTAAAGTTCATGTTGTTTAGTCTATTTTTCCAATACATTTTCCTCTGTTGCTGCTCTGTTTTCATATCTATCATTTTCCTTTCTTTATGTAATTAATATAACCTCACTTTAATTAATTAATTAATTAATTAATTTTTACAGGGACAGAGAGAGAGTCAGAGAGAGAAATAGATAGGGACAGACAGGAACAGAGAGAGATGAGAAGCATCAATCATCAGTTTTTCATTGCACCACCTTAGTTGTTCATTGACTGCTTTCTCACATGTGCCCTGACCACAGGCCTTCAACAGACTGAGTAACCCCTTGCTCGAGCCAGCGACCTTGGGTCCAAGCTGGTGAGCTTTTTTTTTTTTTTTTCCAAGCCAGATGAGCCCACACTCAAGTTGGCAACCTCAGCGTCTCGAACCTGGGTCCTTCTGCATCCCAGTCTGATGCTCTATCCACTGCGCCACTGCCTGGTCAGGCATTATGCCCTCACTTTTTGTGATGTTTTAATTTTTTATTCCTCATCTTGACCTTGTGTCTCTGCCCTAAGTGCCTGATTCATCAAGGTGGTCTATCATTCAGTTTTTTGAACCCATAGACAACTTTATGGCAAGACTATGCTTTGATCTACAGCATGTACGACACTGTCACATCCCCATGTACCAGTTAGATCTTCATGTCCAAGATGTCTGTCAGATCAGTGCATTGGACATATATTCTAGATCTGCACATCCCAAATCCTCGGTCAATGTTCATTTTGTTGTTATAAGTGAGGTGTACCACACAAAACAGCTCAACTCTAATTTATCTCAATCAACTCCTAAGTTTTATATCTGCATGCATTAGCTGCTGGAATCTGTATTGGTTGATAAAATCCAGTTAACCCCTGAACAGTTACATGAAATTGACTAGGGGGGTGGAAGTGAATTTTAAAATCTAATTTAAATGCTGAAATAGAAATTTGTCTACTTATGGAAAATATGTGATGGATCCTTTCAAAAATTAAGTTTATAGTTGGACATCCACATCCTCATCCACATCCACTAATTCAACCAACTACAGATTGAAAATGCTCGGCCCTGGCCGGTTGGCTCAGCGGTAGAGCGTCGGCCTAGCGTGCGGAGGACCCGGGTTTGATTCCCGGCCAGGGCACACAGGAGAAGCGCCCATTTGCTTCTCCACCCCTCCCCCGCGCTTTCCTCTCTGTCTCTCTCTTCCCCTCCTGCAGCCAAGGCTCCATTGGAGCAAAGATGGCCTGGGCACTGGGGATGGCTCTGTGGCCTCTGCCTCAGGCGCTAGAGTGGTTCTGGTCGCAACATGGCGACGCCCAGGATGGGCAGAGCATCGCCCCCTGGTGGGCAGAGCCTCGCCCCTGGTGGGCGTGCCGGGTAGATCCCGGTCGGGCGCATGCGGGAGTCTGTCTGACTGTCTCTCCCCGTTTCCAGCTTCAGAAAAATGAAAAAAAAACAAAAAAAAAACGAAAATGCTCGAGAAGAAACAGTTATGTTATTGCTGAGGTGTATTATGTAGGTAGTCTGAGGATGGTTGTGCCTGCATTCAAACATGTACAGACATTTGCTTCTTGTCATTATTTCCTAAATGATACAGTATGACAGCTATTTAAGGAACATTTTTATTGTATCAGGCATTATAAGTAATCTAAAGATGATTGGACAAGAGGACATGCATAGGTATAGGCAAATACTGTAACACTTTATATAAGACTTGAGCATCAGCTTATTTTAGTATTGGGGTTGTGTTTTCTAGAACAGTTTCTCCCCCCTTGCCTGCCCCAAACCACGGGATGATGGCAAGTTAGTAATTTTCCAATCACATTTTCATAAACTGAGATAAATTAGATATACAAAGAGTACTTGCATTGTTTTATGAGAATAATTCAAGGCGCTTTGTGTGGGCAGTATAAGGAAGGAGACACATCACTACAACAGCATCAGTACTAACACATCACTATGAGACTTTTATTTTTTAATCTACTTTATGAGTTGTCAGAGATATTGCACTGTGATTAATTTAAGAAATAATGCAAGCCATTCTGACTAATGCAGTTGTCCATTATTGCTCAAGTCGTGTTGGCAGCATCAGTTCCTGGAAATATTTAAAAATCAGAAGCATTTTAAGCATTTTGCATTCACTATTGATTTTGGCTACCAGTTGCCTTTTATTTTTATTCTCTAGCTCATAAATTTCTACCCTAAGTGTTAAAGAAATAAAACAATATTTTCACAATTAGTCAAAGATACATATTAATACTTATAATTAAAAATAACCATTTTTGCTTCAAATATCTTTTCTGAACTTGAGATCACAAATAAAGTTATATTTATTTGAAATATATAAAATATTATATTATAATCTTACTCAGAGTATGGTATTAGTTTATAGTATATTATAGTATTATTTTAGTATAAAGCCTGCAAATTTCCCAAGAGGAATACTTAATTTCCTTTAATATAACTAAGTCATTTCTCAATTTCTGTGATGTCACCCACCCAAATAAGTAAATAAATATAAGTTGTATGATTAAATAAAATACAGAGTGGTTCATTAAACAGGCATGTTCTAATGCAAATACTATTTTTCTTGTCACAGATTTTTTTTAAAAATCTAAATAAAAATACCTATTTTAAATATTAAGGCTTCTCATGGAATGCCTGTCAACACTGACCAGGTGATTAATGCCTTTTTAGAATCACAAATATGGAAGATAGCTCGACCAGGCAGTGGCACAGTGGATAGAGTGTTGGACTGGGACACGGAGGACCCAGGTTCGAAACCTCGAAGTCTCCAGCTTGACCACGGGCTCATCTGGTTTAAGCAAGGTTCACCAGCTTGAACCCAAGGTCTCTGGCTTGAGCAAGGGGTCACTCAGTCTGCTGTGACCCCCCCCCCCCCAGTTGTGACACTTATGAGAAAGCAATCAATGAACAACTAAGGTGCCGCAACAAGAAATTGATGCTTCTCATCTCTCTCCCTTCTTATCTGTCTGTCTCTATCTGTCTCTCTCTCTGTCTCTCTGTCTCTGTCACAAAAAACAAATTAAAAAACAAATATGGAACATACTTACAGAAACAAGAAACTCAGAAACCTCTTTGATTTATTTTAATTGCTTTATATAATTTAGGTTGAATTATTTAAAAGAAATATTTTAGCATTTAGGTTATCAAAAAAAGTTCAATGGCTTACTTATTCTTAATATCTTGTCTCAGATACTTTTGTAGTGATTTTAATATCATAATATATATTCAGCTAGGTATTTATTTTCCAATTATAAAATATTTTATTCCCACAAATACTACCATCATTAAACATTTATACCCTTCAGGCCATAGATGAAATCAACCAAATAGTCTCCTCAAGAAACAATCAATTTAAGGTAGCTTCATGGATATAAAACTTTAAATAAAAGTACTAAAGACAAATTATAATACATAAAATTACAAAATAATTATAGCAAATAATAATTCTCTCTTTATATTTCCTAAAGCAGTGAAAGATAATTATATAAAATAATATTTCAGTCTTAGTGAAACTATTATCAGGAAGATCATTAATCTAATTCTAATTTTCTGGGTACAAGATTTTATTTTTCAGGGTTATTAGGATTTGTAAACACTGTCGGCACTTGTAACGTCCTAACTATATGCCAAAGATGTTAAAGGGCTTATAGATATACACAGTGTAGTTCTCACAACATTGTTATATAAGTACTATTATTATCTTCTTTTTAATAAAAAAAGTAGTAGTTAAATAACAGAGTAGTTAAATAACTTGGCAGTAACCACACAGTAAACAACTGAGCTACTATTCTAATCCTTGAATCTAGCTCCAAAGCTTCTTTACCCAACAGCTGTGCTATTTTGTAGCACATGAATTGGATTCATATAACCATATGTTAGGGAATCTAAGATACTTCTATGTTGTTTTTTTTTCATATTGGCATAAATAGATTTCTTTAGCTATTGATTACTTCTCCTTAAAATGTCTTAGAATGGCAATTTATGATGTATGTACATAAACTTTGTCTGTCCATCACAGCATCCTAATCAAAGTCCAAAAATGTATTTTCACAAATATTTGTTTTCCCCACAAAAAAATTTCACAAGTCAACCTCATGCCAACAGATGTCAGGAATGCCAGTAATGTAGATTCTGTTTGCAAATACAATTATGAAAAAAACATAACCTGATTTCTATAAGAAACAAAATAATTTTTCAGACTTTATAATGGCAGACTAATATTTACAGATATGGTCTATCATATGAATAATATGGATAATGCTATCATAATGCAATCTATAAATACCTCTGAAAATGGGAGCATGAGGGTCAACTTACCATGCTGTATCCCATACAAAGAAAACAATAGGCTATCTTTTGGCAACTCACAGGTGAAGAAAATTTGAATCATCACTCTACAAATCTGATTATATTTTTATGTAAATTCTGCACAGACACCATTTCAAATTCTTTGGATACAAGAAGACACTGAAGCACAATTTAAGAATTTGTAAGCAAAAATTTAAATCAGATATAACAACTATTCCTAGTTTTTAATACTATTGTAAAATATTTAGTACCCCATTTGGTGTCCACAGTACTGTTTATTGACCAAGTTTTACAAGTTTATCCATTACCAGTCCTCTTAAAACTAGAGATTACACAAGTTGGCTGATACATTAGTGTTCTAAATAAATATGATCTTTTTTAATATATAAAAATATACTGTGATGCTGTGATTCTAAAACAGTGATATATACCTGGAGGACTTGTTTAAAATTTTGGTTTTCTGTACAGTCACAATTCTTCTGTAATTCAGACTCAAAAGTTATGGCTCAGGTTTGGGGTAATCTGCATTTTAATAAACAAACACAATAATTGTGATTCTATTGATAGTAGACCGCACTTAAAACAAGACTCTGATAAAGTTAGTATTCAAAAATTTAATTTTTCATAGTGCAAGGAAACAAGAAGTTGAAGTAATATGCTATTTGGACAATAAATTCAATAAATTCACCTGAATTTAGAGCCCTAGACACAAAATATCTCTCCATCAAACTATATGTTACTGTGTCTTTGTAAAACACAGTGCTATACTCTCAGGGGTAAAAACCCAGTTTGAAAATTGTGAGTAATATGGCTTAAACTGAGGATTACTGCAGTAGCAAACAACCCCTAGAGTCTGAGAGGCATAAAACAACAGAAATTTACTTCTTGTTTCTACTCAGTGTCCAGCATGGACCTTTGCTATCGCAGTCACTCAGGGATTCAGGATGACGGGGTGACTGCTTGATGCACATGATATTGGCTTCTATGTCGGAAAAAAGGGAAGGCTGTAAGAGTTGGTGCTTTTACAAGTAAACGAAGGTTTTTGTTTCAGTAATTAAATGCTCATGACTTATTGGTCCAAACTAGGCACCAAACTGTTTTAAACACAAAGAGAGAGGAGAGCATTCCTACTATGGGTCTAAAAGAGGAAGTGGGGAAAATGGGAATATTTGGTGAATAGAAATTTCAATTATAACAAGCTATTTATTTATTTATTTATTTATTTATTTATTTATTTTGCTTCTGAAGCCTGTGACTAAACTGCATCAGTGAACTATTTAGCTGTCAGCTAGGGACACTTTATGACTCAGGAAAATCCGCATGTGAAAAATGTTGTGCATGAGCTGATTAGACATCAACAGTTATGTCTACTCCAAACAGATGGCAGAAATGTAAAATCTGTGAAATGGAAGAAAGAAACTTTAATTACTGAAATATGTTCTGCATATTATGGACTGAGAAATTTGTCTTGACTTTTTTTACTAAAAAATGATTCATTTTTTTATTTTATTTAGAAAATTAAGTTTAATAGGGTGACATTGATCTAAGAGTGCATAGGTTTCAGGTAAACCTTTCTATAGCATTTGAACTGTTGATTATGTTGTATACCCATCACCCAAAGTCAAATAATTTTCCAGCACCTTATATTTGTCCCTCTTTACTCCCTTCCCTCCAACCTCACCCACACATCCCCCTTCCTCTGGTAACCACCTCACTTTTATCTATGTCCACGAGTCTCAGTTTTATATCCCACCTATGTATGAAATCATATAGTTTTTAGCTTTTTCTTACTCATTTTCTAACCAGTGCAACCTCACTAGTTTTTCTGTAAACAAAATTCATCATTCTAAACTGCCTTTTGTTTAGTTTAATTAAAATTTCTGCTTCACTGTCACTAAACATAAAAAACAAACAAACAAACAAAAAAACCCTGAAGGATTCGAAAGAGGTCAAAGATTTACCTTACCACTCAGTTATTCAATATAGAATATACAAAATTTGTTCAGAGAGTGGAAGATAACTAATTTTTAAAGCATTACTTCTTTCCTAAAGAATACGTCTTTCCTCTAAAAAAATTTTTTTTGTGTATTTTTCTGAAGTGAGATGTGGAGAAGCAGAGAGACTCCCGCATGTGCTCGACTGGGATCCACCGGGCATGCCCATCAGGGAGCGATGCTCTGCCCACCTGGGCCACTGCTCTGTTGCAGTGGAGCCATTCTAGCGCCTGAGGAGGAGGCCATGGAGCTATCCCAGGGCCCGGGCCAACTTTGCTCTAATGGAGCCTTGGCTGCAGGAGGGGAAGAGAGAGACAGAGAGAAAGTAGAGGGAGGGGTGGAGAAGCAGGTGGGCGCTTCTCTTGTGTGCCCTGGCCGGGAATCGAACCTGGGACTTCCACATGCCGGCCGGCGCTCTACTGCTGAGCTAGCCGGCCAAGGCTGATCCTCTAAATTTTTAATAGACTCTCCACTTAAAATTTTGTGATATTGCTTGCATTTTTGAAGCACTAATTTCTTTTTCATTCTTTAAAATAATGCTATTACTTTTATAATTGTTTGATCTTATCAAGCACCACGTTTTCACCATTCAATTAGGAGTCAGTATAGTAGTTGTCTGTATTTTCATTATCTTATTAATATATATCTGAATCTATGCAGTTCTCTAAAAAAAACTATTTTAGCAAACAATTAAAAAGTGTTCACCTTATGTCTGCAAGAGAATAATTTTAAAATATTTATCTAATATAAAAGGAGTTTCAGGTTCCACTTTCTAAGAATTATTTTATCTAATGTATGAGATCCCTGGACATATGAGACTCAACCAATGAATTCATAAATAAAAGTGATTTTAAGGGCCATTTATTTAAGTAATGTCTTTCATTTTTTTCATTGATTGCATGGCATTAGTTGCCCTCAGTTATTTAAGGGAAAACTAAAAACTTGAAATGCAGATAAGATGTAATGTAAATAATTATAAGTTTGAGAAGATTATTGTTCAACTTGAAATTATGCCAGAAGGCAAATGGATGATTCAGGGTATGTTCTCATCATTCTGATTAAGGTCCAATGGAGAGGGTGGTGCAAAACTTGGTTTAGAGTCATGTGTACGCGAAACACAGAGTTTATTCCTATATTATTATTTTATTAATTATTGTATTATTTCCATATGAACTGAAAAACCTACTTTTGCCCCATCCCCATATCTGATTTGGTACTGAAAATTAGTTCAGTTCATGTAGATATATTAATTAAATGAAATTATAAGATAATTCTATAGACACCAATAGAACAAAGGTATGGAGATTTTTGTCACAATTCCATATATCATATTATTCATAATAATTTCCATACTGCATTCGAGTTTACCAAGAAATTCTTTGAGAACCTTCCAGCATTCACTAATTCTCCTGGGGCCCTTTCAGCTTCTCTTTTGCATTGAGTCTCAAATTCCATGTCCCATGTTTTATATTTCTGTTATGGCAACATCTCACTTTGGTAACAAAAAATCTGTGCCATGCCTGGCCAGGAGGTGGCACTATGGAAAGAGTGTCAGACTGGGATGCCAAGGACCCAGGTATGAGACCCCGAGGTTGCCAGATTGGGCGCGAGTTCATCTGGTTTGAGCAAGGCTCACCAGCTTGGGCTCAAGGTCGCTGACTTGAGCAAGGGGTTACTTGGTCTGCTGTAGCCCTCCTCCCCTGGTCAAGGTATATATGAGAAAGCAATCAATGAACAATTAAAGTGGCAGTGAAAAATTGATGCTTTTCATCTCTCTTCGTTCCTGTTTGTCTGTCCCTCTCTGTCTCTGTCAAAAAAAAAAAAATCTGTGCCAGTTAAGTATTACTGCATTAAAAACAAAAGAAAACAGAACTCAAAAATATTTTTATTACAATTTTGAGATTCAGAAATTCAAGTAAAAAAAACTTGAAATAGCTTATTTCAGCTCTTTACTGATTATTAAAAATTTTAAAAACATAAAGTAATTTAAATAAGATGAAAGGATGTGTTGAAGTAAAATATGATATTCATGCTCTGTCTGAGAAGTGATGAAATACCAAATTGTATATTAAAATACTAAATCTGAATAAAGATGTGACATATAATCTCTAGTATAATTATTAAAAATTGTGAAAATATTTTAAAAAATAAGATGATGGAAACACTAATTTAGTTCATATAACAAAGGCAATAAAAGAGGTCAAGTGGAATAAAAATTAGATGGATAAAACATCAAAAGAATAGTAAGATGTTCAATTTAAATATCTATACTAACAGCTACAAGAACTGCTAGTAAACAAAATATTTCAAATAGAAGCCAAATATTATCAGATTTTAAAGATTCAACCACTTGCTACTTATGATAGACACACCTTAAATACAAAAATACAAGAATATAGAAAGTTAAAAGCTTTTTTAAAAAGCCTGGAAACATTAACTGAAAGATTATATAGGTACATTAATATCAGGAAAAAATAGGCTTTAAACAAAACTAATAGTGATAAAGAGGTATTTGTGATCATGACAAAGGGTCATAAAATATTATGTGCCTTAATAACACAATATTAAATGTATAATGCAGACAAATTGACAAGGTTTACAAGAAGAAGACAAATCTACAATCATATTGAAAAACAACATTTTTTATTTCTGGAATTGAGGGAACAAACAGACAAAAATTAATTAAGATGTAGAAGATTTGAGGGAAAAATTAATCACACTGCCCTAATTGACATAGATAGAGCATCATACCAAGCAACTACAGAAGGCTTACTCTTTTCAAGAGCACTGGAACATTTATCAAAAATTGACCAAATGCTGGTTAGAATATAAGACTCAGATAATGTTCAATAAATCATACAGAGTATGTATTCTTATCAAAATGATATTAAGCTTGAACTCAGAAATAAAATATAACAAGAATAAACCCAAAGTACTCTAACTTGCTATATACTTTGAAATAAAAAGCCATGGGTCAACAAGGAAATCATGATGGAAAATAGAATGTGTTTTGAAGAGAATAGTAGTTAAAATGCAATATTAAAACTGAAGGGTCAGCACTAATGTAGAACTTAAGGGAATTATGTAACTTTTAGAGACTATATAATAACAAAGACAACTGAGAAGCAGATATAATTATCTGTGTAAATACTGAGAAAAACAAAAATTAAACATTATGAAATAGAAGAGAGGCAAAAATAAAGTACAAAATTATTGAAATCCTGAGTAAATATACAAAAGAGAAAATTAACAATACCAAAAGTTGTTTTTTTGTTTGTGCTATAGCAAAACTGACACGAGATAAAATAGAAAATCTGAAAAATATTTTGTTCAAACATTCTGGTTCTGCTTCACCTCCACCATGGTTGACATTTTATAGGCTCCCATATATGAATATATACAACTTAGAAGTGCAAACTTGAGGAAATTAACACTTCATGGGGTACCCTTGGCCAATGCTGCATATGGTTAATGAAGGAATATTTTTCACATTCAGAATTAAGGCAGACAAGGTACATTCCTCACACCTACTTATTAGATACCAGAGACTCAAACTCCAGGTACTCATATTAGTTATCAGCTTGATTATACAAATCTACATTGACTTTCTTCCTCTCTCATTTCCTCACTCCTGTTTTATGAGATATCTTATTCATTAAATAATTTTCATCTAAGCATTTATCTCAGTTACTGCATTTATTTATTTATTTATTTATTTATTTATTTATTTATTTATTTATTTATTTAGAAAATTAAATTTAACAGGGTGACATTGATCCATAAGAGTGCATAGGTTTCAGGTAAACATTTCTATAGCATTTGAACTGTTGATTATGTTGTATACTCATCACCCAAAGTCAAATAATTTTCCAGCACCTTATATTTGTCCCTCTCTATACCTTTCCTCCATCCCTTTCCTATATATACCCCTCCCCCTGGTAACCATTTCACTTTTATCTATGTCCATGAGTCTCAGTTTTATATCCCACCTATATGCTTTTATTTATTTCAACAGAGGGGAAAACTATCCAATGTGTTTTCAAGTACTATGGGCCAGTAATTTAAAACTTCTCACAAAATCCACAGGCCATATAGTTTTGTAAGTGAATGCTATGAATCAAATTCTCCGAGAGGATAGGAAAAGATGGAAAAATTCCAAACTCATTTTTAAGTCAAATGTAACCCTGACATCAAATTCTGACAAAGAGATTAAAAGAAAAAGTAGGCCAGTCTCTCTTACCAATATACATGTGAAAAATCTAAACCAAATGTTAGCAAACTGAATTTAGTAATACATATAAGAGGAAAATGAATCACAACCCTCTGGGAGTATCGCAGTAATATATTTATATACTAGTTAAGCATTTGTGAACTCCATCAATATTATTCACCAAATTAATAGAATGAAAAAAATCATGAACTCAACATATTCAAAGTATTTGAAAACTCCAATATTTTTTCATGATAAAAATGCTTAGCATGCTACAAATTGAATGAAAATGTTATAATCTATAAAGTTATCAAATTATATAGGTCCAAATATCCTAGAGCAAATATCTTACATAATAATGAAATATAGAAAATTTTCCCTGTCAATAAGCAAGAGTTCATGCTTTTATCAAAATACAATAATTAACAATAGGAAAAATTAATATTATTGCCAACTAATAAGATGCAATGAGAACACAGCATCACTTTTATAACAGTCTAGCAGAGATAAAAAACTTAAATTTAATATGAGAATACATCAGACAAACACCAAGAGAGGGACCTTCTACATCGGAAATGCCTTCTAATCTTCCAATATGTCAGGGTCAAAGAATTCAAGGAAAGATTGAGGAATCAAGAGACTGAGAGAGAATAGAGGCATGGCTAAAATCAATTTGTGATCCTGAACTGAAGCTTTTGCTTTAAAAGGTATTACAGTGTTTTGGTGAAACCTGAATAGGATGAGTTTTCAGTAATAGTAGTGTGTTAATATTAACTTCCTGCTTCTGATGGTTGTAATATGGTTAGTTATGAAAATGCTCTTGTTTGCAAGAAAATATTTCTGGCTGATGAAACTTTGGCTTTGAAATTTAGTCTAAAATTGTTTAGGGGGAAAATCCTTTTATGGCATGTGCAACTTTTCATTGTTTGAAATCATTTTTTTAAAATCCTAACATGTATAAGAAAAAACTGTATTGTTAAGGTGATTTTATCTTTTTAGATTTCAAATTTGGCTTCTTTACAAGGAATCAGTGTACACATAATGGACCTTGCCAGAGTTATAAATAGGTCAAATAAGTCAGTGTTCAGAATCAGCTCTTTTTTCAGCAAAAAATGAAAGAATAGGTGTTAACTTTTTAATTGTAGTTATTCTTATCATGTAGTTTAACTTTTTAAAATCATTTTGTTCTTTTGCTTTATGCTCTAAAAATTTATTACATTTAATAAATATGGTCATAAATCTGTATTGATATAATAATATAATGATAAATAAGAGAAAAACATGAAAGACTATGCTGTTTGTATTTAATAAACTCTGTTTTTGAAGGTGTATGTTTAATTACAATAACTGATGGTTTTAAGGGGCTATGTTTGATATCTTGATTTATGGTTCCCAAGAGTAGATTTGTTTTACATTTTTTATTGCTAAAAGTGAGGGAAAATTGAGTAGACTGCATTGCAAAATACTAAAATGTTTGGTTTTTCTGATAAGAGAAAGGTATTGATATTTATCAGACAGATTGTTAATTTTCCACCAAGCAATCTACTGTGAAATTTCCTCAAATGGTATTTTAACTATGTATTTTATTTAAAAAAAGAATTTTGCCTCATTAATAAAATTATGCATATATGCTGTAAAATAGAAGCTAACTTTACATAATGGTATTAAAATCAAGAAACTTAGTTGAACTTTTAATGATCAGTAGGATCAGTATTATCTTTGTTATAATTGCTTCCACAAATCATTTCCTCTTTTAATATCCACTTTGTACAAATGACATGACTTATAATTATCATGAAATTGTTTTGGTCATCTTAAGAATCACTGAATAATTTTTTCATTTAAACAAGAATAAATTGCCATTACTTCATTAAGCGTATGTCTAGCTAATGCTTAGTATTTTTCACACATGGAAAACGGGAGGTATTTAGGTTGGGGTAAAGATGCTGTTAAGATATGAAAGTAGGTTATCTTCAACTGCAGTATATATGGTTAAAAAAAAACACTCTAGGGCTGTACCTAGCTCATAGAAGAATCCTTTTCTTGTTGTGCCTCTCCTCTCATTAACTGTAGGCTGGGAGACAAGAAGACATTGTGAGGTAGTGCAATTAGGTTCTACAATATTATCTACAAATTTAGATATCTGTAATATTAAGCACAACTCTAGATAACTCTACCAGAAATTCATTTTTAAAAGGCCTTGTTCTTGGAAGAGGGAAAATGGCAACAAAGTAGGCGGACGTTACAACTCCCACCTCCCACAACCAAAGTGAATTACAACCTAACTAAGAAACAATCATAGTGAAAAACCAACTTTGGACTAAACTAAGAGGAATCTATAACCAGGCAACACTGAAGGAACCACACTGAGCTGGTGGAAAGGTGGAGATGCGGAAAGGGCTGCCCTACTCCCAGGAGCGAGAGGCGGTCCAGAGGGTCTCTCATGGTGGTGTGGGTTTCCCAGAGAGTTGTGGGCCCTCAGCCACAGGACTGGAACCCCAGCCTGCAGTCCCAGAGACTAGAAGAGGTGTACAGATAGTATTTAGGTGAAAGAAGAGCCGAGTTACTATTTGCAAGAGGGAGACAGAACTCTCAGACTCAGTCTCCTTCTTAAAGATACCACACAGAAAACCTCTTTCACAGCCACTACCTGGGGCTCCGGGAGCGGGGAGCACTGAGAGGACTAAAGTTACAAGAGGAGAGAGTAGTCTTGGGGACAAAGGAGAGACTGTGGGGGACAGCCACCCTGACCCCTGTACTAGGTCACTCCCCAAACCTAAAGTGCCCATTTTTTCTGGGAGAACCAAGCCAACAAAGGCAAGCAATTACCCCACCCAACAGAGGCTCTCCTGCTCCAGTCAGTGCAGAGAGACACATAGAAGCATCAGGGACACAGGATTTGAGTGCTGAGGTCTGAGCTACATAGCCCTTACACTTGCTGAGTACCTTCCAAAGGGTGGGAGCGCCCAGCTGCAGTGGTGGCCATGGTGCTTGGCCTGTGCCGCAGATGGGTGCAAAACATAGTGAGGCAACCCGCATGGCAGCAGTGAGGAGCAGAGCCTGGCTCACGCATGTCAGCGGGGGCGGACCCTAGTGGGGTGAGGCATCCCATGTGCCTGCAGGGGGTGGAGCCCAGAGAGGCAGTCCCTGCACCCACAAAGGGTGGAGCCCAGCAGCCAGTGCTGTGAAGGAGAGGGTTAGAGCCCTAAGAAGCATCCCTCCTGCCCATGGGGGTGGAGCCCAGAGAGGCAACCCATGCAACCATGGGGGGAAAAGCCCAGTGAGGCAAGGAGTCCCCACATCCATGGAGCAACCCAAACTGCAGCCTGCGAGCGAGACTGCGCTGGTGCCCCAAGTGCCTAAGGAGGCGGAGGCAGAGGAGGGCTGGTGGTCAAACCTCACTTCAGGAATAGAGAGGCCACACACACTGGCCAGGAGTGGATTAAAGCCAACCTAGAAGTGCATCTGATAGTTACAACAGCATCAGGGCCCAGAAAAGGCAAACACAAAATCTGGATCACCTGTAGCTCAAAGAAGGTTGCTAACAGCCAGTCAAAAGCAGAACCTCCCACTGGTCTGTGCCAGGTTCTGACCAGGGAGGTCCAGGGCTGCCATATACAGTGGCCAGATATGGAGAGCATCAGCTCAGGACCTAACAACCATATAGTTAGAGTGGTATCTTAAGGAAAAGGTCCTCACACCTTACTCAGCTAAGGCATAGAAAACATAGTCACAAACAGCAAAAAGAGCAGTAGCAGCAAACAAGTAGCCCATTACAAACAGCTGAAGTCATCCCAATAAGATTTAGAAATAACACAACTGAAAGTTGGAGGCAGACAACAACAAGCCTATACTCAGCTAGCTACACAAACAACACATTCAAAGGAGCAGTCCATACAGAGACAAAATGGGAAGACAGAGAAGTGTAACTCAAATGAATAACAAGAGAAATCCCCCCAAAAAGAAGTGAATGAAATGGAAATAACCAAGATACTGGATGCAGAGTTTAGAATAATGACTGTTAGGATGTTCAAGGATCATAGAGCAACAATAGATGGACAAAGTGAGCACCTAAACAAAGAGATAGCTGGCATCAAAAAGGACACTGAAATCATAAAAAGAATCACACAGAAGTGACAAACACAATATCAGAAATGAAGGCTATACACTAGAAGAAATTAAAAGCAGGCTGAATAAAGCAGAGATTGAATTAGCAATTTAGAGGACAAGATAAACAAAAGCACAGAAGCAGAACAACAAAAAGAAAAGAGAATCACAGTCTGAGGAATCTCTAAGAAAGCTCTGTGACAACATGAAGAGAAACAACATCTGCATAATAGGGGTTCCTGAAGGAGAAGAGAAAGAACAAGGCATAGAGAACTTGATGGAAGAAATTATAGCTGAAAACTAAATTGATACAGAAAAAAGTCACACAAGTTCAAGAAGCACAGAGAATTCATTAAAAAGGAACCCAAAGAAACCTACATCAAGACACATCATAATTAAAATACCAAAGCTAAGAGATAAAGAGAGAGTACTAAAAGCTGCAAAAGAAAAGCAGTCTGTCACCTACAAAGGAGCCTCCATAAGGATGACATCTGACTTCTCAACAGAAACACTTGAGGACAGAAGGGAATGGCAAGAAATATTCAAAGTAATGCAGAACAAGGGCCTACAACCAAAACTTCTTTATACAGCAAGACTATCATTTAAAACAGAAGAAGAAATAAAAAGCTTCCCAGAAAAAAAAAACCTCAAGGAATTCATTACAACTAAACCAATGCTACAAGAAATGTTAAGGAGCCTGTTGTAAACAAAACAAAAGGGGAGGGGAAATCTAGTAAAAGAGGAACATATATTTAAAGAATAAAATGGCAATAAATGACTACATATCAATAATAATCTTAAATGTAAATGGATTAAATGCTCCAATCAAAAGACATAGCATAGCTGCATTGATAAGAAAACAGGACCCGTAAATATACTGTCTACAAGAAACCCACCTCAAAACAAAAAATACACATAGACTGAAAGTAAAGAGATGGAAAAAAATATTTCATGCAATGGAAAGGAAAAAAAGCTGCAGTAGCAATACTTATAACTGACAAAATAGACTTTAAAACAAAGGCAATATAGTAAGGAATAAAGAAGGTCACTACACAATGATAAAATGAGCAATCCAACAGGAAGATAAAACCATTGTAAATATTTATTCACCTAACATAGGAGCACTTAAATATTTAAAGCAGATTTTGATGGACATAAAGGGCGAGATCAACAGCAATACTGTAATAGTAGGGGATTTCGATACCCCACTAACATCACTGAATAGATCATCAAAAAAGAACATTAACAAAAAAACAGCAGACTTAAAGAATACACTAGATCAGGGGTCAGAAACTTTTTTGGCTGAGAGAGCCATGAATGCCACATATTTTAAAATGTAATTCCGTGAGAGCCATACAATATGTTTAACACTAAATACAAGTAAATGTGTGCATTTTCTGTATGACCAACACTTTTAAAGTACAATAAGTCTCTGAATTCTTTGTAATAACATTGTTATGCTGTTGCTAACCAATGATGAATAAAGTACTTCTTACCATTAATGCAACTTCTGGTGCTGCATGGTTTTCCTGATGTCTTTTTAGTCTGGTTGATACATCGTGAGGTTAAGCTTCATGCAGGTGTTGAGACTTCCATTCATTAAACGTGATTGTAGGTTGGTCTTAACATTGTTTAGATGTTAGAAAGACTGCTCATATGCATACATACAGCCAAACATTATCAGTACAGCAATACCCACATGCTGCAGTGTGTGGTATGTGATAGAAAGTGTGTTCCAAGTTTTGACAATCAGTTGGTCCGCGGGTTGAAGTTTTTTCATTTCTCCCCACTTGTGTTTACTTACTAACTCTGCTTGCTGCTGTGCAAGTCTTTCCAAATCTTCATTCAGTGACTTGAACTTATTCACCCACATGTCTCAGGCCTTCAGGTCAGCAGCTTGTAGCTCAAAATCTCTGACGGAGACACTGGAGATGTAACTCAGGTCGGTGCTGTCCACTGCACACTTGTGTGGATGGGTGATGAACTTAAAAAGACGAGTGCACTCACGAAATTATCCAAGGAGCACTTTGAATGACTGCAGGAGATTAGATGTGAAGCCTGCTAGCTGATGGAGATCAAGATGTTGAAGAGGGTCACTTGCTGTGCACACATCTTTAAACTCTCCCAGTTTTTCAAAGTGTAGTAAACGACCTGTTTCAATGTCGGTGATGAAGAGTTCCAGCTTGTTTTCAAATGCAAACACTGCTTGTTGAAGGGATAAGACTGTATTTCCAACACCTTGCATTTTCACATTGAGCTGGTTCAGATGTTCAGTCATATCCACAAGATGGTAGAACTTCAGGAGCCACTCAGTGTTAGCTAACTCAGGATGCTCAGCATTTTTCATTTTAAGCAAAGTCCATATTTTGCTCAGAGAAGCCATGAAATGGCTGAGCACCTTCCCTCTTGACAACCAACGCACACTGCTGTGCAGAAGCAGACCAGGATAATTATTCCCAACTTCATTCAGCAGTGTTTTAAACTGGCAATCATTTAAAGCTCGGGCAACAATAAAGTTGACCACCCAAATGACCAGCAACATCACCTCACCAAGCTGTACGCCACACATCTGAGCACAAGGCACCTCCTCATGTAGGATGCAGTGAAAACTTAGGATGGGTCTCTTTTCATGTTCACAAAGAAGCACTACGAATCCTCTGTTTTTCCCCACCATGCACGAAGCACCATCAGTACACAATGAAATAAGTTTATCCATTGGTAGATTTTTTTTTTAGCGAATTCAGTGAAAGACTTGAATAAATCCTCCCCTCTTGTTGTCTCTTTTATAGGCACAACAGCAAGACTTTCCTCACATTGTGTGTTACTGACAGCATACCTTGCAATCACGCTGAACTAGGATAAATGGCTTATGACTGTTGACTCATCCAAAGCGAGAGAAAAGAATGGTGCTGCATTTATGTCCTTCACTGTGTTGCCTCAATTTGATTTGTCATCATAATGGTACAATCGTGAACAGTTCTTGCCGACAGAGGCATGTCTTTTATTCGTTTGATTATCTTGTCTTTATCTGAAAAGTCGTCAAAATTTCATTGGCAACATCAAGCATGAATGTTTTGGCATGCTCCCCATCTGTGAATGGCTTTCCATTTCTCACAATTGCTAAAGCACCAGCAAAGCTAACTGAATTCCAGTCACCTTGTTGATTCCAAACACGGAATTGCTGCTGACTAGCTTGCTCTGCACAGTAGCTCTTGACATGCTTTCTTCCTGCTGACCCCCACTGGTTATTTTGATGCAAATGTAGTATGGTGTGTGTTGAAGTGTGCTTTATATTTGACCATTTCATTGATGTAATTTTGTCATTGTATATTAGATACACTGCAGAACCTGCTCTCTCCACAAAGGCAAATTCCTCTGTCCATTCCTGCTGAAAAATATGATACTCCTCATCTTTTTTTCCTTTAGATATCTTCTTTGTCAAAAGGGTTTCTGCGTAGCTAGCTGACAACTTGATTAAATAGAGATAAGTTTATTTCCTGACCTCAGAACGACCGGTGTACCTTACGCATTATCCAATAAAAATTTGGTGTTTTCCAGGAGGATACCAATGATTGGCTCCAGCCACCCACAACCATGAACATGAGCAGTAGGAAATGAATGGATTGTAATATATGAGAATGTTTTATATTTTAAACATTATTATTTTTTTTAGTAAAGATTTGTCTGCGAGCCAGATGCAGCCATCAAAAGAGCTCCATCCTATTAAAGCTCAGGGGAGGCCAGTCTTGGCCAGTGAACTTCTGAGTGTCGGAAGTGTGCTACATTGATGGCAGGACTTTTGCTAGCACCAGTAGAGCTTGCCTCTGTGACTGGAGTTTGATAGTACTTTCTGCCACATTCAGCTGTTAAAAAAAATAAGAGCTACATCTGGCTCGCGAGCCTTAGGTTCTCAACTCCTGCACTAGATCAACTTAGGTTCTCAACTCCTGCACTAGATCAACTGAATTTAATAGATATCTTTAGAACCTTTCACCCTAAAGCAGCAGAATATACATTCTTTTCAAGTGCTCATGGGACATTCTCTAGGATAGACCACATGTTAGAACATAAAATGAGTCTCAATAAATTTAAAATTGAAATTATATCAAGCTTCTTCTCAGATCACAATGGCATGAAACTAGAAATCAACTACAATAGAAAAACTAAAAAACATTCAAACACTTGGACACTAAATAGCATGTTATTAAATAACGAATTGGTTAACAATGAGATCATGAAAGAAATAAAAAATTTCCTTGGAACAAGTGAAAATGAACATACAACTCAAAATTTAAAGGACACAGCATAAGCAGTCCTGAGAGAGAAGTTCATAGCATTAGAGGCATACCTTAAGAAGCTAGAAAAAGCTCAAATAAACAACTTGACCCTGCATTTAAATAACTAGAAAAAAAACCCACAAGTAAAGCCCAGAGGAAGTAGAAGGAAGGAAATAATAAATATCAGAGCAGAAATAAATGACATAGAAGCTAAAAAAACAATACAGAGGATCAATAAAACCAAGAGCTGGTTCTTTGAAAAGGTAAGCAAAATTGATGAACCTTTAACCAGACTCACCAAGAAAAAGATAGAGAGGACTCAAATAAATAAAATAGGAAATAAGAGTGGAGAAGTAACAACTGACACAGCAGAAATACAAAATATTGTAAGAAAATACTATGAAGAACTGTACGCCAAAAAATTAGACAACCTAGGTGATATGGACAAATTTCTTGAAACATATAATCTTTCAAAAATCTATCTGGAAGAATCAGAAAACCTATACAGACTGATTACAACAAATTGGATAGAAAGAGTTATCAAAAAACTCCCAACAAACAAAAGCCCGGGGCCCGATGGCTTTACAGGAGAATTCTACCAAATATTCTAAGAAGAACTAACTCTTATCTTTCATAAGCTATTTCAAAAAATTCAAGAGGAGGGAAGACTTACAAACTTTTTTTATGAAGCGAGCATAATTCTGATTCCAAAACCAGGCAAAGATAATACAAAGAAAGAAAACTATAGGCCAATATCTCTGATGAATTTAGATGCTAAAATTCTCAAAAAAAAAATATTAGCAAACCAGATCCAGCAATACGTGAAAAAAATCATACATCATGATCAAGTGGAATTTATTTTGGGGAGGCAAGGCTGGTACAAAATTCACAATCAATGTGATTCATCACATAAACAAAAGGAAAGAGAATAATCATATGATTATATCAACAGATGCAGAAAAAGCATTTGATAAAATCCAGCATCCATTTATGATCAAAACTCTCAGCAAAGTGGGGATACAGGGAACATACCTCAACATGATAAAGGCCATCTCTGACAAAACCACAGCCAACATCATACTCAATGGACAAAAATTAAAAGCAATGTCCTTAAGATCAGAAACAAGGCTGGGGTGCCTCCTTTTACCACTTTTATTCAACACAATTCTAGTAGTCCTAACCACAGCAATCAGACAACAAGAAGAAATAAAAGGCATTCAGATTGGAAAAGAAGAAGTAAAATTATCATTATTTGCTAATGATGACTTGTTACTGTACATAGAAAACCCTAAAGTCTCAGTCAAAAATTTACAGGAACTGATATATGAATTCAGGTGGCAGATTATAAAATTAATATTCAGAAAACAGGCATTTTTATTCACCAACAATGAACTGTCTAAAAGAGAAATTAAGAAAACAATCCCCTTCAGTATTGCAACAAAAGAAATAAAGTACCATAGGAGTAAATTTAACCAAGCTGGTTAAAGACTTACACTCAGAAAATTATAAAACATTGATAAAAAATCAAGGAAGATACAAACAAATAAAAGCATATACCATGTTCATGGATAGGAACAATAAACATCATTAAAATGTCTACATTACCCAATGCAATTTATAAATTCAATGCAATACTAATTAAAATACCAATGACATACTTCAAATATAGAACAATTATTTCAAAAATTTATATGGAACCAAAAAAGAGCATGAATAGCCTCAGCAATCCTAAAAAAAAAGAATAAAGTGGGTGGTATCACACCCCTGATATCAAGTTATACTACAAGGCCATTGTACTCAAAACAGCTTGGTACTGGCATAAGAACAGGCATATAGATTAATGGAACAGATCAGAGAACCCAGAAATAAACCCAAACCTTATGGACAATTGGTATTTGACAAAGGAGGTAAGAGCATACAATGGAGTAAAGACAATCTCTTTAACAAATGGTGTTGGAAAAATTGGACAGCTACCTGCAAAAAAATAAAACTATACCACTAACTCACACCATTCACAAAAATAAACTCAAAATGGATGAAAGACTTAAATATAAGTTGGGAAACCATAAGTATCTTAGAACAAAACACAGTCAGTATGCTCTGCGACATCACTCGCAGCAATATATTTGTGCATTTATCTCCAGGGTCAAGTGAAATAAAGGACAGGATGAACAAAAGGGACTGTATCAAACTAAAAAGCTTTTGCACAGCAGAAGACACCATTAACAAAATTAAAAGACAAACCACACAATGGGAGAACATAGTCTGTTAAGGGTAAATAACCAAAATTTTAAAAGAACTTGTAAAACTCCACACCAGGAAGGTAAACAATCCAATCAAAAAATGGGCAAAGGAACTGAATAGACACTTCTCCAAAGAGGACATACAGATGGCCAATAGGCAGATGAAAAAATGTTCAACATCACTAATCATTAGAGAAATGCAAATTAAAACGACAATGAGATATCACCTCACACCTGTCAGGATGGTGCTTATTAACAAAACAACACATAATAAGTGCTGGAGAGGGTGTGGAGAAAAGGGAACCCTCCTGCACTGCTGGTAGGAATGCAGACTGGTGCAGCTTTTGCGGAAAACAGTATGGAGATTTCTCAAAAAATTAAAAATGGATCTGCCTTTTGACCCAGCTGTCCACTTTTAGGAATATATTCTAAGAATACCAAATCACTGATTCAAAAGAAGAAATGCACCCCCATGTTTATGGCAGCATTGTTTACAATAGCCAAGATCTGGAAACAGCCTAGGTGTCAGTCAGTAGATGAGTGGATTAAAAAGCAGTGGTAAATATACACAATAGAATACTATGGGGCCATGAAAAAGAAGGCAATCTTACCTTTTGCAACAACATGGATGGACCTGGAAACTATTATTTTAAGTGAAATAAGCCAGGTAGAGAAAAAAAATTATCATATGACCTCACTTGTTTGAGAAATCCAATGAACAATATGAACTGAGGAACAGAATAGAGGCAGAGGTGGGATCTAAGGGACCAGAGGGAAAGGGCCAAAGGGAAAGGGGATAAGAGGATGGGATCAGAAAAGGGAAAGAGATTGGCGAAATTATATATACATAACAGCATTATAGAGAGCAGAAAAGCAAATCCTAGAGGGAAGGGGGAAGACTTTGGGGGGAGGGAGGCAAGGGGGATGTTGTGGGGAACAGGGGTTAGGGTGGAATGAATTCAGTGGAACACTTGAATCTATGTAAACAAAATAAATTTAAATCAATAAAAATATGATATAAAAGTAATCACATGATCTTTTTTTTTCTTTTTTCTTTTTTCTTTTTTGTATTTTTCTGAAGTGAGAAGCAGGAAGGCAGAGAGATAGACTCCCGCATGCACCCCACCAGGATCCACCCAGCATAGCCACTAGGGAGCAATGCTCTGCCCATCTGGGGCAATGCTCTGCCCATCTGGGGCATTGCTCTGTTGCAACCCAAGCCATTCTAGCACCTGAGGCAAAGGTCATGGAGCCATCCTCAGCACCCAAGCCGTCTTTGCTCAAATGGAGCCTTGGCCGTGGGAGGGGAAGAGAGAGATATAGAGAAAGGAGAGGGGGAAGGGTGGAGAAGCAGATGCGTACCACTCCTGTGTGCCCTGACCAGAAATCAAACCCAGGCCATCCGCACACTGGGCAAATGCTCTACCACCGAGCAAACCAGTCAGGGCCAAGAGAAATCATATGATCTTAAAAAAAAATTATATCATTCTCTCGACAAAAGACCTGAAATAAAATGTAATTTTAATTTTTAACTTAAAATAATTAAATATCTGCTGAGTATTATCAATAGTTCTTTACCACTGTAGGAGATATAAAGATAGATCAGGTATAGCTCTAGAGCAACAGAGTAAAGCATAATAAAATAAGGAAAATAATGTAGCATTAATACAACTTGCATGTAATAACTTTTATAAAAGTAAAGCAGAGCCAATTGATGAAACATCAGATACGGGATAAATCATAAAGAGAATATAGAGCCTTGAATAACTTTGTGGACCAGGAGACTATCATAACTTACTTTGGTTTTGTTTCTAAATCTATGAGAGGATATAAGATATAATGCTATAATTACTTTTTTTATTAGCTGAATTATATTTATAAAAAAAGAACTATTCTCTAATAAATTGCCCTAAAGCACAGTTCATATAAAAATGCAATAAGAAGGCAATAAAAGAGCAAAACAAACAAACCAGAATTATAAATTCATGAATTGAAATGTTTATGTGTTTAGTTCACTGCAGTTATTATTCTTAAGATGGTAGAATAAAATTAAATTAGCAGATGAGATGTGAACCAATTTTAGAGCACTAAGTATGTTCTCTATTCAATTCATTAATAGGACAAAATTTTATTTGAGTTTTTTGTTGAAGTTTTGTGAAGTCCCTCTTTTTTCCTCATATTGGCAATTCAACTGTATCAACTTTTACACAGACTTTTTAACTATATCCTGAATGAATTTACTCTTAAGAGTTATTTTAGAATTCATCAATACAACTGAATCTTCTAGTTTTAAGATTATATGATTCAAAATTCTAGATTCTTCAACCAAAAACATATTTCTCCTTTCTGATATTAATATAAATGCCTTAGTACAGCTAGTGCTTGACTTATGACCACGATTGGTTCCAACAGATCTGTCGTAACACGATTTGGTTGTAAGTTGAGTAGGCTATATGTACAGTACTGTGAAATGATGTTATAAAAATCTTTAAGTCATATTTTATCATAATTTTCTTTCATTATTGTACCAAGTCTGGGATAACAGTTGAAATGGTGCACGCGGAGATGGTAGTGCTGCCGGAAGCTAGTCCGCACTGTCATACGCCCAGCTGGGCAACGCTTACGCTGCCAGATGCGGAGCAGTCATGGCTAGTGATTGTGGTCGTAAATCGAATGATCATAAGTTTCATAGGTCGTAAGTTGATCAATACCTGTATAGCAAAGGTGATTCGTTCTAGGTACCTTTGAGAAATAATGTATTGCACAGTAATGGACTGTAAAGAACAAAGTATTTTGTTTAGTTTTTTATTTTCTAAAAAGTTTTCAGAAAAACATGACTTTGTTTTCCATAGAATTAATCCTAGTAAAGTTCATCTAATAAAAGTTAACATCTCAAAATTAGTTGGAGGCGTAGGTTTAGAAAAGGCAACACAAAGGGGTCAAGTGGGTAGGAACTTGGCAGGAAGAAAGTATCGTAATAGATGCTAAATGTACTGTTCCTGTAGATAGAGAATAACAGCAAAAGGAAACCATCATCACACAATAAAGGGAAGATAAGCATAAAATCCCTCAAAACCAAGAAGTCTGATATATACTCAGCAAATGCTGGTCCTGTAGTCATATCCTGCCAAGTAAGCAGCCTTGACAGTAGAGTTCTCCAGGGGTCTCACCAAGCCCAAATTCAAATCATCAATCTCACTGTAATCAATAAAAAATGCTGACAAGCTAGTACAAACCCCCACAAATCTCCTACACTCATGATCACAAAGCAGCGCTATTAATATGTTTCATACCTTGAAGAGAGCACAGTGTCACACATGTGTATTTCCTCTTACAGTAGGAGAATTGTCTAATTCCAGACCTTCTGAAATTATTTCACACAGCACAGTCCACCTGCAAACTAATATTCAAGTCATTCTTATGACAAAATACTCATTCTTAGTTTGTCAACAAGACTTGCCTTATAACATCATATAGTCAGACAGGTAATCAAAATTACATACAGATTGCAACATTTCTAATACCCACATTTTGGGTCTGTTATGGTATTAAAACAGACAACTAAACCTCCAATAATACCACCATAAACTTTTTTTAATTTTTGAACTAACTAGAATTGTTCACCTCCATGGTATGTACTTGTCTGTATTTCATGGTGCATGTCTGCTAAATGACTAACAATCTAGTACTAATAAATCTAAGTCTTCTTAGGCCAATTCTCCTCCATGCAATGACTTCCTAAAAGGGCTTTAATTCAGTCTCCCAGTACATATTGCAAAGATTTTCCAAATTAAGAATTTGAAGAGATTTACCATATTCCACACATCATACTCATGTAAGATTCGATTTAAAGGCAAATGAAAGAGAAAGAAAATACAAGCAAGCATTAAGGTTCCAAGAAACATCCCATGAGCAAGCTCCCCAGGAATCTATATTCACTCATGGTGACATTGCTCTGTGTACAGCTTAAACCACCAAAATCTGTGAGAAGAATCTTAGTTGAGAGAAACCTCCAAGTAGAAGATCCAAGCAGGGCTTTGATGCCTCTCTGGCAACATAATCAGCCAAGCTTGCTTAACTGATTAGGCTGGTTGCAAACCATCAGTAATGAAATTAACTTAGGCGGATTTTTAGAGGAGAGTGTTAGAAATATAAATACATCATCACAAATCCCAATTGGCCTTACCTTAGTTAAGATTGGAAAACCAGACATTTTGGAGTGCCCGTAATATAGTATTTCCAAACCACATGCTACTTTAAACCTATCTTATATATTCATGATAATCAATATCAGCATCAGCATATCACCTTTACAGTATATATATATATATATATATATATATATATATATATATATATATATACACACACACACATACATGAAGTACCAGTATTATAATAGTGCAAACTAGTAAATAGAAGATAGAACATCAGAAATAGAGAACTCATGATAGGTGTCAAGAACCCATCTTACAGAGACAAAGATGCTAAATAGTAAAAAAAAAAAAAAATTTGCAAAAAATGAGTATGGGGACAAAAACATAAATCTCCCCCCAAGGTATTAGGTATGTCTGTTAAGCAGGGAATAAGAACAAATTCTTCAAATAGGGGGTAGGAAAAAAAAGAATCAAATTTAAATCTGTCTCACAATCTTGATATTAAGTTATTTATTTAAAGTTCCTTGAATTATTCTTTAGTTGGCCTTTTTTTTTTGTTTTACAGGGACAGAGAGAGAGAGTCAGAGAGAGGGATAGATAGGGACAGACAGATAGGAACAGAGATGAGAAGCATCAATCATCAGTTTTTTGTTGCGACAACTTAGTTGTTCATTGATTGCTTTCTCATATGCCTTGACTGTGGGCCTTTGGCAGATCGAGTAACCCCTTGCTAGAACCAGCGACCTTGGGTCCAAGTTGGTGAGATTTTTTTTTTTTTTTTTTTTTTTTTTTTTTTGCTCAAGCCAGATGAGCCTGTGCTCAAGCTGACAACCTCGGGGTCTTGAACCTGGGTCCTCCGCATCCCAGTCCGATGCTCTATCCACTGTGCCATCGCCTGGTCAGGCGGCCTTTTTTTTTTTTTAAGAGCTAGGAGTGTGAACACTTTTGTACATGGGTGCTAACTGAGCACAAGAAATCTCAGGATACCACACTACAAAAAAAATACAATTTTATTTGTTGTAACCAGTCATAAGTAAGCAGTTTGGAACCATCTGAAATATGGAAGTAGAGGTCAGATTATTAGAAATAAAAAATAGAACTGACAGAATTTTTATTCCTAGGCTAAGTGGGCTTTCTTAATACTCTTCTTCCCAAATTCAACCTTATAATTGTGTTCTCTCCTTACAGGGTGGGAGTTGGTCCAGATCATTTTTTTTTTACATCTATGAGCAGAGAACATATGCTTCCGAAAACAGGGATTTTCTAAAGATAAAAATCCAGAAGGGTTAATTTATAAATGCCCCATCCTAAACCCCAGATCACTATTTAAATACAACAACTTTATGAGAAGTGAGTGTGGAGATGTGGAGAAATAAGAGGGAACTTGTCATCTTATTTTCAAACATTTTACACTTTGTAGCAGCAAGTTCCCTTTATTACCTGAAAAATATAATGTTGGGAGATAAGCATTTCTCCAACAGAGTCAATGAGTCAGAATATGACTCATAGAACACTTGCTGAATGTCTTTGCAGAGAAATAAAAGCTTTTTTTGAAAAATCTGCTTTAACACTAGACTTTTACATTAGATTTCTTATGATTCCTTCATTATGTAAATAATTCCAATATGATTAAATGTATTTTCTCATCCAGAAAGTACAGTTTTACATGATTCTCCAAATCATGTTAAAGATTCAATATTTAATATATTATATATGTATATGTAAAATAAATTAAACTAAAATACTACATAATTTAAATAATTGGGTAGAACTTGTTTCCCATCACCTACCACATTAACAGTAAGAAATTGCTGAAATTATGCTTTAGTTTGGTGTTTTTCACATTCTGTTCCTTTAATAAAGACTCATTCTATAAATCTTCCCAATTACATTGGCTTCACATCATCAAGTACAGCATGTATGTACAATGAACTGGTTTTCCTTTCCTACTCTTTAACTCATAGATTATTAAAAGTATAATATATCTTAGAGATGACTTATAAAGACAAAAGTTATTATTTTATATATGTGGGACCTCAAAACTAAAATATATAAATTGCTTAGGTTTCTTTTTTGATTTTGTTCCTGTTGTTTTTACTTTACATAGTGAATTACTTACAAAATTATCAATAAAACCGAAGACTTCCAAATCACAGTCCATTATACACTGATACCTTATAACATAAATGGTGAACTTTTGGCAGTTTAGAAGTATACCTCATTTATGAAATAATTTTTTATAGCATGGAAAAAAGTTGTAATATCTTAAAAATGGCAATATACCAAATTTATGATGTCAATATTTATCTCTACTGTCAACTATTTATAAATCAAAGTTAAATATCATCTCAATAAATCAATGTGTTTTAATCATTTTAGCTCTATGTATATTTTCAATATTCTTTTTTAGTTTAAATTATATGTTGCTCATCTATATAATCTTTATTGCAAAAACAGAACAGTTCTTCTTCCCAAATCTGGGCAATCTAAATTTTTAAAAAATGTTTATCTTTACAGTCATAAAGATTTAGCTATTGCCTGACCTGGGGTGGCACAGTGGATAAAGTGTCGACCTGGAATGCTGAAGTCTCTGGTTCAAAACCCTGGGCTTGCCTGGTCAAGGCACATATGGGAGTTGATGCTTCTTGCTCCTCTCCCCTTCTCTCTCTCTCTCTCTCTCTATCCCCTTCTCTCAAATGAATAAATAAAATATTTTTAAAAAAAGATGGAAAAAAAGACTTAGCTATTATACTCCTTTAGGTCATCTAGCATTTGCTTCAATAAAGCCATCTATATTGTTTACATTAAAGATAATTTTTTCTCTCTGAAACTCTATGAAAAACTCCAAAGACTTTCTATATTAAGATATAATTATAAACCTTTATTTTTAAATATGGTTTTCCTGGGTTAGAGTTCCATTTGTCTTCCACCAAGAAGTAATAAAACTTACAAAAACATGATTTATACATAAATTATAGTAATTCCTTTTCTATTATATGAATTGCTCATATGGCAATATCAATGACACCTTATAAGAAAAACAAATTATTAAGTTTGTAGATCTGTAAAACTAAAGAAATATGTCTTTACAATAATGTTTTATCCTAATGCATTTACTTGATGCATTTTCATTTATTCTCATTTAAACAAGCTGCTGAAATTATTTTCTACAAAAATTTTTCTACAAAATTTTTTCTAAAAAAAATTATATTTTTATTATTATTTTAATAAAGCATCTTTTGGAAAATATTGTTTAAGTATAAATAGATTATAAATGTAATACAAATTTGTATTTTAAATATAATATAAATGATTAATTAAAGCCAAAATTCTATTTATCATGTCACATGGTCCATATATAATATCTGTGTATGAAGTCAGGAGATCAAAATCTCTCCTGTCAGAAAGGAATTTTCAATCATAATTTGTGTGAACTGAATTCAGACATTAGCTATGAAATTAAGATCACTGTTGGACAAGCATCTTTCAGAATAATATAGCCATTAAGATTCTAAAGGACAATTTATAATTTACAATGTTTTAGTACAGAACTATCTTTGGGAGAGATAGAAATGAGAAACAAATCCTGAATATGCAAATAACTAAATCACTATATGTATAATCTAAGAAGCGTTCATTAAAACTATTTAAGGTAATTTATTATTTTAAAAATAGATAGCCTATTCTAAAAACAGCATATTTGACAATAATATGTACTGGTAGGAATAAAAAAACTAAGCAACAAATCTTAAAATATTATCTCTAAATATTTGCAAGTTTTTTGTCAGACAAGCAAACAATTAAAATATAATTAAAATAATCATTGTCAATTTGGATAAGTTACTACAATATGAATTGATTTAGCTTCTGTTATTCATAGTAGAGTAACAAAAAGGCCATAAACATGTACTTTGAGGAGAGGCAAAGATAAGTTGGGTATAGACCTTTGGCTTATAATTTTAAAGTTCAGATACAAAAATATTTTAAGTTTTCTTTTTAGGAACACTGTAGTTCCAGCTTCTTCCTTGCAGCTTCTTTTCCTGGCTCTCTGGAAGAAAAATAGAACCCAAAGCTGATGCCCTAAGATGATTCTAAAGTGCTCAAGGAAATGGTCCTTCACACCAGATAGAGTTCTCCTTATCCAAGAATGAGTAAAGAGGGAAATGTTGATTGAATGGTGTAATTAGAGAATATGCACAAGAGACGAACATAAGATAAAAACAAAAAAAAATGAATATCAAATACAAGAAGTAAAAATATATATAGAATTTTGAAAAAGCATTACTGTATAAATTCAATTTTTTTTCTAAAAATATTCAGTGTTATTTTTTAAAATGGAAGCAACTAAAATGCCCTAAAATATGAAAATATAAAGTAAACTGAGATGTTCATACAATGAAATACACTATTTTAAGTGAATGATTGGGGAAATGACCACAGTGATGCTAATATATGGTATGTATAAAAACACATATAGTGTATAAAAACATATCTACTGAAAGATAAAACGGGATGATAATAATGATTCTGCCTGGGTAGTGCATTTGTGGTTTATTTTTTACATAGTTTTCATAGACTTTAGATTTTCAAACTTCCTTTATAATAAATAATAAATTACTTTATAATAAAAAATAGGTACTTGAACAAAGACTTTAATGAAAATAGTGGAGAAAAAAAACATGAAAATGTAAACCATGATGGGAATGGTAGCTTACTATTAAGGGATAATAACAGGGAAAGCTCCTTAGCCCATTTTTGTAAATAGAAAAGAAGAAAGCTAATATACATTACCAGCACATTAAGAGAGCAAGTTACAGAAAACAGTCATGAAACAATATAAAAACAACTTCAGGTTATTTTTTTCTTAAGACTTTCCTGAAAACTCACTGTACGAGACCATTTTTATCTCTCTCTGGATAGCCCCCTTTGCTGTTCACTTTCAGTTAACAAAACTTCCCCATTCACTTTAGCACAGTCTCACTCTATAATATATCCAAACACGTATACTCGTCAACACTTTCACATAAATTAAAGTTAAAATTATTCCATATTCCAGCTAGAGCAGCTTCTCCTCCCAACCTATCTAACAACTCCAGGGTTGGAGAGATATGGAAGGAAGGTGTAAGTAACAAAAGGGGTTTCCTTAAGGTAAGTTCTTTCACCAGCAGTTCCAATCAATGTAAAGGAAATAGAAAAACTGGCTGGACTTTTCTGACTCCTCCTTCAACTTTGGGACCAAACTGACTCTCTTAATTGGGCCCCGATAGTCCTTGATAATCCTAGCCCTTTGACTAGTCATTAGTGTGAGTCTTTTGCCAAATCACCCGAAACCACAAACTTCTATTTTTCCTAAGCAAAGAAATAAAAGTCCATTTTGTCTCCCAAACTTTAGCAACACTTATCAAATTCTCTAAGGAGTCTTATGTAAGCCTTTGTTGCTATATCTCAGGTAAGCAGGAAGCATGATACCCTCACAGCAAATTTACACTTCTGTCTTTAAAGTCATTTTCACTTGATAGCTTTTACATCCTCAGGTAATAGAGAAGACACAGGTGGCAAATACAGTTTTTTGAAAACACTTGCAAATCCTGATAAGTGAACAGCATCTCATTTATTCTAGTATTTCCTTTTTTTTCTGAGTTATGTTTTCTTATACTTTATTTACTTCTTAAAATTTTTTTTCAAGTACAGTTGACATTCAATATTATTTTGTATTACTTTCAGCTATACAGCATATTGGTTAGACAATCACACACTTTATGAAGTATTCCTCCTGACATTTCTAGTACCCAACCGGCACCATACGTAGTTATTACAATATTATTCACATACATTTTCACTTTTATGTGGAATCTAAAGAATAATCTAAAAAAAACCTAACAAAACAGAAACAGATTCATAGATACAGGGAACACATTTTTGATTGCCGGAGGGGAGGGAGGTTGGGGGACTGGATGAAAAGGTGAAGGGATTGAGAAATACAGATTGGTGATGACAGAACAGTAATTGGGATCTAAAGGACAGCATAGGGGATATAGTCAGTAATATTATATTTTAGTATTTCTGACTGACTAAATATTAGGAATAGGATGATAGGGTTCCTTTGACTTCAGCAGAAGTTTCTCCTTCTCTCCTAAAATAAAAGTACTGTGTATGTATCACTGAATGCAGGTTCAGCTGCTTGCTGCAACACGAAAAGCCAATATCTATGACACAGGTATTGGTGCAAAGGAAAGTGGTTTATTCAAGTGCTGGCTACCTGAGAAGCTGGGGGGGGACTCCTGTCCTCAAAAACCTGTTTTAACAGTTCAGACACCTTGGCCAGATTATAAAGGGGGTTGGGGGAATTCAGGATGGGGAGAATTCCTAGGGAGAGGGCAGATGTGCAGTTTCTCTTGAGAAAGAGGCTTTTTCTTATTTTCATGGCTGGCCGAGCTTCTGTGGCCCTCTTGGCCTTGTACCTGGAACTGAAGTTAGTAAGTAACTTATAAACAGGGGTCATTGTTTTTTCTGATGTTCAGTCTTGATGTGCATCAGCCAGATCGTTAGGTTCCTTATTCCAGGAGGGGAACACGCTGTTAAACTACAATGAGAACTCAGCCAGAGGTTAAAGCATAAGATTGAGTATATACTTTTGATTTGTTACAGAATGCATAACTTTGATTACTAAATTGGTAATATTAAATCATAGTTACAGTTAGAGTAACAACCTTGATTTCATATTTACTAAAATTAACGTGGGTAGCTTTACAGAAATTCTTTTATAAACTTACTTCATTAGTATATTTTCATTTTAATTCTATTCTATGACTAGTTAACAATATAGCATATTCATTCCCTATTACAACTGGACCTGATTTATGCCTTCTACAGAATAGCTAAATGCCACCTGCCTTTAGGCTTCTTATTGATCTGTTTCCCAGCCAGTAGCCTCACAATGTAATCCTTACAGTCTCCATATGCTTAAGGCCACAGTTTAATGACACATACCATTGTCTCAGCCCATATTGGGTATGAGGAACCAATTCCCACGGTTTCCATTAAAAACATCATTGACAATCCAGTGCCAAGGAGACAAAACCAATGGAGGCTCTGTTATCCCTCAGATATTGTCAAAAGGAGAGTCCACACAACTCAGAAATATGGAGGACATACCATTGAGGATGGACTTCATCTAATGAGAAGTAGGAAATTAGATGCTCAGTGAACGGTGGTTTCAAACTGCTTCTCTCAAGGTATTCTTTAAATGAGACAACATCTGAGTTTTCTTGGGAGTTGGAAATGCTTGTATTTAATTTTCCTCCTGTTGCTTCATTTCCTTTCCCCCCAGGTTTTCTTCATTTGAATGATATTTACCAATTAACATGACAGTTCACCTCAGGGTTCTGTTTTCTAGGCTAATGCACCTTGAGAAAGAAAGATTATTGACTGAAAAGAATTAGGAGATTATTGTGAAAAAATCAAAATCAAGAAATTACAAATGCCAAGAATGCACTTCACTTCACTTTGGATCAAGTGTCTATTTAAAATCTAAAGTTTTATGATCCTTCATTAGGAGACCTATTCCATTCAGAGATATTTTAAATATACTCAGTTAACCTATAATAAAAAAATCCAGGAGGTTATGATTCTGACATTGTAAAGAAAGATTAAGTAGCCATAAAATTAACAACATTTTTGTACAAAGATATGTGTGTGCAGCAAAAATCATCCAAGTGTCTTCTATTTATTTTGACCTCATACCACCAGAGCACTGAGCCAATAACAGCTCAATGTCAGAAAGATGAGCTAACCCAGAGGAAGCAAAACACTAACATTGGCATCCAAATTGTTATGTATTGAAACATCACCTCAGCTTGCACCTGGCACTTTGGCTCTACTTGCTGACACTGAAATTGGAAACTGCCACATGGCATTATCTATCAAATTCACACTGACACTGAAATGACAGTCTCTGTATTAATTCAATAAGCACACTCTAAGAATTTTATGGTAAAAGGAAAAATGATATCTTTGCATTAATAACATCAATTTATTGAAATTAAAACTTTGAAGCAACATCTACCTACTAATTAAAGCTTAAATGATGTAAGAGACCCTGAATGTGTTATCTGATTATTGTCACCAAATAATAAAAATAACTGGTATAATCATACTAGGAATAAATAATATTTTTATAGTGCTTCTGCTGTGTCAAGAACTATTCTTAATGCTTTATGCATTAAATTACCTATATTTCCATGTGGTATCCAGCCTCCTAGATGGTTGTCAAAGGTACTCACATCCCTGGTATTCACATTTTTTTTTCTTCAATGCCCTCCCATATTGTCCTAAGTTTGTTTTGTGTGACCAGTAGCATGCAGAAGAAGTGACAGTATATGATTTATACAATTAGATTATAAAAACGGTTACCATTTTGGCCTCTATCTCTCTCTTTCTCCCTCACTTTCTTTTCCCCCTTCTTCACTCCTTCCCTTCTTTCCTCTCCTTTTTCCTCTCTCTCCCTCTCTCTCTCTTTCTCTCTCTCTCTCTTTCTCTCTTTCTCAGTGACAATCTGGGCAAACAAGCTTCAGTGTTATGAACTTCCTTATGGGGAGGCCTAAAAGGAAAAGAACTAAAGCTTCCAGTCAACAGCAGAAAGGCAGGGCCCTCCCAACAATCAATGTCAGTTATATTAAAAGTGGGTCCTCCAGCCCTGGGTGAGCTGTGAGATGATCATAGCCTTGATAATAACTTGACTATAACTTTGTGAGCAACCCTGAGCCAGAGGACCAGATACTATGTTTTTGTATTTAAGCTACTAAATTTTGGAGTAATTTGTTACCCAATAAATAAATAGTATATCCACAACAACTCTGAAAGATAGGTGCTATTATGTATTCAACATCATTTGTTGAAAGGAGTTTTCTTTTCCCATCAAATTTTATTAGCACCTGCATTGTATATCTCTTGATAATGTATGCATGTGTCCTCACCTAAAGTCTCTATTCTGTACCATTGATTTACTGTTGCCAATATTTAGCTGTCTTGATTGCTATAGCTTTTACTAAGTCTTAAATAAGATAGAGCAAGTTGTCCAGAGTTGTTCATTTTGAAAGTTATTTTGGCTATTTATAGGTTTTTAGCTTTTCCATAAAATAAAATGTTAGCTTATAAATTTCTACACACAAGCTTGCTGGAATTCTTATTGGAATTGCATTTTGATAGATAAAATGGCTACTTAGCTACCATCCTGAGAACAAAGCAGGCCCTAAGGAGGAAGAAGGGCTCAACACAGAACATTCTCATCTCCTACTCCAAATAAACACGGTGTCCATGTGAGAAATTTCACAGATAATTCCAAGGGGCACCAGGACCTGGCTGGTCCTGGGAGGCACCTGACCCCGGCTGTCTTAAAGATTTACCAAGGACACCAGATAGGACCATGCTGACTGGGCCTGTGCTACATCAGAAGAACTTGCAGAGGAGGTGTTTCTGCAGCTGAATCCCCCTCCTCCTGCTCATCTTCAAGTCAGTGAGTGACCAAGGCCATAAACCAGGATATGCTCATTTCAGCGTGGCAGCCACCCCCAGCTCCTATATCTAAGGCTCCCTCATGCAGTTCAGGGCTGATACCCTTTGTTGGTCTCAGCCCACCTGCATCCAGGTGTTTTTAAAATAAATTTCCCTTTTGGAACACACTAGCCTCATGTTTTTGTTTGGCCCGTGGTTTCTGCTTTTCACATTTAATCTATACATTATTTTGGAGAAGAATTGACATCTTAACAACATTAAGACTTTTAGCCCTAAATTTGATGTATTTCTCCATTTACCTAGGACTTTTTAATTCTCTCAGCATTGTTTTATTGTTCAGTTTAGAAGCCTTGCACATCTTTTGTTAGATTTATTTTCAGTAACTTCTGGTTTTAGAATGTATCCTGCACTAAGGTACTTTGTCTTCACACTGCTTTTACACATTATGCCTTTCACTGCTTTCATATATTTCATTGTTAGGATGTTTTTGAGAGAAATTTATAATGTTCACAGTCATCAAGTATTACTAATGAAATATATAGCTCCTCATATTTTAATCAGTAAACCTAGAGAGCCATAAAACTAAATAATACATAATCTCTTAAAAACTCATCTCTTAATTTTCTCTATCTTTTTCTTAGGCTGTTGGTTAAGCATATTCTTATTGTTTGTAATATACCCAGTATGTATTATATAGTCAGTAATTCTATTTCTATAAAAACATTGTGATCTAATATTTAATCATTATTTACTTATTATGCATAAAGTTAAAATTTGGAATTCTTTGCAGATTTGGATATTGCTGTTGGTCTTTAATTAAGAGCTGCATACCATTAATTTGTCATAAGATATTAAAGAATTCATTCTTCTCTGTGAATGTTAAAGGATACAAAAGCAATGAGAGCCAAAACTAAAATTATAGAGTGGAGAAATGACCAATAGTTACATACCAATAACCATCACATTGATAGATGATGATGAATGAATTAAGAGTAGTGCAGAGTAATGCTACAAAGTCAGGATTGCACCAGCAACAACATGCAAGGTGAAAAAATGGCTTCAAATAAAAAGGCTCAGTGATCAAAATCAATGTTTTCCTTTGGTACATGAAGGTCTTAATAACACACCTTTTTTTTTCTTTTTTTTTTTTTTTTCTGAAGCTGGAAACGGGGAGAGACAGTCAGACTCCCGCATGCGCCCCACAGGGATCCACCCGGCACGCCCACCAGGGGCGACGCTCTGCCCACCAGGTGGAGAAGCAAATGGGCGCTTCTCCTATGTGCCCTGGCCGGGAATCGAACTCCGGTCCCCCGCACGCCAGGCCGACGCTCTACCGCTGAGCCAACCGTCCAGGGCCAATAACACACCTTTTAAAGGACATGTGAAAAGAGTTTACATTTGTGCCTCCCTCTCCTTTATGCTTTTCCTTATGCTTATACTCAAAATGGCCCAGAAATCTTTTTCAAAATGCATATGAATGTGATCAATCCAAAATGCAAATATATCTTGTAGATCCCAAAGGTATGTGTATTTTAACAAAGGCCCCTAAATGCTAAACAGTAGTTAAAAGATTACTTTTGCTATCTTGTTTTATTTTACCCACACAGAACCCTGAGAGGTAAGCATGTTATGAACCTCACTTTCCAAAAAAGGAAGAATGAGACTCAGAAAAGTTATTAATAATAAACCTATTTAGTTATTGAACTTTTATAACCACTATGTACTACTCTGCTCTTTAGTCACTAGTAGTTTATGTAAAGTCAATTAATGATCTCCACCACTGTCATTTTACAATCAAAATCAGAGTGCCATTGGAGTACTTGCAGTATGAATGACAGAATTCCCACAGGAGATTGTCACACTTGAATGCAGAAGTCACACAGAAAGTACCTATTCCAACATGTTCAAGTTATGGTCGTGCCACCTACTTTCCAACTCTGCCCTCCTGGCACCATGTGCGTGAGACTCCAACACACCTAAGCCCAGAGGGATGGGTGTCTACTCTTTTCCCAATCCTGTCCTTGACTTCATGACTTTGTGAGAGTCAACTTTCCCTTAAAATGAGAGAAAACTATAATTTAATTTATATTGTAACACCCTCTTGCTTTGGATGTTTGCTCCAGGAACAGATACAAAAACATCAGAGTTGTATCCTCAGGATTTAGGGGGAGAGTCTGAAAAACATCACAAGCAGTATGTAAAAAATGTTTATTGTTAACAAAAAGATGGCCTTAATTGGTCTCACTTCCATTTAAAAAGAAGTCCATTTCTCCCGTCTTAGTTACTCAGCTTAACTTTTAATTTCACACTATACTGCCTTTATTCTTGCTGTTCGCATCACTTGAACTATTCAGTCATCTTTGTTATGCTTGATTAACATCTGTTTACTTTGCAAGGGGAGCCTCCCCTTCAAGATGCTATCCTTCCTGATCTTGTCAATACAGTCCACTTCACTTAATATTTCCACAAGAAGAAATATGGAGACGTAGAAATAAAAGAATTGATAGATCAAAAATTAGTCCTAATAGTTAAGGAATATGATCTTGAACACATGAGAACAATTTAGGGTTCCTTAAGAACTTTTAATGGCAAAATACATTCTTCACTAGATGAGAGAATACATCAATATATGACAGAATATTAGTGATTGAATCAGCAATAATCAATACATATCTAAACAAGCAAAGAAAAACTGTGTAGTTGATTACGTCTCCAACTTGTTAAAATCTTGCTTTTATTAAATTTTCAAGGGCTTTATTCCCATGACTACATCATAAATCTCTAGAAGGGGTTCTCAAATCACAAATATTATAATATAGAAATTTTAATTTTCTCTCAGCAGTTTTAGTAAAATATAGCATTCCTAGATGTTGTCACCATATAAATACATTACTTATTATGTTTTCAACTGAACTTCAAAAACAATAAATTTAACTTTTCAGACAAATGAAAGACTTATTACTTCAAACAACATATTTTTATTCTATTCTGGTGCACAGACCCAGAGTGTTGAGGCCATATTTTCTAATGTCCTGAGAATCAGCCCCTGCATTACAAATTAATGCTTGCTTTGGTCATTTTGGAAATTCTCTGCACCAAGTAACAACTCAAATTCTCTCTGAGTATGCCCAGCAGTTCAAGGAAAAAGTAAATTATATAGAAACATAAATAACATCTTCTTCTCTAGTGGTGTGTATGGCCGGCAGTTGCCGCCATCCTGGCCATGCACATGCAGGTTATCATTAGATTCAGGCAGACGATAAAGAAATAGTGGAGCCAAAAAATGGTGGGCCATCCTTTATTAAAGTCTCACACCAGCCGACGAGCAAACACACAGGGAAAACACTTCCCTCTTCATTCATTCAGAGCTCACAAAGCCCTGACACATTCTCTGGTTCCACAATCAGGAGAATCTTCTCCAGTTCCTCTAAGAGTCAAGGCCCCACCGGTCTCAGCAGAGCTCACAAAAGCCCCTCACCTCTGGCTCCCCATCTGCACACCTTCTCTTTCTGCACAACTTGCTTCTTCCTTAGCACACTGCATTCTCTCCGCTCTGTCTCTCTGCAAACATGGCTTCTTTCTCTCTTTCCCCTTCTCTGCTCTTTCTCAAAACTTTCCCGCAAGAAAACCTCTTCTCCAGCAAACATTAGTGAGACAATGGCCCTTCCCAAGCAGGAAGGTAATCTGCAATTTCACAGATCACATATACCTGGCACTGCTCAGCCCCCAATGCAAACTATAAGGGAGCAAACATAAAAATCATATTTTACAAACTTATTTGATCAATATGGTGTTTCTAATAATATTAGAAAGTGGGGGGAAGAAAATATAACTATAGAAAACTATCTCTAAAGTTACATAAATTTTCTTATATGTTGTGGAGAGTAACGATGACGGTGATGATAACAGCAACAACAAAAATTTATTAAGTGGTGACTGTGTACTACAGTATCTGCCAGGTACTATGTACGATGCTAAAGAATCCATTATGAAAAAGAGCACAGTGTCTAAACTCCATGACATCATAGCTTTCTAAATCACTAAGTACTTTCATGAGAGGATCTCAGATATGAAAATTTACAGTACTAAAGTGTTCTTCAACTTACTTAGTTTTAAGTGTTTACTTGTTTCTTAGAGTAAAATTTGTTGTTGGCTATTTCCAAAATGTTTGCCAAGCCTTTGAAAAATAAGAATTTTGCAATTTTAATTTAAAGATACTTGCCAAATACATATAAAAACAATTTTTTAAAAATCACACTTTTATGTGTTTAGAAAAATAGAATAAATACCCTAAACTAGGAATATCAGACAAGGGAAAAGAAAAATAAACATGATAATCATTCAATATTAACATGAGGGCTACTCCACTAATTCTCACAAATATTTCATTGGTTTATCTCATTATTCCCAAATAGTCATTATTCTTATTGATGTGAAAATGTATTTGTGTTTACCGCAATGCAAAGCCAAGAGACACTTCACTTACTCTGGTAAGTTGCCTCAGGAAACTAGAAGGATCTTCCTGATAAAAGTTATTACTTGTAGGTTAAGTATTTTGGATATTGTGTGGATAAATACTACTGAAGCCTTTTAGCTTCTGACTGCTGTCCCACATAATATTCAGAAAATTTAGTTCTCAGTTGGTATAACAATAACTTAGAAAGTTTTTAGTACTTTTTTTTTAATCAATAGTTTGCTAGCTAGCAAGATGTTAATGTACCAAAGTTTCTTGTAAACACTTAACATTAGAGAAATAGGTTGGTCATCTATCTAAATGCATATAAACTTATTTAATCTTTTTTGTAATCCTAGAGGTATCTATACAATTAAAAAATTAACTCTAAAATATGTCACTTACTGGAACCATTTGACAAGAATTTACTGACTAAGTAAAAAATATCAAACATAATCATAGCTAATACCTGCGACTTCTGGAAAACAACTTAATCTTTTCTTTTGCATAATAATTCACGAAAGCTATATCTATTCTCTCAGATGAATTATAAGATTTTCTGTTTTTCTTTTTAAATCATTTGTATACTGAGAAGACATAACACTGACACAAAATGAATAAAAAGGATAGCTATTCAAGATCTGTGACAAACAGAGATATGAAGGTTATCCAGAAATCTTAAGTGTAGTGTTACATGCAGAATCCCAGAACAACTGGATATACTAGAAACATAAGTAAACAAACAAAAAGATGAATCTTGAATGATTTCTGTGTAATATTAAGGCTCACAAATTAAATTCTTATACCAGAAATTACTAAAAACAAAATGCTACTTTAAAATTCTAAACACCTATTTTTTGTTATATTTATATAAATGTTTATATTAATATATTGATATTAATACACATGTAGATATAGAAAGATATAATAATTCCTTAGGGGATATATTTTTATATTATTTATTATCATGTTCAAAAATATACTAACATGATAATTTTCAGTTTTGATCCATTAATTTATTATACAAACCAAAAATTAATTTTATGCTCACTAATTATATGTCTTATATGTTCATATGTTATATTGTCTTACAAATATATATGCATAATACATATATAAATCATATAAATAAAAGGCACAAAGAAGGTGAACAAATATAAGCTGCAGCTAATTTTCAGACAAATTTTAAATTTATGTATTAATGCTTGTTTTGCACTTGATTTTTATTTATTGACTTATATCTCCCAAAATGCCATTTACCAAAAGAAAAGAGTAATCTCTAGAACCCCAGGAAATGTTTGAGACCAAACATGAAATAGACTTTTTTCTTCCCCTTAATAGGCCTGTTAGGTTTATTCCATCAGACATACTGATTATTGATTTGAAGACTAAAAGCAGTTTTTTTAACTTATATTTGGATAAATGTTGATACAATGTTATAAGATTGTATTATTCTATATTTCATTAAAGTCAGGATGTGGAGGATAAATCTAACTGTTGAACATGAAAATTAAAAAATAGAACAATTGCTCTATTCTACTACTCTGCAGATAATTCTTGCATGAATTCATATTTATAGGTTAAAAAAAGGGGGAGGAATGAAAAGTGCTAATATCTCCCAAGTCAATCCTGTATGCTACCACTGAAATTCCCTTTATTAACAGAAATTCTATTATTAACAGAAATTCTACCTAAATATTTTACACAATGTGCTGTAAGATAACTCATGAATGGCTATGCAGTACCACACAAATGAATGTTCCCTGCAGATTTGCTGAAGCATGCCTCCTTTAATCTGACACATTTGGATCTTCCTTTAGAAACCTTACAATGATTTAAAGAATTTGACTACATCAATTACAAAGCTCACATCTCACACAGTTTTATTAACGATCCTTTTGGTACTCATTTAAATCAGCCAGACATAAGATTATTGTACAGTGTTGATGCTATATATTATATTAACAATTTGGGGATCTAAACAAACTTGAGTATTCATAAATTTAGGATTATTTAAATGCACTACTTAACATCATAGAAGACAGCCTTCACTTCAGTATAAGATATCTTTTACCTTCTGATTGAACCTCGTTCTAGAGTCTTGGTTTTTCAATTTTTGACTATAAGGAAAAACCATGACGTTTTTCATTCATCTAAATCAGATTAACTTTTCTAAGAAACTATTTTACCAGAAATAGTTATGAGTTTCACTTTCCACTACCTTTTATGCCACAGATAATTTATGATTACAGTGTCTTTTAAAGTTATTATTATTCATGCAGATTTCAAGCTATTATAAAGACTTTCTGATTATTGAGTTGGTACTGGGTTTGCAAATTTGATCTCCTTGACAAAACTGATTATTAGAAGCTAAAGGCCATGGTTTAGATTCAACTGGACAGAGTCTTTCCCATGAGAAAGTAAGTTTCCACTGACTTACTAGGTTTTAATATAGACTCTAGAGGAAGTCAGAGCATCTTGATTGACAGTTCCATTAAGATCATCCAAATTGAAAATATAGTAACACCCAAGAAAAGAAATCAGGATTGCCAAAGAAGGTAAAAAAAATAAATGCTAAATAGGCAAAATAGCAAAAGATAATCATCATTTTGTAACTAAATAATTTGATCCTTCTGTCAGATTTGGTTATACTTTTAGGTTCCCCATAAATAAATATAAAGAGCCATTATAGATTAGAGTTTTAATAATTTAGACTCTAGAGTGAGACAGACCTGCATTCATAGCCTCACTCTACTTGTTAAAACTGTAGAACTTTGAGACTACTTAATAATTTATGCCTTTTTACTCCATATTTACTCCATGTTAATTTCAAAGAGATCATCATGAAGACTTTAAAAATATTTAATTTTGCCTAACCAGGCAGTTGTGCAATAAATAAAATGTTGGCCTGGAATGCTGAGGAGCCAGGTTCAAAACCCTGAGGTTGCCAGCTTGAGCATGGGCTCATTGGCTCAAGTGAGGGATCGCTGGCTTGATCCTGGGATAACAGTTCAAGCCCATGGTCTCTGGCTTGAACCCAAGGGTTGCTGGCTTGCAGCCTAAGGTTGCTGGCTTGAGCAAGGGGTCACTGGCTCAGCTAGAGCCCCTGGTCAAGGCATATATGAGAAAGCAATCAATGAACAACTAAGATGCCACAACAAGTTGATGTTTATCATCTCTCTCCCTTCCTGTCTGTTTGTTTCTATCTGTCCATCCTTGTCTGTTCCTCTCTCTCTTTTCGTCTCTCTCACTAAATATATTGAATATATATTTATATATATTATATATATATTTATATATATTACATATATATATTTATAATTTTAAAAGTAGCAAGGACTAATTACTATTACCACTATTAACTGTTTAGTGCTTGGCACTAAGTAAGCACTCAATAGGTGTCAGCTATTATGACAATGTGAATAATAATTATTATTTTTATTAGCCAACAAAATATATACTGGTACATCCAAAGGATAGTTTTGCAAATGAATTAACTTGACTAAGAAGTTTTTTTGGTAAATAACAACTTAAATACCATTAAGCTGAACATTCAATAACTGTACAATCAAGGTGGATGATATGACTTTTTCTTCATAGAGTAACAAAAATACCTGCTAATATTAATATTCAAGCCACCTTTAATTGAGCACCTAGTTGGAGCCAAGCACAATGCATAATGCCATCTAATCATGAAAGATAATAGTAATTATGAAAAACAATGACAATACTAACATTGCCCAAGGAAGTAGGCAAACAGAATCTATATATTTGGGGACCTGAAGATTTTAATTTGGAATGCCAAAAAATAATATACAATTATGAATATATAATTAAGTGTAAGAACTTGGAAGGCTCCTTCATTAACCACTTGGTTAGTCTGCCTCTAGGAGGAAGTACTATTAATATCAGCATTGCATAGATAAGAAAACTGACCCACAGAGAGTTGAGATAACATGACCAAAATCATACAGCAGGTGAATGTTAGGACAAGGCATCAAACCTGATTGTGTATGTTCATTTTATAAATGAGAAACCTCAACTTCAATGAATTGTCAGAGGTCTCAGAATTATTGAACAGTGGAGGGAAGATTAAAACTCAAATATGTCAAACTCTAAAGACAATACTCTCTACACTAAGATTTGATGCCAATTGTAATGCATTTAACAAGATACTGAATATATTTTGCCACATTTTTATTGATTTTGATTAGAGAATCAAAAAAAATGAGGTATCCAGAAGGAAATAATGCTAATTTCAAAAAAGAGACTGCTATATTCTGAGGGCACATGAGCAGGGATTATTTTGATATGTTTTAAATCAGGAATCTTTATAGCTCCCATGGGCAACAGTTTTATATATTCCAGTCATTTATTATGTGATAGAGCATTTCATATTTCCAAACTAAAAGTTTCAAATAGATTTTTATCCTGCCTGACCTGTGGTGGCACAGTGGATAAAGCGTTGATGTGAAACGCTGAGGTTAACAGTTTGAAATCCCGGGTTTACCTGGTCAAGGCACATATGGGAGTTGATGCTTCTTGCTTCTCTCCCCTTCTCCTTCTCTCTCTCTCTCTCTCCCCTCTCTAAAATAAATAAATAAAATCTTAAAAAAATATTTTTCAACCTAAGGCTTTCTGAGTTTTAAGATAAAAACCTATCATAATAAATATAACTTATTCTTTGAAGATACAGACAACTTTTGTTCTAACTTTAGAATTTAAAAAATTGCTCATTTGTTTGATTCCTTAACTATAATTCTCCATAGAACATCCTATTTCCTTGTATATAATTGGATATGTAAATTAAGAAAAAATTGATGCCCCCTCCTTGAAGAACATAAAGAAAAAAGTAGTTTATACTGAGACCATTAGGAATGGAATAGTTTCAGTAAACTTATTTTCCACAGAGTGTACTCTTTGAAAATTTTATGTAATTTGAATAGTTAGAGGAAAGTGTGATAGGAGCATGACATTCCTTTATATTCTTGTGCAATGGGTTTGTACATGAGATAAACAGGACATTTTAGAATATATCAATCCAACAATTAGATTGATATGAAACAGCAGCTGTAACACTTGAAATTTTTTATCAGGCCTTAGGAACCCTTTAAATCATTCTATTTCTCTCTATCTCTCATATTCACACAAATATACACTATATTTATATCATAGTTAAAATATTAATGAGTAATATCCCTAAACTATTTCTTCCAGGAAGGCACTTTTATGATAAAGGAAGTATAGCAATGAGCTCGTACATTTCAAATGAATCTTTGGTATTATTTGAAGCATGCCTACAAGTTTGGAAAGAATTTGGTATCTTGTAAATTAAAAAGCAAAATGTTTTCTTAATTCTGGATGTCTTATGTAGTTTGGATTTAAATCTAATTGAAAGGTACATAAGATGTGGATTTACTTCTTTTAATTAAGTGCTTATTTAGAAAATATACTAAGTTATTGTCTTGATGAACAAAACAGCCATATTTGGTAAAACAACAGTGACATCCAGTGACAGCTCAGATTTATTCAAGAAATACTTTTTAGATTTGTTGTACGAGGAAAAAAAAGTTTTAAATATTAAACTGGATACTTTTTTGTTAGTTTTAAATGTTCTAAAGATGTATTTATATAAGAACATCATTGGATGGAAATAAAAACCACTCAGTCACTTGGAGAGTGAAAAGATAAGCCTGAGTAATAATATTTGCAAAGCAAACATCTGATAAAGGACATGTATCCAAAATATACAAAGACCTCTTAAGTCAATTTATCGGTCTTACTTTTTTCTATTTTTTTATTTTATTTTTTCTTTATTTCTTCATTTTAGTGAGGAGGGAGGGAGGGAGGGAGGGAGGGAGGGAGGGAGAGAGAGAGAGAGAGAGAGAGAGAGAGAGAGAGAGAAAGGGGGGAGGAGCAGGAAGCATCAATATGCTTCCATATATGCCTTGACCAGACAAGTGCAGAGTTTTGAATCGGCAACCTCAGTGTTCCCAGGTTGACGCTTTATCCACTGCGCCACCACAGGTCAGGCTTTTTAAAATTTTATTTATTTTTTTTATTTATTCATTTTAGAGAGGAGGAGGGGGAGAGAGAGAGAGAGAGAGAGAGAGAGAGCAAGCTTACTTTTTTCTTAACTATGCATTAGCATAGTTAGATCAGTCTTGTAATAAAATTGTCTAATAATTTTTATTTTTCTAGTCTAGTCAAAGTCTTGTTATGGTTTGATTTTTTGTTTTAGAATAATTGCCCTAATGTTTCTGTTATTAAATTTTTATTATGTATCAATTTTTCTTATTTATTTCCAATTTTATAAAAATATAAATCAGAAAATGTGGCTAATAGAGCTTCTAGTTTTGAAAAAAATTAAGGTTTCCTCTTTGGATCAATATTTAATCAACTTTAAAATTATTTTATTTACTTAAGAAATTTATATGGGTTTGTAGGTTCTGGCAGACTAGGAATTACCTTACACATATTTATCTACAGCAGCGGTTCTCAACCTGTGGGTCGCGACCCCGGCAGGGTCGCCTAAAGCCATCGGAAAATACATAATGCATATCAGGTATTTACATTCCGAATCATAACTGTAGCAAAATTATAGTTATGAAGTAGCCACCAAAATTATTTTTTGGTTTGGGGTCACTGCAACATGAGGAACTGTATTGCGGGGTCCCGGCATTAGAAAGGTTGAGGCCCTGGCTGGTTGGCTCAGTGGTAGAGCGTCGGCCTGGCATGCAGAAGTCCCGGGTTTGATTCCCGGCCAGGGCACACAGGAGAAGCGCCCATCTGCTTCTCCACCCCTCCCCCCTCTCCTTCCTCTCTGTCTCTCTCTTCCCTTCCCGCAGCCAAGGCTCCACTGGAGCAAAGATGGCCCGGGCGCTGGGGATGGCTCTGTGGCCTCTGCCCCAGGCGCTAGAGTGGCTCTGGTCGCAACAGAGCGAGGCCCCAGAGGGCCAGAGCATCGCCCCCTGGTGGGCAGAGCGTCGCCCCCTGGTGGGCGTGCCGGGTGGATCCCGGTCGGGCGCATGCGGGAGTCTGTCTGACTGTCTCTCCCTGTTTCCGGCTTCAGAAAAATACAGAAAAAAAAAAAAAAGAAAGGTTGAGAACCACTAATCTACAGCATGAATGTATTCAATAAAACTGACTGAAATCCTTCAGCTGCTGTAATTGATTCATGGGGCATTCCAGGCTGCTTTTAGACAGTAATCATGCTGGGGGTCTAGAACCCTAGAACAGACATTTCAGCCCAATCAGGAGTTTTTAAACAGGCATCTTTGCTCAGGCATTCCGCATCAGACTAATGGATAATTTTCTCAGAACTGTGCTGTAGTCTGAAGCTCTGCATTACCCAGTTCTTCCTACGTTCTCTCCTTCCACAGGCATTAGACCTGCATTATGGTCTGAATGCTCTCCTTGCCTTCCTATCTGCCTTCCACATATTTTTCACTGGTGTGATCTTCAGTGAGTTTTTTGTATGTCTATTCTTGGAAAACAAACTCATTTATGAGTATCAAGTATAATTTAGAGACTTAGATTTATGACTTTAATTTATATGATATATTGGTGTGTAAAAATTTGTATATAGGATAGACTATTTATGAATGTACTGTCACTATTACCTGATCTCTGTCAAATCAGTAACTAAAAGATGTATATTCAGATTGCTGAGTGATAAGTTCTCTTACCTTGTAAGGAGTCTGGTTCTCTGAATCAGAAATGAGAAACAAAAAAGGAAATTTAGTAATAACTTGAAAAGAAACTGTGCAGGTCACAGATAACAAATTCTTAGTTATGTGCAAGGACAGGAAAAAATAATAGAAGCAAGAAGAAATGAAAGGCAAAGCTTCATTCAGTGATGTATCACAGGAATTTCACAAGTGAACAAGTTACTTAATAAGCATATAACCAGGACTATTGAAAGTAGGAACCATGAAATAATCATTTTATTATACAAAGCACACATTCTATATACAATTTTGATCTGTGAAAAATAATGAAAAAAAAGATAATCAGTTAAACATGAAGGAAATTGATTAAGTAGTATCTATAATACTAGACAATTAGACCTGTGATGAAAGGTAAAGTAATCTGGATTTATTCTCTCTGTTAAAGACCCTGAATAAGATTGGATAATGGTTTGAAGTACATGAAAGCTTCTTTCAAATAGAATGGTGACTGTGTTACTTCTAAAGAGAATAGAAAACACAGCTGAAAGGATTTATGTTATACTTGAGGAGTATTTTCCTGGCAAAATTGATAACCATAATAATGCATTGATGATTTCCTTTTATCTACAGTTGTTCCATAAAGGATAGGTGACTGTATATCTAAAGTAAATTAATATATAAATATTTGGGTTAGTGTTAGACAAAATGCTGTGAATTATACAGTTACATTTTCCATTTGATGCCATAGAGCAAATACACAAATTGGCTAATGTACAAGCCAAGAACTACTTGGTCATAATGTGAATCTTAGTGGGCATGAATCTAATTTCAATTTTTTATCATAGAGTAAAATAAGGCCTTCTAAAGTGAGAAGCCTGCATAGGCGCTTGGGCTTAGGCCTTGGACTGAGTGAACTGAGTCATAACTTAACTCCCTAACAGGTGAGAGGCATCAATATCTGAGAATGGATGGTCCGAGGTCTCAGAGAGTGGTTTAAGAAGTCTCCCTGAAGAGTAAAACCTGAGTTAATAGACAATAGCTGAAGCAGTCTTTATATTATGCAGAAGGAAAATATATGCAAAAAAGGGGGATATAAGTCTTACTCCTTTTTTCTTCTGTGAGCTATAAAATTGCATGCCAAGAATATAGGGCACAGTTGGGGATTATGAGACAATATCTCTAAAGAAAAAGCAATTGTTGGTTTACGAAGTACTTCAAGGAAATATTGGGAATCTATTTAATTCTGAAAAGATTTGGGCTAAAGTTTTAACAAGGTCAAGACAAGGAGACTGGGCATAAGCAGTAATTGAATGCATTTTCTCTGCAGAATTTAAAAAACAATAATAAAATCAACTTAGTCTTTTTTTTTTTATTATGCACTAGCAATTTTAAACTATGTCAGTGATAAAATGCTCCTTTCAGAAAAAAATATTTTGTTGGCCTAATTCGAAACAATTTCTGCAGTCATTGCTGAATTTTAATAACATATATGCCGCTGTGGCAGACAGTATTTTTAAAAAAAAGCTGTAACAATATTTCTAGTTCCATATGCTCTTCAAAATTTTGTCACTTACCCATAGTAGGGAAAACTTTTACCCCCTGCTTGCCTCTGTGTGGACTTTTGTAACTTCTTTGTTGAATACAAAACAACGCAGAACAAGGGATGCTATTTGAGACTTTTGAGGTTAGGTCATAAGTAACTCTTTCTGGTAAAGCGTCCTTTTGGAACCCAGCCTGTGAGGAAGCCAAGCAGTAATTGCAGAGGTTGCATGTTTATATTCCTGGTGACACCTGACCAAGATGGCCACGATGTTCCCCTCAGCTGACTAAATTGTAGATAGACATCTTCCTGACTATAAACCCCTGACAATCCTCTTTTTAGAGCACTTACTTCAGAAAACTTGCAGTTGTCAATTCTCCTCCGCCCATTTGAGATGTATATTTTCTCCCATCCTCTTGTCAGTTTCATAACCCAGGAAAATCATTCTCGAGGTCCTGGGAGCCATTCCCTTGAAATACAATCATAAGACACATAGCATTCCTATTTCCCAGTATCTGTGGGAGGGAGGAGCATAATTTTCTTAAGTTCCCATGGACCAAATTCTCCCTTAATGTTCTGTAATACTGCTCCACTGGCTCCCCTAGCACTTAAAACCTCTCCTGCTCTTTGCTTCAGTGGAGTTTAACAGTCTCTTGCCCTATTCCACCAGTCTTCACCTCAGTTGCAATATTTCTGAATAAAATCTTCCTTGCCTGTTAAACTTCATCTGATGCAATTTTTCTTCGATTTACTCTCTCAGGTGAAGTTCCAGATTAAAGCAAACATCAACTATTCGACAGTTGAGTGAATGAATCTTCAGATTCTAGCACCCAACTGCCTGTTACTGCCCCAGCTGGTGCCACTTGGAACAGATACAAATTGTCTTCACTGAGCCTGCCAATGTTACAGATGTACAAACTAAACACATTATTGTCATTGTTTTAAGGTACTGAGAATTAGGGAAGTTGGTTATGTATCAATAAACAATCAAATAGTAAGCTTCAAATTAGAAATATTTTGCTAGTAACTCTTATATAAACACTTTTTTTTCAGATGGAATTTAATTCTGATTATTCCCAATAACACAGAATGCCAGTATACAACTGTCCAGAATAATTTCAACTCACTTTCCATGCCATTTGGTTCTCTGATCATAAGGGAACCACATATTTCTGTATTTAAAGAACAGATTCAAAATAAATGATAACAACATAGTGATTATAAAAAAGAAGAAATATAACTTAATTATTTTAGTTTTATTATTTTATGTGACCACTTGGAGTTTTTATGTGATTGTGATTAAGAATTTAAATATTAAAATAGAGTATGAATTCAGAAGAATAATATTTGTTGGAAAATGAAATTTTATCCCATGCATAAAATTTTTACTAAATGTAAATAATAAAACTAAAATGCATTCCTCTTTTGGACTGCTGATTAAATATTGGAAACCTAAAGAACAGATCACAGAAATAAAAAATTACATCAGAGTTATAAGGTACCAGTTATTTAAGTTGTTTTACAAATATTTCTGTTGTATTAAAATCATTTATTAATTATTAGACACAAATATATGGATAAAAACTTATTTTATAAGACTGTACCAGGTCCTGGCCTGTGGCTTAGTGGATAGAATGTTAGTCCAGCACATGGATGTTCCAGGTTTGATTCCTGGTCAAGGCACACAGGTAAATGACCATCTGCTTCTTCTTCCTCCCCCTTCTCTCCTTCTTCCCCTCCTGCAGCCAGTGGCTTAGTTGGTCCGAGCGCATCAGCCTTAGGTATTAAAAATAGCTCAGTACTCAGCATTGGCCCCAGGTAGGGTTGCCCAGTGGATCCTGGTCCAGGCACATGCAGGAGTGTGCCTCACTATCTCCCCTCCTCTCATCTCTCCCCCCCCTCAAAAAAATGATTGTACCAAAGGATGGTGCACCAATATGTTTAGTAAATATAAAAACAACTGTATAATAGTATTTCGCAGTTAAACCAGCAACTATATTTTTATAATTATTCTAAATTTCAGAAAGGAAATTAAATGTGACACCTGTGCCAACATAGAACAGTTAAATTGAGATTTTACTTGAAATGTTTCCCTTCTAACCATTATATCATACTGGAAATAAGTGGGGAAACCCTTTTATACCAAAATAAGTGTTAGAGAGTCAGGGAGTTGAAAGTTCCTTTCTTTATTCTCCATGAAATCTTCAGTGACTTAGTCATCCTTTTACAGTCCTCTCATCCATGGGAGAATTGGTGAGCTCTGTCTAGCCTGACCTCTTTCTGGTACTTTCCTCTCCTCTTCATAGTTGATTACTGTCACTCCCACCAAATTTCTCTCTTCTAATTCATCCAGTAGAGCTCAACAAAGAAAAAAAAAATTAAGAACACTAGGAAACAATTGCAGCAATGTCGGAATCTATTTTAAGATAGCTAATGTCTCCAGTGTTATGTATAATTTAACTTGATCATTTTGAAATAATTGTATCATAGAAGAAAGGGAAATACTAAATACTTCATTTTGGAGTCATATAGTAGTGGGAATGATTATTTTAAATTATGAAATATGAAACAATTAGAATCATACCTGTCTTGCATTATACTCAAAACATAGTGTTTAATGAAAATTTGTAAAATTAATGCCTCAAATATTAACATAAGAATTATGTAAATTATGCATTAATGCATCAAATATTTACATGACATGATTAGTTTTTATTTGTAAAGGAACACACTGATATCAATTTGGAAACTATATTAGAGGAGGTTAGACTGCAATAAGGGAAACCAATATGGCAATAATTAAATAAGAAGTAATGAACAAAGGTGGTAGCTGTGGGAATGGAAGAGATGAAAAAACAAAACATTATTTAGGAGCTATATCTCACAGGACTTAGGGAGAAGGAAGAGGTAAGAAAAATTTCTAGGGTTTCAAGAAGTATAGGTTTAGGAAACAATGATATAATTCTGCTTTATACATAATGTTCTAAAAATCTCTCTGGTATATCCAAGTGGATATATTTAGTAGATAATTATATATATATAACAATTATGTCTAGAAGTGGAATATATACAAAGAAAAATATTTGGGATTCAAAACATATATGGTATATTTGATACCAAGGATATGAGGGTGATAACCGAGATCAAGTCCTTAGATTAGAATATGTATATATGAACTTGGAAAAAATCAGCAATTAATGAAAGAGAAGCTACAGAATAGAACTGAGGCAGAGACTTAGAAAGCCATTTGGAAGTTTCTAGAAAGAAACAGTGAGTCTCAAGCTGTGTAAAGAGGTAAAGAGATGGAGGTCAAGATGGTCATTGAAAAGTGTCCATTTGGCTTAACAAATAGAGGGTCACTGCACTCCTTAGAAAGAGTAGCTTCACTAGGACAGTGTGGATAAAAAAAGTTTGCTGTGACTGGACTAGAGACTGTGAGATGCAGTACAGAAAACATTTATTAACTTTCAGGAGTCTTTAAATGCCAGGAGAGATGTAAAATTCTAAACAGAATGCAGGTCTAAGGAAGAGTTTGCTTTTTCCTTTAAGATGAGTGAAACTTGATTATGTTATTGAGGTACAGAAAGAGCATACATTAAGAGGAAGGAATAGAAGTAATTAATGAACTATATTTGTGGGATGTGAAAGGAAATAGACACCAAATCCAAATAAAATCTTCTGGAGAAGATATTGAAGATTTATTCATTCAATATTTAATCTAGGTTCCCTTTAGTATTGCTTTCTCCACTGTAGTGACAGGAAATCTTAAGACAAATTCCAGATTACTTCATAACTAAAATACCAAATGTATATTAGACTCTGTTATCAAATGCACTCATGAAACTTGAATCAGAACTAAGGCTATTGTTGAGGGAAGGACGTGAAGAAATAAATACTCATATAGTGCTGTGGTGAGACTACTTTGTAGAGCAGTTTAGCAACACCTTGTATAATTAAGGGACTGCTTATTCTACAGCTTGGCAATTCCATTCTTACATACCTTTCCTGAAGATACACTTACATTTATACAAGGTGCCATGTGTAAAAATGTCCACTGAAGTAAAAACAAGTGCAAGCTAGCTAAACTAACTTCCTCAGTTGAGGAGTGGAAAATATTAATTGTATTTTTTAAATAAATGGAATACTATATATACCATAGCTAAAATGAAGGAAATAGATCCACACATATATAATAATATATGCATCTCAGAAGTATAGTGATGTGTGAAAAAAGAAAGTTACAAAAGAATGAGTAGAGTCTAATATTATTTATGCACAATTTAAAAACAGTTGTATAAATGACATGTTTAAATATCATGTACAACATCCTAAATGGAAAAATTTTATCTCAACCTATGGATATTGATTACTTCTAATGAGGAAGAGAGACTGTGGAATGGAGTGGGGTTAAGGTTGCTTCAAACAGAACAAAATAAATTTGGGTCCTTATTGATTAGGAGTGGTAAATGCTGTCCACACACATGAATAGAACAAATATCAGGAGAAATGTTCCAAGGTAGAAACAGTGCCTTAACCCATGTGTCATAAAGGAATGTTAATACAAAAGATTACTTCTATGCTTAGTGGCATATAGGTTACAGGGCCTGAAATATTATATTAATATAAATACATCACTCAGTGGCCATCCATTTTTGTGAAAAGAAAGGCACATTCTGTGACTTGAAGATATGCATGAAAAAATTTTCATTGTTCTTGTCCTTTATGCATCTCATTACTGAATCTTTTGTGAAAGAATGAAAACTAGTACTGTCTTTCTGCTTTCTGTGTTTAGTCTGACTCTGGTTATAATGAATGTCACCTAGATTCTGAATGACTTCTACATCAAGAGAGAAAAATAGCTGTTGTTGAAAAGGTAGAAATATATATTCATCCTCATGGGTTGTTGGCAGGCACCCCACTTTCTAAGCTGTCTTGTGAATCAACTAATATGTGGATCTGACACAATCCTAATAGAACTCAGAAAAAATCATGCCATAAAAATACCCTTTCCTGAATTGGTTTCGCTGTTACTGGAACTGAATTTGAAACTACAGTACTTTTAATTAACCTTGCCTTTCTGTGTGTGCAAAACAGACAGCAGCTGTTTATCACTGTTTCTATGGGTATATAGAAAATGTGGTTTTATGATTTGCTTACTACATGTTATGGTATCAATTAATCAAGCTTATCCAGCTTACTTTATAGAATGCCACTCTAATCTGACCCAAAACTCAGTTTAAATTTATATATCCTTGTTTCTTTTGTCTTTCAATTCTACTTATTAAATTTTGAGAATACTATCAGCTGCACTGACATTTACCTATTATTCTTCTGCTTTCTTTTGCTCCCTAAAGATTTTTCCCATGGCCAGACCTTTCTCCAAGTCTTAGGATAAATCTGCCTGCCATTATAACTACATACTACCAAAACCAAGTATTAATTCAGTTAAAATTGGCCATGCCAATGAGGAATATTGGGATGGTTTGTGTGTGCCATAACTTGGCCAATGGCTATGTCATATTCCAAAATATGTCTCCTGACCTCTTTCATAAAACATGTACTAAAATGTAAATCAAAGGAAACAGGAATGCTTATCTGCTATTGTACCAGTAGTGGCATGAAATACATGGTCATTAGTGGTAAGTGGATGACTCACAGAATTCTGCTGTATATATAGTAAAGTAAGAGGCAACAAAGCTTCATGATGATCTTTGTCAAATATTGAAAGTTATAAAATTAGCAAATTATTACATAAAATACTTTTTATTTTATTTAGTCCAATATATTTAACAAAAATAAAATTGGATAATATGTTTTAAAGCCATAAGTTTTATATGGCTGAAAGTTGACAAAATGCCAAGCATCTCAATTGAATTTTTATTGTGCATATTTGGGTATTTGGTCAATTGACCAGTGATGCTTGGTTGAATAATAAACTTAATATATACATAATTCATAGGTATTTATATATTTATTTTATACCATTGATCTTTCTTGCCTTCATTTCAGCAAATTAATGATACTAAATAATAAAAAATAATAAGTAATGTTATAATGTGATAATCAGAATTGTCACATAATTTTGTTCTGCTTTAAGTGTATGCAATTTATAATATTTTGTCCAAAAGTAAAATAAATCTTAATATTTAGAAAGCTCATATTTTTAAAAAGTCTTTTCTTCTAAAGTATTCATAATTATTTATTAAAATATAAAGTGCAAATTTTTAATGAATATCAAATTTAAATATATGACTGAAATTTTAATATAATTTTTGAAAATCTGACTGTCTCATTAAATGTTCTAAGAAAAATAAAACTGTCAATAGTTCTGGTGTTTTCTGTTCATCTAGTTGCCTATGAAAAGAATTATTATTACATTTAACATGTTATGTATAGACCTACCTATAACAAATTTCTGAGTTACCTGAATTGTTTAATATACTAAAACCAACTGTTCATGTGCAGCTATTGAACATACCTTACTAATTTGTGTGCTCCCCTACAAAAAAAATTGGAATTAAATGAGAAGCCAGGAAATGATCAGTAGTACTATTGGAAAAGTAATAATTAGCTTCTAAAATCTATTCCATTACTGCTTCCTAAGAGAAAGAATTTAACAAGGTAATTATTGTAATTTTTAATCTTAGTTGAGCACTTCTGCCACTCAAATTCTCTCTGTGTTCAGAAGCAGAAAAATAGTGTAGCTTATGATAGAGAAGCTAACAGACAACACCTTGATCAAGTGATTAAAATTAATACCCTTCAGCAGTCATGAGGCAAACCCAAATCATGCTCCTTCAATCAAATAAAATGAGAACAAAACAATCTTACACTAGACCAGTTCAAGAAAAGATACACAACCTAAATTAATTAAGAGGAAATACTAGGCAAACTTAAACTAAGGACATTCTAAACTGGCCTGTAATCTTGACGAGTCAAGGAAAGGAAGCTATATTAAAAAATAAGTTATAGCTCTGTATGACAATATGGAATAAACTCTAAAATATATATTTAAAAATTTTTAAATGTTAGAACACAGTATTTAATTTTGAAAAATATGTATGTGTGTGTGTATATATATATCAATATATATGTATATTCATAATTTTTAGGATGACAAAGAAACAAGTGAAGTGGCCACCTCTGGGAGTGGAATCAGGAGGAGAGTGAGAGAAAGATGTTTCTTTTCATTATCTCACTTTTCTGTACTGTATGATTAATTAAATTTTGAACGTGAAAAATATTTAATTTAATCTTTTAAAATATAAAATAATTTTTAATTCCTCTGACCTTTGACTATCATAAACTTTGTTATTGCAACTCATAAAATGGAAAATATTGTTAGACAAAAATACATATATATATATTCTGTTATTAATTTAGTTATCACAGGAGTGATGGTAGGTCATCATTCTGTTCTCTTATTAACCAGTTCTGGCGGCTTGAGCAAGGCACTTCAATTCTCTCTGATTTTATTATTCATCTTTATAGATTAGATGAGATTTCTTGTAACTCTTACATTAAATACTCCTGGAACATAAATTAAGACTTATATAACTTGTCACCAAGAGAGGGCACTAATCAGCCACGCTGCTGAATAGCTCCATGTTCTCTATGAGCCTGAAAGGAATTATTTTTACAGAATTTGAAGGAAGACAGTATTCAGAGTACTTTCATTTCCTGTAATTCCTGACAATTTTGTTTATATTCCAGTTTTATCCCATTCAAAGAAGCATTTCAAAAAACCAAATGCTTCTTACTTCAGTCCTTTGAGTAAGTAAGATGGAACATGATGAAAGAGTGGAGAATGTGAGGTGAGATACATGATGACAGGTCTTGTCAATGGGAATCAGAATGCCATTGCCTCTCTTACTTTTAATCACTTGCATGGCAAATATTAATGCAGGGTGTCCACTAGAAAGATGACAGACAAGGGATTAGTGCCAATTTGGGCAGTACACAATGAACTACAATTTACTATCTGTAAGTGCTAAATTCTACCTAATTTAATTAAGCTGCCCAGTGTTCACATTCCTTCAAATTTAAAATAGTAACAATAGTTAATTTAGATTATTGTTTAAGGATTAAAATAATTATTCTTAAAAGATATAACAGAATAGTAGTGTGGGGACTAAAAAAATGAATACTTTTTCTCCCCTTTCCAAGTTCTTATTAGCTGGGCTAGACATGAATGGACAGAGACAGATTCACAGAGAATATTCTGTTCTTAATTAGATGCTCAAGGAGAACTCACATAGGTATGAAAATTTCAAAGACAGTGAGGTAACAACAACGAGTATATATTTGAATAAAGGATAAAAGGGGGAAACAGTATTAGATTTCAGAAATGAGAACAGGTGATTGACAAGTATTGAAGAATAGCAGAACATTGATGGTAGGAAAATTGTTGTTGGCAACTCAGAAGCAATGGGACACAGAGGTATCTAGCCAACAACGTCTTCCTCCTAGGGTGAGTATTCTTAAGGTGATTAAGCAAAGATTCCCTTCCTAACATAGATTTCTCTGTTTCAGTCTCCAGGGCAGGAAAGGGGTAACTGTCCAATGCTCCTTCTGAATCTTGTATCTTAATAAACAGCTTAAAATCAAATCCCAAAAACACAGCTTCAGGGTGGCAAAACTTGGGTTCCCTTCAGTCCTGTCTTTGAAACTTTAAATAAGTTTCACATTTCAGAAGCTATGTGGTAAAATTGCTGCACATTTTGTTAATGCAATTATTCAGTCCTGAGAGTAATTCAGTTCAGATAAATTGTTGAGTCACATTTCAGGAGGTGGTGATGATATCGGGCTCCAAAAGTGAGGACTCTATTGTGTAAGCAAACAGCTATTTAATAAGGGACATGTCTATGGAAACAAAAGGAAAATCAAAGCTTCATGAACAAAGCAAATTATAAACAAGTTTTGGAATCTGTAAGGCTGTCAATTGAGAAGATTTATAAGAAAAAGGCTCAGTTTCCTTTGCTGGAATGAAGGCAGGCAGTGACAATCTGATACTAATCTTGGCCTTCAGTTTGAAGGTCTCTGATGATGGCATCAGGCTCTAAGGTAAATTTTCTGTGTGGCTTACATACCATCAAGTCACTGTGCTTGTTTAAACCTGAGCTGTTGTAATCATTTATCTGAAATTTATGTCACATCATCTCAGAAAAGAACAGTTTTAGTTCTTAATAATTTCCAGACACAGGATGGAAAAAAATTAAGGTAAAGGGTTTTAGCAAAATAGTTAAGAAAACTAGAAAAATTTAGGATCCAGTCCAGTTTATAGGTGAATAATAAAACTTTAAAGGCAATCAACTACTAGAATCTAATATCCCTAACTGCATGTAATAGTTTTATTGAAATACAATTTCTCTTCCTAAAATCACCCTCATTATTATCAAAGATAGTCAACTTAAGGCTAATTATTTACTGTAAAGTCTAGATTTAATAAATTTGGCCTGCTTATTTGCATAAACACAACAAGAATAACAATTGATCATAGAGACTTTGTTAAAAATTTGCTTTGCTGGAATTTATAAGGAATCTTCATATTAAACATTTTTTTAGTGTTTCTTTTTTTTTCTTTCTTTTTTTTTTTTTTTTTAGGTGAAAGGAGGGGAAGATAGTGAGGTAGACTCATGCATGCACCCTGACCAGGTTTCACCCAGCAACCCCATCTGGGGCCAATGTTCTAGTACCAAGCTATTTTTACCACCTGAAGCCAATGGCTCAGACCAACCCAGCTATTCTTAGGGCCTGGGGCCATGCTCAAACCAATCAAGCCACTGGATTCAGGAGGGTAAGAGGGAGAAAAGTGGAGAGGGAGGTGGGCAGAAGCAGATGGTTGCTTTTCCTGCATGCCCTGACCAGGAATCGAACCCAGGACTTCCATACACTAGGCAACACTCTGTCCACTGAGCCACCACTCAGGGTCCAGACTGAACTTTAGCCTCTCAGGGCTAAGAAGGCAAACCTCATAGATCCCATCATATTTTTCCTACAATATCTATAAATATGAGTGAACTCCTCAGGTTCACAATGAGCCCCAAAATGTCTTGGGCTTCTTTCTCTGACATCTCTCAGGAAAGCAACCTTTGTTCCTTACCTGGAAAGATTGCTGTGAACCATGTAAACACAGTACAGACTGTTTTTACAAGGGGCTTTATTGGTTTCCAAAATCAGTCTTAATTCCCTAGAGCTTTCTGGTGACATGCAGGTCTGTGCAAGTCTCTTTCAAACATGACATTTCAGTCAAAGACTTGGTTTAAAGCCAGTTACCGCCCTGGCCGGTTGGCTCAGCGGTAGAGCGTCGGCCTAGCGTGCGGAGGACCCGGGTTCGATTCCCGGCCAGGGCACATAGGAGAAGCGCCCATTTGCTTCTCCACCCCTCCGCCGCGCCTTCCTCTCTGTCTCTCTCTTCCCCTCCCGCAGCCGAGGCTCCATTGGAGCAAAGATGGCCCGGGCGCTGGGGATGGCTCTGTGGCCTCTGCCTCAGGCGCTAGAGTGGCTCTGGTCGCAATATGGCGACGCCCAGGATGGGCAGAGCATCGCCCCCTGGTGGGCAGAGCATCGCCCCATGGTGGGCGTGCCGGGTGGATCCCGGTCGGGCGCATGCGGGAGTCTGTCTTGACTGTCTCTCCCTGTTTCCAGCTTCAGAAAAATGAAAAAAAAAAAAAAAAAAAAAAAAAAAAAAAAAAAAAAAAAAAAGCCAGTTACCAATTGTGTCTGCTTATAAAGAGAATAGTTCCTGTTTTATTTTAGAAACTGAATTTAATGGGGTGACACTGGTCCACAGAAACACATAGGTTTCAAGTATACATCTCCAGAACATGTGAACTATTTATCATGTTGTGTGCCCATCACCCGAAGTCAAATCATTTTCCATCACCATATATTTGGCTCCGTTTACTCCCCTCACCCCCATTGCCTCCTTTTGGCAACCACTTCACTTTTGTCTATGTCCATGAGTCGAGTCTTAGTATTATATCCCACCAAAGTGGGAAATCTGCCTCTTAGCTTTTTCTGATTTACTTATTTCTTTTTGAATTTTGCAATCACCATAAAAATAGTAATACTCATTGAGTTTCTAAATTCTGGAAGAATCAGATAGGGAGAAAAAAATTAAATGTTTCAATATGGTTACAAAGGTATAATTTACCTAATTGCTCTTAGAAAAACAAATTTCCTTATATCTGGCAAACAAGAAAAGGATATGAAAATCAGCATTATTTCAAACAAAAAGTTATTAAAATTTTAATTATTCTGTTTACTCAGTCCCATATGATTAATTTCTATTTATCTTGATCAAGCAGGTATTTTATGAATCCAGTTATTCAACAGCATTCTATAAATATTCAAAAAGTATGATTTAAAAATAGATTCCAAGAAACTTGTATTATAGACTCAGTCCTACCCATGGACTTTTCTGAAGATAAAACATATTTGTATCAGAGTAAAACAATGACTGTCTGTAAATAACAAAATATTTTAAATGACATGATTATAGATATGATTATAATGCAATTGACAAAAAATTTGCTTTTCTGTAACAAAATTTTAAAATAACAATTCTAATTACAAATGAAAAAATTATATCAGAACTGTGTAGACTCTTGAAGATTTTCATGTAATCACTAGAATATTTATTTTAGTGTTAATATATGCATACAAATACAACATTATTATTATTTCTTTATTTGAAAAAGCTTTCCATAGAATTTAACCATATCAAATAGGTTTAATTAGTTTAAAATTTCTCTTTTATAACTATATGATTTCACACACAGGTGGTGTAAGGTATTTTTCCCCACCGAGAAGGAAGGAACAGGTCTCGGAGCCACCAAGTGTGGTAAGTTCAAAAGGCTTTATTCAGTACAAAGCGTTCCCGGACGAGACTCACTGGCGTGCAAGATGGAGGTTAGGAAAAAATCGCACGTGGAGAGACCACGCACGTATATTTAAAAAGGGGTCCCTCTAGGGCAGTCGGGCTAATATGACATAGAGAAATCTTACTGGCTGACAGTCAATCGCCTTTGTTTCCAAGGAGTCCTAGGAAGTTTCTTTTTGGCGCGCTTGACTGTGGGCGGTCCTAGCCAAAGTTCCCCGAGCCTAAGTTCCCACGTGACCAGCCCTCTATCCACCGACCTTACAGGTGGGATATAAAACTGAGATTCATGGTCATAGGCAAAAGCGAAGTGATTACCACAGGGAAAAGGGTGAGAGTGAGGAGAACAGTGGGACAAATATACAATGATGAAAAATGATTTGACTTCGGCTGATGAGCACACAATGCAATCAACAGTTTAAATGCTATTGAGATGTTTACCTGGAACCCATGTGTTCTTATAAACTAATGTCACTCCATTAAATTTAATTTCTAAATAAAAAAGAAAATCTCTTTCAATAAGAGAGAGAGAACAATCTTTGAGCTATTCCAGGGGTCCATTGGAATGAGCCAAAGCTATTACTAGGTCAAAAAAAAGTCTCTTTCTAAAATGCAAACTATGGGAAGGTTTTCAAATATGCTGAACCAAAATGATCATATATTATTATGAAACAATATTTAATTATATATTTATCCAAAATAACCAAAGAATATATCAAATATATACATTATCAAAAGTTTAGTTCTTAGGATTGAGAGATTGTTTCCATAAGTAATCAAGTACCTAAGAAAATATGACACTAGTTTTGTAATAGGGAATGAATATCTTATATTACCAATATTAGTATGAATAACCATAAAATATAATTAAAATAAAATAGCCTGACCAGGTGGTGGCCCAGTGGATGGGGTGCTGGACTGGGACGCAGAGGACCAAGGTTCAAGACACCGAGGTCGCTGTTTGAGCAAGGGCTCATCTGGTTTGAGCAAGGCTCGCCAGCTTGAGCCCAAGGTTGCTGCCTTGAGCAAGGGGTCACTCGGTCTGATGTGGCCCCCCGGTCAAGGCACATGTGAGAAAACAATCAAATGGGAAACTAAGGTGCCGCAATGAAGAATTGGTGCTTCTCATCTCTCTCCCTTCCAGTCTGTCTGTTCCTGTCTGTCCCTTTCTCTGTCTCTCTCTGTCTCTGTCACACACACACTAAATAAATAAATAAATAAATAAATAATAAAATAAAATATACTAATGAAGTAAGCCTATAAAAGAATTTATATAAAGCCACCTCTGTTAATCTTAGTAAATATTCAATCCAGCTTGTCACTCTTACTTAACTATGGCTTAATATTACTGTATGGTCAGTAGTTGCGGCCATCGCGGCCATGCACATGCAGGTTCTCACTGGATTCAGGCAGATGGTAAAGAAACAGGGGAGCCAAGAAATGGTGGGCCATTCCTTTATTAAAGTCTCGCACCGGCTAATGAGCAAACACACAGGAAAAGCACTTCCCTTTCACTCATTCAGAGCTCCCAAAGCTCTGACACATTCTCTGGTTCCACAATCAGGAGACTCTTCTCCGGTTTCTCCTAGAATCAAAAGCGTCACCAGTCTCAGTAGGGCTCCCAAAGCCCCTCACCTCTGGCTCCCCATCTGCACACCTTCTCCCTTCTCTGCCAACATGGCTTCTTCTTCAGCACTCTGAATTCTCTCTACACTCTCACTCTGCAAACATGGCTTCCTTCTGCCTCTTTTCCTTCTCCTCTTTTTTCAAAACTTTCTGGCATGAAAACCTCTCCTCCAGAAAACATTAGCAAAATAATGGCCCTTCCCAAGCAGGAAGGTAATCTGCAATTTCTCAGATCACATATACCTGGCGCTGCCCAGCCTCCAATGCAAACTATAAGCAAGCAAACATAAAAATCATATTTTACAACCTTATTTGACCAACAATTACCAATCTAGTAATCAAAGTTATATAGTCTATAACAAATCAAAAGTATATAATCTATTCTATGCTTTCAGCTCTGGCTAAATTTGTGTTATAGTTCAACAGCTTGCTCTCCTTGAATAAGGAACACCAATTCTGGCCATGAATCACAGACCTCCAGCTGACGTACATTAGAGTTAACATCAGAGTGAGAAGAATGAACCCTTTGGCCCACTCTTCTCTCTCCCACCAGGCTGAGGCTTACAGTGCTGATTCTCTGATAAGTCCAAGAGGACCACAGAAGTACAGCCAGCCATGAAGATAAGAATTTCTCTCCCACAAGAGAAACTGCACGTCCACCTTCTTCCCAGGAATTCTCTACTTCCTACATTCCTCACATCCCTTAGGTAATCTGGCCAAGGTATCTAAACTCATAGCATAGGTTTTTGAAGGCAGGAGTCGTCGTCGTCCCCCCCCCCCCCCCCGCCCCCCGTCTGCTCAGGCGGCTGTCACTTTAATAAACTTCTTTCCTTTTCACCAGCACCTATGTCATGAATATTGGGGGTTTGTATCACAGCAGGCAGCAGAACCTGCTGGTTGTTTTTACCTGGTTACAGTTTAGCAAATATTTTATACTACCAATCTAAATTTAGGAGAAAGAAAAGAATTTACCACTTCCAGCTTCCACCTAATTCCACAGACAAGGGATCACAGAGTTTCACAGGGTAAAATGCTTATCCTCTCTGCAGCTGTGGTCAAATGTCCATGATCTCTGAGCTGCAGCAGTCCAGGGAGTTAGGAAGGTCCAAAGCCAGTGAATTCTGTTCCCTGACTCACCAAATTTTGGGTGCTAAAAAATATATATTAATACTTTTCCTCCCACCTTCCATGTTCTTCTAGCTGTGCTACTCTTCAATTAACAGAGACAGATTAACAAGAGAATATCGAGTTTTTAATACAAGCACATGGAGAGTTCATATGGGCATGAAAATTCCAAAGACAGTGAGACATTTTGGGACAAAAGAGAAAAGGAGAAAATGGAGTATTAGATTCCATAACTGAGAATGAGTGATTTACAAGTAGTTGAAGAAGAGCAGAACATACATCAATGAAAGATTTTTGCTTGGTGACTCAGAAACAATGGGACACAAGGATTATTTACCTAACAGGCTTGTAGTCCTCCTACTAGGGTGAAGATTCTTCAAGTGATTAAGCAAAGACTCCTTTTCTAAAGCAGGTTTCTCTGTCTGAATCTCTTAGGAAAAAGGAGAAGGGTAAAAGATTCTTTCTGAGTTTTGTTTCTTACTAAACAGTTTAAATCAATATCCCAAAAGGGCTGCTTCAGGATGGCAAAGTAGCTATGCAAATAGGTACTTAATCATTTTTATTATTGTCATTGTCATTATTACTGTTACTTTTATCATATATATTTCCTTGTTTTCATACATCTGAGTTTAGTAATAAAAGACATATTGTATTTTATCCTTAAACATATACACATATGTGTGTATATGCACATACACACATAATACATATATATATATATACATTTTTTAAATAAAAAATTGACTAACAATTTGTTTTCCTGAACCAAATTTTGGAAATATTATACATGTTTTAATTAATTAAAAATAAACATTAGTTTATCTTTTATCTAACTTCAAGCTTTTTAAAGAAGAAAAATCTGGAATACTAAATGAGAACTTTTTCAAGTCAACAAAAATTACACACACCATAATATAAAACACATATATAGCAATTCACAAAAGAAAAATAATGAATGTTTAATAAGAAAATGAACATTTAACTTACTGTTACTCAATGAACAGCAAATTAACATTTTGTCATACAAAACAAACTGAGAAAAAACTTAAAATGAGTCATTGAGGGATTACCATCATAAACTGTGAAGTTCAAGTAGTTAGAAACTGATGTAAAATTATACCTTTTAAGTATAAAATGTATTCTAAAAATATTAAGAAAATAATAATCAAGATATGAAATGAATAAAAATTTATCTTCACATTTCAGACACTGAATAATCAGAGAAAACCTCCATTAGATAAAACATTTTTTTTATGATTTAGCGAGAAGAAACAGACTTTCACATGAAGCTTCTAAATCACTTTTATTCCAAAGAGCTGAAGGGAACCAAAGTTTTGCTGCCCTGAAGCTGCTTTTTGGAATACTGATTTTAAGGTGTTTATTAAAAAACTAGTCTCAAAAGGAACCTTTGACCTCACACCCACTTCTGCCCAGGAGATTGGGACAGAGGCAGTTGCTTGAGGAAAAGAGCCTTGGCTTAATGACCTTACATACCCTCTCCCTCCTATTATCAGACAAGAAGACTCCATCCAGCCTGTTGACTAGATAACCCTTTGTCCCATTGTTTCTGAGCTGCCTAGCAAGAATTTTTGTGCCCTATATGTTCTGCTTTTCTTCAAACCTGTAAATGACCATTTTTACTTCTGAAATCTAATACCCTGTCTTCTCACCTTTTTGTCCTTTGTCCAAACTGTCTTGCCTCAATTTCTTTGGAATTTTTACACCTATATGAATTCTCCATGCACATATATTAAAACTTTGACTTGCTCTTATAAATAATCTATCTCCATTAATTCGATTATGGCCTACTAGAATTTAAAAGGTGGGTGGGAAAATATTAATAAAAATATTAATATATTAATTAAAATATTAATATTTTTAAAAAATGAAATGTTTTGAAGGGTGAGACATTCTTTCTTTTTTGCTATCATCCTCAGTCACTGAGCAAAAATTGTCATCATTAGTGGCATTTAGTTTATGGCATTAAAATGAAAGCTCCAAGAAGACAGGAGTTTGAGCTGTCTTGTTTGTGCTGTTTCCATAGGCCCTAGAACATGTTGTCATATAGCTGGTGTCCAATAAATATTTGCATGTGATATGTTTATATGGTATTTTATATGGTGTTAAGGTACCAAAGAATTTCAAAAATTAATATTTAAGGAGGAAGAGTCAGGTTTCTTGTCCTCTCCTTTCTGTAGGGAGTAAGGGGAGAGGAAGTGAAAGTTTCCTGGCTTGCAGAGACATACTGTGTAGGACACCCCCTTTTACTAGGAAGTTTAAAGGGCATTTTATAATTTGGGCTAAGCATACAGAAAGATTTTTTTTGTGTGTATTTTTCTGAAGTTGGAAACGGGGAGGTAGTCAGACTCCCGCATGCGCCCGACCGGGATCCACCCACCATGCCCACCAGGGGGTGATGCCCTGCCCATCTGGAGCATTGCTCTGTTGCAACCAGAGCCATTCTAGCGCCTGAGGCAGAGGCCATAGAGCCATCCTCAGCACCCAGGCCAACTTTGCTCCAATGGAGCCTTGGCTGCAGGAGGGGAAGAGAGAGACAGAGAGGAAGGAGAGGGGGAGGGGTGGAGAAGCAGATGGGCGCTTCTCCTGTGTGCCCTGGCCAGGAATCAAACCTGGGACTCCTGCATGCCAGGCCAACGCTCTACCACTGAGCCAACCAGCCAGGGCCCAGAAAGATTTTTTAAATATAATTTTTATACTTGTGTGTGATTCACACCAACTCAGGATGGACAACGGCATTATGTTGTAAATAGAGAGATTTTGTGCTAGGTTTTGAGTGGAAGTGGAGAGGAAACTTGGATTCCCTCCCTTTCCCTGCACCTGTGAGGAAGAGAATAAACACCTAGCCAGATTTGGGGGGTGGGGACAGAAGAAAGATTAAGCGAGCCCTTTTCCTCTCCTTAATGGGCCATTCACAAACACTTATCCCCTGGAGCCATGTAGGCTCCCCTTCCCATCCTGAAGCATATAATTAATGTATATACCTCTAGACAAAGGAATGGCAAATGAACACTGAAAGATTTGGGAATATATTTTAATATATAAAACAACATTTTTCACTATTGTGTTACCTTATAAGTTTTAATATGTAGAAATATTTTTTTTTATAAATTCTATAGACAAATGTTATAAGCTTGCTACTGCCTCAGGGATATATTCTGCTCAGCACGATTTGGGTCAGCTATGCCCCATGTTTGTCATATGCGGCTGGCATATTAATAAAGCTCTTCATTTTAATAAAACTCCTTAAAAATTCATTTGGACTTGGTGTCTCTACATAAAGCCAGAAAAATGTTACTTTAGAACAATATTGCACTGTGAAATTTTTCACAAGAAATTGATGAGTAAAAATATTTTAATAAAAATATATAAATTTATGAGAACCAACTTCTTAAATTCTAAAACAAAGTTTATCTATTAGTAATATTTTTATAATTCTTACCATGAATCTAGTCAAGTTTGCTGCCATTCTTGCTGTTGTATCTTGTCTTGTATCATGAGAAAAAGGGGGATAGATAATCATAAAACCTTCAGTTAGTGAGCCATTTTCTTTCTGATTTCAACTGATATTGAATATTGTTTTCCCTTAAAAGGGAGTAATAAAAACATTAACATATATTTAATAAAGAGATGTAAGAATAAAATAAATATTTTAAATGAAAAATTATTATCCAGGCTGCTGTGATTGTAATCAAGAAAATAATGAGAATGGTGACTGGTCTCTAATACTCTAAAATTCTGGGAAGGATCACATTCTCTATCAGGCTGTCTGAGGACAAGATCTATCAAGGGATTAGCTCCCTATAATCTAAAACAACAGGAATGGAGATACAAGGATTGTGCTCTCTGAGGCCAAACTTCCTTAGCATTGTTAGTAAAAGAGATGAGTTATAATATAAGTAATTACCCTGCAAACCTAATCAATAAAGAGATACAAATTAATATGGTAGTAGAGACTGGAATAAAAATAGGTAGACATACACACAATATTCCAGGAAGGTTCAGAATGAAATATTGTGGTGTGAATCACACAATTTGCCAGTGTCTGTTCTAGTAGTACAGAGAAGCCTGAAGTTGAAAATAACTATTGGCTGTGAGCCTATCAATTATTCAATGTGATGATCTTATAGTTACTGAGAATGATAGTCTATACTGGGGGACTAGAGGGCTTGCTGCTATATCAACTTGAAGCAAATAAAGACCCAAGTTTCCTGGTATACACCACACCATCTTCACATACATGGTCATGATACATTATGTAGGCCTTAATATAGTACTACTACTATCTTAATAAAAACATTGTTACAAAATAATGAACATGATAGGACTACAAAATTAAAAGCCTAAAACCAGTTTGAAGTAAGAAAAAATATATAAACACAACAAATAAAGCCTAGGTGATTAAAGAATAAAACCATAAGTTTGTTACGGTCAAAGCTTAAACTAACATTCCAATGCAGAAGCAAGCAGAGTCATGAATGATATGAAAACCCTACATGTCAACATTCCTTTCCATTGTTTTCTGAGAACTGGCATTCTTTGAAAGGGTACGTAGGCAGATAATCTGAAGAAAGAGTATTGACTAAAACTCAGGTGAGCTCAGGTCTGGTTCATCTCTCTCAGGATCAGGACTATTCATTCACTCTCAGTATTTTTGCTTCTCCTTCCCATGGCCTTTTCTCTCTTTGCCTGCATTTATTCAGCCAAAGTTTAGATATATATCTATAATGACCCCATTCACACTGTAATGAAAAAGGGATCCATCTTTGTCTTTGAAATAATGTAATAGGACTGCAATTATACATGGCAAAATTGTAAAACGCAAGTATTCTGAAGCGGGATTTTCTACTTGTAAGTTATTTAAACTCCATGTGTGTTGTCACAGAGTTGTTATAAAAATCAAAGAAGTTCATTTAGTTAAAAATCCTTAAATTACAGAATAATTGTTGTTCATCATGGGTTTATCACTCTGTGTTAAATGAAATGCTACTTCTAATAATACTTGAATTTTCAAAGAATACATGGTGAACAGACACATGCGTTCCTCATTTTTGGGTCCATTCCACACATGGCAGAACCTGGAATGAGAGATGGGGCAAATGTTAGAGACTTTTCTCACTACTGATCAAATTTCATCTCACTGAAAGCTGTCTTTTTCTACCTAAACCTTTTTCTCAACAAAGTCCGCCGAAAGCCTAGGAAAGCAAGCAGGGCAAGAGGAGCCTGTCCAGATGTTGATCTTCCACCAGAGTTTGGGACAGACAGAAACAAACAAGAGATTTTTGACTCCTAGAAACCTCAAATGTACATTAATTCCTCACAAAAGAGGGAAAAGCACACACAAAATGTTTTTTAAAAATTAAATTTCTGTGCGTGCTTTCTCTTGTGCTACAAAATATTGTTCAAAGATCTACATTTGATGCCGTAAGGCTTAAAATGGTGTCAAGAGTGCTATCATTGCTTTCAGTTTATTTAGTCCCACAGTGTATATTCAACAGAGTTGATGTTTCTGTCTAGAAAGAGTAAGGTAGATCTACCTCAAATAAAATGTATTTGTCTGTCTTTCTCATGAGAAAAAGAAAATGGAGGCAAAAAGCAGCTCCCTCTGAGAGTGGAATTCTGAAAACATGTTGCCATACACACCTGGAACAAACAACTAAAGAGAGTTATGTGTTAACATTCACATATCTTGCAAAGAATGGTCATTCCTTTAACGAGAAAGCCTAAAGGAAAGAAAAATCAGCATATTTAGATGAACAGTGTCTTTAGTTTCACACAGTTATTACATTCACACTTATTAGTTATTGATTCTATAAAGCTGGTAGTGCAGTTAGCCAGAAAAGGCATTTTTTGCCTTCATGCACATTGACTTTGAAACTATGTTATAAAAGAGAACAGCCTCGTTTCATAAGAGACTACTTTCTCTTTACTCATGTTGTGCTGGAGATCATTTTTATCACAATGATAATGTTCCAGAAATTACCTCTTTCTTGATATCACCTTGATGCCAAACTGTCATTTTGCTTTTATTCAGACAGAATTTAGCCGGGATACAGTGGATACAGCATTAACCTGGGATGCTTAGGACCCAGGTTTGAAACAGCAAGGTCACGGGCTTGAAGCATGAGATCATGGACAGTATCCTGTGGTCACTAGCTTAAAGCCCAAGGTTGCTGGCTTGAGCCCAAGGTCACTGGCTTGAGCAAGGAATCACTGGCTTAGCTGGAGTCCCCAATCAAGGCACATATGAGAAAGCAATCAATGAACAACTAAGTGCCACAACTACAAGTTCATACTTACCTCTCTTCCTTTTTGTCGTCTCTCTCTCTTTCTCACTTAAAAAATATTAAACATTATGGAGAAAATAAACAGTGAATATATTCTTTCTCTAATTTTTGTTGTTGTTTAGTTTCTAATTTTTTTCATTTAAATATTTGGAATCAAGAAAAAGTATGAGAACTACAATACCAAAATTCAAGTAATGATTATCTATGACTAATAAATGCTAGCATTTCAGTATTTTCTATGTATTTTATTTAATTAATTTACTTATTTACTTATTTTGTGACAGAGAGAGAATCAGAGAGAGAGACAGATAGAAAGGGAGAGAGATGAGAAGCATCAACTCTTCACTGTGGCACCTCAGTTGTTCATTGATTGCTCTCTCATATGTGCCCTGACTGGAGGCTACAGCAGACTGAGGGACCTTTTGCTCGAGCCAGCAACCTTGGGCTCAAGCTGGTGAGCCTTGCTCAAACCAGATGAGCCTGTGCTCAAGCTGGCGACCTCAGGGTTTCGAACCTGGGTCCTCCGCATTCCAGTCCAATGCTCCAACCACTGCGCCACCGCCTGGTCAGGCTCTATGTATTTTTATAAAAATATTCATATTGTGCTTCATAGCATTTTAAATAAAATATAGTATTTTATAGTATTTTTATATATAATATTATAAATATAAAAGTCATACTATTCTTATAGACTTTCACAGTTTTATTACTCTTCCTTTCAGATCAACCAACTAACATAAATTAACATAAATGTGTATCCTTTTACTACATATAGTTTACTTCATATACAGTAATTTTTTTGTTTTTACAAACTTAAATAAATGACATTGTTCTTGATTTTTAATTTTTTTACTAACTGATTTATTTTTTAGTTCTAGCCATGTTCATACATATCATGAATACCTACTTTTGCTAATTGTATTCTGCCAAATGATACTATAATGTATTTATATATTCCATGTTGATTCATTTTTCAATTGTTTTCAGGTTTATATTTTTTAAAAAATATTGCAGTTGTTATCATTACTACATCTATTGGTACACAAATAAAATGTGTACTTTTAAAAAGAATAATTAAAGCAGAATATCTAGGTTATATTAGACATAATTTCAAAATTACTAAAGGTAACCTTAAAATATTTTTATTTCACTAAGAAAGACAATAAATATTATTATTATGGGAATGGGAACACATAATACCTAAAACAGAGAGGTAGTGTGCATAATAGTTAAGATATATGCTCAAAATTAAAACTATTCTAATTCAAATCTCACTCTTATTTATTAGCTGTTCAAATTTGCACAATGACTGAACTATTTATGTTCATCTCTAAATGTGAAAACAATACTACCTATCTCATGATGATTACAAATATAACACACTTAGAATAATGCCTGGCACAAAGTAAGCCTTGGATAAACATTAACTACTGTTGTTATACTCATTACTCATGTTATTGTTTCTTTATGTGTAACTACATTATCTTTACTGTTAATCAGGGGGTGAGAAGGAATCAAAAGGTTTTGAACACTGGAGGTCATTCTCCAGGCCTTTTAGTCTCATTTTCTCATCCAATGTCATGACGTTTTTTTGAACAGTTTCAGTACATTATCAGTCTTCCTTCCCTCGTTACTTGTAGGAATAGACATTTTTTTATCGTAGAACAGCTCATTCTATATTTTAAAACTATAATTAATAGGAAAGTTATCCTGATTTTAAGATAAACATCTGTGTCCCCTATATTTTCATTCTCGTAATTATTCTCTCTAAAACAAAATAGATTATCTTTACTCTCTTTTGCACATGACTGTCCACAAAGTACTTTAAGTTAACATATACTATGCCTCTCCACCCTCTCAGATTCTTCTTCCAAAAATTAAATATCCTGGGTTGCTTCAACACATTTTTGAGACATGTATTTTTAAGATGTCTAAATGTATATGTTTCAGATAATATGGTTTTAACACACTACTCTTTACAGTTTCTGCTTTGACTTTGTTCTAAAATTTGGTCCAGATATGAAAGCAAAATAATACAAAGTGCAGTAAGAACATTATTTTCATTATGCTAAGAAAATGCTGATCAATTATTGTCATCTAAGAGTGTCTGATCCTTTTTTTTAACAGATGTGTTACTAGCATAGGACTTATTTCACAGAGGTAGATATATAAGAAACCCCTATTATTCATCAATGAAAAGCAAAGGATTTACTTCTTTATTTATGTTTTAAAGATGCAGACATATTAGAAGGTGACGGAAGACAATTTGACTTTGGATGAGGGGTATGCAGCATAATCAAATGTCAAAATAATCTGGAGATGTTTTCTCGGAACATATGTACCCTGATTTATCAATGTCACTTATTTTTAAAATTAATAAAAATAAGATAAAAAAAGATACAGACATATTTTTCGCTATCCTCACGGGTGTTACACAAATAAACAAAATAAAATTAGAGACAACACATTAGTGAAAGTGAAGGTTCTAAGTAATCTCACCATAATATCTAATAGAATATCTAATTCTAGAAATCCAGAAAGAAATAAAAGCTAGAGATTCAATTTTCTTCATTTTTCCTCTTGGACATTACATTTAAAAATATATCAGTAAGTAGCAATAATTTATAGTCATGTGCCTCATAACATTTCAGTCAATGATGGACTGCACATAGCATGGTGGTCCCATACGATTATAACAGAGCTGAAAAATTCCTATTACCTAGTGACATCGTAGCCCTCATAACATCATAGCACAATGCATTAATCATGTTTGTGGTGATGCTAATGTACAGTAGTATAAGATCTAAGATCTACAGTAACACATGGTAATATCATACATCTTCACACTCACTCACATTTCCTTCACTGATTTACCCAGAGCAACTTCCAATCCTGCAAGCTCCATTTATGGTAAACATTCTATACAAGTATACCATTTTTCACTTTTGTATCAATTTTTTACTGCATCTTTTCTATGTTTAGATACACTAATACTCACTACAAAGAGTATACAGTATAGTAATATTCTGTACAGTTTTGTAGCCTAGAAGCAATAGTCTACATCATAAAGCTTAGGTGTATATTAAGTTATATCATCTAGGTTTGTGTACGTGCACTATCTGATGTTTGTATGATAAAATCATGTCATGACACATTTTTCAGAACATATCCTCATTGCTACGTGATACATGACTGTGTTTTGAAATGCATTGCTTAAGCACAGATGATGCAAAGGTTAGATTTCTCTCTTTTCTTAGTTAATATGTTGTGTTTGCTGAAGGAAAATTACCTGCTCAAGATGTGTCTGCTTGTCACGAATGCAAGTTATGACTAAGATGTCTGTGGAGAGTCTCATGAGAGGGCTAAATTATCCTCAACCATGACTAGAACTTCATGGTTTCACCTGTTAACACTCCTTCTCAAGAACCATTCTCATTTTAAAATTACCAAGAACCATCTTACTAATAAGAAAGATGAAGCAGATAAACAAAAATATCAATGATACCAGTAGGTAAGTCTGCATGAATGTGTTTTTAGTTAACATAATTTGAAAAGAACTTGTTTTCCTACAGATGAAATCAGCTTGCTTGTTACAATAAAATTTCTGAAAACCCTATTTTTTTGCTATATTGCTTAACAAGACCTTACTTTAATTTACAACATATTTCAAATTGATTATTATTTAATTTTGTTTATACTTTTGCTTATGGTTACTAAATGTCTTCAAAGTAACCCCTTCCTTCAAATTACTTCATATCTTGCAATGAAGTACACAGGGCAACAGTCGGCATGGGGTCCAAGGGTCCAATTTAGTCCAGTGTCCAGTGTTAGACAATGCAATAAGATGATGCAGTCAAGATAACATATCTTCAAGGTAAGAACCTCTGTGAGTAGGGAGTATATTATTAATTTCTTTCTAAATTATGCTTAATATCAAACTAAGGGTTTTGTTTTACTAAAAGAGAGTTTATTTTCAGTTATCTTTGTGGGTCATCTGTGTTGATGCTCCATTTCTTCTTTATTGTGATCCAGTTTGAAAGAACAACCCTATCTGGGACATGAGAGTCATCTGGCAGAGAAAATAGAGAAATGTTGTACAACCATAAAATGAATAAATTTTCCATAAAGCTAATAAAAATCTACTTATCTGTTACTTATTTTTTAAATCTGATCATTCTATTAGTTGAAGCTAGTAATGTAGCAAAACCTGATGTTAATTTAGAGAGAAATATACTCTCACTGGTTACCAAAGAGGGTCCCAGAGGGAGGAGCAGCAAATCTGTTGGAACAAATAATATAATCTACTACAGGAGGATTATGAAAAGAAGCAAAATATTTTCTTTCCAAGATATATCTAATTGTCCCTTCTTCCTTATGAACTAGATTGCTTTTGGAAATATTTATTTAGACATTAAGAAAATTGAGCTACTTAATGGTTAATAAAAGCTGTCCAAGTATAAAATCAATCACATCCTAACTTCAAACTCATACTTAGTACTGTATATAAGCATCTCAACATTGTTAAAATGAGTATGATACTAAATCTGGCTTAAAATGAGGCAACTGGACTGCAGCTGGCAGTATCTTGATTTACAACTACATCATATATATTTTTTTCTATTTATTTTTGTCCTTACTCTTTACTCTGGGCAGATAGAGTTAAAGGCAAAGAGCAGAGGCTTCATTTAACTAGCTGAACAGATGTCTCAACCCACAGGATAGAAGATATTTTCAAAAGCTATGGCTTTAACTTTGCAAGAACTAGAATCTAAAGCAAGAACCTATTTTTAATTCACAAATCTTGGCTAAACTGTAATACACACAAGCAGGCTGAATGAGCTCTCAGCAGACAATGGTGAAGACAGAGGACAGCAAGCGGGCCAGATGGCCTTCACAAATACTTTCAAGGGATCAGGAGCCCTATGTATGGATAAGGGAAGTAGTAGGGACCGAAGATAGAGAAATTACCTGGGTTACCTCATTAAATTTAACTTTTTAAATAAAATTTTAAGAAAAGGTAACTTAAAAAATAAGCAAAATGTTCAATTAAAAAAATAAAAATAAATTACCTGGGTGATCAAATTTCAATTAGCTATTTAGTCAGTAGTAAACTACTTAGAATAGGAAAGGTCGCATCAGCAAATATAAGGGCTCGAGAGTTAAATTGATATTGTTAATGATGAAGTAAGTACAGAAGAAAGTTTGCACCCATGTTTGTATATGTCATACCTATTACACCAAATTTTAAGCATACAATTTGATAAGGCCTAATACCTTTTTTTAAACAATTTTTTTTTTTTTACATCTGAAATATGGAAATGTTAACCAGAAGCAGTAGATAGATTAGATTCTGGATAAAAGTATGAAGATGGAGACAAAGAGTGAAGCTCAAGGACTTACTTTGTGAGAAAGGTAATTGGTCAAAATATGAAATAATGAAATACTTAATCTCTCACATACTTTAGAATAGACAGAAATGAATGAAGCGTGTTTGATAGCATACAATTTAATTTTGTATTGAGACTCATGGACATAGATAAGAATGCAGTGGTTACCAGGGTGAGGGGAAGGGAGGAAAGAGAGGGAGGTGGGGGATGGGAGGAGCATAAAGAAAACCAAATGAAAGGTGAAGGAGGACGATTTGACTTTGAGTGATGAGTATACAACATAACCAAATGTCAAAATGATCTGGAAATGTTTTCTTTAAATCTATGTGCTCTAGTTGACCAATGTCACCCTGTTAAAATTAATTGTCTAAATAAAATTATTTTTATAAATAAAAATTAAATTTAAATAAATTCAATTTTGTTTTGGATGTTTATCAAAACTTCTGTATAATTTGGTTTTTAACATCCTTTCTAATTTTGTTGTTCTCTATCCTGCAACAGAGCATACTCCTCTCATAATTCCATTAAGAAACCAACTTGTCTTACTTGTATAGAGTTACCTGAACTTGTTGAAATACTTGATATATTTTAATAGACAGATTCTTAAAGGATAAAATTAGGAAATATTTCCTCGTATAAAAAAAAAAGTCAAGGAAAAAAAGACTTTAATTCTTGGACAAGAAATAATCAAGCTTGGAGTAAGAGTTCAGCATATTATTCAAATTGTGTGAGCAATGAAATGAAAAAATTAACAGAGTGGTGTTGAATGAAAAGGACACTATCTAGTACAGGGGTCCCCAAACTATGGCCCGTGGGCCGCATGCGGCCCCCCAAGGCCATTTATCCAGCCCCCGCTGCACTTCTGGAAGGGGCACCTCTTTCATTGGTGGTCAGTGAGAGGAGCATAGTTCCCATTGAAATACTGGTCAATTTGTTGATTTAAATTTATTTGTTCTTTATTTTAAATATTGTATTTGTTCCCGTTTTGTTTTTTTACTTTAAAATAAGATTTGTGCAGTGTGCATAGGGATTTGTTCATAGTTTTTTTATAGTCCGGCCCTCCAACGGTCTGAGGGACAGTGAACTGGCCCCCTGTGTAAAAAGTTTGGGGACCCCTGATCTAGTAATAGCTGAATATTTGAAATATCCAAATATTGATTACTACAAAGATTTCTTTTTTTTTTATTAAGTGAGAGGAGGGGAGGAAACCATAATCCCGCATGCACCCTGAATGGGATCCACCCTGCAAGCCCAGTAGGGGGCGGTGCTTGGCCATCTGGAGTGTTGCTCCATTGCTCAGTAACAGAGCTCTTCTTAGTGCCTCAGGTGGAGGTCATGGAGCCATCCTCAGTGCTCAGGGCCAGCTCACTCTAATTGAGCCATGGCTGTAAGAGGGGATGAGAGAGAGAGAGAGAGAAGTGAGAGGGAGAAGTGAGAAAAGCAGATGGACACTTCTCCCGTGTGCCCTGACCAGGAATTGAACCCAGGACATCTACATGCTGGGCCGATGCTCTACCACTGAGCTAACCAGCCAGGACCAGAAGTTTAAAATACAATGGCATGTAGGCAAATTGTTGGTGAGAATTTTTTTTATCTATATATAGTTTAGATTGAGTTGTACACAATGAAATGGCAAGCTAGTAATAAGACCTCAAAAAGGAGCTTATGCAAGCCTCAGGGAGAGAAAAGCTGAGTCAGTACATGAGTGTCAGGCTATCTTATCTTAATAATAGTTTACCATAAGTCTCATGATCCCTTCTTCATAAGCATACCCAAGTGTGTATAAGTTACATGGAAACACAATGGTGAAAATTTTTCAATAATGTCAAGTGCAGCTTAAATATGAATCAATAATCTTTAGGAAAATAATTTCAGTTTAGCTGTGGCTCTTTCACATAGGGTTCTTTATATGATAAGAAAAAGATATTTCTTTAATGACTTTAGGGGAAAAGAGGGTTTATTACAAGAGTATCTCTTCTTGAGTAGTTAAAAAATATTGAACTAGGCCTGAGGAAGGGCTGTCACTACAGAGCTCAAACATCACTCTTTCATCTCTCTTCCTTCAATCTTGCTCTTACTTTTCTTCTTTCCTCTCTCAGGGGTTATAGATTCTCTTTTGTTTATTCTTTTCATCATTCTCTCTCAACAGCTTTCTTCACATAATCATCTTTTACATACCATATGGCTGCCAGACCTTTATCTTGGCTTTTTAGTTAAAAGCCTGGCATTTACTATATATAATTGTTTTTATAACTCTTAGTTTAAGTTTCCAAAAAAGGAAGGCTGGCTGAGCTTACTTCTATCTGAGGACAGTTTGTAGATTGGCCAAACATGAAATCAATGTCCATTTTAGTCCATAAACAGGCAGCATTTTTCAACAACTGGAGCAAGAAGGGAACACTGAATGTGCTTGAATGGCAGGGTATGTGGGAGTAATATATAGCAAAGTTTTCTGGTTAAAATGAAATCCAGAATATGGCTGAGATAGAAGCACAGAGGAGTATTTGAGCATCTGTACTATGAAGTCAGACTACAGATTTAAATCACAGCTCTTCAAACCTCACTCATCCTTCTTAAACCTGTCAAATGGGTAGATAGAGAGGATCTTCATAAATTAGTTACAAGACTAAAGTTAGATAATTTATGTGGCAGATACCTAATAATTATTCAATAAATATTAAAAACCAACAAGAGGAAAAGGTCACCGCTTACACAGAAGTCAGAGGAAAGAAGAAAAATTGAAGTCACAATGAGAATTCGAGAAAGGAGAAATAAGAAAATGGCTTTTTCTTATAAAGACTTCAACCTTCATGGCTAAGTAGACTGTCATCTGAAGCAATCTCTAGTGATCTTAGTCTGATATGACCACACACAGGGTCCTCGGATTATGACAGTTTCAACATACAATGTTTCGAGTTTAAGATGCTCATTTCCATAAAAACTTTAAAGAATTGAGATGTGAGTGTTTTGGCTTACATAGTTAGCATTGTACTTATAGACTACATGGGAAACTAGTTTGGTTGCGCATGGCAGAAGAATGCGCAGTACAGTCAAGTATTTTTATGTCCTTTTCCTTTTTCTGTGGCTTAGTTGTGTTTTTATGTCCTAGATTATGATTTTACGACACTGTTAGGACAGGCTAGGGTGTGTTTCAATTTACAACAAAATTCAGGTTATGTCACTGTAAGGCCAATAACCTCGGCCACCAACACCGCCGCCTGGCCCATACAGGTTCGCATTTGATTCGGACAGATGGTAATGAAACAACAGAGCCAAGAACTGGCGGGCCATTACCTTTAATCTTAGCTTCTACTCCGTGGGAGAGAAAATACACACAGTGGGAAAATACTTCCCTTTCCATTCAGGGCTCCCAAAGCCACTGACTCATCCGAGTATTCCTATAATTAAAAGCCCCACCAGCTTATTCGCCTCTGTTTCCCATCTCCTTCTCTTTGCATAAACTCTGCATAAACTGGCTTCTCCTTCAGCACTCCTCCAACTTGGCTGCTTCTCCTCTGCAGGGCTGATGGCAGGAACGGAGCGAGCGAGAGCCCGGGTCTGTTTCATTTTATAGTGTAGAAAATTAAAGCCTTTAAGCCAATATACAAATAAGGAAGTCTCTGATACAAAGCCACTTATCTGACGCAGAAATGGGATTCCTCATGAGGCTGCACCACCCCACATCATGCAACAGTCAAGGGTGTGGGAAAAAGCTCAGTTTTGAGCAGATCTTAGTATTAAAAGGGTGAGAAAGGCTTAATCTTAAAACCAAGCTTTAGGCTATAAGGACCTTGCCAACCTACAGCCCGTTTCCCACACCCAACGCAAACTATAAGTGAGCAAACATATATATCATATTTACAAACTTATTTTTCTAACAATTACTGTGGTAGGAACTGGGTAGTAAGCCGAGGAACCTCTGCAATTCTATATGAAAATACTAAAGGTTAACCTCAATGACAGCAACCTACTCAGAACAATGGCGAGTGACATTTTTCAATATTTACACATTATATAAAATATAAACAATAGCAATAAACATGATAGCATTTATTGAAGATTTTCTATGTGTGTGGGCCTATCTCAAGTGTTTTACATATATTTATATATATTATTCCATTTACTATTTAGTTCAAACCTAGAAGCTTTTATTATCATTATTTAGGTTATAATTATAATGCTTTGAGGGGAACACAAGATAACCTCGACTCTACTTTGAAAAAACATCTTTCCAAGAACTTTCTTCAGAGATTTTACACGTGAGTACTTGGAAATATACTTTCTAGCCCATGAGGTACAGAGTTTAAATAATTGATTAAAGTAGCAAAGGTAGCAACTAACTGAGGCAGGGTTCACAGCCTGACATTTTGCAATAGATAAAAAGGTGTTTTGTTTTGTATTTTAAGATTGTATTTATTAATTTTAGAGAAAGGGTAGAGAGAAAAAGGTGGGAGAGAGGAACAGGAAACATCAACTTATAGTAGCTGCTTCTCATATGTGCCTTGTCCAGGCAAGTCTGGCATTTTAAACCAGCAACTCAGCACTCCAAATTGATGCTTTATCCACTGGCCACCACAGGTCAGGCAAAATAAGTGTTTTTTGTTTGTCTTTTTAACTGATTACAAAAGGAATCCTGGAAAGCAAAACAAGTAGTTATTCAAAAACAATAATTTGAAATCTTAGCATAAACTGTTTCCTTTGGCTGTTTCCTCTGTGATAGAAAAGGCTTTTGAGGAGTTTGGCGAAATTAGCCAAAACAGAGCTGGAGTAACCTAAACAGGAAGCTGGCCATCCCTAGCTGCGGGTGATCTCCGAAAGGCCTGAGGCTTCCTCTGCTCCAGCAGACAGGAGGGACTTGGGGCTGGATAATCTTCGGATTCCTACCTCGCTCTTTCACTGCTGGTTAGCAGGATCAGATTTCATTCCCTCATTATTCTCCACCCTCCAACCCCGTTTCTTGGTCTGTTTAAAAGGAGAAGTGCAAAAAGCAAATCATCTCTTCAATGCTTTGAGGGGAACACAAGATAACCTCGACTCCACTTTGAAAAAACATCTTTCCAAGAACCTTCTTCAGAGATTTTACACGTGAGTACTTGGAAATATACTTTCTAGCCCATGAGAAATAATGTTTATTTCTCTTTTGTGTGGGAGAAAGCAAGGTACTTACTGAGAAGTAAAGAGGGGTAGAGGAGGGCCACTATCAGTAACCCTAAAATGAAAATTGACTCCTTTCTATAAGCAAAGTAATTTTATATTGCAATGCAAAATGAAGTTCTAATTACTCAGCACTAAGTTCTTAAGCAAATATATATGTAATATATATTTTTAAAATTATAAACAGTTTTGTAAGGATTTGGTCAGATGTAGCCTTTTCTATCATTTTAAGTGTGTAGTGGCAATTCTTCACCAATTATGTCTATTTAATTGAAATTTTCTGAAGGTATGGTTTACCTTTAACTCTTATTCAGTAATGTGTAAACAAATATAATAGAGACTACCGGATAGCCTTATGTTTAAAGAAACTTCTTTCATCGCCATTAATTAATATTTAAAATCAGATATAAACATTAGAAGTCTTGTAATCTAAATTATTTTATGCCAACATTAACAAATATCTTATGGAAATATCTTACAAGTCTCCAAATACCAAAGTTCATATTCTAAGGTACTTAAATAAGAATGTATATGATCAAGTCAACATGTAAAACAATTATGTAAATTAAAGCAATAGATTATATACCTACCTACATTATGTACTGTCATGTTCTCATTGGTTATGAAACTTTGCTTATGGTAGCAAAGGAAAGCACATAATATAGAAATACATGACCACAGATCTATGACAAAAATTATTAATTATGGAAAAAGATCATTCGTACGAGAGTATTACCAAAAATGAGGCCAACAGCAGTTTCATGTAGATAAATAGAAAAGGTCAGCAACAACCATCCTGTGACTCAGAGCTCTGGAAATTAAGCACAGAAGGACTTTGTAATATATGATAACGTACACACAAAGGGCAAAACCCAAGCAGAAAACATACAGTACAGATAGTGATAATTTTAAGTGTAAAAGTATAATATTTACATCAGAGGGGACAAGTTGCATCAATTTTGATTTATTGCAAAGTTGTAAAAACTAACAAAATTCTTTCATAAAACATTTTTAAGATTCTTTTAAATCACCATACTAGTGCCCGACCATTGCAAGACATGCTATCCATATTTCACCTAGTTCTTAAACTAAAGGGTGAATAATCTCTTTGAAAATGTATTGGAGTATGAAAATTTTAATTTGGAATCTATTGGCTAATAAAGTGATATAAAATATTCATAGTGATCTATAGAGATTAAAAAGTATTGATGTAAATACAGATAATTAACATTAGAGATGTAAAAATGAAACTTTAAAATACTAAAGTAAAAACCAAATTTGTCTTCAGGTGACCATAGACTCTTGTTGGAGAACTTTATGACTTTTCTTTTTTTTATTAACTGGTAGGTAGGGAGGCAGAGACAGACTCCTGCATGTGCTCCAACCTGGATCCATCTGGCAAACCTCCTACTGGGTAATGCTCTGCCCATCTAGAGCCACTGCTCTGTTGCTCAGCAAACGAGCTATTTTAGTGCTTGAGGCAAGGCCATGGAGCCATCCTCAATACCCGGGGCCAACTTGCTTGACCATTTGAGCCATGATACAAGAGGGGAAGAGAGAGAGAGGGGAGTAGAGGGGTGGAGAAGCAGATGGTCGCTTCTCTTGTGTGCCCTGACATGATATAGAACCCAGGACTTTCACATACTGGGCTGACGTTCTACTGTTGAGCCAACTGAACAAGGCCCTTTATGACCTTTATACTACTAATTGGTTACCCTCTACTAGATATGCTGACTTGGACAATTTTTTTTAAAGGTGTTGTCTGATATCTTTAAACATTTGTTTTTTTGTCTAATGACTAGATCAAAATCCTTTGGGGGAATATGACTCTTGTTCAACTGAATTATACCATTAGTTGGTGCTTGCTGACCTAATTGATCGTTCAAAACTCTAGCCTTTATTTGTTTATTGGTAGTATAACAATTTCAATTGAAATTATCTACTGTTGCTCAATTTAAAAATAATAATAACCTGACCTGTGGTGTCATGAAATGTGTCGACATGGAATGCTGAGGTCAATAGTTTGAAATTACGGCTTGCTCAATCAAAGCGCACAAAAAGAAATGACAAGTTGGTGCTTCCTGCTCCTCACCTTCGCCTCCAGCACTCTCTCTCTCTAAAATTAATAGATAAAATCTTTAAAAAAATAATCTATGAAATAGAATATTATTTATGTATTCAACCATGGTTTTTATAATACTAATTTATTTCATCCTTAAGAATTAACTTCCTGATCTGAGTTATATCTCCCTTATTCCAATTCACAAGATAATTACACAGGATGACAAACTACTGGAGGAAAAAGGCCAACCTCAAAGGCTTTATTTATTTTCTAGCAATTTAACAAAATTGTAGATGTGCTGTAGGTTCTTTAGAAATAGTTAATTAAATTCATAGTCACAAACTTAAGACAGACTTCAACTGATATCTCTATGTAGTAGAAGAAAAGAAAGCAAAGTAAACAGCCAAAAATAAATAAATAAATAAGGGATAAGAATATGAAGGGGGAACGGAAGTACTCAGAATACAGTTTTTTAATCTTTTTTTAGTATAAATTAAATCATTAATTTATTCTTGCTATGTAAACATGATTTAAGAACTATACTACAATCCAATTTATCTATCTCAATAAAGGCTGTCTCCTTTTTCTGTTGTTTACTATCTAAAATACTTAACTTGGAAAATTTAATTTGCAGGGTTGCCATTTTTAAATTCATTATAGCTTTTATACAAATATACCAATACTATAATTTTTTGATTGTTAGTCTATATATTAGGAGAAATCTGAATTTAAGACATGGAGTGACTATTGAAGTTCTTGTTTCTGAATATTAATCTCACCACAAATTAGAAAGGTTCAGGTTACTCCAGAGAGTCCTTTTTATGCTAGACATCTTTCGTGGATCTCTGAGATCCTCAATAATTGCTTTCTTGGTGTGATACATCATCTCCAGAAGCCCAGTCTTCCCACTTTTTCTTTCTGTGTCTTTATTTCTCTTAAGTGTCAGGTGCCATGTATTGATAGAACCAGAGCCTATGATTCAACTACCACAAGGCTGAGTGAGGGTGACCTAATCATTTCTACTTTTCTTCTTTCCAGAAACAATAACAAAAATCACTGGACCCATGTTAAATTTACTATGTTAATCTCTCTTCAAGCCTTCCTTTGGGATTCAATGTTCTATCTAAGTTGGAATAAGCACTTTACAAGTTACTTTAAATACAGAAGTAAAAGGACACCGTGGTCTATAATAGAAGTCCCAATGCTGGATTACTTCTGTTCCAGTTGTTCCATCTGGTGGACCACAGGTCCCTGAGGAAACATGGATCCATGCAAGGAATTCCAAAACAAAATGTGATGATAGCATCCCCTCTACCCTGAATAAATATCATATGATGCTGATTAGATTATTTCAACATGAGGAATGTGAATGTATCACTTAATATGGCACAGATAAAATGTAGTGTTCTTTTTAGCAAGGATAATGTGCCACTGACGTTCATTTGGTCTACACCATCACTCTGCTACCAACCTCAATCTAGCTCTCCAATTTGTGATTCTTTTTTTAAAATTTTTTTTTAAATTTATTCATTTTGGAGAGGAGAGGGAGAGACAGAGAGAGAGAGAGAGAGAGAGAGAGAGAGGAGAGACAGAGAGAGAGAAGGGGGGGAGGAGCTGGAAGCATCAACTCCCATATGTGCCTTGACCAGGCAAGCCCAGGGTTTCGAAACAGCGACCTCAGCATTTCCAGGTCGACACTTTATCCACTGTGCCACCACAGGTCAGGCTAATTTGTGATTTTTTCAGCATCTATCACATCCTTAATTTAATAATAACCCATTTCTAAGCATCATTCCTCATTTTCCAAGGTTTAGAAATGGGGCAAATCTCAGCAATGGGGTAAATATAGAATAATAGCATTTAGTGCTAAATTTTGTTAATATGTTTAAAATTTATTTAGAAAACTTCTAGGTATCCCAGGAAATGAATCAAAATGATTATATAAAGCTATGATATGTATTCTTGCTCTTTTTTGTGCAACTGATTTAAAATATACAAAAATACAAGATGAACGAATTCTTTATTTATGCCATATGAATGAATCTTGAAAATATTATTCTAAGTGAAATAAGCCAGACACAAAAGAAAAAATAGTGTGTGATTTCACTTATATAGAATATCTAGAATAAGCAAATTTATAGAGACAGAAAAGAGATAAGACTGACCTATGGTGGCGCAGTGTTGACCTGGAATGCTGAGGTTGCCAGTTCAAAATCCAGGCCTGTTGTGTCAAGACACATGTGAGAACCAGCTGCTACAAGTTGGTGCATACTGCTTCTTCCCCTCCTTTCTTTCTCTCTCTCTTTCAAATTAATAAATAAAATTTAAAAAGAAAGTAGACGAGAGGTTACCAAAGTCTGGAGAAAGGAATGAACAGTGAGTTACTGTTTAACAAATACAGAGTTACTGTTTGGGTGATGAAAAATTTGGGGAATAGTGGTAATGACTGCACAACATTGTGAATGTAATTAACACCATGGAGTTGTACACTTAAAAATGGTTAAAAATAAGCCCTGGCCGGTTGGCTCAGTGGTAGAGCGTCGGCCTGGCGTGCAGAAGTCCCGGGTTCGATTCCCGGCCAGGGCACACAGGAGAAGCGCCCATCTGCTTCTCCACCCCTCCCCCTCTCCTTCCTCTCTGTCTCTCTCTTCCCCTCCCGCAGCCAAGGCTCCATTGGAGCAAAGATGGCCCGGGCGCTGGGGATGGCTCCTTGGCCTCTGCCCCAGGCGCTAGAGTGGCTCTGGTCGCAACAGAGTGACGCCCTGGAGGGGCAGAGCATCGCCCCCTGGTGGGCATGCCGGGTGGATACCGGTCGGGCGCATGCTGGAGTCTGTCTGACTGTCTCTCCCCATTTCCAGCTTCAGAAAAATACCAAAAAAAAAAAAAAAAGATAAAAAAAATGGTTAAAATAACAAGTTTTGTTCTATATCTATTGTACCATAATTAAAAGATAAAAATAAATAAGAATTTAGCTTGAAGAACTCTAAAACCACAGTGATCTCTTTATATTTTTTTAATTAATAGAATAAAAAGTACAAATATTATAATACTGGCATATCTATATTTTAAAAAAAGGAAAACAGGATAATCCTATTTTCATTCATGATACAAATTGAAATGAATTTTTACCTAGTTTTTTGATGTACTGGGGGTTAATGTTTTTTATTCATAACATCTTTTTGGGGGAGGGGGTGGTATCAGTGTAATTCAGACTTGACAGAATGAAATTACAAGTAATCACTTCCTTCTGTTAAATTTTCTAGAAAAGTTAATGTAAAATTGGTATTATTTCTTCTTTAAATGTTTGGTAACATGCCTGTGAAACTATCTGTAATTGAAGTTTTCTTTGTGAGGTTATAAATTACAAAATTCAATATAAAAATGTATAGAACTATTTAGGTTATCTATTTCTTCTTGACTGAGTTTTGGTAGTTTCAAGAAACTGGCCCATTCATCTAAGTTGTCAAATTTGTTGGTATAAAGTTCTTCATAATATTTCCTATACTAGAATTTGTAATGTGAAAACTATAGTTCTTAACATTAGTAATTTGTGCCTCTTCTCTTTTCCTTATCTCTCTATGTCAAAGTTAATCAATTTTATGCATTTTGTAAAAGACCCAGTCTTTGGTTTTATTTTCTTTATTGCTTTTCCATTTTTATATCATTGATATTCACTCTAATATTTTTCTTTTTCTTGCTATAAATTTCTCTCTAAATATTACTGTGGCTGTGTTTTCATTTTTATTCAATTCAAAATATTCTGTAATTTTTTTTTTTATAATTTCTTCATTGATCCATGAGTTTTTTAGAAGAATGTTATTTACTTTCCAAAAATTTGGGGATTTTTAAAATATCTTTATTATACTTATTTTCACCTTCATTTCATTAGTGTCTGAGTAAATATTTTATATGGATGAAATAATTTCTAACTTATTGAGATTATTTTATGGTCCTGAGTAGGATCTCCCTTTTAATGTTCTGTGATAGTTTAGTCCTTTTTTTTTTTTAATCCTGTTTCAATTTACATAGTTTCTATCATTATGTCTATTTTTCCTGTTATGTCTCAACTGTTTATAATTCCATCTAGGGATTTTTTTCATCTCAGATATTACCATTTTCATTTCTAGATATTTGGTTGGGGTTTCCATACCCTTTCTTTACTTAATGCACTTTTCCCCCCTGCTTCTTGAACATATGGAATGTAGTTAAAGTTACAGTTTTAATATCTTTGCCTACTACTTCTATTTTCTGTCATTTCTGTGTCAAATTTGACTCTTTTCATTGTTATATTTTATTGTTATTTACATTACTTGTAATTTTATTGGAATGCCTGATGTTATGAATTTCATTCTCTTGGGTACTGGAATATTGTATGTATTCCTGAGCTCTATTCTGGGATGCAGTTTAATTACTTGGAAAGAGTTTGTTATTATTTTACCTTGCTGGTAAGCTGAGCTAAACAAATCAGAGAAATGTTTATTTTGTGGTTAATTTTCCCCCAGTACCGAGGAAAACGACCTTCTGACTACTCTACTTGATAGTCTATGTGAGATTTTTGCAATTTAAGACAAAAATTATTTCCAACTTTCCATCTGTTATACATGTTATCCACTCTAGTCCTTTCAGGTGGTTAATTATGCAAACGAGTGTTTTTCTATCATGCATGCACTGATCAGTATTAAGTTAAAAAGACTTAAGGGTCTTCTAACCACCTCTGCCTCTCTCTTGCTATACATAGATCTCTTTACTGTTTAGTACTCTGCCCTGCAAACTCTAGCTGCCTTGAGTCCCTGCTTTGTCTCCTCAATCTAGGGAGACCACTGAGAAATTCCAGAGCTCCCCTTCCTGAACTTCCGTGTGAAAACTGTTTTCAGTCAGTACATTGAACAAATGTCAGCATGCAGGGCTGAACTCTTATTTCCCAACTTTTGGGATCACTGTTTTTCACTGACCATTATTTAATTAGTTGAAAACCATCATTTCATATATTTTTGACTTTTATATTTTAAGTTGTTTCAGGAGGATAAATCTATTTTCTATTAATCCATTTGACTGAAAATGAAATGGTTATGTTTTAAAATAATATTTTAATGATATCATAAAAAGTAAAAACTGACCATATAGAAAGAGAAATTTTAAGAGCATATAAGCCAGGGGTCCCCAAACTACGGCCCGCGGGCCACATGCGGCCCCCTGAGGCCATTTATCCGGCCCCCACCGCACTTCCAGAAGGGGCACCTCTTTCATTGGTGGTCAGTGAGAGGAGCACATTGACCATATCATTAGCCAAAAGCAGGCCCGTAGTTCCCATTGAAATACTGGTCAGTTTGTTGATTTAAATTTACTTGTTCTTTATTTTAAATATTGTATTTGTTCCCGTTTTGTTTTTTTACTTTAAAATATGTGCAGTGTGCATAGGGATTTGTTCATAGTTTTTTTTATAGTCCGGCCCTCCAACGGTCTGAGGGACAGTGAACTGGCCCCCTGTGTAAAAAGTTTGGGGACCCCTGATATAAGCTGTAATTCATAGTTTGCCTGGACAAACACATTTTTGCCTGCTATATTCTAGGAACTATGTTAGATAAGTAAATACATTTACTTATACATGTTTACACAATGAAAATCATAAATTCACTATTTCTACAAAATATGATAATTATTTTATCTCAGATAAACAGTTTGTTTCTTTATGTATTTCTGATAACAGTACTTGTTTGGGCAACTAATATCTTACTGTCCTATATGTTAGATGACGAACTACAAGCTGAAAACCAATCAAGTTGCCACTTATTCAACAGGCATTTTCAAAAATATGAGTATTTAGTGTTATTTCCCTAGTGCCCATAGAGGTTATAAGGAAGTAAAAGATTGGCTTTCCTAATTCTTTTCTAAAATTTTTCTTATTTATTTTTGACTTTGGAGAGAGAGGGAAAGACAGAGGAACATCAATCTTTTCCTGTATGTGTCCTGACCAGGGATTGAACCCGCAACCTCTGTACTTCAGGAAGAAGCTCTAACCAACCGAGTCATCTAGCCAGGGCCCCTGATATAATTTATCACTTCTTATAATTATCTTTCCTCTCCTGCTTCCTGGCTATTTCCACATATTGAAAGCTAGGAAATGTTAATTGATAGCACAAATTCAAGTTTTCTCTTTTTATAAAAGGAAGATTAGTGTCAGGTGCTTTCTGCTCAATTATTTAGAACAATTGAGTCAAACGGATAATCTCAAATGACAAATATGGTAGACAATTTTTTTTAAATTAAGTTTAGTGAGAGAAGCAGGGAGAGAGGGAGAGAGAGAGAGAGAGAGGACTATCAATGAGTTCCTGTAGGTGCCCTGACCAGGGATCAAACTGGCAACCTCTGTGCTCCAGGATGACACTCTTAAGCAACTGAGCTATCTGACCAGGGCAGTAAACAAAATTTATATTTAGCATTAGAATGTGGTTTTAGAATTATGTGACAGTGTGTACGCCATGTATCTTATTTGAGCTCTGTGGTTTTAAGGTCAGTTGTATAGTCCTTGAGGAAACAGGTATACAACAAAGAAATCATTATGGCATCCACAGTCTGGTGCTAGGGTGGACTATCAAAAAATTGTGAGGAAAGGAATTTATCTTAAAAACACCCAGGCTCTCCTTTTAGTGCCAATTATTTCATTCTAGCTTTACGCTTCTCTCTTTTTGTATGTTTTTCTATTAAGAAATACCCAAAGAATGTACCAACTGAGGAAAGATGTTTAGTCAGGAAAGTTTAGATTAGTCTCAGTTCACATGGCAAGGGATTTTTATGTGGTCAGCTCTGGATGAAACTCCTTTAAGCCATTTTAAGTTTGTATTTATTAATTTTAGTCCGTAAAAAAATAAAAAGTTTCTGAGTTACCAGTGTTTACCATATCACTATTATGCCAACGTTACTCCACTGCCACTTACCTGCACTTCATATTATTATCTTCTTATTCAGAGGCCAGAGAGATATAAGTGATAGCTATCTTTCTTCACAGGCATTCACTCACCTGAAAAGACATGAGCATTGATTTGTTCTACAAACGTTTATTGAGCTCCTGTTAGGTACCAGGCAGAACAGACATAATTTACACATTTAAGGACAGAAAAGACAGATAGTAAGCAGATAAACGTATACCAATACGTTCAGTAGTTAAAAACAAAGGCATGAGAAGATCGAACATAACCATGGAGCCATTTTGTCTCAGGTGCAAAAGGAAGGATGATGAGAAGACATCATTTGGGCAGAGGTTTGATATAAAAGCAATATTTCCATAGAATTCATAAGATTGAGTCAGCGCATGATTCTGTGCTTCAGTTGAGAATGTTTCTACAGCTTTTCAGTAATAGTGATAATGACCGCCTGTTTTCCTAAAATCTTGTAGCAAATGTTACATAGTTAGCATCCAGGCACTTAGAATCATTTTTTACAAAATTTATTATTCAAAATTATGAAAAAAAATCTCCAATTTTGAAATAAAACTTTTGAGTTATTTCATAATTAGCCCACACAACATGCTAGCTGAGAGAAAATTATCCCTGAATTTCAGTGGATAAGAATTGCAGTACCATCTGCTCTCTAACGTAAGACTTGTGATTACAGCTGACAGTAGAAAAGGTGTTAGGCAGTGAGGGTTTATTTTAACTGCCAAGTCTTTCCCTTCTTGTGAGCTTAAAAAGACCCTTTCTTCTTAGAAGAGATTTACAGAGAACAATTATTTTCTCAGAACAGATGTTCTCTCAGGAAGCAACAACAAAAAACAGAAGAAATACTTGGGAGAACTGCATCTTAAGTGTGCTTCTTATATAAGTGATTTATCATTTCCTGTAAGAATGTGGTAGGCCATAGCCAGTCCTGTCTCAGGCTTAATAGTGCAGCAAGAAGTAGAACATTGAAGTCTAGCTTTGCAGAAGGAAATAATTGGCTTACATATTAAAAAATACTCTTTGGAGCTCATACATCTCCTCTTCCCACAGCCTAACGATAAAAGGGAAGTGACCTCTGTTCTTAGATAAATTTACTAACCAAGTTTAGAGCCACTTTATTAAAAAAATAGGTCCCACTAAGCACTAAAACATTTCTTCCCTAAAATTCCTTTGTAGAAACCATACCCCTCAGTATAATTGTATTTGGACAGGGCTTTTAGGAAGTAGTTAAGGTTAAATAAGGTCATAAGGGTGATCGAATAGGATGGGTGGCCTTTTAAGAGGAAGAGAGAAAACTATATAGGGGTCGTGCCAAGGAAAAGCCTTATGAAGATAGAGGGAAGCCAAGAAGAGAGCTCTCACCAGGAACTTGATCAGCCAACACCTTGATCTTGGAGTTCCCGAACTCCAAGACTGAGAAATAAATTTCTGTTGTTTAAGCCAGTCAGCCTGTTGTATCTTGTTATGGTAGCCCCAGTAGACTAACACAGCTCCTGTGAGCTATATACACACAATAACTTCTATCCTTCCCTAGTGTAGCTCCATTTTAAGGCTTTTTGGCTGGTTGGAAGTGAAAGCGAAGAAAAGCCACCTTAGCTAGGTCTAATTCAGCCTTCTTGCCAAACCTTAAACCTGAAGAAGATCATTGAAAGTTGCCCATCTTTAGCATTAAGGCTCTTTTGTTCATTTTATTTTACTTTTTTTAACTAGCTGGCCTATAAACATAAACTTCATTTATAGCATTGGATGCTCAGAGTTCAAGAAGATTTACCCTACCAATATGGTCGAGAACACAATTCCATTGTAAGATGACAACTGATTTAATCAATTCTGTAATACCGTTTAAAAATCTTTACTTACCATTTTTATGACAATAAACCACACTAATTAATACATGAATTAATGTATAGATACAATTTTTACTAATATTTAAATTTTCTTTCACCAATACTTTTTTAATCTAACAGTATAAAACAATTATCAAAGACATTTGCTTCAGAGTCAGTTATACCTAAATTGTCACTTAGAAGCTGTTTTCTTGGAAAAGTCATTTTGTCATTTAAAATCACTGTTTATTTCTTCTATCAAATGAGGTTAACAACATATCTTAGGGCGAGTGCAAGAAACAAAAGAAAAAATAATAATAATAAAGGTTCATTAAGGGAAACTTATTTGCATTATGATTTATTATTATTAAAATAACAAACTGTAATTAACCTCCCTATGGTAAAAAAAAAATAGTTTCAAAGTAGGTATCTAGAGAGAAAATCTAAAAGATTTAATCTACAACATGAAAATTGATCCCAGATAGTTCAAGAGCTGACTATAATGACATGTTTGAAATCGGGCTTTGATAAAATAAGAATTTCTTCTTTTCATCTCGATTTTTAGCCAAGATGTATGTGTTGTTTCTATTTCCTCTAAACTTTGGGGGGAAAAGAAAATATGATACTTAACATATTTTCAAGTACCTCTTTTAAAGATGTTCCCTTGCCCTGGCTGGTTGGCTCAGCGGTAGAGCGTCGGCCTGGTGTGCGGTGGGACCCGGATTCGATTCCCGGCCAGGGCACATAGGAGAAGCGCCCATTTGCTTCTCCACCCCCCCCCCCTCTCTGTCTCTCTCTTTCCCTCCCACAGCCAAGGCTCCATTGGAGCAAAGATGGCCCGGGTGCTGGGGATGGCTCCTTGGCCTCTGCCCCAGGCGCTAGAGTGGCTCTGGTCTTGGCAGAGCGACGCCCCAGAGGGGCAGAGCATTGCCCCTGGTGGGCGTGCCGGGTGGATCCCGGTCGGGCGCATGCGGGAGTCTGTCTGTCTCTCCCCGTTTCCAGCTTCAGAAAAAGAAAAAGAAAAAAAAAAAAAAAAAGATGTTCCCTTGTGTAGGCTTGTTTAATTTATTCATTCAGGAGTTGAGTACTGGGTGAACTTCTGTGTCTTATACCCAGGTGCTCTTCTCTAATATCTTAGGCTTGGGCCAAAACCTAACTTCATATATATATATATGGCTAGAATGATGTGAAAGTATTTACACAGTAGTAATATAATCACGAATGAAGTATAGAGTTTAAGCCAGGAATAGAAAGTATTTAGGCAACTCAATGAATAAAAAATGATAATAATGAGCCCTGGCTGGTGGCTTAACGGATAAAACATCATTCTGGCACCCCAAGGTCACACCTCCATTCTCAGTCAGGGAGCACACAAGAAGCAATCAATGAGTGCACAGTTAAATGGAACAACTAAGTAGAACAGCAAGCTGGTGCTTCTCTCTCTCTAAAAAATAACATCATAATGACCATATTAAAAAGTATAATAGTTATTGGGTTGTACCTGCAGTATTAGCCTACCATAAAAATCCAATATTTATCCTGAACCTCTTTTAATATTGCCTAATCATCTTCTTTAAGTAACAATAAAGGTAATCTTTCAAAGAGAAATGAATTAAAAAGACATAATTAACATATTTAATTATATCTTCCTGAATTGGATTTGGTCTCTAGTCCATAAATCTTATTTAATTTAAGGATGCTTTGGAAAAATCCAAGAGCTAGTCCTGCCTGTCACTTAATAAATCATGTTATTTCCAACATCAATTCTGTATATCTGCTCCAGTGGCGGCCCAATATGGTCAAGATATGGAAACCTAATAGATGAGATACCATTTTTTATTGAATTTATTGGGGTGACATTGGTTAATGCAATTATATCAGTTTTAGGTGCGCAATTCTATAAGAAATCATCTGCATGTTTTACTGTGTATTCACCAGCCCAAGTCAAGTCTCCTCACATCACATTTGTCCCTCCTTTCCCTTCTTTTACCTCCTCCTGCCCCCATTTTCCCTCTGGTAATGACCATACTGTTGTCTCTCTATAAGGTTTTTTGTTTGTTTGTTTGTTTGTTTGAGGTTTTTTTTTTTGCTTAATCCCTTTTTCACCCAGCTACATAACCCCACTCCCCTCTGACAGTGGTCAGTCTATTCTCTGAATCTATGAGTCCATTAGTTTATTGTGTTTATTAGAGATTCCACATATGAGAGAAATCGTATAGTACTTGTCTTTCTCTGACTGGTTTATTTCACTTAGCATAATTATATCCCGGCCCATTCAGACTGTCACAAAAGGTAAGATTTCCTTCTTTTTTTTTTTTTTTTTTTGTATTTTTCTGAAGCTAGAAACGGGGAGAGACAGTCAGACAGACTCCCACATGCTCCCGACCAGGATCCACCCTGCACGCCCACCAGGGGCGACGCTCTGCCCACCAGGGGGCGATGCTCTGCCCCTCCAGGGCGTCGCTCTGTTGTGACCACAGCCACTGTAGCACCTGGGGCAGAGGTCGAGGAGCCATCCCCAGCGCCCGGGCCATCTTTGCTCCAATGGAGCCTCAGCTGCAGGAGGGGAAGAGAGAGACAGAGAGGAAAGAGAGGGGGAGGGGTGGAGAAGCAGATGGGTGCTTCTCCTATGTGCCCTGGCCGGGAATCGAACCTGGGACTTCTGCACGCCAGGCCGACGCTCTACCACTGAGCCAATCGGCCAGGGCCTGATTTCCTTCTTTTTTTAAAGTCAATTAGTCTTCCATTTGTAAATACAGCACAGATTTTTTATCCATCCATCTACTGATGGTCACTTGGGCTGTTTCCAAATCTTGGCTATTATAAATATTTCTGCAATGAACTTAGGGGTGCATATATTCTTTTAAATTAGTATGTCAGGTTTCTTCAGATATATTCCCAGAATTGGAATTGTTGGATCATAAGGCAGTTCCAGTTTTAATTTTGGGGGGGTAACTTCATACTGTTTTCCACAGTGACTGCACCAAATCTGCATTCCCACCAACAGTGCGCAGGGGTTCCTTTTTCTCCACATCTTCATCAACACCTGTTGTTTGTGGATTTATTGATGATAGCCATTCTGACAGGTGTGAGGTGATATCTCATTCTAGTTTTAATTTGCATTTTTCTAATGATTAGTGATGTTGAGCAGCTTCCTTTCATGTATCTATTGGCCATCAGTATGTGCTCTATGTAGAAGTATCTATTCAGGTCCTTTGCCTATTTTTAATTAAATTATTTTTAAAAAATTTAGCGTCATAAATAAATAATCCTGATGCCAAAATATAGCAATGACTCTGTGTTCCAGGAATTTGGGCAGAAGGTAGGCCCCCTAAGGATCAGCCAAATTGAGTGGATGAAAGTAATAAACGCCACGAGAATCACATTAGCCACTGCTGAGCAGAAAATCGGAGTTATTCTTCAAGTTATGTATTTTCCCTTTTCCTGGTTGTCAGGTTTTTGTCTCTCCTGTCTTTCATTGTTACACCATGAATAAAGAAGCAGCCAAAATGTAATTTCTTTCTTTTAGACCTGGCAAAATACTCCTTTTGCTTAGAGATTAATAGTAAAGCTTTTAGGAAGAAAATGTTCAACAATATGTGATAAAGAAAATCTGAATTAAGAAGTTTAAATTATATATGCACCATACTGATCATATATATTATACATAAATGCAATATTTGATTTTCCAGATTAACTTAAAAATGATAAAAATAATGAGAGTATACCCCAAAGTGATAATAGATCATAACTGTCTACTATTTGTGTCATACCTTTTCCAAGATGATGTACTAGAAATCTAATGCTATAATTATAGCCTACTATTGGTTTTTCCATAAACAGTAATACCACCTCTTTACTAGAATTGTTCTATTCAGGTATTCTATTTCACCATGATTCAGTTTTAGTAGGAATTTATCCATTTCTTCTAGGTTATCCAATTTGTTGGCATATAATCGTTCATAATAATCTTAAGATCTTTTGTATTTCTGTGATATCAGTTGTAACATCTCCTCTTTCATTTCTGTATTTATTTGAGTCTTCTCTCTTTTTTTTCTTGGTGAATCTCACTAAAGGCTTGTCAATCTTATTTACCTCTTCAAAGAACCAGCTCTTTGTCTCATTTCGGTATTGTCTTTTATCTCTATTTCATTAATTTCTGCTCTAATCTTTGTTATTTCCTTCCTTCTATTAATTTTAGGTTTTGTTTTTCTTTTTCTAGTTTTTTTTTTTTTTTTTTTTTTTTTACAGGGACAGAGAGAGAGATAGATAGGGACAGACAAACAAGAACGGAGAGAGATGAGAAGCATCAATCATCAGTTTTTCGTTGCGACACCTTAGTTGTTCATTGATTGCTTTCTCATATATGCCTTGACTGCGGGCCTACAGCAGACCGAGTAACCCCTTTCTGGAGCCAGCGACCTTGGGTCCAAGCTGGTGAGCTTTTTGCTCAAGCCAGATGAGCCTGCGCTCAAGCCAGTGGCCTTGGGGTCTCGAACCTGGGTCCTCCACATCCCAGTCCGACGCTCTATCCACTGCGCCACCGCTTTTTCTAGTTCCTTAAGGTGTAAAGTTAAGTTGTTTATTTGAGACTTTTCTTGTTTCTTGATGTAGGCTTTTATTGCTATGAACTTCCCTTTTAGCACTGCCTTTGCTATATTCTGCAGCTTTTGGGATGTTCCATTTCCATTTTCATTTAAATCAATGTATTTTTTATCTTTGATTTCTTCTTTGACTCATTGTTTGTCCAGTGGTATGTTGTTTAATATCTACCTATTTGTGAATTTTTCAGTTTCCTTCATGTAATTAATTTCTCATTTCATATCATACTATTGTAGCTGGAAAAGATGCTTGATATGATTTCAGTCCTCTTAAATTTAAATAAAAGCAAATAAAACATGAGACATATTTTGTGGCCTAACATATGATCTGTCCTGGTAAATGTTCCATGTTTCATGTACACTTGAGAAGAATGTGCAGATGAACTGTTAACGTCTCTGTTCTAATGTGTCGTTTATTGCGAGGTTTCCTTATTGGTTTTCTGTTTGGATGATATAGTCATTGATGTAAGCAGGATATTAAAGCCCAATATCATTTTTGTATATACTGCCTATTTCTCCTTTTAGGTCTATTAATATTTGCTTTACGTATTTTGTTTGTTGGGTATATAAATATTTGTAAATGTTATATCATCTTTGTCAGTATGAAACACCTATCTTTGTCTCTTATTACAGGTTTTGTTTTAAAGTTTATTGTGTATGATATACTGTATTTCCCCATGTATGAGACGTCCTCATGTATAAGACACACCTTAATTTGGGGGCCCGAATTTGAAAAAAAAAATGTATTACATAAAGTTATGGAACTCAAGCTTTATTCATCATAAAATTCATACAACTCATCACTGTCAAAATTCTCATCCATTAAGCTTGTCCTCATCTGTGTCTGATGACGAATCATTGTCTTCAACAATGAGAGCAAAAACAAGCGCGAAAATGCAGTAACTGCATGTAAAAAAATCTACAACCACTGTATAAGATGCAGCCAGTTTTTAGAGCTCAAATTTTTCGAAAAGGGGTACGTCTTATACATGGGTAAATATGGTAAATATGGCTACTCCAGCCTATTTTTTTTTTCATAAAATCTCGTTTTTTGTTTTTTACTTTCAGTCTCTTTGTGTCCTTACATCTAAAGTGAGTCTTTTGTAGGCAGCTTGTAGATGGGACTGGCTTTTTCATCCACTCGGTCACCTTTTCTTTTGATTGAAACATTTAGCCCATTTAAAGTATTTATTGATAGGTATGTGCTTATTACCATTTTGTTAATTGTTTACTAGCTGTTTTTGTAGTTTCTTTTTTTTTCTGTTGCTTTTTGTGGTTTGATGACATTTTTAGTGGTATATTTTTATTTCTTTGTCTTTATCTTTGGTGTTTTCAGTATAGGTTTTTGCTTTGCTATAGGTATATATTGCTATATGGAAATTTCATGGTAATCACAAAGGAAATACATTTATTTTACCTAATTATCAATACTTATTTTCTTATCCCACCTTTCTTTAGTCATTTCTCCTACACTCTTGATATCTCTTTTGATTGGATTTCAGCAGTTACCCTTGTCTTCCTCCTTTGATTTGGAAAAGACCTGTCACTTAAACAAAATTTTATAAATATGAAACATACTCCATTCATGTTATTTTTTTTTCAAATTTTTGTCTAGACAAATTTTTAATTGAAATATTTTATACCTCAAGAAAAGTGGAATAAGCAAAACAAAGGATACAATTAGAAAATAATATATGGAGGGATGGCCATTCCATCACCTTTGTTTCTAATCAACTCAATTTTGGTGGGATTTGTAGAAATAAATAAAACGCATGGCTATATCCAGAGGTCCACACAGCAATCTAATTTTAGTTTACAAAGCTTATCCTAATTTATTTATCAAGTATTACTTCTCAGTAATTATTTTAGTATTGACAGTAGAATTCTGAATATTATACAAAAAGTCAACACTGAAAATGGAAAATGCTTTAGTTATAGAGAAAATAAACATATAAGAAAATATATAAGTGATAATAAGTGCTATTCAAAAAACAAAACAACGCATTGCTGGTAGAAATGTAAAATTATGCAGCTGCTTTAGAAAACAGTCTGGCAGCTCCTGAAATGATTACACAGAATTATCATCTGACCTAACAATTCGATTCCTAGGAATATATCCCAAGAGTAATAAAAACATATGTTCACACAAAAACATATTTTTAGCACAGATGTTTATAGCAGCATTATTCATTACTCATAATATTAAAAAGAAAATAGAAAAAGTACATTGGTTCATAAACTAAAAAAATGGATAAATTGTATATCTATACAATAGAACTTTTGAGCAATAAAAGGAAATGAGGTACTATATATGCTGCAGCATAGATATACCTTGAAAACAGTATACCAAGTGAAAGAAGCCTGACACAAAAGGTCATATATTATAGTATTCTACTTATATGAAATGTCTATAATTTGGCAATATAGAGAGACAGAAAGTAAATTAATGGTTTCCTAGGGATGTCAACATTGGGAAATTGTGTGGGAGGCAGGAATGTGTAAAGGGTGGGGTATTTCCTTATGAGTAATAAAATGTTCTACAAATTGATTGTGGCAATGTTTGTATAGCTCTGTGATGGCCATACTAATAGCTATTGAATTATTGAAAACTCAAAATTAAAAATTTGTGCTCATCAAAAGATACTTATATAAAAATAAAAAGGTAAGCCAAAGAACTAGATAAAAATCTTTATGATATGTGTTTGTCAAAGAACTAATTCATAATATATAAAGACCTCCTATAACTCAATAATGAAAAGATTTTAAAACCTTTGGGGGAAATGCCAGGTTACTGGGATGGAGAATGACAGAGGAACTAACTGGTGGTGATTTTTTAAAAAACATGGTCCTCAAAGATCTTTCAGAAGAGAGGATATCTGACAAGGGTTCTGACAAAAATGAGGAGTCTGCCATTCTAATAGCTTGTAGAAGAGTGTTCCCACAACAGGAAATATAAATTTCAAAGTACTAAATCTAGAATGGGTATGGTTTCTTCAAGAGTTAGCAGTTTTAATGGAGCTACAAATCAGGAGGAAGTGCTCAGAAAGCTGAGTAATTTTGGAAAAGACTGACAGGTAGTCAAGTTGAAAGGAGAGCTATGAATAACTTAATGGACCCCCCTTTCCTTGGTGAAATAATCTTGCCTTGTGATGATGGTGATACACCAAAAATGTCTCCCAGCTCCTGCGTATCACTTTCACTGCTCTTTCACAGGTCCACTTATAATGGCTACTGCACTTGGTCCAGAACTGAATTTATCCCTAGTATGCACAATAATCAGTACTTATATTAATTTATCTAGTTGTATGACTAGCACAATGATTCATTTTGGATATATTTTATCTAAAGGTTAAAAATTGATCTGCAAATTAGCATTAAAGTAAATAAAAAATGTAAATTATACAACAGAACTATAAATTATTCTGCAAAGGGTGTAAAATGTTCACATGCATACATTTTTAGAATCAGAAAAGAATTTAAGAAAAATTTAGCCCAAGTCACACATTTTATAAAACTGGTTCAGAAACAAATTTATTTCCAAAAGTTATTTAACAGGTTGATGACAGTGTAAGCTTAGATTTTTCCACTTATTTTTCCAATATATAAATAGAATTTTATTCAAGTTAAATAATTTAATGTATATTTGTTGTTCACTACTATATGTCAGATATTTATAAAACTATCTTGATAATTTATCTAGGCACTTAAAATTGCATTTTTATTTAACTCAATAGGTTGAGTGTAAAATTCTTAAGGGTCAGGCTTTGTTCAGATAATTAAATCTCCCTTAGTATCTGACATATTATTATGCACAACCAAGTTACTAACATAATACATCCATATAATATACTCTTGCTTACATAACTTCTGGTGAAAAATTATGAGTCAAAGGGGACTTAGCCAGAAACTTTGAAGCAACCCAAGAACCACTATGACCACCTACTTACCATGGCACAAAATTACTCTTGGTTTTAAAAAGAAAATAATGGGAAAATCTATTTTTACTTAGATGTTTGAAGAAGATATTAACAAGTCTAACTGGTTCTCTGGAGGAGATAAATTTAAATAAATGCCTAGAGCATTTTTGACTGAACTGTCACAATATACCTTGCTTGATAGTTCACACATAACAAATGGCTTTTTAAAACTACTAAGAGAGAGAGGTGGAGAGGCAGAGACAGACTCCCACATGTGCTCCAACCAGGATCTACCCAGCAAGCCCCATACAAGGTGATGCTCTACCCATCTGGGGCCACTGCTCTGTTGCTCAGCAACTGAGCTATTTTAGCACCTGAGGCAAGGCCATAGAGCCATCCTCAGTGCCTGGGCCAACTTTGCTTGAACAATTTGAGCCATGGCTGCAGGAGGGGAAGAAAGAGAGATATAAGGGGGAGGAGTAAATGGTCGCTTTCGTGTGTGCCCTGATCAGGAATCAAACCTGGGTCTTCCATACGCTGGGCTGATGCTCCAGCTGAGCCAACTGGTCGGGGCATAAATGGCTTTTGAAGGAGATGTTTGAAAGAAACCAGGTGCAAAATTGCACCCACTGCAAGTTTAACTAATTAAGATCCCTGGCATTATTCATGTGCCTGACCACTGATTTATTGCCAGTCTCATGCTGTCCATAAACTTCATTAGGCTCGCTTCAGTGTTAGAAAAGTTTAAATAAATGATAACAATTGGATCGTTGAACAGTAAATAAATTTAGAAGAAAAAATGCAAAATAATATTTTTGCAAGTACCTTCACAAATGATGCTATAGTTATCTCGTGGAGGGGGACAATCAAATGGAAGTTGAGTAAAAAATTATGATTCTGTTGGTTAAAAAAAACTGTGGTAAATAACTTTGAAAGCAGGAAAATGTAAGTCAAACAAGGACGAAAATATTTGAATTATACTTTTAAACTGATGGATGCTGAGATATTGACCTACTGGTTACACACTAGCATATTTTCTTTGTATTTTTTATTTTTTTGTATTTTTCTGAAGCTGGAAATGGGAAGAGACAGTCAGACTCCCGCATGCGCCCGACCGGGATCCACCCGGCACGCCCACCAGGAGCGATGCTCTGCCCCTCCGGGGCATCGCTCTGCCGCGACCAGAGCCACTCTAGCGCCTGGGGCGGAGGCCAAGGAGCCATCCCCAGCGCCCGGGCCATCTTTGCTCCAATGGAGCCTTGGCTGCGGGAGGGGAAGAGAGAGACAGAGAGGAAGGAGGGGGCGGGTGGAGAAGCAAATGGGCGCTTCTCCTATGTGCCCTGGCCGGGAATCGAACCCAGGTCCCCCGCACGCCAGGCCGACGCTCTACCGCTGAGCCAACCGGCCAGGGCCCCCAAGTCAGCATATTTTCAAGCGGATCATCATGATGTGATGTAACACCAAAAGAACAAGAACAAAAATACCCAGGTGTGCTGTGAATCATCCCCATCACTGTCTAGTGCAAGAGTAACCACCGGTTCCCGACGGTATTCAGCTCCCTGACTCCAGCCACTCCTGAGATCAAGCTTCAAGCCTGCCTTTCCAGTCCTCTTGTTCCACTTTCTCTAGAATGAATGAGTTAATGACCTTTTGTCCCAAACTGTCCTAGCTAGCTTCTGATTCTTGCAATCAAGGAAAGTCTAAAAATACTAACAATTGGACAATACTCTAGACGACCATGTTTAAAGAAAGTATCTTGATGGATTTAGATCGCAAGTTCTCATCATGTTCTCCAGTGGGCACCCAATCTCAGCCTGCTCTCTAAGTCGTGGGGTAGAAAAACGCGCCCGATTTTACACTCCAAGTGTAACCGGGTTGTCTAACTCAAAGAACCCAATGGAACCAGAAGAGTCACTGAAAAATATTTTGAAAAATAATACAAAGATTAGAAGTTTAGTTGATAGACTCTTCAAAAAGTATTTATGTGCACGGACATATACACATATATAGATTTGTGGAGTCTAGTAGTTTATGGTGTGACTTAGAGGGTATATATCACTGCTACACTAAAAATCAAGTGTCTTAACTTTTCCAAAGTGTGAGAAAATAGGGTGTACATTTATTAGTGATTTTAACAAAGCTTAGAGCAAAGTGGCATTTATTACTTATAAAATGCTACCCACACCGTAATGGTGTATCTTGTAGCTATATTCAAGATACACTAAACAGAGAATTCTCTAACTTGTTTTTGATGGAATATCTGTTCCTGCATTTGTGAATGTTTGCTGGTAAGAGTTCTCCTTCCTTCCTGACTGAGGCAGTATCAGTGGCTGACATGTGCACATAATCCTTCCTTTTTCTCTTCCCATAATGCTACATGAACATTTCATATTTCCTTTCACCTTTGAAACCAAAGACGAAATGGCCCTTTTAAAATAAATTAAATATGCTTTTTCATTAATTTTTGCTAGGGATCTTGAAATAATTTTGAAACAGGAAACATCACTCTTCTGCTGAAATCTGTTTCCCTTACAGTGTAAATGTGTTAGTTTATCACTTAATGTCACTTCTCTGTGAAATGCTTCTGAATCAGAGAACTCCCCAAACTGAAGGTGGGAGAGCTGGGATAAAGGGCTGGCTAGAATGTTAGCTATTTCTCTTTTCAGCAGCTCTGTTTGCTATTTCATAGAAAGCCAGTTAGAAGTTGATTATAAACACTGAAATATATTGTACTTTTAAAAATATTTTATTGATTGATTTTAGAGAGACAGAGACATGAACATAGATCTATTCCCATATGTGCCCTGACCAGGGATTGAACCAGCAACCATGTGATTTGGAACAGTCCTATAACCAATTGAGCTATCCAGCCAGGGCAGAAATATTATTTAAAGAAGACAAAGATGAAAATGTGTGGTTTTTTTTTTAAAGAAGGACCAGAGCAAGGAGAAAGGCAGATAAGGAATTGAAATTGGCATTAATAAAGTAATAGAAAAATGCAAGGAAAATTAAAATATAATTATTACTGACTGAGAAAGAACAGCTTTGAGAAAGATGTGGCAAATAGAATTGCATATGAATACAGATATTAAGACATACTTAGCCATGTTGATCAGCAATTACCCATGTCTCTCAATTATTTCCATTTGAATTTGTATTTTCAAGGTTGAAATATGACCTGTATACTTGATTTGAATATTATTAGATATATTAACTGAATTTGTGTGTCATGGAATTTGTGGACAGAGATATATAAGAATACCCATGAGATGTCAAAAACTTATATTTGGAGGCATGCATCTGATTCTTACTAGTCTATTGACAATTCCACATTAACATGTTATTTATTAGAAATATTTGGGTTCTGTATTTCAGAGATAATTATACAATGAAGAAGAAACAGATTTTTTGGGCTTCTGTATTCCTGCTTCTTAGTTGTGCTTCTGTTGCTCTCAATGCTGATCTTGAGGAAGATGAGGACTACACAGACACTACAGGTAAAATGTTAGAAGCATTCTTCTTTTGAAGCTAGTCAAAGCTCTCCATTTTAATCCAAAATTTTGCTATCGCTTTTCTCCATTGAGTAGGAAAAATTGTCATCAAGCTGACATTTCTCTTAGGTTATATCTTCTCTGTAATGTGATGCATCAAACAAACAAAACCTTAGTCCACAAAAAGAAGTCACATTAGCAAGAAAGGCATTTTTTTCAAGTTATAATATTAAACACTGAGTTATCTCCAGAAAATTGTGAGGAGCAATATGCTCTACAAACAACTCTCTGAACTTTGGCTGTGAAAAGTGAGAAGGAAAAGGAAACCACAGATAACTGAGGTTTCAGCCATTCTCTCTTTGCCTTTATTCCTCAAATAAGAAATTCCCAGATGAGTCCAATGTGACCATGTAATCCAGGGGTCCCCAAACTTTTTACACAGAGGGCCAGTTCACTGTCCCTCAGACCATTGGAGGGCCGGACTATAAAAAAAACTATAAACAAATCCCTATGCACACTGCACATATCTTATTTTAAAGTAAAAAAAAAAACGGGAACAAATATAACATTTAAAATAAAGAACAAGTAAATTTAAATCAACAAACTGACCAGTATTTCAATGGGAACTATGCTCCTCTCACTGACCACCAATGAAAGAGGTGCCCCTTCTGGAAGTGCGGTGGGGGGGCGGATAAATGGCCTCAGGGGGCCACATGTGGCCCCGCGGACCGTAGTTTGGGGACCCCTGATCTAATCAGTCAGGGCACCAAGAGCTCTGGCCAGTAGAAGTCAGTTCTAGTCCCATAGAGCTCTGTGTCCAAAAATAGAATATTAACAATAGAACAAATAAAAGATTGTACAGTGATTATTATTATAGATTTCTTTAAAGTAATATTTTGTGGTAAATTAGTAAATTGATAGAAATCTCAAGTCATTCGTAATAGTGAAAGATTATGAAAAAAGTGATAGCTTGTATTTGGGTGTATGTTTACAAAATACAAAATATTTTCATACATACATTCTTATTTCATATCTTCACACTTGTTTCAAGTGCCTTTGTTTAATGTACATTCCTTGGATAATGATTGAATTATACATGTGCCTGAAACTGTGGTAGGGTCCAGGGAAGCAGTGCCGACTGACCCCAGCTCCCAAGAATCTCAGTTTCACATGGGAGACTACAGGGTAGACAGGTTATTTCAATATAATATATTAAATGGAGCATCGTCCCGAAGCAGAGAGGTTGCCAGTGCGATCTCTAGTCAGGGCACATAGAGGAACAGAGCTATGCTCCTGTCTTATTCTCTCTCTCTCTCTCTCCCTTCCTCTCCCCTTCTCTCCCTCTAAAATTAATAAACAAAAATAAATAAAATTTTAAATAAAGTGATGGAGGCATGCACAGGGTATTGTTGTTGCTACAAAGAGGAAGGGAACTTACCTAACCTTGGTAATCTGAGGGCTGGGCAGAAGGAAGTGACCAAGTGGTACATGCTACATCACTCTAGCCTGCAGTAAAAAATGAGGCACTTTTCATGGATCTAAAGACCTGCGCCAGCTGGACCAACAGCTTGCAGCCGGGCCACCTATGCAGGCCCCTGGCCCACATTAGATGAATCTGGCTAACCAGTAGGTAAAAGACAAACCTAGCTAGAGACAACAGGGTCAGTCACATCCTACCCAGAAATAAAAAATAAAAGTATTGTAATCGCCACCAAATATATATCTGTGCGAATATAAATAAAAATAAAAAGGAGTGGCTCAAGTTCTAATATTTGGGAGGTTGGGTAGAGAAGAATATGGATAGTAAAATAATTCCTCACAGTGAAAAATCAGGCAACCTCATCTTGAGAATTGGAAGATGAATGGGTGCAAATATTATCAATAATTCAGTTATATTGAGAAAATACATGACTGTTAACCGGAAGGTTCCTGAATTTGTTGCTTCTAAAGTCAGCCAAGAAACCAGAATTAGCCTATCACTAATTAAACCAAAGTTTAAAATTTCTGGATAAACCCAGACCAAACCCAGCCGGATAAGAAGACACTTTGATTTTAAAGCTAGACTTAAAGACCACTTAGCTGACTAGCTGTGCAGTCTTATCCAGTTTGAGCTGTTTTGTTTTTAATTAATCATGTGATAGCACGATCCCACACCTGAATCAATTTAATTTTAGAGACGCCATTTATCACATTATGCCAAGGCCATGCCATCATTTTATAGAATTACATTATTTAATTAAAATAGTGTACTCTCATTTTATAGAAAAACATACAAGATTTTACTTCTACCACAAGGCAGTCGTAGACTATTTTTAAAAAGATTTTATTTATTGATTTTAGAGAGTGGAGAGAGAGAGAGAGAGAAAGAGGGGGGCAGAGGAGCAGGAAGCATCAGCTCATAATTGCTTCTTCTATGCCCCTGGGCAAGCCCAGGGTTTAGAACCAGTGACCTCAGCACTCCACGTGGCACCCCACCCACGTGACCTCAGCACTCCAGGTGGCACCCCACCCACGTGACTTCAGCGCTCCGGGGCACCCCACCCACTGTGCCGTCACAGGTCAGTACGGCAATAGTTTACTATTTTTAATCAGTCTAACCTGCAGTGAGGATGAAATAAAATAAACTTCTCAAACATAAAAAAATGATAATAATAAAAACAATGGCGATAGTTTTTTGTTTTTGTTTTGTTTTTTTATTTTTAATTCCTTGGGACTGGTAGAGAGAAAATTAGCAGGCAGCATTTAGAGAAAGACAGGTTATCTCTTTCTTATAAGATGTAGATGGAGAATCTGACCGACCTAAACTCAAAATAGCTTTGTAAAATTAGACGTGTTATGCAAACTCTCACTCTCAGTGTCCTAACCTACAAATAAGTGATAAATACCTTGTTTGTGTAGTTGTTAATACCAACTGCAAAAAGCATCTGACTTTATCTAACACGGAGAAGTCAAAGCACTCTATATTCTTCCCTTCCAGAAATCTTTTTGTCAGGAAGTGGAGCAACATGTTGATTCCTAGTAGGTTGCCTTAAGTTCTAGGTTCCCAAACAAGTCCCAGGAGAGTGAAGATTCCAACAAAGATGCTACATGTCTCCAAATGTTATCATGAACTTCCATCCAACATCCCAGGACAGCGGGAGGGAAGAGTAAGATTATAATCCTCCGATGGTGAGACATAAAATACAAGAAATCGATGACAAAAAATCGCTAAATATAAACCATATTTGTATTTATCTGGCTGCATTGTATTAAATTCCTATGACATTGCCCTAGATGTGTTTCCCAGTCTCATTGCCTATGATCAATCCTTGGTACTGTCAACACTTTCTTCAAATCTCAGTTTTGCAACTCAAGTATTCCTGACTTCTTCAGACAAGTGTAAGCATCTCATTATACACTTGCACAGCACTCTGAACTTCTTGAATATTTATCTAAGTAAATCTTTAGTGTCCGCATGACCATGAAAAGGAGGACTGCAGCCACATAATATACTTACCACTATTGTAGCTGCTGGGACAGCACAGTGTCTGACACATGATCGATGATCGATACAAGATTGTTGACTTTCAAAAAAGTTTATCCAAAGTTAGAAAGGAAAACAATATGGATTTCCATCTCTCTCTTTATTTATTTATTTATTTTTTGCATTTTTCTGAAGTTGGAAATGGGGAGGCAGTCAGACAGCCTCCCGCATGTGCCCGACCGGGATCCACATGGCACACCCACCAGGGGGCGATGCTCTGCCCCTCTGGGGCGTTGCTCTGTTGCATCCAGAGCCATTCTAGCGCCTGAGGCAGAGGCCACAGAGCCATCCTCAGTGCCCAGGACATCTTTGCTCCAATGGAGCCTTGGCTGCGGGAGGGGAAGAGAGAGACAGAGAGGGAGGAGAGGGGTAGGGGTGGAGAAGCAGATGGGCACTTCTCCTGTGTGTCCTGGCCGGGAATCGAACCCAAGACTCCTGCACGCCAGGCCAACGCTCTACCACTGAGCCAACCGGCTAGGGCCAATTTCCATCTCTTTTGAGTGGAATGGCATGGTACTGTGTCTACTTCCCCATGTCAAGGACACTGTATTCAAGTGTGGATAGTAAGTTCATTGCACATAGTTTCAGGATTTGAGCAAGAAAAATACATTAAGATGTGAATGTACATATGAATAATTAGGTAATGATTAATAAAATAGTTAATAAAGGTTCATTCTTAGTGTTTTCCTTAGGAAAATAGCATAAAATCATTATCTACTTTCATCATTGGAAAGCCTTTTTTAGTCTCCATAAAATGAATTTTAGAAAAAAAAAATGATTGAGTGGAAATTATATACTTAAGTTTTTATGCTTTACCTATGTGCCAATTTATAAATGTCAGTCACACAGATCTATGACAATATCACTCAGTTATCAAGAATGTGTGAAATGTCTGCTATAAAACTACATGGGGAACAATTATAGGGCATGAATTGAGCAATTAATTTCTTCAGTGCTATTTTATAATTTATAAAATGAAGATAATGTCCAACTCAGAAGTTTGTTGTGATAATTAAATGATATCATTACAAAATGTGCAGCATAGTATTTATTCAGAATATTAGCTTATTATTACTAGCATTAGGCTGTATTTTCATTTTTTTGTGGTGCACTGCTGCTATCTGGTGGCACAGTGACTAAATAGCAGCTTAAACTTGGGATGAGTATTTCCATAACAGAAAATTTAAAGTAAAAGATGATGATAAGGACTATCAAATATATTAAGAGTAAAAAGTAGAGGTATTATCAATTAGAACAAAATTCAAATAAATTAATTTATAATACATAGGTTTTTTTACTTAAAATTAATTCTTTGTTAATATTATTAGACTTGATAAAAATCAAGTCTGAGAATTTTAGATGAGTTTTCTGTATGTACAAATCCCTCCTCTCCAATATAAGAAATTTTCTGTGACAAAGTGACTGAATATTTAGAGAAAATAATTATAACTCGAGGTCAAAAGAATTGACTCATTCTATTTTAAAACAAGCATTGTTGTTTCAATGTTGTTAAAAAAATAATCAAGATAAGTAAAAAGAATTTACCCTGAGATAGACAGACAGGTAGGTAGATAGATAGATAGATAGATAGATAGATAGATAGATAGAGAGATAGAGATAGATAAAACACCTGAATGTTCATAATTAGGGAATGGTTTACTCTAGCATGGTATGGTATATACATATATATAAATATGAATACACGCTTATTTTTAAAGGGTTGTTTTGTGTGTAAAAAGTGATACAATTGAGGATTGGGAGGAGCACTCAAAGAATTGTCTATTAATAACTGCCCTTAAAAATGACTGAATTAAAAAGGAGGTCTCTGCTTATTTGTAAGTTCAACACATCAGTTACCTTACAATTACTACTCAATTGTATGTTAGTCAGCTGGTATAGAAGTAAGCAATAACAAGAGTCTAGAAAAATTATTCTATAATTATTTTACTAATCAACTATTAAAGTTTAGTCATTAATAAAACCTGTCTCATTTGGTGGGTTTATAAACTTTACCTTTTTGATAGCTATGAATAACTTTTTATGGTTTCCTGTATCAGCCTGGTTTATTGTAGTTTTCCTTAAAGTTAGGATATATTTAAAAGGAAATAAAAAGGAAACAAATACATTACTACAATGTTGACGAAGGATTATATGTTATAGCTTTTATTTTTACTTCCTAGATGCTGAGTTACCACCACTGAAACTTGTAAATCCATTTTGCGCATATAAAGCGGATAATGGCCCATGCAGAGCAATGCTGAGGAGATTTTACTTCAACATTCTCACTCAACAGTGTGAAGAATTTATGTATGGGGGGTGTGAAGGAAATGAGAATCGATTTATAAGTCTGGAAGAGTGCAAAGAAAAGTGTACAATAGGTAAGTTTCTGGGGACAGAGCTTTTTAGGGTTTCTTTTATATTTTTTCACATTTTCAGCATTTGTGTTCACTTTTTATATTTTTTTCATATCCGTCAGTATAAAATATAGTAAGTCCCATTTATTGTCCTATCATCTCCACCATAACAAAGATGGAAGAAAAACATTGAAGTTGGCAGAAAAGGTTTTTATACCTGCCATGAAGTGAGTGTAATTTAGCAGCTAGGAGCTGGCAGGAAAGACTTTGTTAGTCACATTGACTTAGACTTTACCAATACAGTGATCTCATGGCTGTCCCCATTTAAGATAATAAATCTGAGAATCCACTTTGAGGCTGTCACGAGCTACTAATTAGAAAATTCTGAGATGCACTGGAGAGCAGAAATACATGTATAAAGTTAAATCGTTCTCTTTGAAACCTTAGAATACTATAGAAAAGAAATACCATTCATGCTGATCCATGTGGACTTCACTGAACCGAACTTTTCATATTGTTACTCTGTAATAAGGTTTGAAAGCACATCATATTGTCATTAAATTTTGTTGAATCTTTATTCTGCTTTAATCCCATTAAAATATGTATTTTTGCAAATTGTACACATTGCAATATTGTATGTAGTTGTATTTCTTTTCATTGAGATAAATTCTAAATAATTACTGGTCAAAATTTAGAATGTTTTTATTTCAGCTTTATTTTTTTGAATTCTAAACTCTGAAAGATGGAATAATCTTAGTTGTCTTGACTTCTCCAGTTTCTAAGCCCAAAGTCCCCCGTGGCATGTTCTTAGAGCTAGCTCCACTACTAGGTAGAATAGGGTACTACTGAGATGGTATGCTTAGTTAGTAACACAAGGTGTCCTGCTTTTGCCAAGCAGGCAGCTCTGCATTTTCACACTCATAACACTTTCAGAAACAGTTTTTGCAAAACAGTATTGACATCTTGATGATATTGACCTGTGGGAAAATCTCAACAAAGTAAAAAGAGAACTTTTCTCCTCTCTGACTCTGTTGAGATGCTTTGATATATAGTCCAGAGCTGACAGAAAAGAATTGATGTGAATACATTTCTTTGACCTCGAAGCACTTACTTTGACCTCAGAGCACTTACTTTGCTACTTCTTACTCATTTATGTGCTAGAAATGTTACTAAGACAGAATAGGCAGTTCAGTGCTCTTCTGTGGTACCTTTAGTTTTTATGATTGCCCAGGCATTTTCCATTCATTACAGATTTCTAGAAGCCATTCTCTTCCAAACGGCATGCTGGTGCATTTCAGTAACAGTTCTAGCTGGTGTGTTTCAACCAGTTAAGGGTGAGAAGCCTAAGCATAGCACGGTGGCATCCCTGGTAGAGGACATGGGGACTAGAAATTGGTATGCTGAGGTGCTGGGTTTTTAGGAACATTATGTAGGAGAGAATGGACTTATGTAGGGAAGAATTACAAAAATATGGTTAGCAAGCCTTTCGAGTTTCTCACTAAATAATAAAGCTCCATCCCTCTAGAAATTTTATGAATTTGAGAAAATAATTATCAGGGATGTTGTATTTGCTTTTTAGAATTTTTAACTTCTATTTCCTTTTTATTGAATTTATTGGGTGATACTGGTTAACAAATGATATAGGTTTCAAGTGCACAATTCTACAACACATCATCTGTACACTGTATTGTGTGTTCACCACCCCCACTCAAGTCTCTGTCCATCACCATTTATTTTCCCCTACACCCTCTCTGACCTCCTCCCAACCTACCACGCAACAATCACCACACTGCTGTCCGTGTCCATGAAGGTCTTTTCTTTTTATCAAGGAATTCCATGTGAAACAATTTCCGGAGCGCTCACATGACTGAGAGAAATTTAGCATTTAATTTTGGAGTAGGACTCAATTTGTTCGAAAAGACTACTTTGGACTTGATGTAAGAAACCTTGAAGCAAACCTAAAAAGATCCAGCTGATCTACAAGTAATTTAACTATGGGCCAAAAAGCACTTCCACATTCTTTAATGAAGACAATAAAATCCAGTAGCCAACAGCATGATATTAAAACATATTCACAATCTCCCCTAAATACTAAACATTCAAAAGAAGCAAATTCTGATCCATAACTGGGAAAAAAAAATCACTCAGTTCAAACAGGCATAGATATGACAGAGTGATGAAATAAGTAGACAAAAACTTTAAAATAGCTATTATAAATATGCTAAAGGATTAAAAGAAAACATGAACATAATAAGAAAATGGAATATATAAAAGAAAAGTAAATGGAAATAATAAACTTGAAATATACAATATATAAAATAAGAAATTAACCAGATCTATTTAGAGCAGAGTAAACAAGAAAAGATCAGTAAACTTAAAGATAGAGCAATAGAATATATTTAAAAATGAGGCATGAAAGCTAAACAAACAAAAAAGAATATAGCCCAGTAACACATGACACAATATCACGATCCATCACAGTGTGTAATTGGTGTCCTGGAGGAGGGGGCAGCAGAAATATGTGACCAAATAGTGGCAAAAACTTATCCACAGTTGATGAAAATTGTAATTTTAAAAACAAAAGCCTTGACAAATTAAACACACACACAAAGGAAAACCACACAAATGCATAAAATGATCAAATCACTGAAAATCAGGGATAAAAAGTAAATCTTAAAAGGGTCTAGAAAATGATATATTAGATATAAGGAAGCCAAGATCAAAGAATCACCAATTTCTCATCAAGAAACAATTCATAGGGGAAGAAAATGAAACATTTAAATGCTGGAGGGAGAAAACAAACTGCCAATAACCAATATAGATCTATTTAAAATACCATTAAAATGGAGATGAAATAAACATTTTATTTTTTAATTTTTATTTTTTTATATTTTATTTAGAAAATTAAATTTAATGGGGTGGCATTGATCAATAAAAGTACATAGGTTTTGGATAAATATTTCTATAGCATTGAACTGTTGATTGTGTTGTATACCCATCACCAAAAGTCGAAATCATCAATATCTGAGAAAATTTATTGCTAGCAGACCTGCACTGTAAGGACTATTAAAGCATTTGGAACTCAAGCACATAAGAAAAGAGAGGGAAAATAGGAAGTTACTGTGTAAGGTTCTGGATAATCTAGGTGAAAGTGGTATTAATCATTTAAAGGTTGGCTGTCATGAATTAAGGATGAATATTACAAGCACTAGAACACCTAGTTAAAAAACAAAACAAGGAGATACAATAAATAAATCAACAGTGAGCAAGGGGTCATTGGCTCAGCTTGAGTCCCTCCTCCCCCCACCATCACCAAGGCACTTATGAGAAGAAATCATTGAACAACTAAAGTGATGCAACTGCAAATTGATGCTCCTCATCTCTCTCCTTCCTCTCTCCCTGTCTTTCTCAAATAAAAAAATAATGTCATTAAGGTACTCAGTCCTCAAGACAGGCAAGAGGAAGACTGGAACAAAGAACAGATGTAAAGTGAAAAACAAACAACTAGGGATTCATAATGAACCATAATGCTAATAGCATTTCTATTTAATGGTGTAATCATTCCTGTTTAAAAGTTATATGTAAACAATATAAAAAATAAATCAACTAACTATAGGAGCTAGTTTAAAAGACATGGAAACATAAAGAGTGAAGGGATGAGGAAAGGTATACTATGCAAGCACTAACCATAAGAATGATAAGGGCCCTGGCTGGTTGGCTCAGCGGTAGAGTGTGTGCCAGAGTGTGGAAGTCCCAGGTTCAATTCTGGTCAGGGCACACAAGAAAAGCAACCATTTGTTTTTTCACTCCTCCTTCCCTCCCCCTCCTGCAGCCATGGCTTGGTTTGGGCAAGTTGGCACCGGGTGCTGAGGATGGCTCCATGACCTCTCCTTGAGAACTAAAAATAGCTCGGTTGCCAAGCAATGGAGCAGCGGCCCCAAATGGGCAGAGCATTACCTGGTAGGGGGCTTGCCAGGTGGATCCCAGTGGTGGCTCATGCGGAGTCTGCCTCTCGGCTTCCCCAGCTCTCACTTGATAAAAAAAAGAATGTGGGCCAATTAATCAAAAAGGCATAATAATCCTCAATGTCTATATGTATATGCCTCACTACAGAACTTCAAAATTTTCAAAGATGAAATGGACAGAACTTGAAGGAAAATTAAATAATTCCTCAATTTAGGTTAGATATTTCAACACATACTTTTTAGATTAATAGAACAAGTATACAGAAAATCAGTATGGATATGGATACAGAAAACTTGAACAAAATCCAACAACTTGACATAATTGACAATTACAGAACATTATTTTCTAACAGCAGTAGGTTATATACCTTCTTTTTGAGCATACATGATGGACCTTATGCAGAACCAGATTTTCTTAAGGAAATTTAAAACTATAATCATACACAGTATTTCTCTAACAAAAGGGAATTAAATTAAAATGAACAATAGAAAAGTACCTTATAAACCCCAAATATTTGGAATATAAAAAATATTGTCAGCTGAATGATGTACTTTTAAAATCAACAATAGCGATTAAGCTAGGTAGATCTGAAAGATAGAGATAAGGAGAGAAAAGAACGGAAGTGACCAATACCAGAATAAAAGCATAGATATGGATCCTACAAACTTAAAAAAGATAAGAGATTATTAACAAATCAGTATCAATACCTTTAAAAACTTGAATAAATCAGTGAATTCTTGAAAGCTATTCTTCAAAATATAATTTAAAAAATAGAATAGCTGAAACCTCTCTATATATTACATAAATTAGTGAATAAAAAACTTCCAACAAAGAATACTGCATGATTTTATTGGTAAATTCTGTAGAACATTTAAGATCGCAATAACACAAATCCAATACAAACTTTTTCAGAAAATTAAAAAGGAGGTGACACTTACACATTATGATATAAAGTCAACATCACCTTAATTTCACACTAAAGACAATTCATGAAAGAAAACCAAAGACTCAATTTTTCTCATAAATATAATCACAAAAATGTCTAAAATTAATAGCAAATCAAACTTAAGACAGTATAAACATAAAAAAGTATGATTTATGCAAGACATGTATGATTGAGTAAATAAGAAAAATTTATTCTCTATGTTCACCAATTAAGGGAGAAAAAACAAACTATGTAGAAAAAGCAACTAAAATAATTAAATGGCAATTAATAGTAAAATATCCTCAACTTGATAAAGGGTATCTATTAAAAATCATCTGTCAATTTCATACAAATAATGAAAGAATGAATACTTTTCATTTATGATTGGAAATCAGATAAAGGATATTCACTCACTACTTCTTTTACACCTTGCATAGGAGATCCAAACTAGTTCTTTAAGGCAAAAAAAGAAAAATAAATAGGTACACATAGCTTGAAAATCAAAATGCATAACTGTTTTTACTTGGAGAAAACCCCATAAAAATATGAAAAATTTTAAGAACTAGAAGATGACTTTAGAAATTTCACTGGATAAAAAGTGATGAAAATATTGCATATATTATATCTAATGTTTATATATAATGTATATTGAATTATATATGCTAGCAATAAACAGTAGAAAATAAAATATTTTTAAAAGGCAATTTCACTTAAAATAATGGAACATAAGATTCTTAGGGATGAATTTAAATAAGTGCAAAACATTTACAATAAAATCTGTAAAACTGCTAAAGTATATTTGTAAATAAAGAAGACTTTAATAAACATATATAAAACATTAAGAGGTTGAAAGAGTTATTGTTCAGAATTAAAATCCCCCCGAAATGGATATGAAAGCTATCCTATACCAATAATTTCTCAGCAAACATTTGTGGGGGTTTTTTTTTTTGTTGTTGTTGTTGTTGTTTTTGTATTTTTCTGAAGTTGGAAACGGGGAGGCAGACAGATTCCCGCATGCGCCCAACCGGGATCCACCCGGCATGCCCGCCAGGGGGCGATGCTCCGCCCGTCTGGGGCCTTGCTCTGTTGCAACCAGAGCCATTCTAACGCCTGAGACAGAGGCCACAGAGCCATCCTCTGGGTCAACTTTGCTCCAATGGAGCCCTGGCTGCAGGAGGGGAAGAGAGAGACAAAGAGGAAGGAGAGGGGGAGGGGTGGAGAAGCAGATGGGCGCTTCTCCTGTGTGCCCTGGCCAGGAATTGAACCCGGGACTCCTGCATGCCAGGCCAACGCTCTATCACTGAGCCAACCGGCCAGGGCCCATTTGTGTTTTTTAATTAATTAGTAAGACAAGTCTAAAATTGATATGCAATAAAAAGGACCTAGAATTGCTAAAAGGATTCTGAAGAAATGAGCAAATCTGGATGATTTTATACTATTTGATTTCAAGAGTTTTATTATATCTCCTGAAATTGAGCAGAATGACATGGTTGTATAAGGATAGCTAGGAGTTAAAGCAGAATAAACAGTCTAGAAATAGATCACACAACCATAGTTAATTGATTTTCTATGAAAATAGACATTGTTTTTATAATTAGAAAAACAATTTAGTAAAGAAAAAAATAATAAACTTGATAAAATGGCTTTATTTTGTTTCAATCTTTACTATTACTTGTGACTTTCTGAAGTTCAATTTCTTTATGTGCATATGGAGGATGTAATGATAACCCAGACCCAAATCATTCATGTTATTTACACTAGTATTTATATTACCAGGTCAAAAGAAAGATTCTTGCAAGTAAATAATATGACTGTAGTCTTGAAAGAACTTGGAAATATTAGAAAATAATATCTACATGTTATGGTTTTATCTTGTCATGTTTCGTAATGTCTCTATTAAATTATCTACTTTTCATTATGCTAGTATTAGTTTAGCTTTATATTCACTTGTTAAAAACTGCTGCTTAGTTGTTATTATACAACATGAATATTATTGAAGCAGCCCAGAGAATTCTCTCAGAAGTGATCCTCTCTAGGGGGGGATAGATGGAGATGGAAGGAGACTTGACTTGGGGTGGTGAACACACAATACATATCTTAATGACGTATTATATAATTGTACACCTGAAACTGTATAATTTTATTAACCAATGTCACCCCAAAAATTAAATACATTTTTTTAAAGTGACCCTCACTATGTAAAGAATCTAATTATTCTGGCGTTCACTAAGAGCAATGTGATTATTTTGAGAAATTTTTGGTTGGTTTTGTTTAATATACATATTTGTTACTTAATGATAAATTGTTGACATAATGACAATGAATTAAATGTTTCATTATAGACATTCATATCACTTCTAAGTGGTTTTCTTAGGTAAAGGGAAGACGGTATGAGTATAGGAAACATAAAATAAAAATGATTTTATATCATATATTAAAGTTTGGAAGCTGAAGTTATGCTTTATTTGGGAAAACCAGTGAGAACTATTGCTTGTAAACTACCAGGACTGAGAATAAAGGCAAGCCAAATATTTCAGAGAATAGAAACTACAAATGTGTTTAGTTGTATGGATACTCAGTTGCCCTTTTGTATGTAAAGCAGTTTTATGGTTTCCAAATATTTTTAATTTTGTTTGGTGTATTTATCTATGTAATAATAAAGTCATGGCAACAAAGTTAAGTTAAAAAATAATAGTTTGCAAAAAAAGGCTTCAGATATTTGTTGGGTTTTTGTCTTGTTTTTATTTATTTTTTTATGTGTGTGACAGAGACAGAGAGGGACAGATAGGGACAGACAGAAAGGGAGAGAGATGAGAAGCATCACTTCTTCAGTGCAGCACTTTAGTTCATTGATTGCCTTCTCATATATGCCCTGACCAGGGGGCTAAAGCAGACTGAGTGACCCCTGGTTCAAGCCAGTGACCTTGGGCTCAAGCTGATGATCTTTGCCCAAATCAGATGAGCCTGCACTTAAGCCGGCGACCTCAGGGTTTCAAACCTGGGTCCTCCGCATCCCAGTCTGACGCTCCATCCACTGCACCACTGCCTGGTCAAGCTTTTTTTTTTTCTTTTTCTTTTCCTTTTTTTTTTGGTTTAGTTGCTTTTCTCCTTGTAGTCTAACCAACAACAACATGATCTTTTATTATTATGAAAAATCAGTACAATATAGTATGCGAAATTAAAAATTAAAGAATTAGATGAAAAATATCAAATTCCCACTTTGCTTTCTAGCCAATCTCCCTCCAGAGTAAGTTTAAAAGTGTTACATTTAAATAAATGAAGCTTCAATTTATGAAACATCCTGAAAGGATCTAGAAAGAATGAAATTTCTATTAATAACCATTTTATTGGTTGTGCTAATTGTAGCTTTTTGTGGGGATTTACATGGGTATTTTTTTTCCACAAGTAATTAAAAAGCATGTAAATACATTTTCCATTTTTCTTACATATAACTTTGTTATTTTATAGTTTGTTTGGAATGATAAAGACCTGTTTAGTAGCAAGGATCTCTTCCCACAGAGTCAATTTCTCACTCTTTAGATTATTTTCTAGGCTGATTTCAACAATAAAAAAAACACACTAAAAGTTAGCATTCAGATTTTACCCACTCACAACAAAAGAAAAAAAAAAGAAGAATGGGGGGGATTTACAATTACTGAAATTTATCAGGTGATTATTAACTAGTTGTATATTAATTACATTTAAATATTCATAATTATATATTTAAACTGTGAACTCATAAGTAGAAATCAAGAAATTACTAAAATGAAAATTAGTAAAATATATACCATTGTTACTTGAGACATCATTAATAAATGTTATTTTTGCATAAATCTAGGAAAATATAACATCGATTTTGAGACATAAAAGGAGATAGCTTCATGGTTACAATTAAAATAATTTAATATTCAGAGAATTTAAAATTTTATTGATATTCTGCATAAGAATAATTTTAATAATAAATACATTGCCTTAGTTTGTTAAATTAAAATTTATAACGTGATATTATAAATTGTAATAACTGATATACATACATTGTTTTTCTTGCAGATTATCATAAGAGTACTGGAAAGGCAAAGACAACATTGCAAAAAGGTAAACATTCATTTGTGTGCTCATTAGTATAATTTACTTAAGGCACTTACAAATTCAATTCTTAGGTTTCTCTGATTTTCTCTGATACGAGGTTCATTATAAATACATATGTTCTTTGAAGTGATGTTTTGTTTTATTAGATATAATGAAAAATTAGAAATAACACACTGGCCCTGGCCAGTTGGCTCAGTGGTAGAGCGTCGGCCTGGCATGTGGGAGTCCCGGTTCAATTCCCAGCCAGGGTACACAGGAGAAGCGTCCATCTGCTTCTCTACCCCTCCCCCTCTCCTTCCTCTCTGTCTCTCTCTTCCCCTCCTGCAGCCAAGGATCCATTGGAGCAAAGTTTGCCCGGGTGCTGAGGATGGCTCTGTGGCCTCTACCTCAGGTGCTAGAATGGCTCTGATTGCGGCAGAGCAACGCCCCAGATGGGCAGAGCATTGCCCCTTGGTGGGCATGCCACGTGGATCCTGGTCGGGCGCATGTGGGAGTCTGTCTGACTACCTCCCCGTTTCCAACTTCAGAAAAATACAAAAAATGAAAAATAAAAATTAAATAAATAAATAAATAAATAAGAAATAACACACTAATAATTTGTTACTGTTTTCTGTTGAACTCAGAATTCTTATATTCTTTAAGATATTTATAAGGCCCTGGCTAGGTGGATCAATGTAGATAGCCTTGTCCCAGCACACCAAAGTCACAGGTTCAATCTCCAGTCAGGGCACGTATGAGAAGCAACCAATGAGTGCACAACTAAGTGGAAGAGCTAGGTGGAATAACAAGTTGATGTTTCTCTTTTTCTTTTTTCTCCATCCTCTCTCTTTCCCTCTCTCCTTTCCTTTCTCAGTCACTCTCAAATCAATGATAATTAGAAAAATTTGTAAGAATTATATACTAAGAACAAAACAAATCAAAATTATAATAATTGAATGTAATTTTCTCTGTCTCATAAAAAAGTATTATATAATTTAAAAATTGAGGTGTTGTTTTCCTTATATTAAATTTAACTATAAATTGTTACTATGGGAATAAAAGTAACATTCATCTTGAGAAACAAGAGTCAATAAATAATAAAATAATTTTCAAATTGGTACCTTGAGAAATTATAGTAAATATTTTACACTATATTAAAATAGCATGCTTTATTTAATATCACAATTTTTTTTCATAGGATATTGTTTTTTTCTGATTTAAAACTGCTGCAGAAATTATTAGCATTATTAAATACATATTCTTTTTATAGTAAAACACTCATGAGTATTGCTTCCTGAGATAGAAGATCCAGTTCTAAGGTGTAAAAGGATAGCACAGTTCATTTTGCCCCTCTAGTGGTAGAGTTGTGAGGAGAAATAGGGAAATTGAAGTTTTGCACTGAAAATTCCAAGCTCACTATATTTTGAGGTTATAATAATTTAAAAAATAGGTTCAGTTTTCTTATTTACAGAGTAAGTATGTATACAAAGCTTGTAATGTGAATCACAGTGGCACAACTTCTGTGACAGCTGTTTTTAGCCTGGTTTGGAGCACTAACAAAGAATGGGTGTTAGACTTTTTTGAAAGCCTCTACAATTCCTGAACATGTATTTCCTTTCTGCCTTTGCACTGCTGGAGTCATTCCAACGTCTGAAAGAGGAGAAATAGGAAACACAGTGGTGGAGGATGTCATACCTAATACTGATATTAATTTCAGCCTAAGAATTCAGGAACTTCTAAGAATAGCCATGAGAACTTCCATACCCCTCAAAGCTTCTCCAAAATTTTTTACTGAAATTTATTATTGAAGCAACAAGTTGTACTTTTTCCCTAATGAGACCTCATGCCTAAAAAAAATATGAAATACTTCTAAATCTTTCCTAAATATTGGTACATATATATAAATTAAAATAATTAAATTTTTATCATAACATTTTATACTTCCAAACCAAGGGTGACATAACCCAGTATCTTTTATTCTCTCAAATTATGAAACAGTTGATAGGTAATGCCCTATGAATTTATTATGAGAAATTTAAACTTGAAATTCCAATAGCAACAAAGTATGATAATAGTTGCATCTCCCTTATTCTAAATCTCACAGTAGATACAACAGATAATTTTAATACTGTATAGATGTAATGTGAAAGTTTTACTTCTTTAGTTTTTCATGTTTACTCCTTAAATAACTTTATACAACTAGTTGTTTATATATTAAATTATGATAATTTATTTATAATAAAGAATATTGCTTTCTGATATTTTCATACCTTCTAGGAAAGCCAGATTTCTGCTTTTTGGGAGAAGAAGTTGGAGTCTGTCGAGGATACATTACTAGGTATTTTTATAGCAACCAGTCAAAGCAGTGTGAAAGTTTCAAGTATGGTGGATGCCTTGGCAACCTAAACAACTTTGAATCACTGGAAGAATGCAAGAATACCTGTGAGGATGCATGTAAGTTTATTTCGCATCTCACTTTACTTTATTTATAAGCATTTAAACAAAAATTAGGCATCTTACAGCAGTGATCCCCAACCCCCGGGCCGCGTACCAGTACCGGTCCGTGGGCCATTTGGTACCGGTCTGCAGAGAAAGAATAAATAACTTACATTATTTCTGCTTTATTTTATATTTAAGTCTGAATGATGTTTTCTTTTTAAAAAATGACTAGATTCCCCCTGTTACATCCATCTAAGACTCACTCTTGACGCTTGTCTTGGTCACGTGATACATTTACCCGTCCCACCCTAAAGGCCGGTCCTTGAAAATATTTTCTGACATTAAACCAGTCCGTGGCCCAAAAAAGGTTGGAGACCAGTGTCTTACAGGATGTTTAAGTTTACCCAGCACTTGTTTTTGCCATACTAATGAAGATACATTTGTATACATTAAATCTGATAGAAATTAGTCACAGTGTTAAAGAAACTATTTAAAGCACAAATATTTAAGAAATGTAACTACAGGGGAATTTGTTTCCATGTATCCAACATTATGGTTTTTTCTGGTTACATTACTTAATTTTCATTCCTGAGAATACTGTATTATTATTAAGGCACAAGATTAGAATTGCTGAAATCCTTAAATTTTAACAATTTGAGGACAAATAGTTCTTTAGAACTTTCCACTTAAAATCAATCTGTTTTATGTGACCATAAAATTTATTAAATGAGTGACTTAAACATGAACTGTTATACATTTTTAAACTAAGAACTAGTCGTTCATGGAAATATCATCTTATTTTATATATGTATATATGTATATATAAAAATTTTAAAAGATTAACTGGATATTAACATAGAAATGTAGATAAAATTTATAGAAATTTACTTTTCTTTTTTTTTTTTTTTTTTTTTTTTGTATTTTTGTATTTTTCTGAAGCTGGAAACGGGGAGAGACAGTCAGACAGACTCCCGCTTCCGCCCGACCGGGATCCACCCCGCGGGCCCACCAGGGACGACGCTCTGCCCACCAGGGGGCGATGCTCTGCCCCTCCGGGGCGTCGCTCTGCCAAGACCAGAGCCACTCTAGCGCCTGGGGCAGAGGCCAAGCAGCCATCCCCAGCGCCCGGGCCGTCTTTGCTCTAATGGAGCCTCCGCTGCGGGAGGGGAAGAGAGAGACAGAAAGGAAGGAGGGGGGTGAGTGGAGAAGTAAATGGGCGCTTCTCCTATGTGCCCTGGCCAGGAATCGAACCCGGGTCCCCCGCACGCCAGGCCAACACTCTACCGCTGAGCCAACCGGCCAGGGCCAGAAATTTACTTTTCTTAACACAACTGCTGTGCTTTGCTGTTATATATTATTACGGGCTATATGATAATGTCTCATATTTTAGTTGGCTGTGTATTTTCCAGTGAATGACTCTAGAACCCAGCCTGATCCTGTGCACAATAACGCCTTGACACCCAAGCCCCGCAAAGTGAACAGATTAGGTAAGAATTTTATTTTTTAGAAAATTGCTGCCAGAAAAATATTATCATGTTAACAATAAAAGTGGAATGTATATTAGAACTATGTTTAAAAAAAGTATACCTGTTTTGTTATTTACTAATAGGTGTGTTGAAATGAAGATTCAAAATACTGAAGACATTTAATGTCATAAAATAATAATTTTCCTAATCTATTTTAAAGTATGCTTTGAAGTAGAGCTTTGATTATGTATCACATGAAACTTTCATGCAATATTTAACTCTATGCCAAATTTATTTTATAAACTAATTCTATAAACTAGCAGCCTCGGTGTCCGACGGTAAATCATTATAATGGCAGCAGTGGGTCAAAGACAGTGAAAAATGCTCTTAAATTGAGTGTGGATTCGGGCAAGGTCTCTGGGGTTAGTCCCAGGCCAGATGAAGAATTTGTTGAATAACCATCCCCAAAGGATATGTCACTTGGAAGGGAATTTTCGTTTGGACTTCTGCAGAACTATTTTCTGGGCTCTACCCTGTTAACATGTCACTCAAGTTGAAACTATCATACAAGAGATGTGTCCACAAAATTTCAGAATTTAGGAAAATGGTGAAAATACTGGAAAATATAACCATGGAACCACAAGCATTTAAGCAGTTAAAAAACAACCTAAAAAGCTGAAAGTTAACAGCACAAATGTAAGGTCCTACTCTTACCTAAGTTTTTAAAAATCACAGATGATCATTCAGAAATTGAGGTTTGTTTAGAAGTAGTCCATGTGAAAGTGTTAAATGTAAACTTGGCATGAGTTGAAAGTGTTCCGTGGCTATTAAATGGACCCTGAAGCTAAAAAGAGACATGATGTCTGGACCAGGTGTTCTCCACCCTGGCCATGTACTAGAATCAGATGAGGTTCAGAATCCAAATGTCTTTGAGCATCGTTTTTTACAACAACAACAAAAAATAAGCAAGTAAGTAAGCAAACAGAAAGCAAACATAACTTCCGCCCAGATGGATTTAAAGCACTAGAAATTGTTGACTATGACTTAACTAGAACGAAGGATGTGAATGTGCAGCTCAGTCCAGCACTGACCTCATCACGTCTGGGGGACTAGCTTCAGCCTTGAATGCCTAACTTAGACGTCACATAGAGAACTGGAAACATGTTTATAGAAGGACTGGAAAGTGTAAGGAGCCTGACATCCAAGAGCAAGCATCATAAATGCTCTTAGTACTTAAACAATTGTCGTGGGAAAGGAGAGTTTAGTTCTGTGCCTGCCTTACCTGCCGTCCTCCCTGTTCCAGCTCCACCCCCACCTCGCGTCTCCACCGGACCTTATTTCCCCCAACCCAGACTAAAAATCAAGATTAATATAATGACTTCTACCTTATAAACTTCTTCCCATAAAGTGTTTTATTTTTAATGTGGTGTTTTAAAAAATGAATGGGTGCCTCTGGGATTAAATTCTCTAACTTATAGGCATGTTAGCATTGTTCTAAAAGCACTGAGATATCATTGAGGGCATGCAAAATTTCACTGGGAGTTAGACAATATGGTATGCCTTGAGATCCTTATATTCGGTAATGAGAGCAGTGAATTCAAATGCAGATGAATTTGAGCCTAAATCTTTAAACACTACTTGTAATAATGATAAGTAACTTTGTAGCTCTTATTCTTTTATTTTTAGCACCAAATAATTTTATTGAGTTGTTTCTCTGTATCCTTCCAGCCCTGTGTCTTTCAATGACATTTTTTAAAATCAGTTAAAAATTATGCATTGAAAAGGAGCTAAAAATGGGTAGAGTAGGTTAAGGGATGATTTTGCTCTGAAGTGTTATCAAGAACTGTATGAAAATTGTAATTATTGGCAGGTAAACTACCAAAATAAAAAGGGGAAAATAAAATAATTGTGAGAAAGTACATCAGTTTTTAAACTTATATATGTATGTATTTACTTATTTGTGTGTGTGTGTGAGAGAGAGAGAGAGAGACAGAAAGAGACAGAGACAGATAGGGACAGACAGACAGCAAGGGAGAGAGATGAGAAGCATCAGTTCTCTGTTGCGGCACCTTAGCTGTTCATTGCTTGCTGTCTCATGTGTGTGCTGACTGAGGGGCTCCAGCCAAGGCAGTAACCCCTTGCTCAAGCCCTTGACTGTGGGCTTAAAGCCAGTGACCTTTGGGCTCAAGCCGGTAGGGTCATGTTCATGATCCCATGCTCAAGCTAGTGACCCCATGCTCAAGCTTGTAAGCCTGCACTTAAGCCAGATGAGCCCATGCTCAAGTCCGCAACTTCAGAGTTTTGAACCTAGGTCTTCAGCTTCCCAGGCTGACACTTTATCTACTGTGCCACCACCTGGTCAGGCTACATTTATTTTTTTATTTAAGTGTAGTTGGTATATACATCTTACATTGGTTATATTAGTTTCAGTTGTATAGTATAGTGTTTGACATTTTTTACCTTACAATATGATTACCCACTAATTTTAGTAATCATCTGTAGTGTAAAATCATCACAATATTATTGACTATATAGCCCTTCCTCTTTTGGTCTCTGTTTCTATCAGTCTGTTTCTGTTTTGTTTGCTTTGTTTGTTGTAATTTTATATTCCACATACAAGTGAAACCAATGTTTGTCTTTCTCTGCCTGACTTATTTCACTTAGCATAATACCCTCCAGATCTATCTATGTTTTCACAAATAGCAAGATTTCATTCCTTTTTATTGCTGCATAATTATATCCACACATGCATACTGCATCTTTATCCATTTATCTATCAAAGGACATCTAGGTCCATCTCAATTGCTTCCATATATCTTGGCTATTGCATATAATGCTGCAGTGAATATAGGGGTGCATATATCTTTTTTAATTAGTGTTTTTATTTTCTTTAAATAAATATCCACAAGAGGGATTGCTGGGTCATACAGTATATCTGCTTGTAGTAGTAAATGAATTTTAAATATTCTCTGATAAATGTTCTCTCCCTCTTTTGATGTAGATATACACTAAAAAGTCTAATAAGTAAAATAATAATTATAAGAGTAAATGATTAACTAAGGAAATAGTTAAAATTCACATGAACTTAAAAGGAAATTTTATTAAGAATATTCTTATTTACATGAAATCATGTAATTGACCTAAATGACAAGTTTGGTTTGAAGGATGGCTTAACATTTAAAGTGTGATAATCAAGTTCTGCCTCAACTCAGATATACTATCAATGTAATATATATAATAAACGTAATATACAGGGTTGGGCAAAAGTAGGTCAGTAATAATAATGATGCAATAATTAATAAATAGCAATATCAGAATAAAGTGTATTTTGCATACTCACAACTGTAATCCTACCTGGCCCACACTTGCATGTACAGTTAGCTGCACACCCCAGTTAACCACTGGCACTGTCACTATAGAAAAGCCTCACTTCATCAACAACCCACTTCCACCACCATCACAAAGAAGTAGGCCGTTTTTCATAATCCATTCTCGAACCCAGAAGCATTAAAACTTCCCTCATAACCTAACTAAGCCTGCATAGTGACTCTGGTGCTTCAGACGCTGATATTCTGACAAGCTAGCTTTCCAAAAATAAACGAAAACTTGTGGAGAGGAACCATCAGACCTTCTACTTCCTGGCTGGAGAGCTGATGAGAAACAAAAATATAGCACTTCATCTCTGCCAAGATTGCTGCCATCAAATACAGTCACCCCAGGTGACCACTGGCTTCTTTTTCTAATCCCTTTCTTCCTGTGCTATGCTTGGTTTTAAGAAGGATAATCTCTTTTTTTTTTTTTTTTTTTCCCTCTGGTCATTATTTCCCCAGAGAAGTGTTTCTAAAACTCAAAAAATATACATACACCTTTAAAAGAGAAAAATCACAGACTTTCAATTTGTAAACCAAGTTGCTTTGACACTAATTTTATATGAGCAAGAATAAGAGTAGGAATAAACTTCTGATGACTGTGACTATTATACAATTGTAAATCAAAAATAATCCACAAATGAATAAAATACAAACTAAAAAGTAATAATAACACCAATTTGATGGCACATATTTTTTTCTAAAAACTATCCCTATTATGATATGAATTAGGAATGAAGTAGGACTAAATTAGAATAACCTGCACTACACTATGCTCTGTGTAATTCAGTGACTGCCCTTTTTTGTATACTAAATAATCTTCTCAGGAATGAATTGGAGAAGTCTTGATATAAAACATGTTGATTAGGCCCGACCAGTGGTGGTGCAGTAGGTACAGCTTCTGACCTGGGACACTGAGGTCCTGGGTTCTAAACCCTGAGGTTGCCGGCTTGAGCACAGGCTAACCAGCTTAAGCCTAAAGCCATCAGTTTGTCCATGAGATCGTAAACATAATCCCATGGTCTCTGGCTTGAGCCCAAAAATCTCTGGTTTAAAGCCCAAGTTCACTGGCTTAAAACCCAAGTTCGCTGGCTTGAACAAGGGGTCACTGGCTCAGTTGGAGCCTACCTGGTCAAGGCACATTAGAGAAAGCAATCAATGAACAACTAAGGTGCTGCAACTATGAGTTGTTGCTTCTCATCTCTCTCACTTCCTGTCTCAATCTCTCACTAAAATAAAATAAAATAAAGTAAAATAAAAACTTTAAAAAAAAGTGTTGGTTAGGAAAATCCCAACTCTGTTTCCTAGGGAAACAAAAGAATGAAGTTCTACTTTTCTGTCACATTATAATGCTATTAAATGGATCTGAGTGGTCAATGCAAACATGATCCTATAGGCAGGAAGTTTGGTCTGTTACTTCTAGAATCAGTCCATGATGAACATGACCCAGTAATTCTTGCCTTCTAATGTTTGAGCTCTCTAAATACCATGTAGCTCAGCACTGTTACTCCAAGACTTGTCTCCGGACTTCTTGTTTGATGATCTATTTTGATTAGATATCTTTCTCCTGTTCAAACTTGTTAAATTACAACTTCCTGCACTTAACTGAGGGAAGAAGTATCTAAGACATTCTGAACCTGAGATTCAAAGAAGAGATAACTTGGGAATCAAATATAAAGGGGAAGTTTTGATAATTTTATTTGTAATTATTAAAATATCTTTGCTAAATTGCTTTTATTTTCTAGTTAGTTTTCAGATGACATAACAGTGGTTAAGAGTATTGGCTTTATGGGCAGAAAGATGTGGGTTTTATGTCCAGTTCTGCTTTTTGCCAACGCTCCTGAAGCCTTGAAAAAAATCACACAATAGCCGGAGGTTCCTCATTTGTTACATGTGGGCAGTAATTTCTCATAAAAATTTTGTGAAAATTATGATGACATATAAAAATTTTAACTCACTGTTTAGCACGCAGTAAGAGCTCAGAAGTACTAATATTTGAGGTTTTCTATGATGATGATAAGAAGGAGCAAGAGGAGGAGGAAGAGAAGGAGAAAAGAAAGAGGAGGAGGAGGATTATCTAGTGTCAATGGAGGTTCATAGCAGGAAAAAAAATAATCAGAGCTATTGTTTATATACATTTATCAATGATAATTTTTAATATAATTAAAGCCTGTGTGACCTTGATCTGAAGTCTCTTTAATTTCTTAATATTATGATTGTCTAACACAACATAAAGTAGTTATAAAACTAAAACATAATTAGAAAATACCAGTAAATGTTTTGTGTCGTTGAATCTTATTTATGATCAGACAACTTGCAAACCCGTTTCCAACTTTGTCTTATAACCTGATGTTGAAATCTTATACTTTTTATTTCAGTTCAACTCCACAATATTGTGTGCCTCTTCCATGACTGGAATTGTCATGAGGCCTGGCAGTCTGAGGATGACAAACAAGACGGTGGTTTTGTCTTTATAGGCAGGCAGGCTTGTGGAAGTGGGGAAGGAGGTAGATGCATAGGAAACCTCAGTGCCTATTTTATATGCTAAGTCAGACTCCGGCACAAGTATCAATATTATGGAAGACATAAAAATGATATTGTACTTCCACTGAGGTCAAAACTAAAATTTTCTGTACTCTCAAAACATGGGCTTTATATTCTATCGAATATCTTGGACCTGTTTGCATAGATGCCAGCTAGACCATGGGCATAGTTCACAATTTCCTTTTCATTCAGGGAATTCTAAAGTAAAGCCACACTGGAATAGCATGATAAAATTACAAATAATTAAATTACTTGTGTCTAGACCAGTGATTTTCAACCTTTTTCATCTTATGGCACACAGAAATTAATTACTAAAATTCTTTAGTCCACCAAAAATATATTTTTTTGTCAATCTGACAAAAAAAGGTTTAATTTTGATTGATTTACCAAGAAAATAATAGTAGTAATTATCTACCCTTTTAGCTCCAAATGATTTTTTTAATAAGTCAGGTACCTATACTTGTATATAAGAATTTCTGGGACCAAAAATTAACCAATCAGATGCAACTTTGTTATGCAACATGACCAATAAGATGCAACTCTTATTTATGACCTATATATTCATGGTTCAAGACAGGGCATTCACACTAGATGGCTATTGTTGTGTTCGCTATTGTTATTTATTTATTTTTATTTGACAATCTAAGGGAAAAGACATTTAGTGCCCCTGACGAAATAGTCAGGTATTGCATGTTTAAAAAATTCTGTGGCACATTGGTGTGCCATGGCATGTGGGTTAAAAATCACGATCTAGACAAAAAAATCCAACCCAATAAATATATACCTATTTTTTCTTCTTCTTCAATATGTGGAGGCTCCCCTGTCCAGATAAGGTTCCTTACAGTCCATTCCCCTGTGACCTTTCAGTTTAAAATGCCCTAATAGCCTACCTTCTACATTTCACACTCAGCGAAGTGGTCCAGTATATATAGGAAAAAAATAAGTTGCACAGCCCACATTTTCCCTCTGCCCGCCCTCTCTTCTCCTCCACATGAAATGTCAGTTGCTGCCCATCTTTTGCCATGAAATGTCAGTTGCTACTTTTTCCTTGTTAATAAATGAAGACACACACTTTTCCTGCTGTACAGAGTTACTGCATGGAAATAGTAAATTTACATGTGATAAGTATTCTCCATTCCTAATCAGAAACAGATTCCATTTCTTGCCTTTTTTTATGATTGCAGGATACTTTATGATAACAGGACTATGGCATCACTCTTAAGTATCTTCATTATATTCAATATAATATTATTTCTCACATTTATTATATAATATATTCTATTCTATAATTTGAGCATTATAATTGCATACAGCTGCAAAAATTAGAAAAGTAGGAAAAATAACACTTGAAGAGCTATGAGCAATGACAAGTTCTGCATAGCACCTTTCTACTTTTGTGGGAATGAGAAAATAAAAAAGAAAAAAAAATAAATGCATTGCAGTAGGGTCTACATTTTGTTAAATAATGTTTAGGCACTTTTAAACACCATTATAGATATAAATGTATATAAACTTTTCATGGAAAATTCAACTATATCTACAAAAAAATAAGTTGAATATAACTTTTCACAATTCTAACTTTACAAATATCTGAACCCATGTACAAGGATGTTCATGAACCATTGTCTGGAATTAAAAAAAAATAGAAGTCATTTATATACATGGGTAATGAATAATACTACAGTGAATATACTGTAATTAATTAAAAAAATAAAATACTGTGCATACATTAAAAAGAATAAGGTATGCATGTGAACAAATGTGGAAACATATCCACAAAATAGTATCAAGTATAATAATAAGACATAATTGTACAGTAATATATGTTTGCAAAAGCAAACAATTTTGGGGATGATGGACACCAAACCATTCACAGTAGTTAAAGGACAGTGGTCAAAAGATAAAGAACTTATGTTTTATATTTGTTATACTTTTGTATTATTTGAACAATTTAAAATGATAATTTGTAATTAGAAAATAAAATATCTTTATATTTTTCTCCACCACAAAATTATGGGGAAAAAAAAGAATTTTGTATTGAAAGGAAAGATTAATTATTAAATTTCATAAAAATATCTAGGAGATAAAAAATAATTTACATGTCATGAGGTGGTTCATAAAACCTAACTAGATTGGTAAAAGTAAAACCTAAATAGGCATATACAACAGGAACAATAAGAAAGGCATTACAGTAAAGATTCAAAGTGAGTTTAAGATTCAAAGTTACTGTGTAAGTTTAAAATAAAATTTACATAAACCACGTCACATAAAACTGACTCTGAAATGCCACCTTGCAATTTAGCAGTCATACGAGGGGATGGCCATTCCTGGAAGAAAATAAACAATCTTGAATTCTGAAACCTATCATAGACCCCCTCTTTAGAGGGAAACTACCCAACTTGTTATTAATGGCATGATTGAGACAGAATGCATTTGTTAATTAAAGTCTCTTTGGAAAATGAACAGAAGCCAGGTTAGTATCTTTTTATTCTATCTTAAATTTCTGTGAATTATTATAATCTAGACCCCCCCAAGCACCCATAGCCTTATATAGACTGCCCACATGTGGCCACGTGCTCATGCACTAATCAAGCAAAGTGCTTGCAGCCAGTAAACCAGCGAGCAAGCCCAACACAGCTGTTTTCTCCACAGTTTACTAGTAACATCAAGCAATTTAGCTCTACTACTAATGACTACCAATTTCCTCTCACTGACGGGACTTCCCAAAGTAGCTACCATTGAACTGAATGATTTCCTCTGCTTCACCTTAAGGAAATGAATGTTCCTTTTATATCATGGTCTCACTTTTACCCTCTGTTTTTGAAAGTGCTTAGTCCCACTGACAGACCAGCTTGTCTGTCTGCTTTAAAAATGTGAGTGTTTAGGGGGAGGGGGAGGGGCACAGAGAAAACTAGACAGAGGGTGACGGAGGACAATCTGACTCTGGGTGAGGGGTATGCAACATAATTTAATGACAAGATAACCTAGACATGTTTTCTTTGAATATATGTACCCTGAATTATTAATGTCATCCCATCAACATTAATAAAAATTTATAAAAAAAAATGTGAGTGTTTTATTTTACTGGCTTTAGCAGTGTTGTTTCTTTGCAAAAGCATATCACTCATCTGGAACCTATGATTCAATTTATGAGCAAACTTTATTACCACGTCAGTTCTACTAGGCTCCTTCTCTGAAGCTTGAAGTTAGAATTTTCTACACCTGAATGTCTGCACTTTAACTTGTGATCATGTTATATCATTCAAAACTTTTTAGTCAAGTGAAGAAACCCTGAGCTTCAGTATTTGTGTCAGACAACAAATATGAATTTGGCTCATTAGGACTTATATTTAAAAGTTGAACATTTATGAACAAATGATATGTATATGTATATATTAATAGTTTTTTAAATGATTATTGTTAAACTCTCAGAAGTTGAATTGTTTAACAGTGGTTGCTTTTGTTATAAACTATATACTATTATATATAAAGGAATCATATCACTTTCCTTTAGCAAATGTATCTACTTTTTCATCTATTGGAGAAAGGTCTCAGTACAGCGGACATTTGGAGATTGCTTAAACATTTTTGTTGAATTAAAATATACAAATTTTACTGAATACTAATTTTATTCATTCAGAATACTATTTTACACAGAAATGCCACAAAATTCATCTATAAACAATAATGTGAAAGTCTCAGATGAACTATCATATAATGACTTACTATGTTTTCTTCCTGTTCTTAGGTGTTTACACTCCGTCCTGGTGTAAGACCCCTGCAGACAGAGGATTGTGTAAGGCCAATGAGAGGAGATTCTACTACAAGTCAAATATTGGGAGATGCCTTTCATTTAATTATAGTGGATGTGGAGGGAACGAAAACAATTTCATTTCTGAAAGAGCATGTTATAGGGCTTGTAAAAAAGGTAGAGAAGACATTAATTATTTGCATTAATTCACTAGTGTTTAAGAAAACAATTGTATTGATGTTATGAATGACTTTTAAACTGAAAAAATATCAATTAAGTTAGTTCTATTTATTTTAAGAAACAAAGTGTTATGATTGAGCTTAGAAATGTCCCCTTTCAACTACATTAAGATAATATTGCTGGATATATTAACTGCAACTCCTCTCAATGTATCTTCATAGAAATAGTATTTTAAAAATCATTTTATTCTTTTAATATTTATATACTAAGCTTCACATTCAAGAATTATACGAAATAGGCCCTAGCCGGTTGGCTCAGTGGTAGAGCGTTGGCCTGGAGTGCAGAGGTCCCAGGTTCGATTTCCGGCCAGGGCACACAGGAGAAGCGCCCATCTGCTTCTCCACCCCTCCCCCTCTCCTTCCTCTCTGTCTCTCTCTTCCCCTCCCGCAGCCGAGGCTCCATTGGAGCAAAGATGGCCCGGGGGGCTGGGGATGGCTCCTTGGCCTCTGACCCAGGCGCTACAGTGGCTCTGGTCACAACAGAGCGACGCCCCAGAGGGGCAGAGCATCGCCCCCTGGTGGGCGTGCCGGGTGGATCCCGGTCAGGCGCATGCGGGAGTCTGTCTGTCTCTCCCCGTTTCTAGCTTCAGAAAAAAATACAAAAAAAAAAGAAAGAAGAATTATACGAAATATATTTAAGCTTTCTTATAACACAAAAAAATTATTCTTCTGAATACAAAAATTATGCATGTTTATAGAATAGTGTAAGTATATAAATAAAATTATCTATAGTCCACCAATCATACATAGTCACATGTTCATGCTTTTAATAAAATGCTCATGAATTTCTAACTGAAATAAAAATCAACAATATATCCATTTTTGCTAACTCATATGCAAAGTGACTTCTAAGACAATAGACTAATTAAAGGCTTTTTAAACTAATTATACTTTTTTGTTTTAAACATTAAAAATTAATTTAAGGAGATTTTAGATAAAATAATACAATAAATCAATTTATCATTCATAATTTTTTTTTCCTTTTGTAGGTTCCTTTCGAAAAATAACAAAACGACGGATACTTAAAATGAAAAAGAGAAGGAAGAAGACAATACAAGTAGGCTTTGAGAACTAGAATTCTACATATTTTAGATGAAAATTTTCACTATGATATCTTTCTCAAAATAATTTTAATTAATATTTTCATTGTTTTCCTATCTATATGTTACCTGCTCTTAATACATTTATATCAGTATTTCTTTTCTAATTTGATCAAATTATGTATTCTAGGGCTATAATTTATTAACTGACTACTATGAATTTAGTTATTTTCTTGATCCCTTTCTGTTTACTATTTAATGACAAATTATCAGACCATTGGCCACATCAAATTCTATTTGGTAATCATCTATTTCATAATATATGGTCACTTATTATTATTATTATTTTTTTGCTCACACAAATATATTATGATCTCTTCTATAGGCCAGGCCCAGATTGAAAAAATACAGTACAGCTATTAAAAAACAAGCACTTTGGGGGTTTCACATCTGAAATGGTGACAAGCACCTTCTGATAAAGATTATTCACTTGTACATTTGGAAAGAGCGGTAATACTAGAATTCTACCATGTTCTTCCCTCTCTAGACATACTTTTTCTCCCTTTGCACTAACCAGTACCTCAGTGGATCTTGAGCAAAACCATATTTGAATAAAGGAGAATCAGTTCTGTGTATGTGTCTGCCTGATTTTTTTAAAATTTAGCTTTCCTTTTTGTTTGCTATTTGGTATAACTATAAAGATAGTTGAATAAGTGTGTGTTCAATACTGATCATTATAAGAAAAAACTTGGTGGGAAAGGGAAGTTTTTAATGGCAGTCTAAAGATAATTCTGCTTATGTACTTCTTAATTTTTTTGTTTGATAATTTTTTTTTTTTTCCAAAAATAGGAAAAACATTTAAACCTCCTGAAACCTACTCATTTATCATTAGGCTTTGCATACAATGAGACCAGTAATTCATGCATAAAAGAAAGAAAGAAAAAAAAGAAACACATGCTGTTTCTGTAGAAGAGGAAAAGAAAATTATTAGAAAGGAAGATTCTACTGGGGTTTTCACAAACATTTCTTTGGAGTTAATTCATTATATTTAGATCTGTATCTTTCCTTCTCTGCTGAGCCACATGTAGTCTGGCATCTCAGCAGCCTCCTAAGCATTTCAGTTTCTCTGTTCATTTCACATTTAAAGTTGAACTTGTCACCTAAAAACAACTGATCACTTCATTTAGTTTAGCTTAATGACCACTCTCTAGCAACAGGATCATAACTCTGCCTGTTCCTCGGGCTTAAAGACTAAACCCAATTTTGATTTATTTTCCCTCATATTCTACATCTAATTAATCTTCAAACACTATTGCTTCTTTTTTCATAAAGTTCATCCAACTCCCAGGTTTTTTAACTCTACGGCATTCTTCACTTCAGTATTAATAATTCCTAGAAATTAATTCAGTATATTTCTCCATTACTGAAAATCCTCAAAGGACTCACTATTTGACACTTAACCCCAACTCTTCCCCACAATTTAATTTTGATATATAGATATATATAAGACTTGCCTACTCTTTTATGATTTCTTCAATTTAGTTAAAGGGTATTCCCTATTCACTGAATACAACTTTATGCAGCTTATTCGTGCTCAAGGTCAATTGAAAAATCCGATTTTCTCCAGATCATTCAACTGAAGTCAGGGCCCAGCTGATATAAGCTATAAAATCACTGTTTCAAGACAGAATATAAAACATCTTAACATACGTTTATAAATCATCTTTATCTTACAGCATACAAATTATATCATTACAAAGTAGTGTCCATTTGTTCACTTAAAAATTTTATATCTTGATTTCAAATATCCCTTACAGAACTATCTGCCTTAAATTGGGTCTTTGCTGTGGATTTGGAGGCTTTTAGAAATCAAAATCCTTTGGAACTATGTTCTGATGTCATTTATAAAGGGATAACAATAGCTTTGAATAAAGGGTAAAGTTTCCTTATGTTAAGTAGCAAGTTGCCACCAAAGACATATAAACAGTACATTGGTGAATTGACTAATTGTCTTCTCCAACAACAGTCAAACAAGACATACAGCAAAATAGTTTACAGTATTTATTGCATATGAATATTATTTTTACTGTTTTTAAATAAGAAGTCATCTGGTGGCATTGTCTTTGTTTTGTTTTGCACAATCAAGGGCATCTAACTATAAATTTTATATAAACTACACAGCATGTACCTATATTTACATACTTTGTTTATTCTGTGTTCAAAATTAACAGGTCATTCTGAAAACAGCTCTAATAATTTTATTTTTACACTATAAGAAAGAAAATATATTATCCTAAATAATAAAGTATGATTGCTGTACTCAGGAAATTTCTCATACTTCAAAAATAATTTACTATTCTTTAGTTATCACAAAGTTAATGTCCAAAGACAAAGAAAAAATATTCCATAAACTCCATTATACTTTTACCTCCTTTAATTGGAATTTGCTAATAATCTCTGTTTAATTATAAATGTGCATTTATATATTATGATTTAGTATTGGTCAAATAAATTAGTATACTATGCTTTACAATCCATATATTCTACATTTACTCTATTTTGTACATAATCCTGTCAATTATATAATTTTATAAATATGATGCATATATTTAAATATATACATCATATTACTATATCTTATATAAATGACTTCCAACCCTGACTACTGAAGGGATCCTGGCTCATCTCCATACCAAAAGAAGGGGAAAAAAATGACACTAAAGTAGCTCTATTTAGGAAACTTCTTAAATTTTTTTATCAGTTGCTCCTGCTCTTGTCTGGTTTTTATGAAACGTAAAGATTTTATATTTAGCCTTTTCAACTTTTGGCTTTCAATTCTTTCTCAAAGACTTTATCTTACACCCCACTTTAATTTCTTTTCCTGCATTCTGCTATGCAGAACAGGAAACCTTGATCTTATCAGTCCCTCAGGTTCAATCTCTGACCTAGTCTAAACACACAGATGGTGTCTTGGATAGAATTGTTCAGACCACTTTTAAAGGGAGCAGTGATACCTAGTAATTCATTTTATGAGGGAGAGGAAAAAAAGAGGCATTTGCAGGCATTTAATCATATGATAAAATACAGGATTAGGGCAAGTAATACGATTTTATCATCAATTTGCTCATAGATGCAAAAATTCTGGCCCAAACAGTCTTAAACAAAACACTGCTTTAATCATAAAATTGAGAAGGGCAGAGGTACTTGATGTCAGTATGGATGGACTCAAGGCTTCATATTGTCATCAAACTCAGTTTATCTTCACCCCAGATTCTGCAACCCAACTTTTTTGCCCTTATTTTCTAATATTACAGGATTTCAAGATACTTTCTGAATTTTAGCCATTTGAGCCCACAGTCTTTCAGAAAAATGTTCTCCAGAAAACTTTGGATTTTGTTACCTGAAATAATTAAAGTCCTGGACTCAGGCACAATACATGAAAGAAATTGATCAGCTGGATTTCATTAAATTAAAAATGTTTGCTCTGAAAAAGACAATATCAAGGGATTAAAAGACAGCAATAGATGGAGAGAAAATATTTGCAAAAGACACATCTGATATAGGACTATTAGCCAAAATACATAACAACTCTATTTCAAAAATGGCTCAAAGTCCTTAATGGACACCTCACCAAAGAAGATATAAAGATGTCAAATAGCATCTGAAAAGATGCTTCACATCATAAGTTATCATGAAAATTCACACTAAAACAACCATAAGCCACTACTACACACCTATTAGAATGGTCAAAATCAGGCACACTGACACTACCAAGTGCTGGTGAAAATGTGAAGCAAGAGCAACTCTTACACATTGCCGGAAGGAATGCAAAGTGCTACCGCCACTTCGGGAGACAGGTGGGTAGTTTCTTATAAAACTAAACACCTTACTATACCACTTTGCAATCACACTCCTTGATATTTATCTAAAGGAGTTAAAAGTTTATGTTTACACAAAAACCAGCACATAGATGTTTATAGCAACTTTATTTGATTACAAATAAAGTTGCTATAAACAAAACTTGGAATCAACCATGTGGGAGACTGCAAGTGGCAAAGCCTTTGTAAGTTTGAGGTTTAGCAAAAGGTTAAGTTCCCCCCTTCACCTGCATATTGGCTATGAAGCTGAGTATTTGCACTCATCCTAAAACCCTACCTCACTTGCTTGGTTAAGTTGCAAGAAGCAATTTACATGCCCTTCCTCTCACCCTTTGTTCTAATGTTGGTTGATTTCAGTTATGCAGGGTGGAGGGTTTCTGCACTTAGGAGAATTCTTGGGTTGCCTTGGAGATGTGTGACTTTGTATTGGAGATTTTCTTATTTGCATATGGCTGTATAATAAAGCAGGCCAGGGGCTCTTGGCTTTTTGCAAGCTATCTTCTGTGTTGCAGAGAGTCCTCCTGAGCCCAACCTATTTCTGTTTAAGTCTATTTTCTTCATTCTGTATCATTCTCCCTCAGGGACCTGGAATTACTAGCTGTGCTGGCTGGTTCGCAGCACAAACATAATGTCCTTTAGTGGGTGAATGGCTAAATAAACTGTAATATATCTACACAGTGAAATATAGTATTCAGTTTCAAAAAGAAATGGGCTACCAAGCTATCAAAACACATGAAGGAAACTCAATGCACATTACTAAATGAAAGGAGCCAATCTGGAATAGCTAAGTACATAACATATGACTCCAATTATATAATATTCTGGAAAAGGCAAAACTATGGAGATAGTAAAAAGATCAGTGATTGCCAAAGAATTGGGTGAGGAAATGTGTAGGTGGAACACAAAAGTTTTAGGGCAGTGAAACTGTTCTGTATGATAATATACTGGTAGATACACGTCATTATACATTTGTCTGAACCCATAGACTATACAACACCAAAAGTGAACTCTAATGTAAAGTATGGACTTTGGGTCATAGTGATGTGTCAATGTAGGTTTATCAATTGTAACACATGTAGCATTCTAGTGGGGAATGCTGATAATGGGAGAGGCTATGGATATATGTCATGGTAGGGGACATATCAGAAAACTCCTTACCTGCCCTACAGTTTTACTGTAAACTATTAACTGCTTTTAAAAAGTAAATAAATAGCCTGATCAAGTAGTAGTGCTGTGGATAGAGCATTGGCGTGGGAAGCAGAGGACCCAGGTTTGAAACCCCAAGGCTGCTGGCTTGAGCATGGGCTCACCAGCTTGAGCACAGGGCCACTGGGCTTGAGTATGAGATCACAGACATAACCCCATGGTCGCTGGCTTGAGCCCAAAGGTCATTGGTTTGAAGCCCAAGATCTTTGGCTTGAGCAAGGGGTCACTGGCTCAACTGGAGCCCCCCTCCCACTACCTATATAAGAAAGCAATCAAGGTGTTGAACAACTAAAGTGCCTCAACAAAGAATTGATACTTCTCATCTCTCTCCCTTACTGTCTGTCCCAATCTGTCCCTCTTTCTTGCTAAAAATAATAAATAAACAAACAAACAAATAAATAAATGCTCTCTTAATTAAAAAAAAATCCTGGCTTCACTGTTTTTGACCCAAATTTCTTTTTGCTAGACTTGACCCAAATATTGTATTTAGATAGGTGACTTTATGACTGACCAGGTTTGATTCACAAGCCCACTCTCACATATCTGGCTAGGATAAGCATGAACTGAAATATGTGGTCTAGCAGGTAGGGCTGGCACTAGAGGGAGGCAAGTGAAGCACTTGCTCCAGGCACATAACTTGAAGGTAAATAAAATATGTGAGTAACTTAGGATAAATAATACTGTTAGGCAGTATTTTTTAATAGGTAACCCAAAAAATCATGATGAAGAAAATGTACATTTTTTTAAAGACAAGATTAGTACCTGAACCAATCTGAAATCTGAAGCAAAAAGACAGAACAGTAATACTAATGACTTCCTGAGACATGGAAAGATGATTCAAATTTGATCATTAATATCATGAAAAATATTAAAAGGAAAAAGTGTGAGTCAAATTATCATGTTCAGCCCTGGCCGGTTGGCTCAGCGGTAGAGCGTCAGCCTAGCGTGCGGAGGACCCGGGTTCGATTCCCGGCCAGGGCACACAGGAGAAGCGCCCATTTGCTTCTCCACCCCTCCGCCGCGCTTTCCTCTCTATCTCTCTCTTCCCCTCCCGCAGCCAAGGCTCCACTGGAGCAAAGATGGCCCGGGCGCTGGGGATGGCTCTGTGGCCTCTGCCTCAGGCGCTAGAGTGGCTCTGGTCGCAACATGGCGACGCCCAGGATGGGCAGAGCATCGCCCCCTGGTGGGCAGAGCGTCGCCCCATGGTGGGCGTGCCGGGTGGATCCCGGTCGGGCGCATGCGGGAGTCTGTCTGACTGTCTCTCCCTGTTTCCAGCTTCAGAAAAATGAAAAAAAAAAAAAAATTATCATGTTCAATGGATAAAGATTAATTTTAACTCTTGTTTCATAGTTAAAATCTTTGAAAACTAGAGAGATTGATCTTGATCTTGAATAGCATTGAATAGCATACAATCAATTTTGTGTGTGTGTATGTATGTGTGTGTGTATGTGTGTGAGTGATTGCTAATGCACCATATGCAACCTATTTCCTAGATGCTTTTTAGAACCTCACTCAGGAATGCAGGAGTACAGCGGAAGCTGGATGCTCCCATTCTCCCTGAGGAGAACTACTGAAGCAAATATTCCCATACCCCCTAAGGAGATGATTGGCGCCCAAGAAGCAATAAAGACCGTGATTAGGTCAGAATGCCATGGAGAAAAAAATTACACTTTCGAAACCAGCCATCCTGCTTGGTGACTCTTAAATGCCGAGAACCAGCTATCCTGCTTTATGACTAATTGCATGCCCCCCATTGTACTAACCTCATCTGAAAAACTATATAGTCACCCCTCACAACTGAGTTGCAAGGCAGGCTTTGGGCTAGGATATGCCTCGTCTTCTCAAGTTGCTGGCAATTTTTATTAAAGATACCTGTTTCCCTACTGCAACCACAATGCAAAACATTAGGAATAGAATGGAAGCTATAAAGTGCCTGGCACCCTCAATCTTCTTTCTGGCAAAGTAGAGAAAATGAATTACACCCTCAAGAAAACTATTGCCAATATCTGTCAGGAAGCTCATCTGCACTGGGATCAAGCTTTATCTATTGCCCTACTATTGATAAGTGTTGCTCCCCGAAGTGGGATTCACTAGAGTCCCTTCAAAATTGTTTTTGGGTGACTCTTCCATGCTACTTTACAGTTAGGAGATGCCTTTATAGATCAGGATGTTAACATAGCGTTTTGTCTGAAAAATGTCCAACAGGTATTGTCTCCTATACATTCTTTGCTAGAGAAAGAGATTTTTCCTTTACAGGTCATCTTCATCCACATAAGCCAGGAGACCAGGTCCTCCACTGGTCCTGGAAGACTTCTTCCCCAGAGTATCAACTGGAAGAAAAGTGTACTGGGCTAGGATATGACCTTGCCTTCTCAAGTTGCTGGCAATCTTGATTAAAGACACCTGTTTCCTCTCAGACACAGTCTCTGCTTATTGGCTATTGAGGTGTTGGGTGGTGGCGGTGGGTGACCCAAACTCTGTAGTCTGGTAACAATCTGATAAAAATAAAATATGATACTTAGTGGTAAAATTTTAGAAACATTTCCATTAAACTCAGGAATAAGACCAAGATGCTTTCTATTACTGTTATTTTTCAACATATGCAGGTAGTCATAAGTTTACAGACGATGCAAAAAGACAAAAAAACAAAATTAGGTATATGTATTACATAACATCAAAGTTTGTTTTCAATAATATGCTTGTCATAATAGAAAATCCAAGAGTATCTAAAAACAATTAAAACTAACACTGGAGTTCAGCAAAATTGCTACATGCAAGTTCAACATATGAAATCAAAAGTATTACTGTATACTAAATAGAAAAATAATAGAATATATGTGCTACACAGAATAGAACAAAAACCCTAACATACATCATGATAAATTCTACAAAAGATGTATAAAAAAACTTTCAAGGAAAAGAAATCCAGAAATAAAATTTAAATACTACATTATTGAGAGACAAAAGAAAGCTAAATATTTTTTATTTATTATAACCTTTATAATTAGTATGTGCAGAGTAAAGACAAGAATACTAGATAATAAAGGGAAAAGGTGTTAAAAATAAGCATTTATTTAAAATCAAGAAATAAAAAAAGTGAAGAGAATCTTTAAGCTATTGAAAGAGAAAGCCATAGAAAAGGAAAATGGGATAGAAAAAAACAATGAGAAAATTAGGCAGTCAATTAAGGAGTCAATCTTTGAATATAGATAGGTTCCAGAAAAATAGAAGAGATAAAAAGAGGCATGAGAGATTTAATAGAATAAACATAGGTTTCCTTTGTTTACATGGTGTGTTGTGCCTGACCTGTGGTGGCGCAGTGGATAAAGCGTCGACCTGGAATACTGAGGTCTCTGGTTCAAAACCCTGGACCTGCCAGGTCAAGGCACATATAGGAGTCCTATTGACTCTTCCTGCTCCCCCCCTTTCTCTCTCTCTCTCTCTCTCTCTCTCTCTTCTCTAAAATGAATAAATAAAATAATTTAAAAAATAAATGGTGTGTTGTACTCAATAAAGGAAAACCCACTCAACACACACTCTATATACACACACACAGAATTTTAAATACTAGTGATGAAAATACATGAAAGGCAGTGAAGAAAGTGGGGAAATAAGTCATATACAGAGAAGCAGAAATAAAGATAGAATGTACATTTTAATGGCAAAAGTGGAAGTAAGCCAGAATAAAGTTGGATGTGGAAATCTAGGAAATTACGAATAGCTGTTTCCTTGTTATAAGCCTTTAATGATAATTGATCTTATAATTATATTCCTGTAATGCTTTGCTAAAAAATTAAAATAAGTATAATGTATTTAATATTTTCCTAGTTCCAAGCATCCAATACCAATATATGGTAAGCCAAAATAGATAAAAATGTTCTGTGATTAAAAAACAAAAATTAACATTTGCCAGGCTCTTCACTTGGTAATACCCATAATTCTTCCAACATAATGTAGTCATTTTTCTTTAGTCTGCTATATTCCTTCAAAACTAGCCTATATTGATGCAATTTGTCATATCCAACCTGGCTACACTTGTACCAGATTTCCTTTTTCTGACTGGTTTTTGAACATCAAAAGGTTTCATGAGAAACTTCCAAGTTACTACTTTACGGGAGTGCCACTTAGTTTGGGAGATTCTGAATGCCTTAACATTTAGGTTTTGTTTATGATTAAAAAAAAACATTTTCTGAAACATTAACTTCCCCCTCTCAATATTACATATATTCTAAAGAAAACCAAACATGCATTTCTAATTTACACAAAGCCGTTAAGGCATGTAAAGCTCATAAAAATTTTTGATACATTTTTTAAAGTATTTAATCTCTTTTAAAATCATTCTTAAAAGAGCTAGCTAAGTTTAGTGACAAATATAATTTCTAGTACCAAATCTTTTATTTCAGTCTAAAATGTGTTCTAATGCGTTTTAACCAAATCCTAAGTAGCCATAATTAATCCATTTTAATGATATTTTTGAGGATTTGCTGTTCACTCACTCTGTGATTACATCAGCTAAGTCACTTATAAAGCTGAGTGTCTTCAGGGTTTCCATCTATATTTAATCTGTATTATCAAAAAGAATGTAAATTCTAATTTATGAAACTCTCTTTTTTTAAGCTGCAGGTGCTATTGAGTCAGAAGACAGAGGAAACTGCTATTTCCTTCCTCTTGGTAAATTTTTGGAGTGAGAATGCAGGAATGTTGACTTTCCAATAGTCTTCTTTCTTTTAAACATATTCCCCACTCTCAACAGAATGTTCCACAAAATTTGTAAATCACTCGAGGGAAATTTCCAGAGTTTCAAAATGTGAACAGCTGTGAGCTACCTAAATGATGCATCTTGCCAAGAAATTGCAGTTCCAGAGATGAAGAAATACATAATTACTATATTTTTACTCAAAATACCAGCCACTATTCAATGAGAAAGTCTTTACAGTTGTAAAGCTAAGTAGATGTTAGGAAAATGCTTCTTTAACTCTGCATAATCCTTTTATTTTTCTCCTTTATAAACTACACACATACATTAATGGACACACCCTCTGGGTAATTTAATTACAGAGAAAATCTTTAACATCCAGTCCATCTCATAGCTTTTCTTGTCTCTACTGGCAGTCAAAAAACTGTCAGATACAACTGAAAAAGTTTTAAAGATTGTAGAAGAAAAAAATAAAACACCAAATCAAATACAATAATAAAGAATACAGGATTTGGCTTCAAATCAACGTGGCTTAGAGCTCAATTTGCTTCGGTATCTGTAATCCTCTCTTCTTGGTGAAATGATTGTTAAGGTAATGAGAACACACACAGAAAGTACTTTGCATAGTGTTTGCTACTTTATAAGTATTCAACAATAGGGTAGCTGCCGGTATTACAATTTGTTAAATATTTAATATTTCATTATTTAAGAATAGTCTCTTTGAGCTTCAATAATTATTCAAATGTTAGGAAATTAAAGGTTAAAGTTGGAACTTTTGGGTAAATTTTGCTGAAGTCACAATTTTATAAAACAAAGAGTGAGGAGCATAAATATGAAGTGGTTTTACTGTTGACAAGATTAACTGAGGAAAATGTAAAAATTATATATATTAGATCATTTGAAAATTTAGTGATAATTTGTTTTTGAGGTAATTGCCTAAGAGGTGTGGTATTAATTTTAATATGGAAACTTGCAGGGTAAAATCAGTGAATGTTCTATTTCTCAAATAAACCTATATTGATAAAATATTTAAATATCTTATGTTTCTTAGAAGTTTTAAATAAAAAAATAACCTTTTTTTAATTTTACTAGGGTGACATCAATAAATCAGGGTACATATGTTCAAAGAAAACATGTTCAGGTTATCTTGTCAATCAATTATGTTGCATACCCATCACCCAAAGTCAGATTGTCCTCCATCACCTTCTATCTAGTTTTCTTTGTGCCCCTCCCCCTCCCCCTTCCCCTCTTCCTCCCCCCCCCCCCCCCCCCCCCCCCGTAACCACCACACTCTTATCAATGTCTCTTAGTCTCATTTTTATGTCCCACCTATGTATGGAATCATGCAGTTCTTGTTTTTTTCTGATTTACTTCTTTCACTTTGTATAATGTTATCAAGATCCCACCATTTTGTTGTAAATGATCCGATATCATCATTTCTTATGGCTGAGTAGTATTCCATAGTGCAGGGGTCCCCAAACTGCGGCCCCCTGAGGCCAATTATCCGGCCCCCACCGCACTTCCGGAACGGGCACCTCTTTCATTGGTGGTCAGTGAGAGGAGCATAGTCCCCATTGAAATACTGGTAAGTTTGTTTATTTAAATTTACTTGTTCTTTATTTTAAATATTGTATTTGTTCCCGTTTTGTTTTTTTACTTTAAAATAAGATATGTGCAGTGTGCATAGGGATTTTTTCATAGTTTTTTTTATAGTCCGGCCCTACAATGGTCTGAGTGACAGTGAACTGGCTCCCTGTGTAAAAAGTTTGGGGACCCCTGCCATAGTGTATATGTGCCACATCTTCTTTATCCAGTCTTCTATTGAAGGGCTTTTTGGTTGTTTCCATGTCTTGGCCACTATGAACAATGCTGCAATGAACATGGGGCTGCATGTGTCTTTACGTATCAATGTCTCTGAGTTTTGGGGGTATATACCCAGTAGAGGGATGGCTGGGTCATAAGGTAGTTCTATTTTCAGTTTTTTGAGGAACCACCATACTTTCTTCCATAATGGTTGTACTACTTTACATTCCCACCAACAGTGAATGAGGGTTCCTTTTTCTCCACAGCCTCTCCAACATTTGCTATTACCTAATAGCTAATCTAACAGGTGTGAGGTGGTAACTCATTGCAATTTTGATTTGCATTTCTCTAATAACTAATGACGATGAGCATCTTTTCATATATCTGTTGGCCATTTGTATTTCTTCCTGGGAGAAGTGTCTGTTCATGTCCTCTTCCCATTTTTTTTTATTGGATTGTTTGTTTGTTTGTTATTGAGTTTTATGAGTTCTTTGTATATTTTGGATGTTAGGCCAAATGGTGCTGGGAAAACTGGAAAGCCACATGCAAAAGAATGAAACTCGACTACAGTTTGTCCCCTTGTACTAAAATTAATTCAAAATGGATCAAAGACCTAAATATAAGACCTGAAACAATAAAGTACATAGAAGAAGACATAGGTTCTAAACTCATGGACCTTGGTTTTAAAGAGTATTTTATGAATTTGACTCCAAAGGCAAGGGAAGTGAAGGCAAAAATAAATGAATGGGACTACATCAGACTAAGAAGTTTCTGCTCAGCAAGAGAAACTGACAACAAAATAGACAGCCAACTAAATGGGAAATGATATTTTCAGACCATTATTTCTTGTGCCATATTTCCAGATATTCAGAAACTTACACGGCCATTCATATATGAATAATACTGGAAATGTATGATCTGGATAGAAACCAGAATACAAATATATTTAAATAGAAAAATAGCCAAGCTAGTGGTGATGTTTAATGTCAACTTGCTGAACATTGTGCTGTGTTTTTCTCTTGCCAGTACCTCTATTTTCTTTTTCTCAAAGTTGAATTATCTAAATGAAGCCCCAGTAACCAATATCCTTTGACTTATATTCCATACAATTTTCCTCCAAAAATATCTAAAGTAGTTTGCCAGATTAAATAATGTTATAACGGAGGACAGGTTTAAAAACCAAATGACTTAGGTTTCAAGTTCCATTTCTACGAATTTCCAGTTGTATAAACTTGCTAAGATTCAGTTCTCTCATCTGAAAAATTCAAATAAAATCTTCACAGAGTTAAAGAAAACAACTGAAACAGCATAATTTTGGGAAAATGCCAATAATCAATAATGTTATTTTTTCCCCCTCAACTTCCCCTAAGACAAAACAGAAACTCACAATGCAGTACTAGATGGTGTTAGGCACTTAAACTAATTTATACAACCAACAATTAAATTTGTTTTTATGAAACCTTATAAAAAAATCTTCAATTGTAGTATTTTTATTTTCTGAATATCCACAAATACCATGTATAAGGGCCCATGGATAGTAAATGTCCTAGCACTCTGGACATTAACTTCAACCAGTGGTGGGATTCAGCTGGTTCACACCATATCAGCAGAACGGATACCTAATTTTTTGTTGAGTTTGGTGAACCGGTTGTTAAAATGGTACTTGTAATCAGGGTTCTCTCTAAGGTGGGTGCCTGGGCAGCCACTCAATGTGAAAATCACAAATTTACATTCCTTACTCTTTTTTAACATTCATCTGTGCAACAGCGTATTTTAAGCACCTGTAGTAATTGTCATTCTGTCCATAGGTGAAAAAAATTGCAAGCAAGGACGCCAATCAAGAAACAATACAGAAATACCTTAAATAACAGTTTTATTACTTTTTGTCAGGTATTATTTAATATTTTTTCATTAATATGTTAAAACTCTTATAATCTAGTTTGTGTACCTCTTTTATTGTTCTTATTTAAGTATTAAATGCATGAAATAATAAACAACGTTTAAGTATCTTGTTTTTTTATACTTCAAACATCATTAGGGCAGAGAACTGGTTGTTAAATTATTTGAATCCCAACACTGACATCAACATATAACTTTGCTGAAAGACAGAAATATTTCCCAGGAAAGGTTTTTATACTCGGCTCTTCACCCAGCCCTACCACCACAGCCCACCTAGCCACACCCAAGCAAAGCACAAAACTTGATTTTGATTGCGTAAGCCAATGCAAGGTGAACAAAATACAATTTCTTACCACAATATGCAGGCCCTGAATCCTTGGTCTTGATGTATTCATGTGGGACTCTCTTCTTGCTCACTGGTCTCCAGGCTCTGCAAACAAAATCTAGGTATAACACATTGAACAGGTGTTGTTTACTTGAAATAATCCTCCTAGTAAATTGTTTTGATGCCTCCACCCCCCCCCCACACACACACACACACATACAATCTCTTTATTGTGCTTGTTGCTATCTATTAGCTGCTGGGAGAATTGGCTGCTAATAGCTTCCAGCTGCATCCTCCTCCATATTGAACTCATGGTAGTTACTTTCCTTAGAAATAATATTTCCCATTCCCATAGTGGCCCGCACAGCCCTGACTAACCAGGAGCTTCCAAAGAGACTTCCTTACCTAAAGGGAGGACAACTCTGACTTGCACCCCTCACCTCATTCTTATTTCCAATCCTGTTTCATTCACTCCCTTAATGCTTTTTCCTAGTCTAAAGAGCATTCCCTCAGTAATCATAGGCACCAAACCTTTCCCTCAAGCTATGCTTCTGGGAAGCCCTAACAAGGAAAGATTTCTTTCTAATCTGTGGAATACCTTATTTCTCTTTCCTTCAGGTTGCATCCTACCTTCCTATCTACTCAGTCCTGATCTAGTTCAGCCAGTGAACATAGAGCTTTTTAGTAATCTTGAGTATTTGAACAGTATGAGCAAAAGTAAGCATGGTTTCCTAAATGTCTACCTGTGGGTAAAAAGGAAATTCCTTGAGAGCAGGAACCAAGTCCTTATTACCAATCTTTGTAGTCTTAGTATTTATTCAAACACATGGCACACAGTATATAATCAATTAATACATGTGCATGGATGGCTGTGGTTTATAAACTTCACTTTTTGATGATACATCTGTTTAAAGACATAGCTGTTGGAGGTAATTAAACACACCCAAATACTGTTTCTTTTCAATATTAACTGTATTAAGTTAGAGCAGGATTATATTTAACAATTGATTTTTTTTTCTAGCATTCAGTGATAGAACAAATATTTTTCAGGTTTGGATAAACTGAGAGCTTGTTTATCAGATGTGAGAGAGACCTTTCACTCCATTACACACTTTTAAAGATCTGATAAGTATTTCTGACCAGATACATAGGACGTAAGTCCACTTTAGCCTAGCCAAAGGTTTAGAATTATCTAGATTTAGATCATATCAAATATTTAAGTAAGAGGTGAAGAAAAAAGATAGATGGCATTCTAATCTGTAATGTTTAACTTTTGTTTTAACATTTATTTAATGATTGTTTGCTTTTGCATCTAAATATTTCATGAAACATTTTTTCACTATATGTAAATTGATACTATAATTGTATCGTCTATAATAAGCACTTGTACATATAACTCTAGTCATCCTGTGCATAAAAATATTTTCTTGATATTTTTTCATATTTTACTATGATTTCTGTTTAGAGAATAACTTTTTATAATTTGAGAATGGTTAACACTAGATGGCAGGATGAGACTATAATACCCGACTCCTGAGAGTTAAATATAAAAAAAATGAAAACTTTCTCAAAGAGGTTAAGAATTCTTAGGCAAATATATTGTATTTTACTTTAATATATGCATTATATATAGTTCCACACTTCTTTCTGTTTATAAACTTTCACTGTATATAATAGACTGATATTCAACATGAACAAATTATTGAAGAGAAAAATTAAAATTGCTAATAATTTTACAAGCTATATATGACAATAGCCAAATAAAATAGTATGTATTGGGAAAATATTAATATTATTTGGTATCTTTAGAATTTAATTAATTAAATTTTCAAGCAAAATCTCAGACACAGTCATCAAATGCTACTTAGGTCAACATACATACACACAAAGGTAAATAAATTATTTATGTCACAATCAAGATTGATATTCAGCAAATAAAAAGCATTTCAGAATAATTTCACAACAAATACATCTACAGAAATGAAAAGGGAATCTTTATCAAGGCCAACTAAAACTAGTCTAGAAATAGGAAAAAGTATTTTAGACTTTCCTGGGAAAGGTTATTTGAGTTTCCCAAATAAATCACTCACTCATTTTCAGTATTTGTGTGCCATTTGAAGTGCAGTATGGGCAAATATGGCCAGAGGGATCATATGTAATTTTTGGTCCAAACCAGAACACTCTGAGCATGGAAATATAAACTGGGATTTTTTAGCAAACACCCTCATTGATTACTGAAATATTTTTATTTGGTCCTACTGTGTTTTCCCAAATATTTGTTGTCAGTTTCAGTGTGTACTAAAGGACTTTGCATTATATCTTTTCACTTGTCTCTCCATACCCTGAGTGGCTCCTGGAAGTCTTTATGCCGTTTATTTCGTCTAGAGTTCATAAAAGGGTAACTCTTAAGGATCTGATTAGTGGGATGCAGTTGGCCTGTTATTTCTATTTTTTTAATTGAATTTGTTGGGGTGATATCACTGGTTAATAGAATTATATCAGTCTCAGGTGTACACTTCTATAATACATTATCTGTATATTGCATTGTGTGTTTAGTACCCCAAACCAAGTCTCCTTCCATCACCATTTCTCCCTCCTATACCCATATCATTTGCTTGTTTTTCTAAATAAGATTTATAGATAATAGTGAGAAAAATTACTCAAGAGTCTTCATGGATTATAACTATGTGCATGACTAATAATTTTAATATAAATCCTATAACTTCTGTTAGCTTTCCAGATAGTATATCCTTGATGTATAGTAGAGGGGAAAGAGCATTCATTTAAGATTTGTGATTCTTATGACATAAGTTTGTAGAACTGATTTTTTTTATTCACTAGACTTTACTAATGTTGGACAAATAAAATCAATCTCTGGGGGAAAATATTAATATTTTTCCAAATTTACCAGAAAATTTTAGTCTTCCATAACTTAAATTCAAAAGCTATAGATTGGACTCTTTCTAGGGGATCAGAGATCTCTTTCAGATATTATACCAAGCACGCAGATGAGAACACATGAAGAGATGATTCAGATATTAAAATCTAGTATTTCATTCTGCTCCACATTTTAAGACAGGAACACCAAGACCTAAACTGTTTTGTCAAAGGTCACACTAGAAAGTATCAGAACCAGGACTGGAATTTCATGTCTCGTGGTCCAACCCTAGTGCTTTCTCCCTTTTTCTACTGGTTCCCTGAGCAGTATGCTCCTTCCACAGCAGAAGTTAGCAAAGCTTTCACCTGGGCTACTCACATTGGTGTTCTGATTAAAGGGCCATTGTTTAGGGAGCCAGTCATAATCTGCGTCATTGACTTTTCTTTTCAGGGACTGAAGGAAGTAGCTCAAAATAAAATACACCACACCAGCCTCAGATGGCAAGCAAACCAAGACCTCCCTGGAAATACAATATTTAATAGCCTGGCACTGTAACTCTTTGGTTATTATCTCTCTCCCAGAAACCAAAAAGGTGTAACTCAGTTTCTTACAACTCTTTTAGCTATAATTGATAAAAGTTAGTATGTATCCTATTTTTATATGTATGTATTTTTATTGACCTTGATTCTATTGATCTTAAAATTAAAGATGGTGTAATAAGTTTATGCCATGGACTCAGGTAATAAAAATATGAACAGAAGCATAGTTCTTCAGAAATATGATGTCCTTTTAATTTATGTAACATGGTCCTCCTTTGTTAGTCTATAAGTGTGAACATCTCATTTTGTTCCAGAATTGAAATAACTTATAAATTTCTCAGGACCTCTGCCCTCAAATATACTAAGAATGGAAAGAATATCACAAAATCTTATTTATTTCTATATATATTACATAGTTTGCTATTTTAAAGTGTTAGAGATATAAGGGATATTAGATCATATTTGACCCATCTTTTCTAATTTAGAGATGAGAAAATTGATGCTCAGATAAATTGATTTTTAATGCTATTTAGGTTTTAGAAATTATAATTACTGTTCTATCTTCATACATTTACCACATTATCAAATGATAAGTGCATTTCAAATTTAAAACTTTCTTCCCTGATCATTTTCAATAGTTTATTAAGCACATTTAGAATAAAATTATCTTTTGAGGTAAACTTTAACAAATTAAGGTATGCTGCAGATTTTACATTCTTTTATAATATTATGTGTATAAATTAAATGAATTTTTGTTAAGGCATTTTGGGTTAAAATGTTATAGTCTAAATTACTTTTTAATTTTATAGATAACAAGTCAAATTTTTAAAATATGTGCATTTTAAATTTATGAATATGTTCTCAAAAGGTTTTTACTCTGATATATATGCTTATATACAGGGGAAAATAATTTTATGTATATGTATACACACAATGGTTTTGTTCATGAAAAATACACACATACTAATATCAAAACAAAGCAAAAATGTTCAAAAATCCACAGAATAAAGTTTCTTAAATTTATTGTGGAAAACTGATCAAGGAATAGCTCTAGTTATCAGAGCTTCAAGTTTATGAGTTGGATCAGAGAATTAATTATGATAGATGTATTTTATATTTTCCTGTGTTCATTTATAAAGAAAATCAAACATTTCCTCAGATACATGGTAAAGTATACATAATTCAGCACATGCACACAGACACACTCCCTTAACTTTGAACAGAATTTTATATTCAGATTTCCTTCAAATCACAGGCAGCACTGTTTGGCAAGTTCTAACAGACTCAGTCAAGGTGAAATCCAGCCAGTTTTTGCTGCTAACAATGTATTCATACAGCATATGATCTCTGTCTGTTCAGGCTGCTTCTTGCTCTTGTCTAGGAATAAGAAAGGAGTGCTGCTTTCCTGGGGTATGCTATTTGAGAAAGAAAGTAACCTAACACTAACTGCAGGCGGGGTCAGAGTGATGTAACAGGAAGCTCTGATGTTTCCCTTCTGCTGCTGAGCATTTACAATGTGACAACACTTCCAATCTACTCAGAGCAATCCTGTCTCTCCAGCAGAGAGTGTCACCTCCTGCTTAAGGATCTTCATGCTCTGCTAACTGGACCTCACCCTGCCTCAGGATCACATTGCAAGGCTTTTATTCTTCCCCACCTTGCCTGGAGCTAAATCTCTTCTGCGGAATCTGAGAAAATCAAATTCCCTCCTAAGAATATTTCACCAAGAATTTTCTTAGGAGCTGTGCTGGGTAAGTGTTTTATTCAAAATAAATATATTTATTCTGAGTAGCATTCTCTATGCAGTTTGACCCTGTTTCTACAATAGAATTTAGTGACAGTGAAAGAATGTTGAAACACATCCTCATTTATTTCATGTTAGAGAAACTACAAAATCTTTTACTATTAGATACTATTGTGTACAGTGATATTCTAGAAAATAAATTTAGCCAGTAATAAAAATCTAGGTAAATTAAAAGTTATACTTCTGAACAAGTATCTTATTCAGGGAACAATGCCTTTTAAAATTAGTTGTACTAATAGCTAAGCGTGAATTTTGACAGCTGGAAAACATTTTTCACCCCAGGAAGAGTCTTTAAACTTTCCATGTAATCAGTATTCTAAGAAAGGGGTGACAGTATAACTACTTTGGGGGTCTCAGAGTCTCACTCACTCTGGAATTGAACACACTGGAGAATACAAAGGAAAGTAATCACTTGGACTTATTCTATTTGCCTTCTATTTGTCTTTTACCTCTATTTATCTCTTAACTATTGGACTAATGGAACTTTCATTGTTCATTGTTGCCAGATGTGTTTAAATCTCTCTTTTGCTAACCCTCAATTACTTCCGCTATATTGGATAATGGGGTGGACTACAAAGGAAAAAAAAAACAGCCAGGGTTGAGAAAATGTTAAGATTTCTATATTAACTCTAATTTCAAGTGTCTTTAGCTAATGGAATGCATTACTTTAATTTGTCTGGTATCACTCTGCCATCTATTGAGGGGAGTGTGCGGTAGTGAGATAACTGTGGATAAGGAAAGTAACAAAGGTTTCCCAAATGAGTATATCAGATTATAAAACAGAAAAATTAAAGTATGTATTTAAAAAAAAATCTTTTCAGGATAGAACTTACTGAAATATAGAGGTGAAACATCGTTAATGCTTCTTTCAACAGTACAAACTATCCTGGATGCTAAGAAACTAGAGTCTATGTAAGTTGTTCATATAGAGATAAAATAAACTTGTTGCTATGAAAAATATAGATGTCAAATTTGGATTCAATTATATTGGTTGACTTAATTTACATATATTTTCTTAGCTAAATGATATTACACTTTGCAAAACGTCCTTCAACAAAGAAATCCTGTACTTAATCATTCATAATTCAACATATCCACAGTGGACTACAAACTCATTCTGAGTAACTCCTTGGTAACTTTCTATTTATTTCTTCCCCACAAATTTCTCCAAATAATGTAAACTTCAATTAAGTCTTATTTTTGTGATTCTTTAAAACCATTGTAGCTGATTTCCTCTCTCTTTTATTTATTGTATTGAGTTCCCTGACACATGGGTAGAAATGGAAAAAGGTGTTTTTAGAATGTGACCTTGTAAATAGCCATTAGATAATTAGAAGAGGAAATGGAAAGAACACATTGAATGCCTAACTCAATGTCTTGGTTATTAACATAAATTGAAATAGCATTTTTTTTAATTTAGATTATTTTTTTAGAAGGAGATATTATATTAATAACAAGTTTGGAACTCCCCAAACTATTCTATTTTTTTTAATTGCTAACAAAACCCTATAATTTTCTTGCATAATTTTATTAAATTTTTGTAATTGTGTTAATAGTATGGATTATCGTCTTTATTTTATTTTTTTTAATACTGTTGTAAAACACTGGATAATGAATATTGAGGGTCATTAGGCAAAGACTTATTACTTGAGAAAATAATGTTTTAAATAAACATTTCAAATGTTTGAAAGTTTAAAATCAAAATTCACATTATTAATCCTGGTGTTTGCTTTTTTTCATGATAAGAAAATCTCAGAGCATCAGTGTAGGCTTTCAATCATAAAGAATTAATTTACTTTTCTAGATGATATTAACCTGTAGTATCACAAAATCAATGCATAGAGTCTAAGGCCAATTCTAAATATGTAAAATGAAACACAGAATTGAGAAATAACATTATTAATGTGAGCTAAAATATATTTTACCTGCAATATTCAATTATCTTTAAGAAATATGCTTTGGATATTGCTACAAGGTCTTTTTAAAAAATGTATCTTGCACATGCTGAAATGTTATTTTTATTAGTTAAAGTATGTAAATGTTTGGACTATATTAAAATTATTCACTGTGAAAAATTAAAACACTAAAATAAAAAGAAATTAAAAATGGGTCTGCAATTTTAAAATTATCTTAAAGAATGACCAAGGTATATGTATTTACCTTACTGGTGATGCGTAGGATATAATGCTGTTTAAATGTAGCATATTTATGAGAACCTTTACATTCATCTGTTTTTTTACCATTCGTTTTTTATGCGTAACAGATATTTGAATTTCAGAAAAAAAATTTAAATTTATATTAAGATAAAAAAAGATTGCCTTATGTGCTTTATGTTAATGTGGAAAATTCTTTGATAAACATAAAAACTCATGAGACTTTATTTAATATCATCAGTATATATTTCTGACAGATAATTTGGAACCATTATAACAATATCCGCTTTCAATTTTAATCTACATGGTTAAAAATAGTAACTTAATTTTTAAGAATTATAACTTAATTTTTAAAGACTGTTTTAGAACTACACAGAAAAATCAGCAAAATATTTTTAAAATTATCAAAATATTCACTAAACAAAACTTATTTAATACTTTATATAATTTTAAGGCTGCTTGAAAAACTAATTGTTTTTAAATTTTTTATTTATTGATTTTAGAGAGAGAGAGAGAGAGAAACATTGATTTCTTGTCCCACTTATTTATGCGTTCATTCATTGATTGTTGTATGTGCCATGATGGAGGCTCAAACCTGCAACCTTGGTGTATCAGGACAATGTTCTAACCAACTGAGCTACCTAGCCATGACTAAAAAAGAAATTATATTTAGAGGTATAATGATTATGCTGTCAACTTTCCAGATAACAAATATATTCAAAGAATATTTTTTGAAGTCTTTGGCTTTATTCCTTTTCATTGTTTGGGATTCAGAAAAGCTTGTAGCCCATAAATGTAAGCTTTGTATTATTGCAATGGTATTAAAGAAAGACACTCAAAGATCAAGTTTGTAGTACCTCTTTTCGCTTGACTCAATTAGACAGTCAGAATACACTTAAAATGGAAAATCAGTTAACAGCTATTTAAAACACTTGTCTCTGTCTGGTTTGAAGTCTATGTGTGACTATAAATGTTTACAATCTCTCAGAGAAGCTTTCTCCCAAAATACTTCTACCATGCTGCACCATTAAATGATTCAGGAAATGTTCTCTTTAAGGTCAGAAAATGTTCTGATGCAATTAAATGGGAAATAAATATTGATGAGAAATATAAGAGCAGGTCTGCATACTAACCAGCTATCTCAATCATTTTTCTATTTATTCACAAAGACTACCATTCCTGTCCAAATTCTTTCATCAATAGCAGTTATGCAACTCAAAGTATATGGATAGCTTTAACACCTTAATCTTAGTTTACCTACTGATAAGTGGATTTATAATTTTGAAGATATATAACCTTAGTTTAAAGTATAAAATTAAATAAATAATAAATAGAATACATTTAATTGTAGAATTTGGACTATAAATATAGAGCTTGTATGATTTAGATATGTGATAATTAAGTCAACAAAATCCACTTAAATAATAAAAAATATTTTATATATTATACCACAGTTTCAATTTAAACAGAAAAGTCCTCAATAAATGCAGGTAATTTAGTTATGCCTAATTAGTTTTATAATATTGTTTATTGGATCAAATAATCCCTGAATTTTCTCATACTTGAGAAATCTCAAAATCAAATTATTTTTTAATTGATATTATTTTATAAAAAATGAAATGAATTTAATTTCTAAAAACACAACAAAAGTCTTACTTTTCATTATTGAAAAATAAAATAGAGTAACTGTTGTGACCTCAATTACGATCTGTGCGTATCAACATACTACTCTCATTATCAAATGATAGATGATAAATTGCATATTTTCATAGAATATGTTTCTTCCTGTTTTTCCTTAAATTATTTTGCTTATTTGAAAAAGACAGTATTGTGCAATTAACTCACCAATATATCGTTTTTTAAAGTGATCACAATAGTGTACTTTTTAAAATGTAAAACAAAGTTTATCTTCTTATTCCATCATGATTTAAAATAAATGTATTTTTTTTACCTTTTCATAATTAAAAGGACAAAAATCTCAATCCAATTCAACCCAACAGAAATATAAGTAAATAAGTAAGTAATCCCTATGATGTTAAGGCTACTGTTCTGTACTTTATTGAAGGTGTTGGATGAAGCTTTATTTTCAGAGAAATCTTTATATTTTTTCTTTTAAAGAGTTTATTTATTCATTTTTAGAGAAGAGAAAGAGGGGAGGATTGGGAGCAGGAAGCATCAACTTCCATATTTGCCTTGACCAGGTAAGTCAAGGGTTTTGAACCGGCAACCTCAGCATTCCAGGTCAATGCTTTATCCATTGCACCACCACAGTCAGGTCAGAGAAATCTTATTTCTTTTAAAATGGAACATATCTTTTTTTAAATTATAAAATGCTAATATAACTATCATGTAAATCTATAGTTATTTCTTTATTAAGTTCAGGTTAACCTTAGCTCAACTGTATTTACCATAAAACCATAGGAACTTCTGAACATGTCATTTGGTGTATTCAATAGCAGTTGATATACTTAAATAGCAACTCAATGGCTTATAAGAGTGCTCTTTTTGTTACTGTAAAGTCACATGGAAGATCATTAGCATACTCATGAGCAAACAAGCTTAGTTTTATCAATCAAAACCAAGATAAATTTGTTTTATATACAAATACGGCTTTCATAAATTTTACAAATGAGAATTAATTTGAACCTATGTCCATTAATTATCTGAGAGCTATCATTATACAGCTATTTGTGCATAAACATCCATTTTGCCTCTTTTCCAAGAATAATTTGAAAGGAAATTGGAACCTAGGTTAAGTACTGGAGAAAAATATATAACACCATAACAGAAAATAAGGAAGGTTAAAACTCTAGGATAAGGATGTCAGTACAAAACTGTGATTTTTCTTTCTTTTTTTATTATATTCTGTAGTTACTTTCAAATATGTGGCAAATTAAGAGACTCAGATCAGAGTAACACATTTAAATGTTTTATTAATCTACATATGTTTTCTTTAAAAATTTACTTTCAATGAAAATTTTTGGTTTTAAATCTTTGAAAACATACTCATATACTTTATTAGCTAAGGCAAAAAATAAAACATAGGCACTTGTGTTATAGAAATTTAGGCATAGTTGTTTGAAGCAATCGCCTGGAATGGAGTACACTTTAGACAGCATTCATGTCATATGTAGAAAGGACATTGCAACATTTTAAACATGTTAAATACAGTTTCCTTAAACTTCATGTTAACTAACTAAAATACTTTGGAACTTGCCAGGTGTATTTGGGTAAATATATACATATGTATCCTTAGCTTTACCCCTGGTCCTTAGCATCATTAGATAAAGGATACATTATTGGTTGCATATATCTTAGTATTTCTGAGTGTCAAATAACTTCTTTTTTTTTTTTTTTTTAACCTCAAACTGGAGAGTCTGCTTCCCCTGCCTAAACACTCTCCTGAAGTCAGCGGTGGGAGATTTTTCCACACTGGACTCATACAGGAGAACCCCTTTTTAAAGGGTGGCTTGCTGCTGCTGAGATATTTTAGCTTTGAGGGTTTGCTATATGTTATGTACATTACTAATTCCTCATGTATAAACTCATTTAATCATCCCAAAAGCCCTAGGGATATTATTATTTTTTTTATTTGCTGATAAGGAACTCCAAAACTGAAGCTCAGAGATCCTCAGTATGTGCCCAAGATCACATAGCTACAGTGACACAGGCGGGACTTGAATCCTGGCCATCAGGCTCCAGAGCTCCTGCTCCTAGCCATCCTGTTTCCTTTTTCAATTGGTGGCTGGTCCTAGTCATCCTTAGTGTGAATGGATGCTGCTCCCAGAACCTTAGGTTAAAGTAGGGAATGTCCGATTGTATGGAAACAATGGTAAAGTAAATAATCTTAGGTTTCCCAGTTTGTCCTTGAATTTATGTGCTCAGCAGGAAATCATTTTTGTGTTTTTGTTTCCCACTTCTTTCTTATCAATTGCAGAACAATGAAAAGAAATAATAAACAAAAACAGTTGAAATAGAATAACTTAATAGACTGGATTTGGTTAATCTCCTTATGAACCACAAGTTCATCACTTATTTGTACCCTTTCTCATCTTATAAAATGGTATTGATAATTTGAATGCTTTATAAGATTTTATGAAGAACAATGAAACAATACATGGGAAATATTTACCACAGCACTTAGCATCTCGTAGGTGTTCAACAAATTATAGTTCTCATCATAAATCTTTTGTAAACAACTGAAGATATAACTTGTTTCTATACAAAAGCTCATTCCACAATCAACATGCAGACATTAAAATGCAACCTCTTCATAAGACAGAGAGAGGGGACTAATGTGGTTTGTAACTAAAGCTTTTAGAGTAATCACACTTTTACCATCATATACTATATTCCAGAACCTAATGAAATTAATGTTTGTAATCACAATTTCTATAAAACTTAAGCACTTAAAAATTTTCTTCATTCTAACAATTTAAAAAGGTGTGTTAAGCCTGACCAAGTAGTGATGCAGTGGATAAGAGCATTGACGTTGGACACTGAGGACTCAGATTAGAAACCCTGAGGTTACAGGCTTGTTCACGGGGTTGCCAGTTTGAGCATGGGATCAGAGATATGATCCCATGGTCAGTGGCCTGAGCCCAAGGCCACTAGCTTGAAGCCCAAGGTCATTGGCTTGAGCAAGGGGTCATTGGCTCATCTAAGGCCTCCTGAGCCAAGGCACGTAGGAGAAGCAAGCAGTAAACCACTGAAATGACGCAACTATGATGCTTATCTCTCTCCCTTACTGTCTGTCTGTCTGTTTCTGTCTCTCTCCCACTCTAAAAAAATAAAAAAAAAATTAAAAAATTAAAAAATTAAAAGGTGTGTTAAACAGAAATGTTTTTCTTTCTTTTACATATGAAGCTCAGAGAAGTACACAGTGTGCCCCAAGTTAAATAATTACTGACAAAGCTCTGGTTTTAATTATGTGGTTTTACATCTTAACTATTTTTTAGCACCACTGCACATATTATATGTATTAGACATCTTATTATTGATGTTAAACAAATTGAATGAAGATACTGAATTTAAACTCATCTCTTCTAACATAAATAATAAAAGTTTATGTATGTTATTTATGTGGATTTTGTGGCCTATGGTACATTAAAGATGAATTTACATAACTCTCCAGAAATTTTTAGTTTTGACTGCTGTAACAACTGCCGAAGCTCAAAATAAAAAGAACATTAAAAATGATAAAAATTAAACTACATCTGCAGAGCTCCAAAATTTTGGTGGCTATTTTATTTGTGCAAAAATGTGTTTGTGAACACACAACGCAATATAAAGAAGATATATTATAAAAGTGTACAGCTGAAATCTGTATAATTTTATTAAACAATATCACTCCAATAAATTCAATAACAATTTTTTTAAATGCTTTTATTACTAGGACTTCTTACTATGACCTAAAGGTAGATGCCTATTTTCTTCTGTATTATATTTAAAAATGTTATGAAAGAAAACATGTGCAACGGAATTTTAAACACCCATTTAGATTTTGGTTTAACATCACTGATTCTAAATTTTATTTGGAGTGTTTATGAATCCACACTATGAATGTCCACACTATGATTCACACTATGAATGTCAACTATAAACTCTTTTTCCAGAAAAATAAAAACTATTTTACATTTAGAGGGACTCACATTTTACATATTAATTGCATGAATTTCATGGAATCTTTCTTTTTGATGGATCTATTAAGAGTTCTTAGAATTATATTTATGAACCTGTGCCAATTAATTCTCATGACTGCTAATTATTTGAGAATGAGGTAAAATGTATGTATATATTTTTCAGTCACCTCAGATACTTATCAAAAAACAGACATGGACATCAGAAAGAAATAGTCTATAAGGTCATTTTCATTAACCATTAACCAGAGGCAATACTGCAAGGCTCTCGGGGAAAACTACACAGTAGATAGATTCTGCAATTGGTCATTTTTCATCTCCTTTTCTGCACCCTTCTCCTTCTACTAAATCTCCTCACCCACATCTGCCTGCTCTCACCTTTCTCTGAACCACTGCTCAAGAGCTACTTCTGGTCTCCGGTGGTCAAAAGTAGCATTTCTTCCTCAACGTGATAAACATAAGACCTTCCAGAACTGCTCTTCCGTTTACCCAGTTAAAATCTGTTCTCATTGCTGTATACTTTATTTTGAGAAATAGTTGTATTTTAACTCATATGACGATGCCATCATTGCTTTAGGGTTGCTAGGGTTAAATAGCATGTTTGGCAAGCACTCATGATGCACCAGACCCCGTGCTACATGTTCAAGCAAGACAGGACACCTACTCTGGACAACATCAGCTCCACCTCAGTGTAGACAGTGTCAATTAAAGTATAAATTTCTGCCTGACCAGGTGGTGGCACAGTGGATAGAGTGTCGACCTGAGAGGCAGAGGACCCAGGTTCAAATCCCTGAGGTCACCGGCTTGAATGGAGGCTCATCTGGCTTGAGCACAGGCTCACCAGCTTGAGCATGGGGTCACTGGCTTGAGCGCAGGATCATAGACAAGACTCCATGGTCACTGGCTTGAGCCCAAAGGTTGCTGGTTTGAAGCCCAAAGTGACTAGCTTGAGTAAGGGGTCACTAGCTCAGCTGAAGCCCCCATCAAGTCACGTATAATAAAGCAATCAATGAACAACTAAAGTGCTGCCACTACAAGTTGATGCTTCTCATCTCTCTTCCTTCCTGTGTGTCTGTGTGTTTGTCTCTCTCTTTCTCACTAAAAAAAATAAAAAAATTAAAAAATATTAATTTCTAATCTATTCTGCTAGCTGCCACTCTCTTTTATCTGGTCACCTATCAAGACTGAATCTCTTCACTAAGTTGTTTTCTAAAATGACAAAACCTGATAAAGCAGGTATTTTCTCTACATATTTATTATATTTGGAAATCTTGAATTATTGATAAAATATAAAAATCCCCAAAGTAAAGAACAATCTAATAGATTCATTCAGCTTACAATTGTACGTGCTTTGGTTAAAATATTCTGAAATGCCTTTTTTACAACTGCTTCTAATGTAACTTTGACCTTTCACAATTTAACAGAAAAATTTCCTTGCACCTAAATCCTTTGCTAATGCCATGCCTGTGTATTGGAAATTATTCAATTTCAAAACAAAAAATGTGGTTAATACAGTGATATTTTTTAGAATAAAGCTTTGAATAATATTTGGTTTTATTAGTTTGAACAAAAAAAGCCTTCAAATGAGACATGAGCAAGTATTAAGATCTAAAACAATCTGATAGGAGTGAAAATCATAAAACGATTTTCTTAAATATTGTTAACTTTTTAATTAATTGAAATATTCCCAATAGTTCCTTAATTACACATTTTCCAAAATCATTTTCTGTTCAGTGTTCCATGTTACTAGCTCAAAAATCATTTTAAAAGACAAATTCTGATCATAAAATTAACATATGTGCATATTCAATGAACCAAATTCCAGCCTACTTTCTTGAAAATAAATATATCACATTTAACAGAATTCATATTTGAGGTTTTGTATAACTCAAATATCCTTTAAAAATCCATTAATAGTATAATTTTACATTAACCTTGAAAGCTAAATTAGTTCACCGAGTTCTCAACTGTCACAACTCCAGTACCACAAAAGTCTGCATATTCAAGGTTATAAGGTCTCAGTTATATCAATTCTAGTACCATATGCACTACAAAAGTTTATATGTTCAAAACTTTTTAACATTATATGTAGTTTCTGACATTAAAGGCCTGAACAAGCTAAATATATCTAGTGGCTTCCTAACATAGAAATAGGAGACTCTGGTTCAATGTGTCCTCAGAGGGATTTATTAAGTCTAACTGTGATGTAGGTCTAGAAATAGCATGTGCTTTAAAAAAAGTTAGATTGTTACACTTAAACAATACTTTGCTCCTAATTATTGAAAATTGTTTAGACTTCAAGGATTGTCCTACATCCTGGTGTATGTTTTTCTTCCAGATATAATTGCATAATGTTATAATCATAGGAGGAAATGTGTCTGTAAATACAATTTTTAAGCCTTTCTATCTGGAGAGCTATTGCAGTATATAAACTCTAGTTTGAATAGCACTTTGGTTTTCAATTAAATTTAAATAAACATTACAAAGATCATTGTGTATTATATCACTTTATTGATATAAGATCATAATAGAAGTTAATGAGAGAAAATTTATTTGAATAAATTAACTGAGTAACTTTCTAAGTTTATCAGGTCTTTTTTTCTCTACTCTTCATTACATATTATAGCACCCGAATCTGAAGAAAAATACTAATCTTTCTTAATTGTGGGCCTGTAGTCCTGGATGTCAGATTTTAGTGTCTCTTCTTTGTATTGAATCCTTTACATCAAGAAAAGTTTATTTTTGCTAGAACTTCTAATACCAACTTCATAAGTTTAAAGGATAGTAGGGACATTATCTAAAAGATTTAAAATCACCTGTGGGTTTCTTTTAATAAGCATTCATAGAATGATCTCTTCCTAGACAGCTGTATGCCTGAGTTCCTCTCCGCCTTGTCATCCATTTTTGCTCAGATATGAACAAAGTGAACTGAGGAATGGGATAGAGGCAGAGGCGGGGTCACAGGGAGCAGAGGGACAGCAGTCAGAGGGAAGGGAGATGAGGGGATGGGGTCAGAGAAGGTAAAGGGATTAGTGAAACTATATATAAATATAATTATACATAACACAGAGATATAGATAATAGGACAGCAAATCCTAGAGGGAACGGAGGAGGGAGTTAGGGGGAGGGGGTCAAACGGGGTTTAAAAAGAGACACAGGGGTGGGGGATGAGGGAGTTATATTCAGTGGGACACTTGAATCCATGCAAACACAATAAATTAAAAATTAATAAATATTAAAAAAAAGAAAAGCAATATAACAATACAAATTTTTTATGGGGCTCATCCTACTCACTTTTTAAAAACCTGTACCTACAACATCACAATCAACTTGCTCATACTCAGCTCTTCTAGTTTGTCCTAGCTTGTTCTTATAACACCAATCACCTTGCATCAAAGCATCGACTATAACTGACATTTTTTCTGTTATTGTTTATTTTCTGTTCATACCAGTAATATATAAGCTCTATAAGTATAAGCATTTGGGCCTTTTTTTTTTTTTTTTTTTTTTTTTTGCTTTTTAACTAATATATCTAAGAACCTAGATAAATATCTATAGATGGTAAGTATTTAAAATGTAGTGATTGCACTTCTTGGAATATATCTGAACACCAAACACTAGTTTGAAGGAATATATGCACCCCTATGTTCACTGCAACATTATTTGCAATAACCAAGATTTATAAGCAGCCAAGGTGCTCATCAGTAGATAGTAGATAAAAAAACTGTGGTATATTTACACAATGGAATACTACTCAGCCATGAAAAAGAAGGGAAGCTTACCTTTTGTAACAACATAGATGGACCTGGAGAGCACTATGCTAAGTGAAACAAGCCAGTCAGAGAAAGACAAGTACCATATGATTTCACTTATATGTATAAGTTAATGAAAAAATAAACAAAACAAAATAGAAATAGGTTTATACATACAGAATACAGAATGACAGCTATTAGAGTGGTGGAGGTTTAGAGGACTGGGTGAAAAAGGTGACAAGATTAAGCAAAGAAAAAACCTCATAAGACACAGACAACAGTGTGGTGATTGTCAAAGGGAAAGGGGGTGCAGAGGTAGAAGAGGGTAAAGGGGGGTTAAACAGTGATGGTAAGAGTCTTGACTTTGTGTTGTGAACACACAATACGATATACTGATGATGTGTTATAGAATTCTACACATGAAACCTATCTAATTTTATTAAGCCGTGTCACCCCAATAAATTAAATAAAAATTTAAAAAGTATTAAGTAGTGAATATGTTTTATTATATTAGTCTCCACAGAAAACTGGATAGTAGCTTTACGTGATTTTCTCTCCATTATACAATAAACACTAGAGCTGAAATTCTGGAGATATTAGAATAACTACACATTGCCAAAGAGAAAATATTCAGAAACAATTAGCATTTCTTTTTATTCTTAGGTCAACCTAATATTTATCCCTTCGCTGTTTTTTTGTAAAGGAAAATAAATTAGCAAAGATGCCTCTGTAATGTATTTAGTGTTCAGGTTTCACTGAATTCCAAGGAGTGACCTTTCAAACTAGGGTACATGAGAAGGTTGCTCAGTATTTTAACACAAAATTTTGAAGCATTTCCCCAAATGGCTAAACAATGGCTGGAATTGGCAGAATTTCTTGTTGAAACTGGCAGCCTTGCCAACTGGTGCCTCCCAACAAAAGCCTTACTCCATTACTTATTGCCTTTCTGGACAATTGCACTAAAAACTCTATAGAAGGGAGATAAAAAAAGAAAAAAAAGAAAACATAGCAGTGAAACTGAAAGGAAGATAATACATCTTATAAGAAAGCAATATGGTAGAATATAAATTCTGTTTAATTGCCAAAAATTATATGTCTGTTTGATAAGTGATAAGGTACATATTTGTTAATCTAAATTTAGCAAGCTTTTTAAAGTATTGATTTATTGATATTTAGAGATAAATCTAAAATAATGCCAACTGTGAATGAGTTTTCATCATTGTATAGTTTGGGAAGTTTATAGTCAAAGGACTATTATATAAATTTAAATATTTACTTGTTATTAAATAAAATCATGATGTGAGAGACTTATGATAAACCATCACAAAATATATCTCCTGAATTGACACAATTCACAAGGTATAACAATATTTTTCCTTTCTAATTTATGTTCTCCATATGTTTGAGACTTATATAGCTAACTTAATTTTCTTTTAAAACAGAGTGCTAATTGTTCATCCACTTAGAAATATCGTAGTTGAGTGTTTTTTTCTCTTCTGAGCCCAGATATGTGTATCATTCAGGGAAACAATAATCTTTCTTTGAGAAAAAGATTGATTCTCAAAATATATTCATAGCATTTGATAAAATATGTATATAAAATATGTCAAGGTTGTTATTTTACTCATTTTCAGCATATTATGTAATAAGACATTGACTGGATTTTAAACCATCAGCAACAAACTAGTTTAGATTAAACAACTCTCTGTACTAAATGAAGTATGGCTCAAAACAAAAATAAATTATAAACTGCTTCTTGAACTTTCTGATTTTATTTGATGTGGTCATTATTGAATAGTATATTTATAATAAAGTTTCTATTACAAAACATAAATAATGATGCCTTAACAAAAACTATATTTTGTTTTAAAAATTAGTCTACAATCAATTCATTTTTGGTATGTTTGTATATAGCATGACAACTCAATATTCTACAACACATTTTCTTTGTCCCAAATAGCTTAAAATAGACAATAATAATAATAAAGCTAAAACTAGCAATACTTTAAAAAATAGAAGAGTGATAATTTGTAATCAAATGGTCTTGACAAAATTGTAGAAAGGGCACTTAAGCTTTACAGTTAAAAAGCCGGGATAGAATTTTCAATTAAAGTACTTGCACTTAAAATTGAGGTACAGCCTGACCTGTGGTGGCACAGTGGATAAAGCGTCGACCTGGAATGCTGAGGTCGCCGGTTCAAAACCCTGGGCTTGCCTGGTCAAGGCACATATGGGAGTTGATGCTTCCTGCTCCTCCCTCTGTTCTCTACCTATCTCTCCCTCTCTCTCTCCCCCCTCTCTCTAATAAAAATGAATAAATAAAATCAAAAAAGTAAAAAAAAAATTGAAGTGCAAAAATGACAATTTTCTCACAATCATCAGAGATACTCCATACTTTCTCAAGCTAGTGTCAATTTCTACAGTGACAAATGGGCACTCCCAGTAACCCTGTTCAGAAAAGGGCAATGCCAAAATCTTTGTTCCTTCATTTAGATTCAGCAGAGGCACCAAGCATTCTTTCTTGAGAGCCTTTTCTAGTAGAATGTTACTTGTAGAATGAACAGGCTGTTTTGATATCTGAATAATTCACTGAGGGTAAGTTAAGTGTAAAAATATAGCTGTTAAAACAGTTGCATGAATTAATACAATTGACTTTCAGTTGTAGAGTGGATTTAAAGAGGTGAAATTAGGTGGAATAAAAGTCATGTTTGTTTAGCAGTTCTTCAGCTCTTACATATTCTGGATCACAGTCTCTGTTAACTATCTCTATTCCAGGAGATTGACAGTAACATCTGAGACACAACTAGCTAACCTACAGCATGAAATATGACCATAAGTCAACTTTGTAATTTATGTTGTTACCCACAGATGTTATTAACAATTCCCTGATGAGTCCTATTTTAACTAACTCCTCTTACTAGGCCCTCTCCTGGTTTGTTTGTAAAGGAGTGGATGTGCTCCTCATGTTTATATGTATCACATCTTTTAAAAAAATTTTTTTATTTTAGGGAGAGAAGAAGTGGGGGGAGAGAGAGAGAAAGAGAGAGAGAGAAACAATGATTTGTTCTTCCACTTACTTATGCATTCATTGTTTGATCGTTTTATGTGCACTGAGAGGAGATAGAACCCATAACTTTGGCGTATCGGTATGAGACTAACCAAGTGACACCCAGCCAAGGCCTTGTATCATATATTTCAATTGCATGCTTTTAAGCATATAATTAAAAAATCTTACACACCCTAAACTTTGCTCCCTTGAAGTAAACCCAGAACACCTCATTTAATTACAGCTCTGTTGATACTGTGTTGGTAAATGTCACAGTGAAAGTTTTGGAAATTCACCCAGAAGTTGATAAAACTAGAAATAAAAGGAACAAGATTAAGGATTTAAAGACCAATTAGGAAAATGAGAAGATTCAGAGACATTCTCATTTAGAGAATAAATAGATATGTCTGTAAGAATGTAGTTAACTTAGTAATTATTGCTTACCATGTAAAAAGACTAAGTAAAACCAGAATGAGTAACAGGATTTAAAAGTAAAAACGAACAAACAAAAACAAAAAAAAACCCCACAAAAATAATGGAAAAGGGGAAAGGGGAGCAGTGAACAGAATAAAGACAGCAAAAGAGAGAAAAAATAAAAGGAAAGGCTATCAAAGAAGATAAATTGGTCCAATAAGACATATTTTATTTGCCAGAAAAATGAGGAAATAAAAAAACATCACTGAACTGCATCAGTTAAGATGTGGAGATATTTGGGCTCCATTGCTATGGACAAAGTGTTAGTATGCAAATACCTTACTTGCATGGTCTAATAGAGAAAATTTATCTGCCATTCTGTTTGGGAAATGGGGTTGATTGCTAAGCCTAGGGGTTATTCCTTTTGATAAGAGGTGAGAAGCAAACACCACTTCCTGGATGGTCATCATGTTCTAAGGCTTGGACCCAACTGGTCAAGATGATGACTTGATTTTAAAGTGGACAGTTCATAGTGTCTCTATCTACTGGCAAGTCTTAGTTTGTCTGTCTAGGACAGTTCCTCAGAAGGTAGCCCAGAAATGAGGCAACATTGATCATACCACATTTAAAGTAGCAGACTTTGATAAAATGCCAATCCCTTTCCTCACTTAAAACCTATCAAATCATTCAGGGGGTGCTCAACATATAAAGAGATGATGCTTAAATGATCCCTGTGTGCCCTCAAAACAGTTTTCGCTTTACTGAACTCTGGATATTGTGAGAATAAAACATAATACAGAAGGTCCTTGGGTTAAGACAGTCTTGACACTACTATGTTTTGAGTTTATGATGCTCACTCCCATAAAAAAAAAAAAGAAATTAGACTTGAATGTTTCAGCTGATAATGTCATACCTACATATTAGTGGGTGAGCTAATTGGGTTGCGTGTGGCAGAAGAACACGCAGTATTCTTTTTCTGTGGCTTAGTTGTGTTTTTTATGTTCTAGGTTGTGATTTTACAACTGTGTTAAAATAGGTGACTTTGGCAAAGATGTGTTTTGACTTACACTAAAATTCAGGTTATGACACTGTCGTAGGAATGGAACTGTGTCATAACCCAAGAACTCCCTGTTCCAAGATTAGATTAAAATTTATAATAAAATAAGAATGAGTGAATAAGGCACGTGTCTAAATAATGAAATAATAGCTACAAATTCACACTGAACTACACATAAATAATAACACATATATATTATACTATCCTCTAATTCAGGTTTTGAGAATTATTAGTTTTATGATTTGGGGCACATTTTCCCTACCTGAATCATCCTAACTTAAGTCTAGGGAACTTGGAAAAAAATACAGAATAAAATTTACTCTTTTCTTTTTCATTGGAAAACACACACACACACACACACACACACACACACACACGTTTCAAAGTGTTCATTGGCATTCCAAAATTTCCTATGTATAAATAGGAAAGTAACCTAAAGCCAAATAGCATTTACATACCTGTATCGTATTTGTAAAAATAAGAATTTATTTCTGTGCATATGGCTATGATTTAATTGTGAAATCTTTAGAGAGGTCTGATGTTAGCAGTATTCTGACAAAAGGAAATAAACTTTCAAAGTCGATCAGTATTGTGTAAGACAGCTCCATCCCCCACCCAACCACCTGACTTATCTCAAATCTACCGCATTTTGATAGTTTGATCCATAAATCCACAAAAAATATATATACATAATTCCAGAGTCAGGAGTCATACTTTTCATACTGTCCTACAAAAAAAACCATTTTTTTTGTATTTTTCTTAAGTGAGAAGCAGGGAGGCAGAGAGTCAGACTCCCACAGACACCCGACCAGGATCCTCCTGGCAAGCCCACCAGGGGGTAATGCTCTGCCCATCTGGGGTGTAGCTCTGTTGCAACCGTAGCCATTCTAGCGCCTGAGGTGGAGGACATGAAGCTATCCTCAGCGCCCGGACCAACTTTGCTCCAATGGAGCCTTGGCTGTAGGAGGGGAAGAGAGAGATAGAGATAAAACAGAGAGGGAGGGGTGGAGAAGCAGATGGGCGCTTCTCCTGTGTGCCCTGGCCAGGAATAAAACCCAGAACTCCCACAAGCCAAGTGGATGCTCTACCATTGAACCAACCGGCTAGGGCCCTGCCCCCCAATTTTTTTTACATTATATTTTATGCATATAGTTTATGCATAGCATAAATATACCATTTCAAAAAATGAATGCCTGTATACCTAGACCAATTTGTTTATCATGTTCCTCCCTGAATGTCACACATACATTTCCAGAAATAAACTATTATCCTAAACTAAATATTTCCTGCTTTACTTTATGGCTTTACCACACTTCTATTCATTCTCAATGATTGAGTTTTGCTGTTTTATTTTTAGTATTATGAAAGTGGAATCATTCTGCCATAGTCCTCAGGGACTTGCCTCTTCCATGCAGCCCCATGTTCTGGAGATACATCCCTGTTACCGTATGTGGCTGTGGGGGTTTGTTTTCATTGTTGTAGAGTTTCACAGTCTGAATGTACCACAACGTATTTATCCTTTCTCCTGCTGAGAGATATTTGGATTGCTTCCACCATTTTGCTATTACAACAATGAAGGAGTGAAAAAATTTTTATAGGATCTCCTGATACATGTGTATGAGTTTCTTTAAGGAATATATTTTCCAGTGGGATTTCAGGAAGCTAGATATTCAAAGTTCTTATACCAATTTATACTCCCACCAACAGTGTATGAGATTTCTGTTGCATCACATCCTTTCTGATACTTTGCATTACTGTCAAACTTTTTTTTAATGCTTCCCAGGTTGGTGGGTGTATGTAGTATTTCACGGTGGTTTTAATTTGCATTGCCCTGATTATGAATCACATCAAATTTGTATGTAAAATGAATTACAATTTTTCCTCTGAAACATTTGTTTCTAATTAGGTAATAGTAACTTGATTTCATAGAATTATGATTAAGCCTCTATTTGCGTATAGTTATTTAAGAGAAGGACGAACTATCTCTTTTTGGCAAGGTGCTCTAGGGAATGGAGAGAATAGGTTTTATTGCTTTTTAAATGGGGAAGGTATTACTAGCATTTCTTATGAACAAGGACACATTAATAATGCCTAGAATCATATCCCTAACTTTCCATTTCCCTTTATTAAAAAAATTCCATCAAATACACATCAAAATATCCTTTAAAAATAGAGGAATAGCCTGACCTGTGGTGGCGCAGTGGATAAAGTGTCGATCTGGAACACTGAGGTTGCCAGTTCGAAACCCTGGGCTTGCCTGGTCAAGGCACATATGGGAGTTGATGCTTCCTGCTCCTCCCCCTTCTCTCTCACTCTCTCTTCCTCTTTCCCTCTCTCTCTCTCTGAAAAATTAATAAAGTCCTTTAAAAAGGTAAAATAAAAATAAAAATAGAGGAAGAAAATGAATAATTTTATTCAGCTATATATGTGCTTTTTATGGACTATTTTTTTAGACTAGTTTTAGGTTCACAGCAAAGGAACAAAGATTTTCCATATACCCCCATCCACACTCATTTATAACCTCCCTCATTGTCAACATCCCCCATCAGAGTGATACATTTGTTATGATCAATGGACCTATGTTGACATAACACGATTGTCTAAAATCTGTAGTCTACTTTAGAGTTAACTCTTGGTGTTATGCATTCTATGAGTTTGGACAAATGTATAATAGCATGTATCATTTTTTTTTATAATTTTTTTGAGTAGTTAAAAAATGTATTTAGTTTGAAAATCACTTTTCTTAAAAAAATATTGATTTCAGAGAGAAGAGAAGGGAGAGAGAGACAGAAACATTAATCTATTCCTGTATGTACCTTGACTTGCTATTAAATTCGCTACTTTTACATATTGGCACAATGTGCTAAACCAACTGAACTATCCATATAAGGCTAGCTTGAAAATCCCTTGAAAGAGATATTGTCTTCCTCTTGTAGTAAAAAAAAAGTTTATACATAAAAACATCATTAAACATTGGAATTTCTGTCTTTCATATATTCCCTCATTTTGGAAACCATGTGACTGCTCTTATACGCATCAGCTGAATTTAACCAAGATATTGTTTCAAGGTTCTGATTTCCTTTTAATAAATACACTTGTTTACATTTTCTTTAGCTTAATTGTTATGTTTCACCATAGCAATATAAAGGTTTATCTACATTCTTATTTGCTATATACTTCTTTTCTAAGTATTTAAGTTGTAGTTGATTTTGATTTTATTGTATAATCACTTTAGCCAATGGTGCTACTTAAACAAAATTAGTTTTTTTATCTTTGAGTTTGTTCTAGGTATCACTATCATTTTCACTAAGACTTTATATTGTTATCTGTGTATCCTTTCTTCTTGGATATTAATCTATTTTTGGTAGTATAGATACTGATATTTTTCAGAGGAAAGTAGAAGTAAGACCTGATGACATATATTTTATTCTATTAATGTGTTCAACACATTTACTAACCAAAATTAACTCATCAATAAATCTTCTAATAGCCAGAAGTAACCATTAACATATTTGTTTTGTAGTTATTCCAAATCACTGAAAGGGTAGAAAGATTCTTTCATAGCATTTTCAGCTGTGATGACAAATGAAATCTCTGAAACTATGCAGAAAAAAAACAGTAACATGTCGTGTCATTTCTATTTCTAGTACCATTTTCTAGCAAGCTGGGAAATACTCAAAATAAATTTCAACTTTGAACCTTCTGAAAACCATATGTATGCCAGTAAAGCCTGAGACTGAGAAACTTTTATTTTTTTAAAAATAGCTTGCAAAATAATCCAGATTCTAAACATAATGAAGAGGGCCTGACTTGTGGTGGTGCAGTGGATAAAGCATCGACCTGGAACACTGAGGTTGCTAGTTTGAAATCCTAGGATTGGCTGGTCAAGGCACCTAAGAAAGTTGATGCTTCCTGGTCCTCCTTCCATTCTCTCTATCTGTCTTCTCTCTAAAACGAATAAATAAAGTCTTTTAAAAATTTTTTTAAAAAATAAATAAACATAATACAGTATTCATTGATGTAAAAATAAATATCTCTTTTAGTATGACCATATTGATCCTAATTGTAACATATCCTAATTTGTAATAATATATAATAAATTATTAAAATATGTAAAGTTGTAAAAATTTACAAAGTAATTTATAAAGTAATTAAAATATTTTTGATTACAAAAAATTTGATTCCAGAGATTGCTTTTTACTAGGCTTTCTTAATGCTTTGATTTTTCATTTAAAGATCTCTAGCAACTTCATAGAAATCCTTGGCAATAATTTACAGGTTATTATGGAAGTAACAGTAAATTGGTAATTCATAAGGGAATTTCAATAAAGGCATCTCAAATTCCAATATAAACTAAATAAACAAAATAAAATAAATTAAAAAATAAAACAATATACGGAAAGTCTTTGTTTAGCAGCGAATGAATCTCACGTATTAATAATGCTCTAAGTTTAAGGAGAGTGAAATCTCATTGCTGACATTGTCTAGCCTCTGGCTTCCTCTTTGACAAGGTCTTGGTCACTCTTTCATCCTCACTACTTCCTCTTTGATCACATTGACCCTCTTTCTGCACTATGAACCATCTGTATCATTTTCTCCATAGAATCATTTGACCAAGTCATCCTTACTTCCAGGACTGACCCTTCTCCTGAACATTTCACGGCATCCACTTCTTCCTAGTGCTAAACTCTTGAAAACAGGGATTATCCTCCATATTCATGCCCCTTACTATCATCATTCTTATGAAAAAAGGTTCCAAGAAATAAGTTTTTGTTTACGAGTAGGTTGGCATGGGGGCAACCTAAGTGTGCCTGCTATATCTTCTCCCAACTTCTCACTGGAATACAACAGTTAAAATACACGTGTCGTGGGATTAAAAATCCCACAAGTATCTACCTTTAAATTCTGTAAATCCCACTATTCACTAATTTTTTTAACAAAATTCATAGGAATGTTCTCTTGTCATCCAGGGTACTACGATGATACACCCACCACTTGTGCTGTCACCTGTCAAAACTGTGGATGACCCTACTTTCAGGTATTATATATATTTCAAAAAAAAAATTCATGACTCAATGAAAGTAACATGTTGGATTTCCAATGAACTAGAGGATAATATAAACATTTTAACAATACTGAGAAAGATTTCACAGAATTATATATAACTTGACTTCTGACTAAAGGAAAACTTTGAAATTTAATCTAACAAAATATGATAAAGAAGGACTGGCTTATGGACCTCAGTCAATCTCACAAATTCATTTTCTTGGGACCTTTGGGTATGGATTTAAACCTGTTCTTATTCCATTGGCCAAATGGCCAGGAACAAGTTAAATTTATTTGAATAACTCCTATTAGATTTAGGAATATTAGTATTTTGGTAATATTAGCCATAAAAATCACACAGAGAGATATGTATATACATACATATATAATGTCTGTGGCCAATTTTTATAACTATAACTATATATATATAATTCTTTACATATGTGGAAAATAAACAATGTTCAGTGTTGTAAAATAATAAGGTTGTGTTCTCATTTGAACTAAATTCCTTTCCTCTGAAGAGTTCTTTGTTTTCTGATTCACATAAGTCACTGTTATATTTCTGTAAATGGTTGTGAACCTTTCCCATAATTGGAATATTAGAGGACATCATTATAAATAAAGGAACAGGAAAATCGGAGGGGGGGTGAGCACTTCTAAAGATTTAAGTAGTTCTGGATACTATTATTAGAACTCCTTGGCAAAGCAGTTTCCATATAAATCCTGGGCATTAGTAACAAGTTTTGGGGCCATTGGTGCTTCCAAAAAAGACTACTCTTGCAGTTGGAGGTGCCTTAGTTATATTTGGCATTATAGTTCAATGCCAGATGAGTTATTGATTATGCATTTATTATTGTTCCTCACAGCTCCTTTTTTCTACAAAATTGAGGTAGCTTTCCTGTCAGAAGTTATTTTAAAATTCCTAAGTATTTAAGAATTTCATCAGTATTGTTCTAATACACTGTAATAGCATTAATACAAAATAAAAGCTCTTAAATAATTTCATTTTAACTTCAAGGCTGAGCGACATCATTTCTTCTTCTGATTTTTAAATGCCCAAGTCATTCTGTTAGACCCCAAAATAGACCCTCTATAATTATTCTTTGTCCCTCAGCATGTCTTTGGGAACTCATCATTGTTGTTCTGTCCTTTTTAAGTGTCAGCTTCCTTTGCACATTGCATTTCATATGACTCACCGTTCCTTTAAGCACAGTTTGAATGCTCTAGATGCCTACTTACATCTGACAGCTGGGTTTCTTTTCCTGAAAAGTTTTCTGTGAAGTAATGCCAGCTTGATTTTTATAAGGCTTCGATTTTGCACAATGAAGAAGATACAGCAAAGAACTTAGTAGGCCTCCACTATCTGTGTGCTTGTCATCTCCATGTGGAAATTAAGAGAAGTACACAATATTTTTTCTAAGTGTCTTTCCAACTTATAAATTCTAATATATGTTGGGTAGTCTGAAGGAGATAAATTGGAAGCAGCTTAAAAATAAAAGATCCAAATTTAAACTGCTTTCTCTTCATTAGATTGATTTCTGACTTGCAGAGTGTGGGTAAGACATATATTTTTTCGGTGAGAAGTTGATTGCCAATTATGCGATTTAAAAAAATTGTTTATATGATGTAGTTTGAGGTGGATATGTATATGACAAATTCTAGCAAAAAAGAGGTTGAAAAATTATCTCTGGGGAGATTAAAAGAAAACTGAGAACCAGAATTGCAGTCTGCTATCATATTATTTTGACTCGCATGTGATTTAATTTTAACTTCATGAAAGAAGCACAGAAATGAGCCGTAAGTAAGGGAACTCCTATTCTTAGCTCGTCTACCACTGCTGTGGGATATGAGGCAAATCACTAAACCCTCCTGAACTCTACCTTCCATCCCTATAAAATAAGCAGGTTATACTGTAAGATTTCTCAGGACCATTGAAGCTCTTTGAGGTCCTGAACCTCTGACTGTAACTACTCTGAATTAAAGATAGGAGCTAGAAATGAAATATCTGAATTTCTTTGTAATGAGTAGTTTGGTTTGTAATTGTTCAACTCCTCTAACTTAGAATACTGTTGCATTGCTTTATTTACATACTCATTTAATAGACTTTGGAAATTGACAAATGGATAAGAGGTGGGAAAGAAAAAATAAATAGAGACTATCTCTGGCTAGATCAAATTTTGACAATAGAAGAATTTCAAGTTATCATTAAAGTTTAATAATCTTAATGAAAATTCTTTCTGACTCTAAGATAATAAAAATAGTAACTGGTAACTTTCTAATAAATTAATAGGTCCATTTTCACATTTAAATCATAATTCAACTAAAAGTGAATCTCAAATGTAAATTTTTCCCAAAACTGATGGACAGTTTTTATTACATAGCTCATCCTTTTTTATCATTGATTTGAAACATAGGTAAAAAGTTGTATTTATTAAATTTTATTAACAAAATTAGTTTAGATTCTAGAGTTTATATGTTTGTTTGTTTTCAGTTGAACTGGAATTTTTCACTACCTTATTGCATTACATTTATAAATTATTTGATAGACAATTAAACATATACATTTTAATTTTGCATCTATTGCAAATGTGTCTTTATTAAAAACTTATTTATGTCTATACTTACCTATTGCATATGGGGCAATGGGGATAGACACTACATGTACTACATGGAAATGCTGTTGGCTCTACTTATAAGCAAATAAATACAAGGCTTTGCAAGATACCAAGGGTTGGAAGATACCAAAAGAGCTTCTTTTTGGTTATTAAAGACAATAAATTATCAGTATGTAAAGAAAGGTCCTATGCAACTGAGACATATGTGTAATGATTTATATATGTAACATGACTATTAACAAGTAGTTTACATTTTTTTGATAATGAAGTTCTATTTTTGATAATAAAGAACATTATACACTTGCTAAAGTGTAAGAGGTTGTTATTAGATGTCGGAAAACTAATCTTTTTCTAAGATGGACTAACCCATAAAATAAGCGATCAGTTGAACACAGAGTATTTATCTTGAAGGGGTTTTTGTCATATTTGAAAAGCTTGTTCAGAACCGTGTTTAGTATTAAGAATCAGCCAGAGTCTGTTACATTTTAGATGAAATAGTCAATGGGGTGTACATTTCTTCTATGTAGAAAACCCATATTAAAAAAAAATACATTGCCCTCCACACACAAAAACCTTGTTTCACTAAATATTTACTGTTTATTCTCCTCCTATCTCCTAGGCCTTCCTTAAGCATTCCATCAAAGCAAATTCGTTCTATTTTTATGGAAGACAGCAATTCTGACAAATTTTTTTCTCTTCCCCAAATATGCAGACCCAAGCATGAATGTGACAAAATGAAATTATCAACCAAGCTATGAAACATTCATTATACCTACAAGAGTTATAAATTTGCTAGTTCTTAACTTCCAGCCAGCCCTTTCTAAAACTGTCCATATTTATATCTTTATTATATTATTTACTACCTGTCTATGTGACTCCATCAATCATAATATAAATGGTTAGATGGGCAAGCTTTTCCACCTTTCCACCTTGTGGCTTTTACTAGTAGTATATAGAGTCCTGTTAATATATTTAATGTTATATTGTTTGTATAGCTACTAGTTTTTTTAAAAAAAACAAGAACACATTTACATTGATTGATTATTGTTGTAGTAAGCAAATGTCTATGTAAATTAGTGGAGAAATGACTAGGACCTAGAAAGAAAGAAAGGGTGTGGCAAATGAGGAAAGCACATTTACTGTACAGTATTTTACAGGAAGTTCCTGCTGTAGCTAAAAGTCCTTTGCTCACCCAGAAACTACTGGAGATATAAAACAAAGGAAAACCCAACACAAATACTTGTAGCTTTAAAATGCTGAATCTAAAGCATTCCTGCAGATGAGAAACAGATCCTGGATTTAAAGGAAACTAAAGCTGTGATTCAATAACCCTGCTAAATAAAACTAACAATTAGTTAACACAAGCAAGCATTTAGACCCACTCTTGTTGCTGTGGCCTCTTTTACATGACTCCAAAACCTCCAAGGAAAAATTAACTCTTCTGTTAAACTTTTCGTCTACATGACATCAAAGATCACTTTAAACCAGAGAAATCTGAGTAACCAATAAATTCTCATTGTAAAGAATTACCTCATTGGGCATATTTACATTTTAAAAATAAAACAAACTTGGCTATTGTTAACTAGGCTTTAAGCAGGAAAGTAAGTACCTATTTATGAAGAAAAAATTATGGCCATGCTAAATTTATTATTTTTTATTATCTCACATATAAACTTGTTTTTTACATTTATTGTATAATTAGTAACTCTTATCTTTACATCATTTAGTATTCCATTTTATAGAGCATGCTAATTTTAGTTACTTATTTCCTGTAAAAGTTTATTATTCTCTCTACTCTCAATTTTCCTAAAGCCTCTGAATAGTCAATAAAGCATTTAGAAAACAGAGCCATGACATATAATTTGCCATATCACTGGAAACTATAACAACATATACATACAAACATATCACAAAATACTTTAGAATAAAATTTCCCATCATAAGAGTAAGTTTTCTGAATCACAGATCTTAGAATTTGTATTACAGCCAGATCATAAAAATATATCTCAACAATATCCCATTAAGATAGGTTTTATGTTTTCTTTAAAGGGAAAATGTTATTGGATGGATTTATAACATCTCAGATTCTATTACATGACATGGTAGAAAATTATGTGTAAATACATACATACAAACACACATACATACACATATACATGTACTTTGAATCACATGTGCTTAACTGAAATGTGTTCTGAGAAAAAATATTTATACAGTAAAAATGAAGAGAAAGAAGTATGTTTGTTCACAAAGATGTATTAAATTAAAAAGAATAAGACTGTATGTTTTTTTGTTCACAGTTTGTAGTGGCTGGTTTTGTAAAAGACCATGTCTTTGTAGTCAGAACAATTGTTCTATAACATTCTATTATTGTCTTTAACTGTCTTGAAAGTCAAAGTTGTCTTTCAAAAATTTTAGTCATAAACTGAGAAGAGCCTTTGTTTTCTCTTATAAGTCTTTTCTAAATATTGTAAAGTAAATTCTAATTTCAATTTGCTCTGTTACAACTCTGTAACATGGAACTCTTTAGTGCCATTTCTGGGTGCAAAGCTTTAGCCCTACATTAAATCTTCTAATATGTTAACTTTATAACTTTGTAGAACTAAAAATATCCTTATAGTTCTTCTTTTTATACGGCCCCTTACATCTTTTGAAATAAAAAATGGAGAAGCAGGCAAATAGACTGAGTAAAAGAAATAAACTAATTACCTGATATCACAACCAGAATTTTCCTCTATCTATTTCTGTTCACTACTCTTGTGTTGACTATTTTATGAAATGGCCACAAACCACTTAATCACACATCTTAGAAGCTATCTAAAAGTAACACTCTATTCTGTCCATAAGTTTCACTTTTTCCCCACATTCTTCTGGATATTTTTTTACATGTTGAACTTGGTCCTTAATAAAACATTTCCTAATATTTGTTCTAATATCCTCACTATTCTTAGACAGATTTAATAGATTTTCCTCATGATGCTCTTGAAAAAGGAGTCACATAATATTAAATCTAAATCTCAAGAAACTACTCTATTTTGAATTCATGTCAAATCTAGTGTCCATTGAAATTGTCAGCTTCTGACAGCACATGTATCTTAACTTTCAGAATAGTGGTTGTGACAATATCCCTCATGTATTTTTAGTGAAAATCCTGTTCAAATAAGCAGTGTGATTCATGTTTTCATTAAGAAAAAACCTGTCCTATCAAACAACATGAAATTGCTCTCCATATCCTGATATGATGAGGATGTTACTCAGTTAACAAAAAGCACACACAAGTACTTAGAAAGTCTGACTCCACTCTATTTCAGGTTTCTCAATGGCATTTTGTTGTATTTTTCTTTCTTTATGTAATAAGTTGGACTTATTTAACACCAGGGCCTTAAGAAACTGACTACATAGTAAGTTTTTAGATTGAGTGAGGATTGAGAAAAACAATAAATTCTGTTACACAAGATGAAGCCAGATTCACTAGCAGGGAATCAAGCAGACTTCAAATATTGGTGAAATAGAAAAAGAGACAAAGCACAGAATGTTCATTGAATGAAACTCTTCAGTCATTGATTTAAAAATCTGCCTGGATCATATGTAAATATATATATATTCTAAAAATACTGAATTATAATTGAAATCTCTGTAGTAAAGAATACCTGACCATTTGTGGATTAAACTGTGTACTGGTACTTTTTCTGGAAGATGCTCTGCTCTTTCTAAGGATATTACATATCTAGGGTAAATTCTCAGAAACAGCATAGGATCACCAAAAAGGATTTAGTTGAGGGTTATGTTTCCAGTCTCTCCTCTATTTCTGATCAATTGCATGAAAATGGTCAAGACAGCCTGACCAAGTAGTAGCACAGTAGATAGAGTGTCGGACTGGGACATGGAGGACCTACGTTTGAAACCCCAAGGTCACCAGCTTGAGCAAGGGGTCGCTGTCTTGGGTGTGGGATTGTAGACATGACCCCATGGTCACTGACTTGAGCACAAAGGTCACTGTCTTGGAGCCCAAAGATCACTGGCTTGAAGCCCAGGGTCACTGGCTTGAGCCCAAAGTCACTGGTTTGAGCAAAGTGTTACTCGCTCTGCTGTAGTTCCCTGTTAAGGCACATATAAGAAAGCAATCACTGAACAACTAAGGAGCTGCAATGAAGAATTGATGCTTCTTACCTCTCTCCCTTTCTGTCTGTCTGTCCCTATCTGCCCTCTCTCTGACTCTTTGTCTCTGTCAAAAAAAAAATGGTCAAGACATTTCACTTCTCTGTTTCTGTGTACTCATCTACAAAGTAAGTCTTGTTACTCAGATCATCTTGCTTAAATATGAACAGATAATATAAAACAAAATAATAAATACAAAATGCATATACAGGGAGTCCTCAGGTTATGTGAGCAAATTAGTTTGGTAGCACGCAGCAGAAGAATCCACAGTAAAGTGGCTTAAGAGTGAGGGAGTTGGCGTCCCCCTGTACGCTTACCTATGCTATTTTGGACTGTTAAAAGCACAAGTGTTCCGTTTGTGTTAAGCTAGGGAGTGTTTCGAGTTCCACCAAAATTTGGGTTACATCACTGCCTTAGGAACAGAACTGTGTCATAACCTGAGGACCCCCTGTCATTTATTTTCATCAGATAAAATCTATTTTTACTGATCTGGAGATGTTTTCTCTGAATCTATGTACTCTAATTGATCAATGTCACCCTGTTAAAATTGTCTAATATATTTTTTAATCTATTTTTTACTATTTTTAATCACAATTATTAGGTTCTTCTAACTTTAATTGCTATAAATGGCATCAGTTAAGCCTTGGGTCCGGATATTCTGTTTTAATGATTTCAAATAGTTCATGGTTCTACCAGAATTATATGTGAAAAATATGGATCCTTACTGTATGCATAATTAATTTCAAGAGAAAATACTGAGTCAAAACTGTTTTGTATGCTCCATCTGCTAAATGATCGCCTGATCACACGTGTGACTTATTATGTAAGTGATACTTCACTATATAATCTTCTAAAAATCATGTTTTGCACTGTTTATCTAATTCTAAAAAAGAGATACATTTGGAGTCAGAAAGACCTCAAATCTTATGTGATTATTTATAACATGAACAATTTCAAGGCAGAGGTTGCATAGTATTATTTAATATAGTCCAGTCTTTTCCTGAAGTATACTTTAAATGCTTTTAATATAGAAAGAGAAACCAAATTGAAAAAAAAGAACAGCAAAACATTTTTTTAAATTTTTATTTATTTATTCATTTTAGAGAGGAGAGAGAGTTAGAATGAGAGAGAGAGAGAGAGAGAGAGAGAGAGAGAAAGGGGGGAGGAGCAGGAAGCATCAACTCCCATATATGCCTTGACCAGGCAAGCCCAGGGTTTTGAACCGGTGACCTCAGTGCTCCAGGTCAACGCTTTATCCACTGCGCCACTACAGGTCAGGTGCAAAACATTTTTTATATGACTATTTTCTCTCTAGGATCTCCCATGGTGATGGGCTCAGAGTAAGCAAATGCGCCACAAACATTGGTGTTTCAGTGATGGTTTTGATCTATCTATGATGGGCATGTGTTTCATCTAAACTTCAAAATGCTACTGATAAATATCTACAGCTAGTGACTGTTGGGGGGAGTGGAATATATCTGGGTCCAGAAGTAATTCTGGGTAAGAGTGTATATGTTTTAGAAGTCAGAGAGTCTCAGGTTTTAATCCTAGTTTGCTCATGTCGTTAATGAGATAAATTTGAGTTTCGGTTCCCTTATCTAGAAAAAAATAAAAGGGAGAGTGTAATAATTCATTACTCTCAGAATTGAATATGATAGCATGCTTATACTGCCTAGGACAGTGCTTTAGACACAGAAAACACTCAATAAATAGTAGCTGGTACTATTTAAATTATTTTTAAATCCTTATATCGATTGTTATAAAAATACTAAATTAAACCTTGGTTTATAATAATTTATACTATTTTTGTTATTTTGGTAATAAATTTCTGAATGATACCTCAATGAATTCTTGACAATTTCTGCTCTCTTTTTTTTGTCTGTTTATTTATTTATTTATTTTTATTAATTTTACTAGGTGACATCAATAAATCAGGGTACATATGTTCAAAGAAAACATGTCCAGGTTATCTTGTCAATCAATTATGTTGCATACCCATCACCCAAAGTCAGATTGTCCTCTGTCACCTTCTATCTAGTTTTCTTTGTGCCCCTCCCCCTCCCCATTCCTCTCCCTCCCTCCCCCCCGCCCCCCGTAACCACCACACTCTTATCAATGTCTCTTAGTCTCGTTTTTATGTCCCACCTACGTATGAAATAATGCAGTTCTTGGTTTTTTCTGATTTACTTATTTCACTTCGTATAATGTTATCAAGATCCCACCATTTTGTTGTAAATGATCCGATGTCATCATTTCTTATGGCTGAGTAGTATTCCGTAGTGTATATGTGCCACATCTTCTTTATCCAGTCTTCTATTGAAGGGCTTTTTGGTTGTTTCATGTCTTGGCCACTGTGAACAATGCTGCAATGAACATGGGGCTGCATGTGTCTTTACGTATCAATGTTTCTGAGTTTTGGGGGTATATATCCAGTAGAGGGATGGCTGGGTCATAAGGTAGTTCTATTTTCAGTTTTTTGAGGAACCACCATACTTTCTTCCATAATGGTTGTACTACTTTACATTCCCACCAACAGTGAATGAGGGTTCCTTTTTCTCCACAGCCTCTCCAACATTTGCTATTATCTGTCTTGTTAATAATAACTAATCTAACAGGTGTGAGATGGTATCTCATTGCAGTTTTGATTTGCATTTCTCTAATAACTAATGAAGATGAGCATCTTTTCATATATCTGTTAGCCATTTGTATTTCTTCCTGAGAAAAGTGTCTCTGCTCTCTTTTTATTAGTTATTAGGAACAGAATGGGATGCTTAATCCAAACTGCCCTCTTTTGCCCCATTTTCTACTACTCTCCCACCAGCATCTCTATGCTTGAAATAATGTGCAAAGTAACTTTGAATGGTGCTGAGGAAGGCAATTAGAGGTTGTTTGATTTTGTTTGTTTGTTCTGTGGGACCTAACCCACGATGATGAAGACATCAAGGTTCAGAGGGTGACATGGTGCTTATGCTATACTGGTCCTTTGAACTGGTTTGAAGTTTCTAGGGAGCTGGAAATGGAAAAAAACAATTTGAGGAGAGAATTAGTAAACTCTGGGCAGGAACTGTGCTGTCTTGGGGCCCAGGAGGCAACACAGCAGCAGGCAAGTTAAAGGCCACTTTCTAGCAATTCTGCACATAGAACAGGAATCTGGAACCCCAAGAGTTGAGGACTCTGTGAGGATTAGGAGATGCTGTCTTTGTGATATAATTTTTAGCATGAAATAGTAAGAAATGGCAACAGGAAGGTCATTTCCGGTGATTCTAAGCGCGGAAGGCATAGACAAAAGAGGTCAGAGTGCTAGAGAGAGTGCTGTGTGTTGGTCCTACAAAGGAGACTGGTTTGTGAAGCGTCCCATTAGGGATTTCAGGAGACTTTACAGGATGCTGGAGGACCCATGTGCTAAGATGCAGATAAAATCAGCTATTTGTGGATTATTGACAATATGGTTTAAAATCCAGAGGCTTCTGGGGCCTAACAAGATTTCAGTCACAGGAATAATTATGGAAGAGCTGATTTAGATAAATGAAGATAAATATTTAAATAGTATAGAACCAAGAATAGGCTTCAAAGCATTTGAATTTATGAAAATAGTAAGCGATCTATGGGATTACCTGGCTGATTTAAAGTAGCTTGTGCTTTCGCCTGAGTCGCCTAGCAACAAGAAAGAATGGGATAGTTCCTAATAAAGTTATTTTCCGATGGGAAAAAATTACTTTAGCTACTTGCACATGGGAGGTCTGGTGTCTTATCCTAAGGATTAATCTATTCCTTGTTTAGATAGTTCTGCCTAAGAAAGGCAACATGTACATTCTTGTAAATAAATACACATTCACAGAAAACTCTTAGTGTGCACAGAGGAAATTCTCAAATAGCTTTGAAACTCTTCATTCAATCCTTTCTCAAAACACATGCAAAGCATTCTGATATGTTGTCTACTTAAAAATAAACTCCTAAACATGTTCTGTTACTTTATAAATGTGTAAATAACACAAGACTAGTTACATCCTACATCTTCTTTCTCAACACTAACCTTACTTCATATCTCTGTTCTCTGATATCCCTTATGTGTACATTTCCAAATTCTTTTCCTTTTCACTCAAGGTATCACTCAAACATATACACACCGGAAATGTAAATTCACATTATCACCTGTCAAGTTAAGACTCCCCTAGTTGCAAGTCTCCTGGAGTCCCTTAGAGCTTAGTGAAAAGAGAGGGGCAAGGAAATTGTGTCTGGGGGGCCGGAGAGGGGTAGGTGGAGGGGGGGGGGAGGCATGGTTGGGCTTCCTTCTGGGAGGGAGAGAGCCCTGGGTCCTCTGTCATAAAGGCTTCTAAGGGTGGGGATTTTAGGGAAGGTACCAGGGAGGGTCACAGTATAATATTCATCAGCTTTCCAAGTATGTTCTTTCAAAGTCATGGTCTCCATTGATTGGTCAGACACCAGGGTAGAGGTGCTGCCGTGATGTCGCATATCTGGTTTTGCTGCTTTTCCGGGCTGAAACAGAATTGAGGACTAGATGTTATCCTTAGAGGTTAAGCTTCTAAGGGGGTCTAACTCATATGACTAGCAACATGTCAAGGCAGGAAAGGTCAGGAGAGGGTCTGAACTGCATGACCAGCAGGATGCTAGTAGAGGAAAGGTTACCCTGGGGGCAAGGTCCTTGTTTTCCCAGTTTTGCCAGGGCACCTAGGGCTCTTTGCCCTGGTGACCTCCTGTGCCTTGTTTATAGTCCTCGCTGTGCTCATGTCTGTTTGACTGCCTATCTATATATGGTATTTTGTTTCGTGTGCTGATCATGGTTGAAGATAGATTCACTTGCCAGTGGACACACTTTGAAAATTGGCTTTGGCTGTGCTCACTGTTCTCTAGGATTTCATGACAACCCCTTTTTACATCAACAGTTTATTAAGTATATTAACAAGACTCTAATGTTGTCAACGTAAAAAAAAAACTTCCAAACCTGTAAGAATTTTTATAAGTTTATTTGAGCCAAACTGTTGACAATTGCCAGGAAAGAGTCTCAACAGATTGATAAAGTGCTCCAAAATTGGCGGTTTTACCACTTATTTTATCCATTAGAATTAAAGGGAAAGACAGACGTAAGAGGGTTACATTAAATTGACTGGTGATAGACTAGGGAGGGGGGAGAAAGCAAAGCGGGTAAATCTCTGGGATTAGATAAAAAGTAAAAACTTTTTTTACATAAATTGGCATAAAATAGGTAAGCTAATTAACATGATAATAATAACATTGAAGGGGTTTATTGGTTCCTGCTCTGATGGGATGCCTGCCCTGAGGGGGCAGATAAAGATTACCCCTACATTCCGAAGGCATGTTATCTGGTACAGTATTGTAGATGGACAGGCAACAGACAGGCTTCATATCAAACACTGACCTCATTCAGATAGAGAATAAACTCCCTAGGACATGACTACCCACCACAAACTGCTTTTAGTTTTTTTTTGTTTTTTTTTTATTTTTATTTTTTTTAAAGATTTTATTTATTCATTATAGAGAGGAGAGAGAGAGAGAGAGAGAAGGGGGGAGGAGCAGGAAGCATCAACTCCCATATGTGCCTTGACCAGGCAAGCCCAGGGTTTTGAACCGGCAACCTCAGCGTTTCCAGGTTGACGCTTTATCCACTGCGCCACCACAGGTCAGGCTGCTTTTAGTTTAAAAGTTTCAACTTCAGACCATCCTGTGTGTTTAGTTTAGGTCCTTGACTCTGTAAAGCCACCACAAAGGCATTTCCTGAGCTGTCAGGTTAATCATGTGGCCCCTTTTTCATCCACAATGTCAAGGAAAACAGAATAAATGTTTGAATCCTTTTGAAATTTTAAATTCTGAGATGTAGCCTGATCAGGTGGCGGTGCAGTGGATAGAGTGTCAGACTGGGATGCAGAGGAGCCAGATTGGAAACGCCAAGGTCACCAGATTGAGTGCAGGCTCATCTGATTTGAGCAAGACTCACCAGCTTGAGTCCAGGGTCTCTGGTTTAAGCAGGGGGTCACTCAGTCTGCTGTGGCCCCCCAGTCAAGGCACATATGAGAAAGCAATCAATGAACAACTAAGGTGCTGCAAAGAAAAATTTATGCTGCTCACCTCTCCCCCTTTCTGTCTGTCTGTCCTTATCTGTCCCTCTCTCTGTCTCTGTCAAAAAATATATATATTTTGAGATGTAACTATTATGCCCATTTGATGTCCATGCTTTTCTCCCGTCTTTTGTTACTTTTTGCACACGTTACTTCCCCTATATAGAATATGAAATATTCTCTCTTTCTCCCCTTCTCCTGCCCCTCTACCACTTCTTTCCCTTTGCCTCCCTTTTTATCCTCTCCTTCCTCCTCCCCTACAGATCCTTGAGTCATAGTAATATCTTCTTTTTAGGTGCAGAGGAAAACCTGACATTCTATCACTCTACTAAGGTTATTTCTGGAATCAAAACACATTTAAAGAGCTGATTTAATATATAGGGGAAAAAAGACTTTAATGTTGTGTAAAGCCAGTAGCTGTGGCCACCATCACAGCCTCCAGGCCTGTACAAGTTCGCCTTTGATTCGGATAGACAGTAATGAAACAACGGAGCCAAGAACTGTTGATTCATTACCTTTAATCCTAGCTCGCACCTGGTGGGCGAGAAAAACACATAGTAGGAAAACACTTCCCTTTCCATTCAGGGCTCCTAAAGCCACTGACTTATCTGAGTATTCCTAGAATCAAAGTTTTCTACCTCACCAGCCTTATTCACCTCTGTTCCCTATCTCCTTCTCTCTGCACAAACTCTACACAAACTGGCTTCTCCTTCAGCACTCTGCCATCTTGGCTGCCTCTCTGCTGCAATGCTAATTTCAGGAACCCAGAGTGAGAGCCCCTGGTCTCCCTTATTTTATAGTGTAGAAATTAAAGGCTTTAAGCCAGTATATAAATAAGGAAGTGTCTGATACAAAGCCACTTATCTGAGGCATAAATGAGATTCCTCATAAGATTGCACCACCCGACATCATGCAACAGTCAAGGGTGTGGGGAGAAGCTTAGAGTTGAGAAGATCTTAATATTAAAAGGGTGAGAAAGGCTTAGTCTTAAAACTAGGCCTTAGGCTTTAAGGACCATTCCCGCTTACAGCCTGTCCACAACACCCAATGCAAACTATAAGCAAGCAAACATATATATCATATTTTTGAAACTTATTTGACCCACATTCCACCCCTTTTGCTCGCTTACAATCTAAAGCACAGGTATTCCTGCACAAGGAAATTAGGCACATTACACAAATTACAACAACATGACAAATCATACAATTTCAACAGTTACAAACATACACTTCACCGGTCTCTGAGCACTTTGCCAAAAGCGCAAAATGTCCTTGGACTTCTTTCAAGCTGTGTGAAAAACTTCCCAGGGCAGGGGGAGGGCCTCCAGCAAAGCCACCTCCCGCCCCCATCAGGGTATTTCACATTGTCCAAAATCCATAAGTCCATCCAACAAAGGAGCCAGTGCCCATTCCGGTCATAGTCCAGGAATCAGTCCATGCACATGGGGCCCCAGCCCCCCCACTCCCATCCCTGTCGTCCTGGCAGGTCTTACACTCTCTCAAGGAGGAGAACATGGCAATGGCAGTCAGCATTTCCATCTCTGCTCCAGAGAGCATGATGGCATTCACCCCTATGTCCCAAAATTGCAGACCTACCAGGGGCATAGTAGGTACTCTTTGCTGCTGGGCTGTCACCTTCTGGAGACTGCGGATCGCAACTCCAGCCTAATTCTCCTCATCCTCCAAAGAGGAACTGAAAACACCAGCTCCCATTGCCGGGCTTGAGCCCTGGGCCACCATCGTCTTCTGCTCCATGGGTCTTGCAGCCCCAGCTCCAACCTCAGCCCCGGCCTCCAGCTGCAGCTGGCTCTCCACAATGTCCAGGGCAATCTGCAACTCACGAACCTGTGATTCCTTCTCCAGTGGCTGCTCCATTTCCAGGTGAATCTCACAAACCTGGTTGGCCTTCTCTGGTGCTTGCTCCAGTTCCAGGGTCGGCATCTCTTTCTCCCACATTTACTCCAGCTCCTTCCACTGGGCAGCCTCTTCCACAGATCTTTCCATTTCCTCACACATGGCTGTGAAAGTCAGCTAGCCTACTGCCCCCAAAAGGACAATGTGGGTCAAATAAGTTTGCAAATATGATGTATATGTTTGTTTGCTTATAGCAGGGGTTGGGAACCTATGGCTTGCAAGCCAGATGTGGCTCTTTTGATGGGTGCATCTGGCTCGCAGACAAATCTTTAATAAAAAAAATAATAACGTTAAAAATATAAAACATTCTCATGTATTACAATTCATTCATTTTCTACTGCTCATGTTCATGGTTGCGAGTGGCTGGAGCCAGTCACAGCTGTCCTCCAGGACAACACCAAAGTTTTATTGGATAATGCATAGTGTACATGGGTCATTGTATGGCTCTCACAGAATTACATTTCAAAATATGTGGCATTCATGGCTCTCTCAGCCAAAAAGGTTACCGACCCCTGGCTTATAGTTTGCATTGGATGTGGCAGACAGACTGTAAGCAGGAATAGTCCTTATAGCCTAAGGCTTAGTTTTAAGACTAAGCCTTTCTCACCCTTTTAATATAAAGATCTTCTCAACACTAAGCTTCTCCCCACACCCTTGACTATTGGATGATGTGGGGTGGTGCACTCTTATGAGGAATCCCATTTATGCCTCAGATAAGTGGCTTTGAATCAGACACTTTCTTATTTGTATACAGCTTAAAGGCTTTAATTTCTACACTATAAAATAAGGGAGACCAGGGGCTCTTGCTCTGGGTTCCTGAAATTAGCATTGCAGAGGGAAGGCAGCCAAGATGGCAGAGTGCTGAAGGAGAAGCCAGTTTGTGTAGAGTTAGTGCAGAGAGAAGGGGATGGGGAACAGAAGTGAATAAGGCTGGCGGGGCCTTTGATTCTAGGAAACTCGGATGAGTCAGTGGCTTTGGGAGGCCTGAATGGAAAGGGAAGTGTTTTCCCACCATGTGTATTTCTTGCCCTTCAGGTGCAAGCTAGGATGAAAGGTAATGGCCTACCAGTTCATGGCTCTGTTGTTTCATTACCGTCTCTCTGAATCAAAGGCGAACCTGCATGGGCCAGGCGGCTGTGATGGTGGCTGTGGCTACTGGCTTTACATGTTGCAAATTCTTTCCCAGGGATTTCAGAACTATTAGTCTTCATTGTTTGGTAAACAGAGTCAAAGGCATTCACATGTAAAACACTCCCTTACAAAAGAGCTCGTAGTGACTGCCACAGTCTTGGGAGAAAACTGAGTGGAGGGAGAAAATGAGGGGAGAAGAAAAGACTTTGGGCATTTAATCAAGATTAATTATAAACTTTTTATGTGCTCTAAATTAATTTACTTTTGCTCTCTCTCTCTCTTTCTGTGACAAAGAGAGACAGACAGGAACAGGTAGGCAGGTAGGGAGAGAGATGGGAAGCATCAGTTCTTCATTGTGGCACCTTAGTAGTTTATTGATTACTTTCTCTTGATGGGTGTGTGTAGGGGGCGGGTAGAGGGCTCCAGTAGAATGAATGACCCCTTGATCAAGCCAGCGGCTTTGGGCTCAAGCCAGTGACCTTTGGGCTCAATCCAGTGACCATGGGGTCATGTCTATAAACCCACATTCAGGCCAGTGACACCCCTGCTCAAGCTGGTGAGCCCATGCTCAATCCGGATTAGCCTGTGCTCAAGCCAGTGACCTTGGGGTTTTGAATTTCTGTCCTCTGCATCCTAGTCCATTGCTCTACCCACTGCACCATCACCTGGTCAGGCATTTGTGCTCTCTTCTAAATGTAATTAGTACTTAGTTTTTAGAAAAAAAAATCAGATTCTATATTCTCATGAAACATCTGAATTGCAAACTGTACAGAGCATACAGAAATAATAAAAGAAAAATATTAAAAGAAAAAACTACAATTGCATATCTTTTTTTCTTCTTGGTCTAGCTATTCTATATATTCTATATTGTATATAGTCTACATAGTCTATAGCTATCACTGAAGTATAGTCATTTTAAATAATTATATTAATTTATTTTAGTAAAATTTTGTTGGTAGCTTTGTGTTGTTCAAATAAGTTAGTAAAATATACTTTTTTATGTTTGCTCACTTATAATTTGCATTGGGGGCTGGGCAGCATCAGGTATATGTTGTCTGTAAAATTGTAAATTACTTCTTGTTTGGAAAGGGCCACTGTTTTGCTAATATTTGCTGGAGCAGAAGTTTTTGCACAAGAAAGTTTTAAAAAGGAGAAAAGAAAGAGAAGAGGCAGAAAGAAGCTATGTTTGCAGAGTGATAGCAGAGGGAATGCAGAGTGCTGAAGAGGAAGCCATGTTGGCAGGGAAAGAAAAGGTGTACAGATGGGAACCAGAGCTAATGGGCTTTTGTGAGCTCCGCTGAGACTGGTGGGGCCTTTGATTCTAGGAGAAACTGGAGAAGATTCTCCTGTTTGTGGAACCGGAGAATGCATCAGTGGCTTTGGGAGCCCTGTGTGTTTGTTCATCGGCCAGTGCGAGACTTTAATAACAGAATGGCCCACCATTTTTGGTTTCACTGTTTCTTTAATGTCTGCTTGAATTCGATGTGAACCTGCACGTGAATGGCCTTGTCAGAGGCGGCCCCTAGCCTTACATTTTGTTACTGGAAATAATCCCTGCCTGGTGTGTGTCTGCCTCATACCAGGTGGTAGTGTGTGGGTACTTGACATCAAGCAGAAAAGGTCTCATAATACGAGACAGGTATGATTTTGGGAATATTTACTAAAGCTGGAGTACGGCCACTAGTCAAGGCCATCACAGTCAGGCATGTGCAGATTCCCATTAGATTCAGACAGATGGTAAAGAAACAACAGAACCAAAAACTGGTGGGCTATTCCTTTATTCTAGTCTCGCATCTGGCAGGTGAATTAAAACACACACTGGGCTCCAAAACCCACTCATTCAGAGCTCACAAAGCTACTGACACATCCGGGGTTTCCTAGAATCAAAGGCCCCCACCAGTCTCAGCACAGCTCACCCGAACCCTCTCCTCTGTTCCCCATCTGCACACCTTCTCCCTTCTCATCTTTGCACAAAAAGACTTCTCCTTTAGCAACCTGCCATCTTGGCTTTCTCTTTCTCCTTCCTCACAAACTTTTCTTGGCGGGAAAAGCCCTCCTCCAGCAAACATTAGCATAACAGTGGCCCTTCTCAAGTGGGAAAGGTAGGTAATTAGCAGTTTCACAGATCACATACCTTGGCAGCGGCCATTTTTTTTAATTGATTTTAATATTTTGTGTTTATATAGATTCTAGTGTTGCCTTGCATACATCCCCTGGAAGCAGCCATTTTAAAAAATAAAAGTGAGCAACTCAGAAAGTACAAATTTTACAAACTCATTTGCCCAACACCTGGGGACAGTGAAACAGAGGAAGGGCTTAGGGTAGAAGAAGCAACAGGAGCACCTAGTTTTGGCTCTCTAGAAATATTGTGGGAAAGAAGTATCAGTGTAAAACAACTTACAAACCTGTAAGAATTTTTTATAAGTTTGTGTGTGTGTGTGTGTGTGTATTTTTCTGAAGTTGGAAATGGGAGGCAGTCAGACTCCCGCATGCGCCCGACTGGGATCCACCCAGCACGTCCACCAGGGGGTGATGCTCTGCCCCTCCGGGGCATCGCTCTGTTGTGACCAGAGCCACTCTAGCACCTGGGGCAGAGGCCATGGAGCCATCCCCAGCACCCGGGCCATCTTTTGCTCCAATGGAGCCTCGGCTGCAGGAGGGGAAGAGAGAGACAGAGAGGAAGGAGGGGGGGGGGTGGAGAAGCAGATGGGCGCCTCTCCTGTGTGCCCTGGCTGGGAATCGAACCCAGGACTTCCGCACGCCAGGCCGATGCTGTATCACTGAGCCAACCAGCCAGGGCCTATAAGTTTTTTTAAGACAAACTGTCGACAATTGGTGGGAAGCAAAGTCTCAATGGATTGAGAAAGAGCTCCAGAAAGTGGTGGTTTTACCACTTATTTTATACAGAGACATAACTGGATTACATGAAATTGATTGAATTAGTGATAGATTAGGGAGGTGGGAAAAAATGAGGCAGGAAAATCTCTAGAATTGGATAAAAAGTACTAAAACTTCTTTTACATAGGCAGGAATAAGATAGTTCATCCTTAATCAACATGATATCAATACCAGTGAGGGAATTTGGGGGTTTTGCCCTGGAGGGACACTTGCCCTGAGGGCGATGCAGAGAAAGAAGATTACCTGCATGTTATCAAGTACAACATTGTAGATGCAAAAAACAACAGGCAAGCTAGATTAAGGTAAGCACTGACCTTTGTTAGGGAAAACAAATCATGTCCTTGGGACATGATTATATTCCCTGAACTGCTTTTAGTTAGAAAGTTTTAATTTCAGACCATCCTGTGTGGTTACCTTAGGTCTCTAAGTCTGTAAGGAGACCATACAGGCTTTCCCTGAGCTTGTCAGCTTTAGCATGTGGCTCCTTTCAATCCACAGAAGTGAGCCAAACAGGGGCTTCTGTTAGCTCACTGAAAAGCCAGAGAAAAGGGGGTGTAAAGCCAGTAGGCACGCCACCATTACAGCTGCCTGGCCCATGCAGGTTCGCATCAGATTCGAACAGACAGTAATGAAACAAAGGAGCCAAGAACTGGTGGGCCATTACCTTTAATTCTAGCTTGCACCCGGCGGGCAGTAAAAACACACACTGGGCTCCAAAATCCACTCATTCCGTGCACACAAAGCTACTGACTTATCCAAGTTTCCTAGAATCAAAGGTTTCTAGCTCACTGTAAAGCCAGCAGGCACGGCCAGGGCCACCATCAGAGCAGCCCGGCCCATGCAGGTTCGCATTGGATTCGGACAGTCGGCAAAGAAACAACGGAGCCAAAAGCTGATGGGCCATAGTCTTTAATCCTAGCTTGCATTCGGCGGGCAAGTAAAAATACACACTGGGCTCCAAAACCCATTCACATTCAGTGCTCACAAAGCTACTGACTTATCCGAGTTTCCTAGAATCAAAGGTTTCTAGCTCACCAGCCTTATTCTCCTCAGTTCCCCATCTCCTTTCTTATCCCAGATACAAACTGCACAAACTGGCATTTCACTCAGCACTCCGCCATCTTGGCTGCTTCTCCTGGCCTCCTCCATGTGGCCTTTCTCTGCTCTCCTCTGCTCTCTCTTCTAATGATAATCTCAGGAACCAAGAGCCAAGTCCCGTTCTGCCTCCATTTTATAGTGTAGAAATCCAAACCCTTAATCCAATATACATAATAGGGAAGTCTCTAATACAAAGTCACTTTCTGAGGCATGATTGGATTGTACCACCCCACATCAAAGAGGGTAGGAAAGGCTTAATCCTAAAACCAAGCCCCAGGCTACAAAGATTCTGCCTGCCTTTAGCCCACCCCCAACTCACATTAATATCACCTGGGCGACGGCCTCCTCATGTCATCTTTAACAAAGTGAGCATAATACATTTTATCTGCCCAACACTCACTAGCCTTATTCACCTCTGTTCCCCATCTCCTTCTCTGCACAAACTCTGCACAAACTGGCTTCTCCTTTAGCATTCTGCCATCTTGGCTGCTTCTCCTCTCCTCCACGTGGCCTTTATCTGCTCTCCTTTATCTGCTTTCTCCTCTAATGCTAATCTCAGGAACCAAGAGGGAGCAAGCTCCTGGTCTGCCCCACTTTATAGTGTAAAAACCAAACCTTTAATCAAATATACAAACAAGGAAATCTCTGATACAAAGTCACTTATCTGAGGCATAATGGGATTCCTCATGAGAGTGCACCACCCCACATCAAAAATGGTGGGAAAGGCTTAGTTCCAAAACCAAGCCCCAGGCTACAAGGATCCTGCCTGCCCACAGCCTGCCCCCAACACACATTAATATAATCACACCCATCCCAAGCAAGAAGGGCAACCAATACCATCACCTGGGTGACGGGCTTTCATGTGGGCTGCGCCATCTTTAACAGAGTGAGCATAATATATTTTATCTGCCCAACAGGGGGCCTTGGAGAGAGGTTCAGGGGTAAGCCCAGGAGGAGCTACCATTGCCATTGCTCCCTGGTTTCAAGTTGCATGGGGACCCTTGTAGTTTAGGAGAGAAACTTAAAGATTGACTCCTGATAGGGAAGAAAGGTGTGGGCATGCACCAGAGAGAGTTCTCGCTGAATCTTTGTTTTAAGAGTTCTTATCTGTTCTCTAGAGGCAGGAATTTAGGGGTGGTTTTAGGGGAGAGTCTTAATAGATTATTCATCAGCTTGATGCTAATGAACCAAAATGAGATTTATTCCCCTGAGTTCATCTCTCCTTGGGTGTGGCTGGCACAACTGGAACTATTTGGATTTCTGTTATCTTTCTCCCTGAGTAGGGTGATTTAAGCAATTCACTCTCTGGTTGGGAAAGAGAAGTGTAAACTTACCCTGTTTCCCCAAATATAAGACATCCCCTGAAAGTAAGACCTAGTGCAATTTTTTTCAAGCTTAGAAATATAAGGCCTCCCCTGAAAATAAGACCTAGCACGTCTTTAAAAGCAAAAATTAATATAAAACACTGTCTTATTTTTGGGGAAACAGGATAGATTGTTGTACACAGAAATAGAGTAACAAGAAATTCTTGATGGGATTAAAAGTTTGGCTGGTTATGCTGATGCTGTGATGACATGACTACAGTACAGGTATATTAATAAATGTTGAATTTTTGTTCAACATGTTCGTGGAAAAATAAGGCCTCCCCTGAAAACAAGACCTAGCGCATCTTTAGGAGCAAAAATTAATATAAGACACTGTCTTATTTTCAAGGAAACATGGTAGTTAGGGAAGATAAGATTTTGTGATTTACTAGATGGTTGTAAACTGCTTGGCCCTTTATGTCTCAGTTTCCCTGTTCTACTTGTCCTGGCTTACTATCCTGTCTCAGTTTTTCTGAGAAGAGATAATTTGCACATGAATTTAAAAAAAAATCCAAAAAGCCATTCTGAATTAAGACAAGAGCAAAAACACCACCAGCTGCAGAAGGGAGTTTTTAAATTTTCATCTGCCCAGAACAGAGGACTCCAGTGCACAGTTATAGTGAAGTCATTTATTTATTTCTGTAGTACGTATTTGAAGTTCTTTATCATCCAAACTTTGAAAGAAAGATGTACAGTACACAATATAATTTAAAAACTTTTTAATGACTTTATTCATTTTAGAGAGGAGAGAGAGAGAGAGAAAGAGAGAGATAGAGCAGAGGGAAAGGAGCAAGAAGCATCAACTCCCATATGTGCCTTGACCAGGCAAGCCAGGGTTTTGAACCGGCACTCCAGGTTGATGCTTTAGCCACTGAGCCACCACAGGTCAGGCCAGTACACACTATAAATGTATGAATATCATCTCAGACATCTTTCTGTTTTAATTCTAGATTTTTTATTTCTAAATAATGTTTAAAATACATTTTAAAATATATTGTCATGCTTTTTAAGACTGTTGCTTTACTCACTTATAAGTAAGTCATTAGGAGGAAAGAGAAAAAAACTCACTATAGCTTAAAACAAAATTTAAAAATGTTTTCTACATATATAAATATCAAATATCCAAATAGCATTATATTTCAAATTATAATATTTTATTGCATGTATATTTGAACAGTTTCTTTTAAAAAAAATAATTGGCCTTCAATACTTAATGTATTTGCATTAAATATATATTTGGATATAATAACAATGATATTTTTCCTTCAGAACAATAAAACTAATAAACAAAGAGGACCATAAGAATCTACTCTACTCTAATATCCTTATTTTAAACATTAGGGGAAAAAAAGAAACTGAGCACTAACGATAAATGGTCTTGCTTAAATTATATAAAGCTTGTTTAGTGAAAAAGCCAAAACAATATTTACAGTTGGGACTATTAGTAAACTTAATGTACTATGCACAAGAAGCCTTAGACCAGTGTTTTTTAGCTCTTGGTCTTGGACCAGTCTGCCAGAAATTTTATGCCAATCCTTGAAAGAATTAATAATCCTGATGTTGTATGAAGATTATAGGCCAAATGATCTCAGTCAAATTTGCTTACGGTCATGGTGAATTCTGCTTTAGGAGTCCCCTAAATAATTCTATTTTCACCGGTCTGTAAGTGTTAAAAAGTTGAGAACCTCTGCCTTAGACCATCTCTGTTGCTAGATCCAGCCTGAAGGTTTCCTCTGTAATCCACTGATTTGATTAAATTAAAACTCTGGAGTTATTCATATTCAGCCTAATGCTATGTGAATTTTTTAAATGCAACATTTTAGCTAAATATATGCTTCAGTTAAGGAAAGTTTTCATTTCAAACAGTATATATTTATATATATTTATATCTCACCATGTCTCAGTCCTCAGCCTATGCCCAAACTCTTCTCATTCTTTTATTTTTAAATTTGGATTTTTTTTTCTCTTAGAACATTAAAGTCAATGTCAGCACAAATTTTAAGATTAACGGGTAAAAATAAATTTGACTATGTATTATACATGTAAGAATTTAAAAATATATTTCATTTGAAAATGTTCACAATTTTTCCATTTTAATTGCCTATTATCACCTATTAAAAAAAATTCTTCAACAGCATTAGAAAACACTTTCTATGACTAGTTTAAGTGCTTTTTAAATTTTACAAATGTAAAATAAACCATTTAAGCTACTGCAGGGGAGAGATAGACCACTTCTCTTGAGTACTTCTCACTTTCCTGATTGTGGTAGGTGATTCTGTAGGTTATTCATTTAACACCCACAATATATTTAAAACACCTGTATCGTGACCGTCTGAAAGCTACAGTAACCCGCATCAATGTTGCAGGTTAGGTTTCCACCTCCATAGTAAATATGGCAGTTACTATCCAAAAATATCCACACAACAGTCTGTGTTCTCTGCCCTGCATCTTGCTTTCTACTGTTTTCCTGTCTTTTTTTCTTCCCTATACAAGTTCCCTACTATTATTATATATATATATATATATATTTTAATAGCAAAGCTTTATTTTTTTATTTTTTTTTTTTTAACAGAGACAGAGAGAGAGTCAGAGAGAGGGATAGACAGAGACAGACAGATAGGAATGGAGAGATGAGAAGCATCAATCATTAGTTTTTTGTTGCACATTGCGACACATAGTTGTTCATTGATTGCTTTCTCATATGTGCCTTGACTGTGAGCCTTCAGCAGACTGAGTAACCCCTTGCTCGAGCCAGCATCCTTGGGTCCAAGTTGGTGAGCTTTTGCTCAAACCAGATGAGCCCACGTTCAAGCTGGCACCTCGGGATCTCAAACCTGGGTCCTCGGCATCCCAGTTTGACGCTCTATCCACTGTGCCACCGCCTGGTCAGGCTATTATATTTTTTTAATTGTTGTCATCTGCTGCCAAAAGCAGCAGAGATGTCTTAACTCCACCCCCATAAAGCCTCATGTGCCTTTTCCAGGCATAGCCTCCACCAATGTGTCCATCGGACTATGTTTATCTTTCATTTACTTTCATCTTCTTTTTTTTTCTTCTGAGATTGTTATGCTAGTGCTGCTCAGAGAGACTGTTGATGGGAAACACTTCTCAGTGGGTAGACAGACATACATGGTACTACAACACTATTTGCAGTCTGAGAAGCATGTCTCAACAATGCATGGGATTTGTTTTAAAGTGATCAGTACAGATTTCAGGATCTTGTGGTTCTTTTATTTTGCTATATATAAAAAAAGAAACTTATTAGGTACCTAGAAAACCATTCCATATTATTTTATTTTAGGCTATAAAAAGCTTTTTTTTTTCTGTAGTGATTATTTTTCTCTTTAGAAAATACATTCTATTTCAGTGAACAAATTTTTCAGATTTACACTAGGACCTTTTTTGGAAAGTGTTTCTTGTTTTGTTTTCTCGGGGTATTTTGCATTTTCATGAAAATGTACTCTTAAGATTCAGTGCTAGAGGGAACAATTAGATTAGGAAAACGTCTTACCGTTGTTATTAAGGCCTATTACACCATGTCACGCGTGACAGGGCATTTTTTTTTCTTTAACACATCCTGGTCCATTTAAGGCTGAGATTCAGAAAAAGTGCTTGGCACAACAGTTTAGCAGGAAAGAAAGCTATTTTAAAAGTCTTTTGGGAACATGTTTGTGAAACAGGAAAAAACATACAATTGATTGATAGCAGCTCTCCATAAAGGTTAGACTCCCTGAGATGGTTTTGCCATCTTTTTTCACGGGGAACGTGTTGTTCTAAAGCGGCGGTTCTCACTCAAGCACAGCTTAATTCAGCAAGGAGTATCTTCCTGTGCAACTACTTTTGCATTGGAAAATCTATTTTTAAATTACAATCCAGACTTAGTCACAGGACTAAATAGTTAAAAATAAGCCAAGTTTGGATTCTACAAAATTAAAACAGTTTGTAGAAGGCATCACAGGACTGTGTGCCTAGCAGATGTCTCAAGTCACATATCTAGCTTTCCACTCGTTAATTCTCCAAAGAATCAAGCTCCTCCTAGAACTGCACTTTTACCTTCACTCACACAAGCCTTGACCATTTAGGTTTCTAGTTCCTTGTCCCAAGAAAACTCTACCTCTGTCCTCCATCAACTTACATTTTTACTTACTTATAATTCCTTAAACACTGTTGTTTTAAATTGTGCTCTAATTCAACTTACATATGCATCTCTTAGATTAGAATACACTGTCTACTTACTTCCTTCCCATTACTGACAGTATTTCTGGACAAAATGTCACCATTTAATATTGTATCATATGATGATGGATGTGATGTTCCATAAGCTAGGCAGGCTTTTGGTTAATCTGTTTTGTTTTACAATGTGAGCATTGTTTGCCTGTCAACAAAGGAGAGAGAGAAAACTAGATGTTCTACTCAGAAAAAATCTTTCCTTACATACACGCTCTTTATTTGCACTTTAAAAAAAGCAGCATTATTAAGTTAGAAATCATATAGTCCACCAATTTAAAGTATATAATTCAATGGTTTTAGTATATTTACAGAATTGTGCGTGTCACTACAATATACTTTTAGAATATCTTATTATCCTAAAAAGAATTCCTGCAACCACTAGCAATCACTCCCTCAGCCCTAAATAACCACTAATAACATGCCTGTCTGTAAAGATTTGTCTGTTCTAAACATTTTTCATATAAATAATAAATACAATATGTGTGTTTTATGACTGATTTCTTTTACTTAGGATAATGTTTAGAAGGTTTATCCATGTTGTAGCATGCATTAGTGCTCTTTTTTTTTATGCATTGTGAGCATATACCATGTTTTGTTTATTCATCAGTTGATGGGCATTTGAATTGTTTCCACTTTTTGGCTATTAAAAATAATGTTGCTATAAATAGTCATGTACAAGTTTGTTTAGACATATGTATTCATTTCTTTTGGGTATATACCTAGAAATGAAATTGCTGGGTCATATGGTAACTCGATGTCTAACATTTTAAAGAAATGTTAATCCATTTTCCAGGCAGCTGCACCATTTTAGATTCCAATCAGCAACATATAAAGGTTATAATTTCACCATAGCTTTTCTTATACTTATTATTCTCTATTTATTTTATTATAACTATTCTTCTACTGGGTATAAAGTACTATCTTACCATAGTTTTAAATTGCATCTTCTTATGACTAATGATGTTGAAGGTTTTTCCATGAGCTTATTGGTCTCTGAATATCTTCTTTAGAGAAATGCCTACGTAGATCTTTTGTCTATTTTTTAATTGGGTTGTTTGCCTTTTTATTACCTAGTAGTAAAAAAAAAATATTCCTTTTTGTATAGTCTAGATATAAGTCCTTTATCCATTATGTGATTTGCCGATATATATATTATTCTTCCATTGTATGAGTTGTCTGTGTATTTTCATCATGGTATTATTTGTTGCACAGAAGTTTCTAATTGTGATGTAGTCCGATTTAATCTACTTTTTGTCACTTGTGCTTTTGGTATCATATTTTTAAAAAATGACTAACCAAAGTCACAATAATTTATTCATATGTTTTCATCTAAAAGTTGCATTTACTTTTTGAGCTGGCTGTAAATATCTTGCCACAAACACATAATAGTCATGAATTATCCAAGGGCATATACTAATAAATTTATTTCAGATTTAGAAAAAATCACTCTAAAGATTTCTTGAGGAGAAAAAGAGTTAGTTTCTGAGTTCCTATTGGCTGGGCTTGGAATATGCTTTGGGAGAGATTAATAATGCCTTACTTTGGTGAAAAAAAGAACAATCTGTAGATATTTAGATTACAAAATAGAAAGGAGCTTTAAGTTATCTTTTTACAGGTCAGGAAACTGAGGCCTGGTGAAGTGACTAACCTAAAAATATTCAGGTACTATAAGTTAGGCAGATAGAAATATAGAGCTTTAGAAATCCTTCTACTACACCAGCATTTCTCAGAAGTTTAGTTAGAAATGTTTGGGTTTCAAGAGACAAAACTCCAAATGAGTCTTGTTTAGGTATAAAATGTAACTTAGTGTTCACATTGATTAGGAAGTACATTATTGTAGTTGATTTCAGATATGGCCAGATTCAGACTCTACTAACGTCCCAGGATTCTCCACCAATCCCCAGTTCTAGGCTGATTACCTCTGCTTGGTATCATTTTTTAAAAAAATAGGTTCCTCCATATGATAGAAGGGGTGCAGGAAGACGGCCTGATAATCAGGCCCTACATGCTTTGTGGAAAGATAAAATATTCCCTGATAACACTACAGGAATGTCTCAGTGAATATTCTGATAGTGCAGCTTAGACCACACTTCCATGCTTAAAGTAATCCAAACGAGAGGATTTTGTTAGTCTAAACCAGTGGTAGTCAACCTGGTCCCTACTGCCCACTAGTGGGCATTCCAGCTTTTATGGTGGGCAGTAGCAGAGCAACCAAAGTATAAATAAAAAGATAGATTTAACTATAATAAGTTGTTTTATAAAGATTTATTCTGCCAAACTTAGCAAAAATCCAACATAAAATACTTGGTAAGTAATTATTATATGCCTTAACTTGCTGTAACTCTGCTTTATAAATTTTATAAAGTAAAGTTACTTTCCTACTTTATAAATCATGATTACCGTGGAACCGGTGGGTGGTTAGAAAATTTTACTACTAACAGAGATACAAAAGTGGGCGGTAGGTATAAAAAGGTTGACTACCCCTAGTCTAAACAAACTCACCAGGAAGGCAGCCTCACTTGAACCAGAGTGAATAGATTCTCTATAGGCAAGACAGGTTCATTTTGTGAGAAGTGATAGGTGTGCCGGATCAACAATATCAACAGAGTTCCCGTGCTTCCCAAATGCTAATGTTTGTTAGTTCATACAATATAAAATGTTTTGAGAAAGATCAAAAGATCTAAATAACAAAAATATTATAACTTTGATGAGAGACTACTACTACATTACTAAAATTAAAATTCTAGTAGAATTATATATTTTCTGATTTTATTGTTTGTTGAAGAAAAGATGTTTTCATATAGAATTTGACTTGACTTTGTGGAAAGGATATACATGTAAAGCTCTTAATCTGAAAAGCTGGATGTAGTCTGTTTCTATGTTCGTTGAGCAAGCAATACTTTCCATATTAGATCTCCTGGAGGGACAGCATTCCATCAAGTACAAAGCATTTTCCTCCAGGCTCTCTCTCACCTTTTACTAATTGGGCTGAGATTTGGCCACTTGCCTCTTTCAAATATAAAGAGAGTGACCAAAATTACCGGAAAATGGCTAATTATGCCCACAATGGGAAAATTATTTCCATGAGTAAGTACTTTAGAGTGTAAAATCAAGTCCCAAATTTAATCACAATATTATCTCTCTTTCATAGTTATTCAACTATTCAATCTGGACTGTTCATTAGATAAGGAAGTTAGCACGGAGTCAATATTTTTTTAGTTCTAATTCAGTGTTAGTAAAAGCTATTAAAGTCAACATAAAGTTAAAGTCAAATTTGGAAGGTTTTATATCTTGATTTGGTTGATTAGCATAGTATAGTCTCTAAGATGTGACAGTTTGATTATAATGTATGCAAACAATGTGCTAGTGTTTTGGTTTATATAAGCTCAGTACTATGAACTATGCAGTTATACTAACTTGATTGACATATTTGGAAAGATACTTGTTATCATTCACTTTGCTTGATATTTTTATAACTGACTTAAATGACAAAAAAAGTGCCCTGTATAATTATGTTAACCAGTGTCACCCTAATAAATTCAATAAAAAATAAATTAAAAATATAAAATCACGTTAAAAACCTTATTATATCTGCAGGAGATAAAAAATTCAAGATGTATATGGCCACCATCTTAAAATACAGGATTAATTTCACTTACAGTGGTATTAAAATTGTGACAAATAACGTTAAACATATTTAAGGTTGTTTATATCTCTAAACATTTTAATATGATATTATCATAATGATAACAATAACTACCATTTACTGAGGTCTAAAAGTTTATGTATGCCCCTGGCTGGTTGGCTCAGTAGTAGATCATCAGCACAGCATATGGATGTCCTGGGTTCAATTTCTGATCAAGGCACACAGGAGAAGTGACCATCTGCTTTTCTACTCTTCCCCATCCCCTTCTCTCTCTCTCTCTCTTTGTCTCTTCTCCTCCCATAGCCATGGCTCAATTGGTTCAAGGGAGATGGTCCCAGTTATTGAGGATGACTCAGGAGCCTCCACCTCAGTTGCTAAAAGTAGCTCAGTTGCCCAGCAAGGAGCAACAGCACCAGATGGGCAGAGCATTCCCTGGTAGCAGGCTTGCTGGGTGGATCCCAGTGGGTACATGTGAGAGTCTGTATCTCTGTCTCCCCTCCTCACTTAAAAAAGGAAAGGTTATGTACATTATTTCATTTGGCCTTCTGGTCTAGGAAGTATTTTGCAATTGAGAAAACTACTTTAACAGAAGTTGTTTAACTTGAAATTATGGGCTGAGTTGGTTTTAGAAATTAGGAAGTCTAATCCATATTTGTAACCAGGACAACTACTGCTTGTATTTGTATTTAGCATTACACGTGTTGTCTCTCTGTTATACTAATTATTAACTGTCAGTTGGCTACTTTATTTATTTCAGTATCACTCTGGGAAAAGGAAAACTGTATCATTAACCAATGGGACAATATTTATAATATATGCTTTCTTAGCATGTGAAATTTAATAGTTACAATTAAATCAGTTGTCTCTTCAAAAATAAAATACTTAGTAAAAGGTAGTATGAAAATTTTAAATTGACCTTTTAAAATTTACTATTAGATGTATTTTTATATACTAGGTCATTCATAGGATTTTGATGAATAAAATGTAATAATCTGTTTTACTGTTTTTTGATTACCTTATTGAGTTTATACATTGTTGACATTTCTTAACATGTCCGGTAATTTTCAGCACTCTGTAAATTTTAAATTTTTACTTGGCCCATTTTCTGGTACATGCAAAAGAGGTAAAAAGCCAATGCGCTAAAATTTAAAAATTGTTTACTTCCAGTCCCAGGAGCATTAGGGTTATTTTAGTGATGATGACAATAAGTTTAGCTTGGCCTGGCTGAAATGGTCAGATTCCATTCTGAGAAGTCTGGCAGGGGGGCTTACGGAGAAGTACGCTGGCTTTTCTAATTTCAGTTTTCTGCAGTGGAGAAGAGAGAACTTTTCCCAAATGGCCTCTCTAAAGTGGGAATAACTCTAAGAAGAGACCATATGTGAAGCAGTAAAATCAAGATATAATTTCTTTTTGGCCTAGATACCTTTTTTCCTGAATTTTCATATAAGAAAAGAAAAATCTCCTAGCCAAATTGTCCACTTTCCACTCTCTTAGATTCAAATGTAACTGATAGCAGAAGACCAAGGGAAAGTCTTCCTGAGCCAAAACAAAATAGAAATGACTTGATTTTAAGGATATTTTGGATTTGGGATACTTTGAACAAAACTGTTACTATTCACTAAGCATTTTTTAAAATATAAATTTTGAATGTCTATTCGAGGCTTGAATTGATCTTATCCTACCCTCTTGTTTTACAAATAAGAAACTTGAGTAGGTATGTAGCCCATTCAAGCTTGTAGAATTACAGAGTAGTGACCAGGACTTACTTCTTGTTAATTGTTGGTGAAATCTTCCTTTTTAAACCTCAAGAATGATGTTTATGGATTGTACTTAAAATGATGAACTAAGACCTAAACTCAGTATAACATTACTGCTCTCCAACTTGATAACTATTCTTGTTGAGGGAAGAAACCTAAGCATCTATTCCTTTCTATCTCCCCACATAACTAGGTGAAGTAGATGCTTAATAAGGAGGGTAAGATGACTAATGGAATTTCTAGATGTTTTTCTTAATTTAAAATGTGTTTTGAAGTGATACACTACATGTGATTTTTATTTGGTACCTTACCAGATGGCAAATTTGAGTTGTGAAACCAGTTACTAATGTAAGGTAGCCTTCCTTGATTCATTCGGTTGATTATCATTGCTGTGAATCATAGACTCATGGATTAATTAAGATCATAGCTACAGCTAATGATTATTCATGTCTATTATTAAATAAGTTCCTTATATCTTCCTGTAATTTAACCCTTAAGGCAATCTGACAAGCTGAGTTATGATAAAAATTCTAGGCAATATCGATTGAGCCACCACTTGTATACCCATTTTCAGGTCAGGATATATGTGTAGTGAGTTTAAATGTTGCAAGAACTGGACTGGGAAGCTATGTTTCTCCAACTGCAGCATACGTCTTCTAACAAGTATGCAATAGAGAACTGAGGGTTAAATATCAAGTTCAGTACTCATTTCCTAGTTGGGCAAACCAAGCATAAAAGAGTTGTACTGATTTTGTCATAGTCACACAGGAATTTAAAAGGAGCTGGAAAGAAATTCTGCTAGATAATGTGATTGCCTTCCACCATAATGAATGTATTCTAGTTGGACTGACTGGCCATTTGGGAAGCAAAAAGTAACCACTTAGGTTTGATAGGAAAATGTAATTTTTGATCAGGTAAGGATTTGTTTTAGTTTTCTATTACAGCTATAACAAATTGCTACAAATTTAGTAGCTTAAAACAACACACATTTACTATCTCACAGTTCTATGGGTCAGAAGTCCTATGAAATTGTCTAATTTTCAAGTCCCACAGGCCGAAATCAAGGTGGTGGCAGAGCTGTGTTCTCTTCTGAAGGTTCTGGGAGGGAAGCTACTTTCAAATTCATTCAGGTTGTTGGCAAAATTCAAATCCTTGAGGTTATAGAGCTGAAATCCCCACTTCCTTGCTGGCTCTTAGCTTGAGGGCCACCTTTATCTACTGGAGTTTATCCCTGGGCCCCACTCAGGATGAACTAATCTAAGTTTCTTAGAATAGAATCCAGGCAATGATCTTCCTTCAACTTGATTAAATTAATTCTATAAAACACACGATCTGTATACCCTCTTTATGCTTCCACTCTGCCAGAGTTAGGAGTTTTGAGATGGATATCATGCATATCCTATCTTATTGTGCTCTCTTAATTACAATATAACATGATATGTTATAAAGTAGATATTTGAATAATTTACTCTGGCTGTCCTAAGACAGTAATTGTGCCTGAAAACACTGAAGAATATTTTGCTTGATTTATACTTGATGGTTCTCTTAAAAATTGTCTGGCCAGTACCTAGAGACAGAGAAATATAAGTTTGCCCAGGTTTCATCATGGGCCAGGGAAGATGATGTCTTTATATTGCATTTCCCAAAATGTAACAGACCAAGAATTGACTCAAGTGTTTACTAAAATTGCAGATTTCCCAGTTCTTCTCCCAAGAGTTTGATTCAGAGGGTTGGTCATGGAGCCTAGACATGTTCAGGAAGTTCTGGTGGTGATTCTGAAGGAGGTGATCCATGCGCCCACACTCTAAGGAGTTTATGTTACATCAGTGATTGGGTACCTGTTTATTAAATTGTCTAAAAAAATAATTCAAGCCCCAAGCGATATTATAAAAAAGGATGTATAGTTTCAGTTTTTTATATCAGTAACAGATCCTTAAGAAAATGAAGCCTCTTTATATATTTTTTCTTACTGCTTCATGTATTGAAAGTGTTAGGAACTTTCTAGACCATGATGAAGGTGGGGAATTAAAATTTACACTGGCATACTGGCATTTTTCCCTCAAAGATTCTACTGGAAATAAAGACAGTATTTTGCGAGAGTAAGTCTAGTACAAAGATTTAGAGTTTACAAGAAGTAAATAAATAAAGCAGTAAGGAGAGAATAAAAGGTAATAAGGATCATGCACTTTAACATTTCTTACAGCAGCACAATTTGTCTGCATAATGTAGAATGACAGAAATTTCCACTTGCTATACAGGTGTGGAATATTGGAATGCAGAAGAGTGTTCGTTCCTTGTCTAGATTCAGAAGTGTAGCTTAATATACCATCTGTGAAGGCATGTAGACAAGAAACTGCCTCGCTTTACTCACACAAATGTTCAGGATACTTAATGACAAATTAAATATGTATGGGAAATGCTTCTCTTAACCAACTGGATAAATAGAGTAAACAATATGGTTTAAGGCTTTTAAAAATCTAAGATATTTTGGAAGTGGAGAGGTGAAAGATGAAACTTGTGTTTTTTCCTTAATCTTGGATTGAACATACACTTTTCGAATTAGTGTTAGGCACTTCAACTAAAAATAAGAACTATTTTTTAAAAAAAGTAAATTAATGAAAAGTGTATGTAGGAATAATACAAATTTGAGGAAAAAAGAAGCTAGTATGCAAGGCACTAGTATGCATTTATAGGGTTTATATATTTATATTCTGATAAATCAGTGTGGATTGTCTCATTTATTTGTATTTTTATGTAGAATAAAACATGGCTTTACATTGAAGTAAGCCAAGAATATTGGTTAAAATTTATAGATTGGAACATGTGGACCTGAGAAAAAAGTCTTCCGATGAGGGTCTATGGCAGGGGTCTCAAACTCGCAGCCCGCCCACCAATTTTGTGCCGCCGCAGACTGGCCCGCAGACTAATCCACGAAGTTTGATTAGTCTGCGGGCCGCACAAAATTGGTGGGCGGGCCGCGAGTTTGAGACCCCTGGTCTATGGCAACTTAAAACAATGAAATCAGATGATGTTACATAAACCTGAGTGACTAGGAAGGTATTTGAGGTTTTGAGATATTCTTTATTTCTCAAAGTTTTTTCTAGGATAAAATAAATTATTTTTACTTTCTTTTGGTGATTCTTTGGGCAAGAAGTACAAAATCCATTTAGAAATAAGCTATTTTTATTCCATGTGTTAAGTAAAGAAAATTATTTTGTTTCCAATGGTAGAACCTAATCATCCAGTTTGTTTAATTTTGAGAAGTGAAAATAAAATAATATTTATGGGAGCCAGGAGGCTAGCGGTTAGAAAGAGAAATTGCCCATAACTGCTACTAGTACCATTGTGATTACAAATTCACTTAAGAGTTTAAAGTAGTATTCTCAGGTTTGAGGAATTTTTTTTTCTACTAAACATAAGCACTCTAAAAAACATCCACTGGCAGATTTAGTCATTCAACTTTACCTCCTCTAATTAAATACTTGATCTCTCCCCAAAATTGAGTGAGAACTACTATATTTCAAAAAGCAACATGCAATCCATTGTTGGTAAAGAATTTAACAAGGTTTGAACAAGATTTACAATGATTTGCTTAATAGCTTTGGTCAGTTACTATTAGATGTAATTTAGTAAAGATAAATTTCGAATAGCTAAATACAGAAGAAAGAACCACTTGCTGAATGAACATGTTAGAGGCAGTACATGAAGAACCAGTGAGTTAAACAAACCATGGAACATAAGTCTCCTCATAACAATCATGCCATTACATCTACCAATATGAGACTCAATTTAAATTGACCTTCAGTTGTATCTGAAATGGTATTATCTATATATCTAGTCATGATCCATTTATTATTGATCTAGAGAACTCTTGGTGAAAGGGGTGAGTCTTCCAAAATTACCACTCACCACAGGTGTCTGCTGGCAAGGAAATTTTATTGATTCTTTGTAGAAGAGATGACTCAAGTGATTTGGATCACCACATACAATGGCATTGCCAGATCTCATGGGGAGTACAGGAGTTCACCAAGTGTTTGAAAGACTGTTCCTCAAACTCGCTGTTGCATCTTTGATAAATCCAAGGGCCACAGACCTGCCCCCTTGATTAGGAGTATTACAAGTTTATACAGTGCAAAATACACCCTTGTTCTAGTGGCTCACTTTCCAGATTTCTACAGAATAAGGTTAAGTAGGAAAGCTATAAAAATGAAATTATTTGCATTATAAATATTTTGTAAGTTGAATAAAGTTCTCTTAAAATATTGGTGCCAGAATGATGTAGTCAACACTTAGAGATATTTCACTGAGATACTTTTTGGATGTCTAATCTTGAAGAGTGCTAGAAAAGCAACAAAGATAACTGATAGTGTTGGGTGAAATATTTTTCAAATATGTTGGCCTTGGGAAAACTTCAAATATGTTTTGAAGCACTTTCCCCTTTGATTTTTGAGCACATGCACATATGGAAGGAAATTTAATACTTACTCATGTGTAAATCATCAAAGCGCTGTTTCATAAAAAGTTATCTGATTTCTAAATAGAATGATATTTCTTTACATTTTACTTGTATATTTCTGCTTATGTATATTCAATACAGAAAAATGTGAAATATAGTTTTAAATATTGCTTAACCTTTATGACTTTCTAAGTTAGTACAGTAAACTACAGTTTGTTCAATATCCAAACAACCACAGAACTTGACATTTGAGTAGTTTCAGAATTTCATTTTGCAAGAAAGATAGAAGAACTTTTTTACCCCCAATTTTTATTGTCAGTACAGATTCAAATACTGTGCAAAACCTTTTAATAGAATAATTGACAGTTAATAGTTATGATTAGTGTTCTTGATTTTAGAATCCTAAAGTTCTTTATCAGTTCATTTTTCATTCATTAAGTTGTTCATTTATACTACATATGTAAATTAATTGCCAGTAACAAAGGTTACAAAGATCAAGTATGGTTTTGGACCATACCACCAAAGGAAATGGATCTACATAACACATTCCAATAAATGATTATATAAATAAATTTAAGGGAATATTAAACTATAGTTAATTTAAAATTTTTTATCACATTATAGTTCTTTGAAATTTACTTAAATAAAATATTCAGTTAGATATTTTAGTATACCAGGTATCCTGAATAAATTAAAATTGTTTTTTCTGTATCTAATGGAAAACAAGAAATATGTGTAACAAAACTCAAATATAATGCAAGTTAAAGAGACTTTTTTTTTTTGTATTTTTCTGAAGTTGGAAAAGGGGAGGCAGTCAGACAGACTCCCGCATGCTCCTGACCGGGATCCACCCGGCACGCCCACCAGGGGGCGACGCTCTGCCTACCAGAGGGCGTCGCTCTGTTGCGACCAGAGCCACTCTAGCGCCTGGGGCAGAGGCTGAGGAGCCATCCCCAGCGCCTGGGCCATCATTGCTCCAGTGGAGCCTTGGCTGTGGGAGGGGAAGAGAGAGACAGAGAGGAAGGAGAGGGGGAGGGGTGGAGAAGCAGATGGGCGCTTCTCCTGTGTGCCCTGGCTGGGAATCGAACCTGGGACTCCTGAAGTTAAAGAAACTTTTTTTTTTTTTATTATAATTTTATTTTTTTAATGGGGCGACATCAATAAATCAGGTTACATATATTCAAAGATCAACAAGTCCAGGTTATCTTGTCTTTCAATTATGTTGCATACCCATCACCCAAAGTCAGATTGTCCTCTGTCACCTTCTATCTAGTTTTCTTTGTGCCCCTCCCCCTGCCCCTTTCCCTCTCCTTTTCCTCCCTCCCCCCGTAACCACCACACTCTTATCAATGTCTCTTAGTTACACTTTTATGTCCCACCTACGTATGGAATAATGCAGTTCCTGGTTTTTTCTGATTTACTTATTTCACTTCGTATAATGTTATCAAGATCCCACCATTTTGCTGTAAATGATCCGATGTCATCATTTCTTATGGCTGAGTAGTATTCCATAGTGTATATGTGCCACATCTTCTTTATCCAGTCGTCTATTGACGGACTTTTTGGTTGTTTCCATGTCCTGGCCACTGTGAACAATGCTGCAATGAACATGGGGCTGCATGTGTCTTTACGTATCAATGTTTCTGAGTTTTGGGGGTATATACCCAGTAGAGGGATTGCTGGGTCATAAGGTAGTTCTAGTTTCAGTTTTTTGAGGAACCACCATACTTTCTTCCATAATGGTTGTACTACTTTACATTCCCACCAACAGTGGATGAGGGTTCCTTTTTCTCCACAGCCTCTCCAACATTTGCTATTACCTGTCTTGTTAATAATAGCTAATCTAACAGGTGTGAGGTGGTATCTCATTGCAGTTTTGATTGGCATTTCTCTAATAACTAAAGAAGATGAGCATCTTTTCATATATCTGTTGGCCATTTGTACTTCCTCCTGGGAGAAGTGTCTGTTCATGTCCTCTTCCCATTTTTTTATTGGATTGTTTGTTTGTTGTTGAGTTTTATGAGTTCTTTGTATATTTTGGATATTAGGCCCTTATCTGAGCTGTTGTTTAAAATATCATTTCCCATTTAGTTGGCTTTCTGTTTATTTTGTTATCAGTTTCTCTTGCTGAGCAAAAACTTCTTAGTCTGATGTAATCCCATTCATTAATTTTTGCCTTCACTTCTCTTGCCATTGGAGTCAAATTCATAAAAAGCTCTTTAAAACCCAGGTCCATGAGTTGAGTACCTATGTCTTCTTCTATGTACTTTATTGTTTCAGGTCTTATGTTTAGATCTTTGATCCATTTTGAGTTAATTTTTGTACAGGGGGACGAACTGTAGTCCAGTTTCATTCTTTTGCATGTGGCTTTCCAGTTTTCCCAGCACCATTTATTGAAGAGGCTTTCTTTTCTCCATTGTATGTTCTTGGCCCCTTTATCAAAAATTATTTGACTAGATAGAGGTGGTTTTATTTCTGGACTTTCTATTCTGTTCCATTGGTCTGAGTGTCTATTTTTCTGCCAATACCATGCTGTTTTGATTGTCGTGGCCCTATAATAGAGTTTGAAGTCAGGTATTGTAATGCCCCCAGCTTCATTCTTTTTCTTTTTTTTTTTTTTTTTCTTTTTTTTCATTTTTCTGAAGCTGGAAACAGGGAGAGACAGTCAGACAGACTCCCGCATGCGCCCGACCGGGATCCACCCGGCACACCCACCAGGGGCGGTGCTCTGCCCCCCAGGGGGCAATGCTCTGCCCATCCTGGGCGTTGCCATATTGCGACCAGAGCCACTCTAGCGCCTGAGGCAGAGGCCACAGAGCCATGCCCAGCGCCCGGGCCATCTTTGCTCCAATGGAGCCTTGGCTGCGGGAGGGGAAGAGAGAGACAGAGAGGAAAGTGCGGCGGAGGGGTGGAGAAGCAAATGGGCGCTTCTCCTATGTGCCCTGGCCGGGAATCGAACCCGGGTCCTCCGCACGCTAGGTCATTCTTTTTCTTTAGGATTACTTTGGCTATTCGGGGTTTTTTATAGTTCCATATAAATCTGATGATTTTTTGCTTTATTTCTTTAAAAAATGTCATTGGAATTTTGATGGGAATTGCATTAAATTTGTATATTGCTTTGGGTAATATAGCCATCTTGATTATATTTATTCTTCTTAAACAAGAACAAGGAATATTCTTCCATCTCATTATATCTTTCTCAATTTCTCTTAACAATGGTTTATAGTTTTCATTATATAAGTCCTTTACATTCTTTGTTATGTTTATTCCTAAGTATTTTATTTTTTTTGTTGCAATTGTGAAGGGGATTATTCTTTTGAGTTCATTCTCAATTGTTTCATTGTTGGCATATAGAAAGGCTATTGACTTCTGTATGTTAATTTTGTATCCTGCAACCTTACTGTATTGGCTTATTGTTTCTAGTAGTCTTTTTGTGGATTCTTTGGGGTTTTCGATGTATAGGATCATATCATCTGCAAAAAGTGAAACCTTTACTTCTTCTTTTCCGATATGGATGCCTTTTATTTCTTTGTCTTGTCTGATTGCTCTGGCTAGAACCTCTAGTACCACATTAAATAACAGTGGAGAGAGTGGACAACCCTGTCTTGTTCCTGATTTAAGGGGGAAAGCCTTCAGTTTAGTGCCATTTAATATGATGTTAGCTGATGGTTTATCATATATGGCCTTTATCATGTTGAGATATTTTCCTTCTATACCCATTTTGTTGAGAGTCTTAAACATAAAATTGTGTTGTATTTTATCGAAAGCCTTTTCTGCGTCTATTGATAAGATCATGTGGTTTTTGTTCTTTATTTTGTTGTTATGGTGTATTATGTTAACCGTTTTACGTATGTTGAACCATCCTTGAGATTCTGGGATGAATCCCACTTGATCGTGATGTATTATTTTTTTAATATGTTGTTGTATTCGATTTGCTAGTATTTTGTTTAGTATTTTAGCATCTGTATTCATTAGAGATATTGGTCTGTAGTTTTCTTTTTTTGTGCCATCCTTGCCTGGTTTTGGTATGAGAGTTATGTTGGCCTCATAAAATGTGTTTGGAAGTATTGCTTCTTCTTCAATTTTTTGGAAGACTTTCAGTAGAATAGGAACCAAGTCTTCTTTGAATGTTTGATAAAATTTGCTGGTATAGCCGTCAGGGCCTGGACTTTTATTTTTGGGGAGGTTTTTAATGGTTTTTTCTATTTCTTCTCTACTGATAGGTCTGTTTAGGCTGTCTGCTTCTTCTTGACTCAGTCTAGGAAGGTTGTATTGTTCTAGGAATTTATCCATTTCTTCTAGATTGTTGAATTTACTGGCATAAAGTTTTTCATAGTATTCTACAATAATTCTTTGTATATCTACGGTGTCCATGGTGATTTCTCCTCTTTCATTTTGGATTTTGTTTATATGAGTTCTTTCTCTTTTTTCCTTGGTAAGTCTTGCCAAGGGTTTGTCAATTTTGCTGATCTTTTCAAAGAACCAGCTCTTTGTTCTATTAATTTTTTCTATAGTTTTACTGTTCTCTATTTCATTTATTTCTGCTCTGATTTTTATTATCTCCTTTCTTCGGCTGGTTTTGGGTTGTCTTTGTTCTTCTTTTTCTAGTTCCTTAAGGTGTGAAGTTAAGTGGTTCACTTGGGCTGTCTCTTGTTTGTTAATATATGCCTGAAGTGATATGAACTTCCCTCTTATCACTGCTTTTGCTGCATCCCATAGATTCTGATATGTCATATTGTCATTTTCATTAGTCTGTATATATCTTTTGATCTCTGCACTTATTTCTTCTTTGACCCATTCATTTTTTAAAAGTATGTTGTTTAGTTTCCACATTTTTGTGGGATTTTTTTCCTCCTTTTTGCAGTTGAATTCTAGTTTCAAGGCTTTATGATCAGAAAATATGCTTGGTACAACTTTGATTTTCTGAATTTGCTGATGTTGTTTTTGTGGCCCAACATATGGTCAATTCTTGAGAATGATCCATGTACACTGGAGAAAAATGTATACTCAGTCACTTTGGGATGAAATGTCCTGTAGATGTCTATTATATCCAGGTGCTCTAGTGTTTTGTTTAAGGCCACTATATCTTTGTTGATTCTCTGTTTGGATGACCGATCTAGAGCCATCAGCAGTGTATTGAGGTCTCCAAGTATGATTGTATTTTTGTCAGTTTTTGTTTTAAGGTCAATAAGTAGCTGTCTTATATATTTTGGTGCTCCTTGGTTTGGTGCATATATATTAAGAATTGTTATGTCTTCTTGATTCAGTGTCCCCTTAGCCATTATGAAATGGCCATTTTTGTCTCTGAGTACTTTTGTTGTCTTGTAGTCAGCATTATCAGATATGAGTATTGCTACGCCTGCTTTTTTTTGGATGTTATTTGCTTGGAATATTGTTTTCCAGCCTTTCACTTTGAATTTGTTTTTATCCTTGTTACTTAGATGAGTTTCCTGTAGGCAGCATACAGTTGGATTTTCTTTTTTAATCCATTCTGCTACTCTGTGCCTTTTTATTGGTGAGTTTAATCCGTTTACATTTAGTGTAATTATTGATACTTGTGAGTTCCCTATTGCCATTTTATATCTTGCTTTCTGTTAGTTTTGTGTCTTCTTTGATCCTTCTCTTTTGTTTTTCTATCTTTTGTTTTTATTTGGTTGTATTCCATACATCTTTCCACTGTTGCTATCTTTTTTATCTCATGTGCTTCTGTGGTATTTTTTTCAATGGTGGTTACCTTTAGGTAATGAAAAGGGTTCCTACCCTGTTCATTGTAGCGCACTATTTTGTGAGTACTTTTGCACTCCATCGTCCTTTACTACTGTTAATCTCCATCCTCTCCCCCCTTTCTTTTTGTTGTTGTCACAGTTTAAATTTGGTTTTATTGTTTTCTTGGTGGAGCTTTTACTTGTGGCTCTGTTTTTTTTTGTTCTTTGTATCTGATTGGAGAACCCCCTTTAGTAATTCCTGGAGTGGGGGTTTTCTGATGATAAATTCCCTCATCTTTTCTGTATCTGTGAATGTTTTTATTTCTCCTTCATATTTGAAGGATAGCTTTGATGGGTATAGTATTCGTGGCTGAAATTTCCTCTCTTTCAGGGCTTTAAATATTGGGGTCCACTCTCTTCTAGCTTGTAGAGTTTCTGCTGAGAAATCTGATGATAATCTAATGGGCCTTCCTTTATATGTTGTATTCTTCTTTTCCCTGGCTGCCTTGAGAATTTTTTCTTTGCCGTTGATTTGTGCCAATTTCATTCACTTGGAGTAGGTTTGTTGGGGTTAAGAAAACTCGGAGTTCTGTTTGCTTCATGAATTTGAGGCTTTAGTTCTTTCCACAGGCTTGGGAAGTTCTCATCTATTATTTGTTTGAGTATGTTCTCCATTCCATTTTCTCTCTCTTCTCCCTCTGATATACCTATTATTCTTATGTTATTCTTTCTGATGGAGTCAGATAATTCTTGTAGGGCTATCTCATTTTTTTTAATTTTTGAGTCTCTTTCTTCCTCTCTCTGTTGTGCCTCAAGTTGCTTGTCTTCTATTTCACTAATCCTCTCTTCTATCTGGCCTGTTCTATTAGCCAAGCTTGTTACCTCGTTTTTCAGCTCGTGAATTGAGTTTTTCATCTCTGTTTGATTTGTTTTTATAGTTTCAATTTCCTTGGACATATATTCTTTGTGTTCATTGAGTTGTTTTCTGAGTTCCATAAATTGCCTTTCTGTGTTTTCTTGTATATCTCTGAGTATTTTTAGAATTTCTATCTTGAATTCTCTGTCATTTAACTCCAAGGTTTCCAATATATTAAATTTTTTCTCCATAGATTTTTTCCTCTTCTATCTGTGTTACCTCTCTTTCTTTTGTATCCATGATATTCGATTTTCTCTTCCTTAATGGCATCTGAGGGTGGTTTTGTTGATAGTATTAATAAGATTTAATAAAAAATAAAAAGTTAAAAAAATAAAAAATTGAAAAAAGTTTTTTTTAAGAAAAAATTAATAATGAAATAAAGAAAAATAAAATAAAATAAAAATTTAAAAAAAGGAAATTATTCCCCCCCTCCTTTTTTTCTCTTCTCTCCTCTCCCTTCTTTCTTGAGAAAATCTTGTGGTGAACTGTGAATTATATTGTATTTAATAGAACAAACAATGCCTGTAATGGAGGGCCTGAATTGGGGAAAAGTAATAAAGGGGCAAGAAAAAAAAATGGTGGGGGTATGGACCCACAAAAAGCAAATAATGAAAAAATTTGGATCAAGAATAAAATGATTTACGTTTAGGTGTTGGTTGACTAAGAGTTATGATGAGAGGAGTAAGAGGGAAACAGGAAAATGGGGGGACAAATTAAAAAATTACTATTGTATTTAGTGGAACAAGAGCTTGATAAAATGGAGAGCCAGGGATGGGAGCACTGCTAGTGAGTTAAAAAGGTGAAGTAAAAACCCCCCAAAATGCCACAAACATAAGTTTGAGTTCCAGATAAAATAATTTGTTTGTTATTGAGGTTTGAATGAGAGGAGATGTAAAGGAAAAAGGAAGAAACTAATATAGAGGGAGAAAAGAAGAGAGAGAGAGAAAAAAAAGAGGGAACCACTAAAAGAAGAAAAAAGAAAAAAGAGGAGAGAGAGAGAGAGAGAGAGAGTTAAGGGTTTTGGAGTGCAACCCTCATAGAGAGAAAGGAAGAGGAAAGAAAAGATAATGGGAGATGTAACACTTATGGGTAGTGTAGTTCAAGGAGAGGAGAGAGTAAGACCGGTAGGGAGTTAAACGACCAAATTGGAGGAGGAAAAAAAAAAGAAAAAAGAAAAAAAAATCAAGGATGAAGATAAGAGAAACAAACGAACAAATATAATAAAATGGGATAGGTTATAAAGTCTGCGGATTATTCTGATTTTGAGAGGTTATCTTCTTGCTTTTTCTTTTCTCTCCCTCTTCCTGGTCGGCGACTCTGTACCCCGGGTTCTGCCCCTTTGGCATGCTCAGGTAGAGGTTTGCAGTTGATAAGTCTCTATGGCGATGTCATGTATTGTGCTTCAGTCTCGTTGGCAGTCGAGGCTCATTAGCGTTTATAGGCTCCAACAGTGAGAGAGTCCGTGTTCCAGGAGCCTCTCTCCTAGTCTTTCCTTCCTCAACCAGCAGCCTGAGAATCCAGCTATGGGGTTGCTGCTGCCTCTGCCTTGATAGTAAGAGGCTCAAAGAGCGGGCAACTCCCCACTCTTATTTCCACTCAGCACAGGGCTCTGGGTAAGGCTCAGTCAGTCAGAGCTGCTGGCATAATCAGCCGGGGCTTTTGCCTACTCAAAGACCTCTGGCTCTGTCACTCTGTCCAGTAACACGGCGGGTCTGCGCGCGCAGACCAGGATGTTAGACCGGAAGTCTCGCCCTCTGAGTGAAACCCCCCGCCCGCACTGAAAAGTTCCAATGTTGGAATTGGCTCTCGCTCCGTCCCCGTGTGCCGCTTTTTCAAGGCGCTGGGGCAGCCCATGACTCTGCCCTTGGCCCACACAAAGGCCCCCGACTCTGCCCCTCCGTGGGACAACACGGGCTCCCACTCCGGAGGTGCTGGGAGGAGTCTCCTTCCCACTCTCCGTGCGCGCAGACCAGGATGTGAGGCCGGAGTCTCGCCCTCTGAGTGAAACCTCCCGCCCGCACTGAAAAGTTCCAGTGTTGGAATTAGCTCTCGCTTCCTCCCCGTGTGCGGCTCTCCCAGGGCGCTGGGGCAGCCCGGAGGCTTTCGGCCCACACAAAGGCCTCTGACTCTGCCTCTCTGTGGAGTAACACAGGCGCACCCTCCGGGGGCTTTGGAAGGAATCTCTCGCCCACTATGCGCCCACCAGGGGATCAGGTAAAATGGCTGCGCCGCTTGTCTTTCTTTTCTGGGTTTGGCGCGAGTGTTAGCTGTATTGCCCAGGTTGTCACAGGAACAGTTTTTCCTTGGCTTAGATCTCCGTGCCACAGCTTGGTTCGGCCGTTTGTGCCGCGGCCTGGATCTATTCACCCCCTTTGCCCGCCTTAGTTTCTATATTCTCAGTTTCCAGTGAAAATCGCCCTGTTTAGGTTAGTGAGGAAGGCGGAGCATTTCTTACTCCCTATTTCCTTCGGGGTTTGGTTATATATTTAGCCAATTTTTCGCTCGATCATACCTTTGGGTGTATTGCAAAACATCTGGAGGCTCCAAGGATAGGTTTTTCTGTTTCTGGTTGAAGATCTTGTTGAGGTTTGGGGGAGATTTATCGGTATCGCTTCCTACTCCGCCATTACTCTGACGTCATCTCCGAGACTTTTAAACATTGGAATAGCTTGGCCCTGGCTGTGTGGCTCATGAGATAAAACGTCCTCCCAGTGCACTGAGGTGATGGGTACCATTCTGGGTCAGGGCATGTTGGAGAGGCAGTCAATGAGTGTACAACTAAGTGGAACAATGAGTTGAAGCTTCTCTCTTTCTCTCTCTCCCTTCCTCTCTCTCTCAATTAATGGAAAGTTTTTTTTAAATTGGCATAGCTTAATAAAAATATTATTTTCAATAGTACTGTTTTTTTTATTTCAATTTGCCATAGAAATAATTTTGGCTCATTATTTCAATCAATATTTCAGGTCATGACCCCAGGATTTAAGAAGTTCTTCAAGACAATGTTGAATATGATCCAGGAGAAAATGTGATTTGAGTCTGGAGACAATTGTATATGTAAGTACTAGAAAATTAGATTTTATCATAGTAAAATATAATAAAAACTAAAATACCAACTCATTAATTACTGAATTGTAAAAACTGGATTTATTTTTTTCCTCCTCTTATAATATGCATGATTTTTAATGTCTAATATTAATAAAATGTTTCCAATTTTTTTGGTTATATTTTTCTTAAGATCAACTAATAATAACCCTCTATATCAGATAGAAGAAAAAACATTCTTTGGGAGATTTTACAATTAAAAAGAAAGGCTGCTTTCAGGTGAGTCATTGGTGAAGGCAAGCAATGGCATAGATTCTGTTTGCTGGTCAATGGTGGGCTCTCATTGCATGTGATAAAAACAATGAACAAGTACACGAGAAAGGTTTGATAATTCTTCTAACATTTTCCCTGTATTAAAAAGCGTGATGAGTTTCTAACAAAATTATATCTAAGTTCATATTTCACTGGTAGATATTTATTGATTGAAAACTTTTTATCTCCTCTGAAAAACATTTTTATACATTCAGTTAAATATATGTTATATTTTATGACTGTACCAGGATAATTCATATCTTATAAAAAACTGTCAGAATAGGTTGCTCATGCTTCTTATAGGGAGTAAGCATTACACACTTTATCCCAGTGATGTCACTTTTTAAAATTAAATAGTTAAGGGGTAGTATTTTAGAGGTCATTTTTCACTTGCTCAGAATTATATCTACCATTAGAAATATTTAACAGGACTCTTTTTATTTGGTATTGTCTATCTTCTGCAACCGAATAGTAATAATGTAGATCATTTAGGAGATTTTTTTGTTTCTTGGTTTAAGAAAACAAAACAGTTAAATCTTTCAGTGAAAAAATAATTTATATTAAATTATAAGGACATTTTAATTGAGTATAAATATTATTCTCAAATAATTGGCCCCAAATCAATTGACCCTCTTTAATTTTTAGACTCAGAAAATTAAAAATGATATTAATAGTTATAGGAAATAAAACTATGTTTTATAGTAAATACGCTATCAGAATTGTTGTTTTATATTTTTGTAAAACTCTTCAATTTGATACTTAATTATTTTATTCCAATTTTGGTAAAGAAAAAGAAAACAAGATGTTTTCTAATTATTAAAAATATATATGCAAGAAGCTTTCTCATTTGTAATATTAAATTAATTAAAATATATTTAATTAAGCTCTTTATGATTTTAAGTCATAATGCTCTTAAATATGTAATATGTAAGGCTATTAATCAAATGCTTAAAGAAAAATTGTTGGGTCATTTTAAAGAAATTTTCTGTTGAGAGCCATGTATATTTAATTCATAAATATTGATGAGTTACATGTTTTCATTTTCTCTTGCAGCTTGATTTATATTATATAGCGTATTTTATTTTGGAATAAATGATGGAGAAAAGGTGTATGCTGTATTTTCTGTTTCTTCTGTCTTTTTTTATGGTAAGCTAGTTTATGATTATTTTTATTTTAACTTCCAATATGTTTATAGTTGATGAAGGTGAATCACACAAAAATGACATATAGTTTTTTCATGCATAAATCAACTACATTTTTATATCCAATCAACACAGCAATAATGTTGTTCCTTTCAGAATAGACTTTAAGGCTTTTTTCCCATAGCAGTACTAAGGGATGCTGGTGTAGTTAGTTGTTGGGGGAGATGTCAAAGTGAGAAAAGTAAATAAATATAAATATAAATATGCAAGATACCAGAGGAAAGTAATTGTCAGTTTTAAAAAAAGATTGAATGGCTCTGTAGTGCAATTGTACATGGTAGGTAAAATAATCTCAACCAGACCTGTTGTTTCTGAGTTAGAACTATTAAAAGCAGGTCTTAACCTGTGGTTTTTCTCCCAGTCTGCCAACTGATTGACTTCCTTTGATTAAAGAACAATTCAGAATTATGAACTATACTTTCAGTTAAGTTCCTCATCCATTCATTTAAATAAATATTGTGTACATTTTCTGGCAGGCACTGGTGTGGGGCAGGTGTATACATGAGCAGTGCACTCATGCGCACCTCTGCACACCTAAAGCCTCTGGATGGGTAAATAACAATTACTATACTGGAGACATCGTATGCCTTACACGTTTAATTCTACATTTATTTGCAGAAATATTTTATTTATATTTTTTTGTCTCACATTAAAACCATGACTATATGCCTGACCAGGTGGTGGCACAGTGGATAGAGCGTCGGACTGGAATGCCGAGGACTGAGGTTTGAGATCCCGCGGTCGCCAGCTTGACCGCAGGCTTATCTGGTTTGAGCCAAAACTCACAAGCTTGGGCCCAAGGTCGCTGGCTCAAGCAAGGGGTTACTTGGTCTGCTGAAGGCCCGCGGTCAAGGCACATATGAGAAAGCAATCAATGAACAACGAAGGTGTCGCAATGCGCAATGAAAAACTAATGATTGATGCTTCTCATCTCTCCATTCCTGTCTGTCTGTCCCTGTCTATCCCTCTCTCTGACTCTCTCTCTGTTTCTGTAAAAAAACAAACAAACAAACAAACAAAAACCATGACTATAATCATTAAAAATTTCCTTGCAAAGTACTGTCTTTACTTCCAACAGTAAGTTTGAAAGAGAAAGAAATGCCAGTGTAAAGTTTTGTTTCCCCACTCCCATCATGGCCTAGAATGTCTCATATTAAACCACGACGGTACTCTTATCTTATTATATGCATGAGAAGCTGAGAGACATAATCTCATCTAACTCTGTGCCAGCAAATAATTTTCCTGTGGTGTTTCCAAGCAAACCCTGCAAAGATTCAAACAAAGAAACTCAAGAAAAATATAGAAAATCTAAACTGAAGGAAAGCAAAGCTACATTCCTGTCAGCATTTGTATTTGAAAACATTCTCAAGTCTAGGAGAAGTCCAAATTCTGCATGTCTTAGATATTATCGTGGGTAAATAGACTAGAACACAAGAAACAGGACTCATGTTTCTCTAGCTCACACTCTCCATTGAGCATGCCAATGAGCTGCACTGGCCACCACAGGTTTCTGGTAGGTAATTCTGTAACATATCAGAATAATTATGATTCAAGGAACCATTACCGTTATCTCAGACAGTGTGCAAATCTGAGTGTTTCTTTTAAGTAAGAATAAAAATGATATTAATTTCATGCAATTCTATAAATTTCCTAAAGGCAAGAGAAAAGGTATTAATTTTCTTGATGTTGTAAATTTCCATTTATACTTGTTTATACATAAATCTTTATTAGATTATTAAAAACAAGCAAAGCATCACACGGTTAATGTTAAATGGTGGTCTGCTTATGGTGAAACTTGAATGGTGCCACTCATGGGGAATATTACCATTAAGATTTTACTAAATTCAACTTCTTGCTAAAGAACAGAAAAATCAAGAATAAGAGGACAAAATACATGTAGAAAAATAACTTCTTTTTTTTTAATTATTTATTTATTTATTTATTCATTTTAGAAAGGAGAGACAGTGAGAGAGAGAGAAAAGAGAGACAGAGAGAGAAGGGGGGGAGGAGCAGGAAGCATCAACTCCCATATGTGCCTTGACCAGGCAAGCCCAGGGTTTTGAACCGGCGACCTCAGCATTTCCAGGTCGACACTTTACCCACTGCACCACCACAGGTCAGGCGAAAAATAACTTCTTATGGAAAGTAGTTAATAGAAATAATGCAAAAATGAAGAAATAAGGTTACATTACAAAGTGGAGAGGAAAAGTCATGTAAAAATTAAAATGGAAATAAAACTTGAAATAGTGATACTAAATTAGAAGAACATAAATATATGCCTTGTCTAACGCCAATTTATTGATGTGCTTACAATAAAAATTCTGTTTACCAACATCACAAATGAACTTGTTATTTTGACTATCAAAATATAATTATAAAAATGGCAACAATTTGGATTATTATCATGTACCTGATACTCCCCTCTGTTAACTTGATACTATTTTATTCCATTTTATAAGAAGAAAGCAGTCTTGTCTACATTCACAGAGCAGGTGAGAAAGTAGTGGTAGGTTTTGCATACAGCTCTGTCTGCATTCCACAGCATGTCCTGAAGCCAGCCTCTACAGCTGTTAGAGGGCCAAACATGGACTATTCCCTAATCGGCCATCGGCAACATCTTGTTCATTGCTTGAAATAGGAAATGATATGAGAGATATTTACTGTGGAAACTGGCAAATACTACCAATCAGGGGTTTTCCCCAAAGCCCGTTGACCAAGCTCTGTACTTACTGTTTTCCACTGTGACAGAATGCCTGTGATAGACATTTTCACAATTCTGAAATTTTGTTCTTTTAAACCCTTAGATTCCTGTCAGAGCAGAATCAGAAGAGAGCCATGATATGGCACATGAGTTGGGTGTTACCAGAAATAAAATTATGACAGCTCAGTATGAATGCTACCAGAAAATTATGCAAGATCCCATTCAACAAACAGAAGGTAAACATGACTGTTTAATTTTACATGCATTGATATATTTCTAAAAGAAAACCACCATTACATCATTATGGGTTTTTAGTTCCCTTACAAAAAAAAAGGAATAGTTGCTATTTTTTCTGGTATATGAGCAGTTTTAATTATTTACTTATAAAGTATACTTTATGACAATTTCTCTTTCTTCTTTTATAAAATTCTAATAAAATATGTGCAACAGGGATATGTTTAGTAACATTTTAATAATAAAAAGATATTTAAAATATCAAATAATTATGTATCAAATTAAATAAGTGACAGTTGATCTTCAATTTATGTAATTGTATTTTTTAACAAGTTGCTTGATAGGAGTTTTCATAATAAAATGACAAACTTTTTTTGCATAACTTATACTTTGAATAGTACATTTGATCATGAAGCTAATGAAATCTAAGTGCTTTGTTTCCATTAAATTATTCATTAGATATTTTTGTGACATTTACTGAGGGCCTACTAAATGCCAGATATTTGCCTCTATGGTGAAGATATAGAGAGTAGTAACACAAATAGAGTGGCCAAATTTAGCAAAATCTAAACACCGAAAACAAAAATAAGCCCTGTATTTTATCTGGCAACCCTAAAGACAGGGTTATCTTCATATGTAAGATGAAAATTTCACAATAAAACAAAGCAAAACATAAAGACTACATATTTCTAGATTTTAAATATTTCATTGGAAATAAAGCTATGACATTTTTTTAAAATGTTTGATGTGGCCCTGGCTGGTGGGCTTAGTGGATAGTGCATCAACCTGGTGTGTGGATGTCCTGGGTTTGAACCCTGGTCAAAGCACACATGAGAAGCAACTATCTGCTTCTCTTCCCTTTCTCTTCCCCTTCTCTCTCTCTCTTCCTTTCTCAAAGTCAGTGGCTCAAGTGGTTCAAGCATCAGCCCTGGGCACTGAAGAATAGCTAAGCATCTGCCCTGGGTATGGAGGATAGCTCACTTGGTTGATGTGAGCATCAGCCCCCAGACAGTGTTGCTGGGTGGATCTTGGTTGGGGCACATGCGGGAGTTTGTCTATCTCCCCTCCTCTCACTTAAAAAAAAAATTGATAATACTATCTACAATGTTTATATCAATAAAATGTTAAAAGTAGATTATTATTAATATTTTTAACTGTCAAAATTAGCTTGCTTGTGAGAAAAAGAAATGAGTGTTTTTGTTCACATTGATCACCTTTTAAAATCTTAGTATAACTGAACAACATAATCCATTAATTTTTAAAGAAGTGTTTGGATATATGTTTTAATAGTATTATTATAAGATATTTATCCAGTTAAATATATCTTTAAAATAACCCAGACAGTGACAAATTATCTGATATTAGATCAATAGACATTGAATGATCAAGTATTAAAATATTTATATACAAATTCTGTGTTAACTGCTCCAGCTTCTCATTTTATTTCATTAAAATCTGTATTAGCTTTTAATTATTTTATTATTATTTCTTTTAATTTTATTTAGAAAATTAAATTTAACAGGGTGACATTGGTCAATAAAAGTATCTAGGTTGTGTTATTAGATTAAAACTGTTGAGGTCCTGACCGGTTGGCTCAGTGGTAGAGCGTCGGCCTGGCGTGCAGAAGTCCCAGGTTCGATCTCTGCCCCTCCCCCTCTCCTTTCTCTCTGTCTCTCTCTTCCCCTCCCGCAGCCGAGGCTCCATTGGAGCAAGGATGGCCCGGGCGCTAGGGATGGCCCGGGTGCTTGGCCTCTGCCCCAGGCGCTAGAGTGGCTCTGGTCGCAGCAGAGCGACGCCCCAGAGGGGCAGAGCGTAGCCCCCTGGTGGGCAGAGCATCGCCCCTGGTGGGCGTGCCGGGTGGATCCCGGTAGGGCGCATGCGGGAGTCTGTCCGACTGTCTCTCCCCGTTTCCAGCTTCAGAAAAATACAAAAAAACAAACAAACAAAAAAAAAACACCTGTTGAATTAACCTCTTCCAAATTATCTAGATATATGTAAAAATAGGCTTTGAATCTAATTGTTGAATAATAGGAGTAGCTTTATGAGGGTTTCATAATAAAATAATTTTCAGATAAACTAAGTGTAGGATTACTGCATAATATATAGTTTGTCCTATTAGACCTCCATAATGTACTTTGTCATTTTAAATACTATAGAAAGCCTTACAGTAAAAGACTGTCTTTATTTTAATGTGTATTTCCCAAATCTGTTTGATCATAGAAACTTTTTTAATGGAAATACCTACCTACTTAGGTCTCACTCAAATGCCATTTAATGCAGTATGAAAAATTCTGGACCTCGCTCTCGATGATGCTGCCAGTTTTATCAGTAATCGGATGGAATATTATTATGATTTTCTTTTAGGTGAGAGGGAGATAGACAGACTCATATGGTGAAATAGAAATACTCATTTGTTTACCTCAGAAAATACTAACACTTTGCCCAAAGAACACTGTTTCTAAAATAAAATGTATTTAAGGGTAAGGTCACTGATTAATCATCACTCGATGGTTAAGAACAACCAGAAAAGACTACTTGATTTATGGAATAAATAGCTTCCTTAATTCTAGTTCTTTGAGAATGAGAATTAAAGCTAAACTATATAAATCAGATATATATTTAGATATTTCTAATTTTAATTTAGAAGTTATTTATTTCAATAATTACTCAGTGAAAAATTTAAGTAACTGCTGTATACTCACGCACCACATAATGTTTTGGTCAACAGTGATGTACAGGTATGAAGGTGGTATGCTATATCACCTACATATGTAGTAAGCTATACCCTCTAGGTTTGTGTAGATCAACACTGTGATGTGGGTACAATGACAAAATCACCAAATGGTACATCTCTCAGAACATATCTCTGTTGATAAGCAGTGCATGACTATAGATTTTAAATGATGTTTTCATTTTCAGTAGACAGTCTTTATTCCATGTCAGTGTAAACTCATCATTAAGACTTTATGTCTTCGTGTATACCTAAGTGGGAGGTAGTCACCCCTAATTTTTATTCTCCCTTTAAGGCATTTACTGCAACAGAACCTGGGATGGATGGCTGTGCTGGAATGACGTTGCAGCAGGAACAGAATCAATGCAACATTGCCCTGATTACTTTCAGGACTTCGATCCTTCAGGTAGTAACAGAAATATACATACAATCTCCTTTACATGTATATAATATACCTTATATTATAATACAGTCTAACTAAATTGTGTTCTTTTTTCCTTTTTAATTTTAAAGAAAAAGTTACAAAGATCTGTGACCAAGATGGCAACTGGTTTAGACATCCAGATAGCAACAGAACATGGACAAATTATACCCAGTGTAATGTTAACACACATGAGAGAGTAAAGGTACGTAATAATTATAAGATGAAACAATTTACACTATCTATTCAAAAAGTTAGTGACCAATAGAGTACTGGAGAAAATGTAGCTAGCATTCTATTCCACTGTAAAGCATTTTCATAATATTCTTGGAGAAGAATAAGAAAAATATCTTTGTAGGAATAATTATATTTGATTTGTCATTACATTGAGGAAGCAGTTCTGCCAGGTAATAGTGTATTTATAAGTCAGTGTCTCGGTGCTGGTATTTAACATTTTTCAAAGAAAACACTTTAAAAATGTAGAAAATAGAAAATTTTTGTTTGTAGTGGAATTTCTAGAATTACATTTAGAAATTGTGCTTAAGTATACAAAGTAAGTCTTGCAAGCTTACTTTGCAAGACTGTCCCTCAGCGAAAGGCTTTTATTCTGAGTAGCTGTTAGGTCATTCTCATTCTCGTGCCTGCTTTTAATACCACACATTAAGTCAAAGTTAGTTACAGTTTGTCAGAACAGTAAAGCTTTGATAGAAAGTGTCTGCATATATTTATGTGTGTGTGTGTGTGTGTGTGTGAAGAGAGAGGCAGTTTGTCACAGTGATTAAAACTTCCTATTTCTGCACCTTACCAGCCATGTGACCTTCAGCAAGCCATACCCTCTCTCTGCTTCAGACACCTCATGTATAAAATGGGAATAACAATAAATCTACCCTCAAGATTTTCATGATTGACTTAATACAGGAAAATACTTAGAAAACTAACAAGCATATAGTAAAGCACTTGATAACTCTCAGCTATCTTTTATAATTATAAATCAAGTATCCTTGATTATTCAGAGAAGAGTTGAAAGAAAATTATTAAAATACAAAATAAAATGTTAGGTTACAAATAAATGGAGTACAGACAAATAATCGTAGGGAAAATGTCAAAACCAGGAGAAAGTTAGAACACATTTTTACAGATCATAGGCTCCTAAAGTTACCATTTGAGGTTTGCCTCAGTGCCTCTGATTTGTCAGAGAAAAATAGAAACCCAGCTAGGATAAAAAGCCTTACATGGCATTTAAGTATAAAACAAAAAGAAAATCATCAAATAGCATTTGATTTAAGATTCACAAAGTGATAAGAGTAAAAGTTGTCTACGTTCTTCAAAATATAAAGTGCTGGTTCCGTATGTTACAGGAGCTATATCAATAAAGTTATTTCTTCATATATTTAATATATAACTTCTAATTTTTTAAATGAAAAGGGCATACAATTTATAAGTGTTTACATCACTGGATGAATTTGCATAGATATTTTTCACTCTATATGTATTCGAGTATTTATTGGTTTGCAAGCTAAATGATATGGCTATCAGCTCACATGTTTTTTAAATATATAATTATCCTATTTAGTTTGATCTTCTACACATGTAGGGTTATAGTATTGACATGAGCCTTAATTTTTTTATTTGTACCAATTATAGACTGCAATGAATTTGTTTTACCTGACTATAATTGGACATGGATTATCTGTTGCATCACTGATTTTCTCACTTGTCATATTCTTTTATTTCAAGTAAGTACGTATGAAACATATTTTTAAATTTACCAGTTGTCTTTGATGAATGAAGTGTCATGTGCATGTTTACGTAGTGTGCTGATAAAATATATGAAATATAGATGTTTTGTAATGTTTGTTTAAAACAAATTGAATGGTTAAAATAATTTTAATATGTTGACTTTATCTTAACTTTGTAAAATATATAGAAAGGAGATTGATGAAATATCTTAAGCCTAACTTTACAAAATTAGTACACAATAAAAATGAAGTCATATAGTAAGAAGTAGCCAAAATCAGTAAGTAAATCTAAGTATATTTGCTTTGGAAATTGTCAACTATTATAGGACTTCTTAACTAAATTTTTAACTTTTTGGTCAATTTTAGTATCAATATACATGGTACATTATAGGAGCTGATGTTTTGTGTGAATGATAACAATTGTATTTAATATATATTATTAAAAATAATAATATCAATGTATTTTGATTAGATTGATTCCTTTTGCTGGTTTAGGGGATCATCATTATATGGTTAAATTATACCTTGAATCTCCTCCTCCACCTTCTCCTCCTTCTCCTCCTGTTCCTTCTCCTCCTTCTCTACCATTTCTTTTTCCTCTTCTTCTTCTCCTTCTTCTACAACCATTTTGGAACATTAGCAGCTTTAGAACCAAATAGAGTAGTAGCACATCAAAATAATGCAAATCCAAAAATTATCAGAGTTGGACGTTAGGTACCTGTGTAACTGGAGACCAACTTTTAGTCTATAGTCCATCAAATATGCAGAGCATATCATATAATACATGAACAGACCAACCATACCTCTCTTGGGTTCAAAATCATGGAATTTAGAGATTGTATCAGAATTACCATTTTGGGAAATCTGTACCTTCTTAAGAATCTAAACATCAGTTACTTGGGGAATCTGCAGGGAAATTATTAAATCAAATCTTTGATTTATGATACTATTTAGGCACCATTGGAAACTAACTAAAACAATTCCACTCTGAACAAATTACATTTTTAAATGCAAGATATTTTTTTCATAAATTCTGTAAAAAATTATCAAAATAAGTTGAAAAAATGTTTATTATAAAATATGGAAAACATTTCTTGAAGATAAATTTGCCATATTATGTTTTACAACGAGTTGCTAAATAGTTCTTGCTCAAAACAAACTGCCAGGTGTGTACTGCCTTTCTAATTAGTTATGTCATAACAGTTGCTTTTATACAGCTTATTAAAACTTGATTAATTTTGATATATTCTTAGTTTACACACTATTTTTTAAATGAGCATTATCTTTGGAGTTGGAAAGTGTGTATTATGATTGTCTAATAAATAAATAAATAATCTGGTCTAAAAATATGGAAAATAAATCATTTGCAAAGTGACCACTTTTCAATAAAGTACTCAGATCCACAGTAATGTTTTATTTATGCTAATTGACAGAGCAAAATTATGTTTCTGATGCTGACATACTTATTGGTAAAACACGACATAAACCTGGGTTAATATTTAATTTAGTAAGTTTAAAGATACAATCCAAAATTTAAATTTAAAATTTTCATTTAATATAATAAAATGACCAGTTTAAAAAGAGATGTGAATCACTTTTACTTTATTCCTAAAAATAAAATTTTTATAGTTTAAAAATACAAAGTATCTAAATTTGAAAATATGACTCTCTTGATATAGGAATGAAATGATGCAACTAATTGTCCTGTAATCTATGAAGTATTCTAGAACTAAGATTTTAGTTCAAAAAAATTGAATATCCACCAAACATATAAACAGAGAAATTGATTTAAATGTTACTAGTATTAGCTAGAATTCTTTTTTTTTCTTTTTCTTTTTCTTTTTCTTTTTTTTTTTTTACATGAAAACCCTACAGATTATGACTGAGTATAGAGTAGATCAGCTTCTACACTAAAGGGATAAAATAGAAATCATAAGAATTATTTAAGACTGTCTCACAAATTTCTTGAGAAAAAAGTTATGTTTTAAAAATTTCTAACTTTGGGGATAAGAATAAAACCCTTAATGACAATCAAAGTATAATCTTGAGAAACAAGGCTTGTATTTAAATTTGCAATATTTTTAAAATTAAAAAACAGTTCAAGCCTATTACTATTTTTTAAGTAAAAAAAGTCTATATACCTGTAATTCTAATATTCTATGGAGCAATTTCTTATATATTTCCAGTTTTATTTCACATCTATTTCTTTTTACAGTTTTAATTAACAATGCACTAATCATTTTAGCTATTTTTATCATTTTATAATTAATACTTTTTATGTCACTAAAGAGTTCTTTTTGTTGTTGTTTTGTTTTGTGACAGAGAGAGACAGAGAGAGGGACAGATAGAGACAGACAGAAAGGGAGAGAGATGAGAAGCATCAATTCTTTGTTGTGGCACCTTAGTTGTTCATTGATTGCTTTCTCATATGTGCCTTGACTGGGGGGCTACAGCAGACCGAGTAACCCCTTGCTCAAGCCAGCGACCTTGGACTCAAGCTGTTGAACCTTGCTCAAACCAGATGAGCCGTACTCAAGCTGGCGATCTCGGGGTTTCGAACCTGGGTCCTTTACGTCCCAGTACAATGCTCTATCCACTGTGTCACGGCCTGGTCAGGCTCACTAAAGAGTTTTTAAAACAACCATTTAATCGGGTAAATAATATTATATTTAGTAAATTGAAAACAGTTTATTAAATCATTCCTCTATTTTTGATCTTTAACATTGCTTTTAATTTATCCTATTAATAAAAAAATACTGTAATGGACATTTTTAAACATAACCTTTTCCATATTTTGAATTACTTATTGAGGTTACATTCCCAGAGACTTGGGATATTGTGATCAAAAGTTATATATTCTTTTATGGTTCTTTTCATTTGTTTTGTTTCCTTGTTTGTTTATTTTTTAATTTCTAAATTAAATTTAATGGGGTGATATTGGTTCATAAGAACACATACTTTTGGGTGTACATCTCCATGGTGTGTGAACTGTTCATTGCATTGTGCCCCTATCACCTAAAGTCAAACCACTTTCTGTCACCATATATTTGGCCCCCTTTGCTGCCCTTCCTCCAAATCCCCTCCCTCTGGTAACCACCATACTACATTCTATATCTCCTTGTCTCAGTAGTATATTCCACATATGAGTGAAATCATCTAGTTCTTAACTATTTCTGATTGACTTATTTCGTTTAGCATATTCTCACATTCCACCCCTGTTGTTGCAAATGGCAGTACCAGTCATCCCTGGCCATATTGCGGTTCACTTTTCACAGTCTCTCTGTATTGCAGATTTTTAAATTGCATATATCTCTTTTTGTATCGTGGATTTTTCGCTATATCACGTGATTTTGTTGTACATAGGTATTTTTATATATTTATTATTTTAATTTTTTTTTGCAGTAAAATAAGCATTTTCTAGCCTAAAGAATTGAAAGTGTTTTTAAGAATGTTGGAAAGTGTGTTGGGAGGGTTTATAAAGCCTTAAAATATATATAAATAATAGAATAAATATGATTGCTACTTCATGGATTTTCGCCTATCGCAGAGGGTTCTGGAACCTAACCCGCATGATGGATGAGGGACCACTTTGTATTTCATAGTTTCTCATGGCTGAGTAGTTTTCCATCTACTCTGTTTCGTATATATGTACATCTTCTTTATCCAATCTTCTATTGAAGGATACTTTGGTTGTCTCCATGTCTTGGCCACAAAGAATAATGCTGCAATGAACATGGGGGTGCATATGTCTTTGCAAACAAATGTCTTCTAATTTTGGGGGTAAATATCCTAGAGGGATTGCTGGGTCATATAGTAACTCTATTTTTAACTTTTTGAGGAAACACCATACTGTCTTCCATAGTGGCTGTATCAGTTTACAATTCTACCAGCAATGAATGAAGGCTCCTTTTTCTCCACAATTTCTCCCAACACTTATTATTACCTGTCTTGTTGATAACAGCCAAGCTAACAGATGTGAGGGTTATCTCATTGTAGTTTTGCTTTGCATTTCTCTAATAGCTAGTGAAGATGAACATCTTTTCATGTATTTGTTTGAACATCTTTTCACAAGAGAGGTATCTGTTCAGGTCCTCATATTTTAATTAGATTGTTTGTTTGTTGATGAGCTTTATGAGTTCTTTACATATTTTGAATATTAACCCCTTGTCAGAGCTGTTGTTTGCAAATATCATCTCCCATTTTGTTGGCTGCATTTTTTATTTGTTGTTGGTTTCTTTTGTTGTGCAGAAGCTTTTTAGTTTGATATAGCCCATTCATTTATTTTTGCCTTTACTTCCCCTGCCTTTGGAGTTAAATTCACTTTTTATGGTCTTGAAATAATCATCTCAAAAGTATCTTAAAATCAGTATGTTGGAAACAAATTCACAACATCTACCTTTTCCTAACCCAAAGCATTTTTTTTTCCACCATGACCCATCATTTTTTTTTTTTTTTTTTGTATTTTTCTGAAGCTGGAAACGGGGAGAGACAGTCAGACAGACTCCCGCATGCACCCGACCGGGATCCACCCGGCATGCCCACCAGGGGGCGATGCTCTGCCCCTCCGGGGCGTCGCTCTGCCACGACCAGAGCCACTCTAGCGCCTGGGGCAGAGGCCAAGGAGCCATCCCCAGCGCCCGGGCCATCTTTGCTCCAATGGAGCCTTGGCTGTGGGAGGGGAAGAGAGAGACAGAGAGGAAGGAAGGGGGGGTGGAGGAGGAAGTGGGCGCTTCTCTTATGTGCCCTGGCCGGGAATCGAACCTGGGTCCCCTGCATGCCAGGCCGACACTCTACGGCTGAGCCAACCGGCCAGGGCCCATGACCCATCATTTTTAACAATACCACCTGCAAACTAGTTTTATTAGCCAGTAATTTAGGAATAATAAGAGACTTCTTAATTTTCCTCCTACCATTCTTTCTTCATACCCTGTGATTTAGTCTTCTAACATACCTTCAATCTATTCAGTTTACTTCATATCTTCTGCTACCACCAGCAGTCTTGTCTTAGCAGACTCAATGTTTACTTTACCACCTTTATTTAATTTTAAACAATGTAGCCTGAACATTTTCAATGATTTAGACTATATATAGGTCTGATTTTGTCTTCTTTTGCTTTCAAAACTTTAGACTTCTTATTGTAATTTATTTAAAATCAAAAACATTAACTATTCTGTTATTGAATATTCTGCCTAATATTTCCCACTCCCCAGCATAGTGAATGTATTCCTTTCAGATATAACCTTTAGCATCATTTTTTTCTCAGTGAAATCTTCCTGAATTCCTTATTGTAGTATTTCTTATTTCTGAAACTGCAACTTGTTACAGTGGACATAAAGTAAGACCACCAACTTTGCAAATTTAAAATTAATACAGCTGACACCCTCAGACAAAACAATCTCTCTCTCTCTCTCTCTCTCTCTCTCTTTCTTTTCTGCATATAGTAGCCCAAAATGTTTAAGCACATTGCATTTCTGAAGGACATGAAGTTAAGATGTGTATAGCAACTGTGCTGCATGCCAGAATCAGTGGTCAGAAACGGAACAAGAGTCTCATAAAATTCCAAGATTTATGTATGGCCCCAGACAAGATTGAATTTATCAATGATATAAATATAGTCTTTAACTAATCTCATAAAACCAAGTACAAAATTAGCAATGCTTCTTCATGAAAGAGTCTATGATTTAACCAAACAAATGCTTGCTGTGAAATAAAGAAGTAATAGTGGGATTGCCAAGTGAAAACAGTGCTACAAGCTTGAATATATCAATAAATGCTAAGTATCTGATTCCAAATCTCTAATCAGACCAGTCATTCACCCTGTCTACAATGGACTGAATTTGTAAAAGGAAGAGTAGATGTCATTTAATTGGCTTATCAGGATGGTGAAGAAATTAAATAAAGTAATGCTAACTGATCAGGGAATAAAGATATCAAGAATGTTAAACCAAAAATAAAAAAGAAAGACAAAATATGAGGGCACAATAAATGGCTTCAAGAATCCAAATTATGCCTGACCAGGCGGTGGCACAGTGGATAGAGCATTGGACTAGGACTCAGAGGACCCAGGTTCAAAACCCCGAGGTCACCAGCTTGGATGCAGGCTCATCCAGCTTGAGCGTGGGATTGCTGGCTTGAGCGTGGAATCATAGACATGACCCCATGATCACTGGCTTGAGCCTAAAAGGTCGATGGCTCGAAGCCCAAGGTCACTGGCTTGAGCCCAAGGTTGCTGGCTTCAGCAAGGGGTCCCGGAGTCCCCGGTAAAGGTACATAATGAGAAAGCAATCAATTAAAAACTAAGGAGACGACTCCCATCTCTTTCCCTTCATGTCTGTCTGTTTCTCTCTTTGACTCTCTCTCTGTCTCTGTCTCTCTCTCTCTCTCTCTCTCTCTCACACACACACACACACAGAATCCAAATAACTATGGGAATAAAGTAAATAACGTTGTGATAAGTTTACACAAGAGACGATTACTAGAATTATTAATGGGGTAATCACATTGTAAAGTATAAAAAAGTCATATCAGTATATGGTACACCTGAAACTAATATAACCAATATAACATTGTATACCAACTATACTTAAATAAAATATAAGTTAAAATAATTTTAAAAAATCCAAATGACTATAATTGGGAATAGAGTTTATATAATGACATAGGAAAAAAAAAATTTTTGGCTTGATTTTAAAAAACTCTAACAGTTAAACAAAATAGAAAGAACCCCAAGTTGACTATTAACTTTCCTAACACTCAAGATTTTCAGACAGAAATTAGACATCAACCTATCAGCAGTTGAAAATGAGTGATTTTTATACTGGGTTCATAGCTGGACCTAATGATCGATGATGTTATTTCCAAGCTTAAGTCTATGAATGAGTAGTAGTAACTTAATAAAGATATATAGAATGAAATTTTTGAAATTAAAATACATAATTTCAGTATCAGGTAAGTTAGCATTTGTGAGTTTTTTGCAGGCTAAAACCATCTACACAGATAACTTTATTATTGATTAAGAATTGAAGGAAATCTGGTTCAATATGTTTATTTCTATATTTCTGTTTCTTGGATTTAAAAGACCAACTACTATTCAATCAATACTCATAAGTAAGTTTATTTTGTAATTAAGGCTTAAAAATTAAAACCAGAATTAATTTATATCTTCTATGGAAAACATATTTTAATGATATTTTAATTAAATTTATTGGGATGACATTGGTTAAAAATATACAGGTTTCAAAAGTACAATTATATGATACATTATCTGTATATTGCAACAAATGGAAAATACTTTTTAAACAATTAAAATCATATATATACATAATGAGTGCTTTAGCTTTAAAGAGATAATCTGTAGGCTCATATCTTTTTTAAAAGAGAGACTAGAAATTTACTAATTCCCCAAATATTTTCTCATGTTTCACATATAAATAAGCCTTTTTTTTTCAAAGAGTGATTTCTAAAACATCAAGAGCCCTGTATGTGATAAATGCTTGAATCTGTTTGCTACATTTGATGCTTTAAAAATAATGTATAACATGCTACATAGGCAAAATTTATTAAAGCTAATGAGTGTCTTGCCAATATATGAAATTAAAATTAAAATTTTAAACTAATTACATTGCTTTTACTTAAAGTATATACCAAATGTACAATTAACAGTTTATTCAATATAGCAAACTAAAAAACAAACAAACAAACAAACAAAAAACCCTTTAATGATGAGTTAACATAACAGGTGTGTATTAAACTTCAGGTGTAAGCTAATTTTAATTTAATGTAATATAGTGATTAAAAACATGGACTATATTCAAATCTTGCCAATACCCCTTATTGAAAGTATGGACTTAGCCTGATTCTGATTTTAGTAAGTTTCAATTTCTTTATAATTGCTCATAATGTTTAAAATACTGAGCAAAGAAGACTCAAATACTACCTGGCATGTAGGAATTTCTCAATAAATGGTAAGAAAAATGCTACGATTAGTTTTTCATTAGACTATATGAATCAAGAAGGTACACAGACTACACTATATAGTCATCTAACATTGCCCCTTTATAATAGTAGTACAAAGTTAAAAGAAAAAGAAAGTTATTGCGGAGTTACAACAAAAAGCTCTGGAAAGACAGAGGAAAGAAAGACTCATTCTAATTCATAAAATCGGAAGATTCCTGAGGTGATAATCTCACTGAAACAAGTGTTAAAAGAATGGGCAGGATTTCAAAAGGTAGATATTGTAAACCACAAGAACTGAAGAGAATATATAGTTCAATATATAATTTTATGTATGTTCTAAATAGTTAAGTAAATTATCCAGGGTTCCTCCCAATCTGTGTCCTCTCTGGCTTAGTAATTTTATTGGACTTTAATTGTCTTTTAAAAATGGAGAATTTGAACAGAAAGAAGAAAACACAAATTAATATTTCCTTCTTGTTATACATTATCAGGCTTAAGGTAAAACATGAGAACCCTCTTCAAGTGAGACCCAAATAATTAAATACTTTTTCATATGTCTAGACATCATTATAGGAGAGTGGTTAAGAGGACATTCTCTACATGCTCTCACCTTGTCCCTTGTTGCATAGCATAAAATAAGTTCTTTTGTTTTTTAAATCTCACTTTTGCATCTTTAAATCCATATATTATTAGTATCTATATCATAGATTTGGTATAAAGGCTGCTGAGATATATATGCAGCATTAAGCAGAATGTCTAGATTAGAAAACATTGTCCATTATTGGCATAGTTATCACTTATTAGCCCATTAGAAGACTATTACATAAATATTTAGCCCTGATAGGCATAGTATACCAGTAAGCTCTTTAAACACAAAATTAAAGATCAGATTTCTAGTTTTATATGTGCCACATTTATAAAGAAGTTGTTATAATGTTCATGTAGGAAACCAGTAATGAAAGAAAAAATTTTTTTCTTTTAATAATTTTATTTTTTTAATGGGGTGACATCAATAAATCAGGATACATATATTCAAAGATAACATGTCCAGGTTATCTTGTCATTCAATTATGTTGCATACCCATCACCCAAAGTCAGATTGTCCTCTGTCACCTTCTATCTAGTTTTCTTTGTGCCCCTGCCCTCCCCCTTTCCCTCTCCCTCTCCCCCATCCCCCCATAACCACCACACTCTTATCAATGTCTCTTAGTCTCAGAAAGGAAATTTTATAACCAAATTAGTATAATATTATCAGAAAAAATGTGCTAGGTAAGCAAGTCAAAAATAACAAAACTGTTTTTATGCCCACAAAATGCCATGTAGCTTACTCAGAACTTGAATCATATTAAAGAATTCATAGTCATTTATTTTAAGACACTTTTAATATATACTTCTCAGAAGTATCTACTAAAATAAGAAAAACCACTATCTACGAACTATTCACTAAAATGAGAAGTAATGAAAAGTATCTCCCACAATTAGGGTTATAAAAACAGAATCATCTCTGCCTTCTTTACACATCTCAGAGCTTAGCAAAGACTTTGTATGTAGTAGTAGGCACGTAAATTTTTAAGAAGTGATGTATGAACTGACTTGGAAGCTTATTTGTAGCACTGACTTTCCCATGACTTATCATGACATTGGACAAGTCCCTTGTGTTTGTCTGGCCTTTGTTGTCTCCATCATCAGAATAAGACTCCTTAAAATTCTAATCACTTAGAAGTATTTATGTGAAACAATATCGGAGACTGATGCGAGACTGAAGTCAGACCAAGGCCGCCTCAGAAAATGTTGAATTGAATGGTTAATTAAACATGTGCATGTAGTCAAGAGCAATAGAAATATTAGCTTTCTTCCAACTAATTCCTAGAGGAACTGATGTTTCACAGAAAATCATTGTGTATAAAAAAGTGATTCAATAGCTCCTTTCTGCTTCTTAAACCAGCTCTTTATCCTAGAGTCATTCTTGCTTGGTCTTTGGTAGAGATAACATTTATTTTTCCCATTTGTTAATTGAGGGTCACTGATCTAGCCTAATAAAAACCAAGAATTATACAAAAGTTGATTTAGGTTATAGTTATTTTTTATTTAGACAGAAAAAAATATACCACTCATCTATGCTTTAAATTAAAAACAGAGAACATGAAACACTATTTACCAGATGCACTTCAGTTTTATATTAGAGCTAATTAAAGGAAAGAGTCAGAGTGGGAGATAAAAAGAAAGGGAAGAGAAAGAGAACTTTGGGATTTGCCAAGCCCTGAAAGGCAATGACTCCAGTTCATAATGATCCTTGGAAAAACATAACAGAACCCTTTAGATAAAAAAAAATAAATACACTTTACTGGAATTGGTTATAAATTATAGTTTAATTACTGATTAAAATCTGAGAGCATAGCAAATCTTGCGCTTTCTTTCAACCCAGACACAGGGCTTCATCTTTTTGCATATAAAAGAGTGCATAAAATATCTGACTTGAATGAAGAAAATGTGGTTCTTTTATTTAATATATTAATTTTGCTGACATTTCACACACTGATTTAAAATAATTTTAAAGGCAAGTGGCATATTTATGACCATACAGACAATGATATTATTTCTATCAAGTTAAGATAAGGTCCTAAATAAAATTCAGCAAAAAAAAAAAAAAAAGTCTGTCTAGTTGGTAGGCCAAAGCTTTGTCAACTTAATAAAATAATCCTTCAATGTGAAGATTTTTGTTTTTCAGGACAAGTGACCTAACCTCTCATCTTTTATTATTTAGATCATAGCTGAATATATGTAAACAACACTGTGAACTTTTATCTCATTTCTAGTTTCTTCATTTATCTCTTGAATTAGAACAATTATAGTTATCTTCTTTAAACTGTAATTTATCTTGGCTATAGCTGGTTGGCTCAGTGGGAGAGCATCCACCCCGCATGTGTATGTCCTGGGTTCAGTTTCTGGTCAGGATGCACAAGAGAAGTGCCCATCTGCTTCTCCACCCCTCCCCTCTTGTTTCTCTCTGTCTCTCTCTCACCCCCTCCTGCAGCCATGGCTCAATTGGAGCGAGTTGGCCCTGGTGCTGAGGATGGTTCCACAGCCTCCACCTTAGGCACTAAAAATGGCTCCAGTTGTAAGGGAGCAATGCCCCAGATGGGTAGAGCATCACCTCCTAGTGGGCTTGACAGGTGAATCCTGGTCAGTGTGCATTTGGGAGTCTGTCTCTATGCCTCCCTTCCTCTCACCAAATTAAAATAAATAAATAAATAAATATAGATATAGATATAGATATATAGTTTATCTTCTAAAAACTGTAATGATTCAATCTTTAAATTCACTTTAAACAAAGCTAACTATTTAAAGAAATTCCACAGTGAAACATAAAGAACAAAATCTTAATCTATAAATTGTACCCTGATATACCTTTTTTGGCAAATCAAAACTTATACTTAATTTTTAAAAAAAAACTGACAAATTGGTACTGTCAGAGGTTTGATAATGGCTGAGTTCAGAAATTGTCATCTAGTGGTCCTGGAATAACAAACCTCTTAGTACCTATCCAGGATCATCATTGCTTTCTCAATTCTAGCATATTTCACTCAATGGAAGGTCGTTATGCACTGTGATTCTGAGAGAGAGCCTATTCTGTTGTATGACTTCCTCCAGCTTGACATTGGCTATTACTTAAAATAACTATATTTTTCATGTAATAGTTTATTAGATTATACTTACTGGGACTATTTCAAAATTTAAGAATTTTAAACAATGTGGTAAAATATGCATCTCCTGCAGACTGAACATGGTGAGAGCTGAATACATTCTTATTCAGTAATGCAAGTCTTGGTTGGAGAGCTTTTTAAAAACGTCCATTGTAATTATGTAATGAAGGCATTGCATTTCCACCTTAGAGTATCAGATTTGAATAATGACAGAGTGATGCAAGAAGTAATGAATTTACTCTAACAAAAACCAGTCTGACTATAATGTAATTGATATTACTGGCTTATGGAGAAGAGTCCCAGGAATAAAAATATAAAGTAAATAATTATATTAAAGAATTTGAACTTATTTTAAACAGTAAATTTGTTATTAAAAGCTAAAACAATATTAAATATCACATATTTCTATTGATATTTTTTTCTTATAAGGGTATTTGATCAATTTTGCTTGAACAGTTGAAACTAAGTACTACTTAAGCATAACTAAATTTTCCTAGGAATAAAATGACAAAAAATAGCTAGTGACCCATTGTTTGGTATAAAAACTGTTTACTCGCTTGAATGGATTTAAACTTTGTAATTTAAAATACAAAACATAAATAATACAATATTTTACAATACAAATAATACAAATTATCTCCTCAATGTCATAATTTATTTTGCAAACTGAGTTTTACTCCTGCAGACAGTTTATTTTCATATATATGAGGAGAAAGTCAAAGTAAACTCTCTAAACTGCGGCATCTTCTTACTAATTAAAAAAATCAAAAGCCAAGAATGACTGGATATTGTGTTAACAATATTATTGTGTTAACATTTGCTGATGGAACATTAACATGTAATAAGAGATTATGAGCTTTAGAATAAAATTCCATTCCATAAATCATACTCTTTAAATTTGTTTCCTTATCTTAGAATGGGAAAAACAATATGGAGTTTTGCTTTATGCTGTGTTAACATTGTCTGTCCTTCTTGCCCCTCAAGCCTTTTAAGCTTTAACAATAACTTTTTTTAAAACTTTGACTCAGTATGGCTTCTCTGCTGAGAATGCTTTTTCTTCCTTATCTTTTCTGATTTCAGATCTTAAGTATTCCTCTCACTCTGGCCACACAGTCTTTATCTATTTCTTAATCTTATTTTAATTTCTCAAAAGCATATAACAGTATCTGGAATTACATTATGTAATGGATACGTCTATTTACCCTCCACTCTCACATGAGTAACATGAGATCAGGGTCTTGCTCTGTCTCATTCACAACTGTTTTCCCAACATCTAGAAGCTGTGCATAATATATTACTTATTCATCAATAAATAGTTATAAGTGACTAAATAAATATTATAAGAGACAAAAGCCTTATTACTGTCTTAAAAACTTCAAAATTCAAATTCAAAAGATCACTTAATAAGATTGTGACCTTGAGCAACTTACCTCAATTTTATTAAAGAATAATGATACTTCAAAGGAGTTGCTAAATGAGATAATAACTATAAAGTCTAATCTTTATGCCAGGAATACTCTAAGTACTCAATAAATAGTGGCTGCTCTTAATATGAATTTGATCTCTAACAGGGTGTTTTTTGGAGCGTAAGAATCACAAGCATTCAGAAAGCCTGTTTCTTTTCTTTGTTTCCTGTCTATTAGATGAAAATGAGTTCTTGTACTAGGGCAGTTTATACATGAGAGAAAATCAATTGGCCCCACAAAATGAGCATGTCTTGTTACTTGTGTAGCTCATACTCTTATGTTATATTGAATGAGCAGCCAGAGAGGCCGGGGCTGGGGAGGAAGAAGCATGATGGAGCAAGACCAAACATTTTCTCCTCCAGAGGGATTTTCATTGAGCACTTGGATTGAAACACTCTGGTACGCTTTCTAATCTGGCCAAATGGATCACTACCAATCTCCAAAAGAAAGCCATTTGATGTAGGTTATGTCTACTCTGTGTCATACATAATCAAGTGACTCCATCAACTCAAGGTTTTTTTCAGTAGACAAAAGATAGCCATACTGCTTGGCTTTTTAATACAGTTATTGCTTTCTGCTTATTGCTTTTGACAGTGTTCAGATTTCCTCTTGGATACATAGATAATGCTTTCTTGGGAAAATTTCTGAGCATCTGATAATTAAATTAGACAAACTAACATAAGAAAGCAGTACTTGGTAGGCGGGACTACTTTTATATTGCTTGTATTTCCTCTTAGTTTTGCTCAGGATTAGTATTGAGGAAAGTAGTTTGGAAATTTCTCACTCATGTGAAACCAAATAGGAAACAAAGACAAGTATTTTTTCCACAGAACACTCTGAATATGGGAGCAGAATAACTTGGGGTCAGAGTGATAATGGAAATGGTAATTTGGAGATAACTGAGAATGATGAGATTCCTTAGGAAGACAATTGAGATATGGAAACTGGCTCTCAATGTTAAATTCTTATGTTTTATAACAAAAAGATGACAATTTGCTGTTTCATTGTATTACTGAAAACATGGGCAGTTTCATATCACTATGGTGAATGTGGATGCCATTTTATTATTAAAAAAACACTAGAGAACTTATTAAAAGCAGCCATATTCAATAACTATGTTAAAAATACTAGCTGAGTGTTCACCACGTTAGATATTTTGCTATACACTAGACATAATTAATCTCATTTAACCTTCCAGTCAGTCCTATAAAGTACTACTGTTATCTCTATATTACAGATGAGAAACTGAGGATTAGAGTTTTTAAGCGACTTGCCCAAAGTCTTACTGTTCATAGGTGGGATAGTCCAGATCGACTCAGGCTTTAAAACCCACTCTGATTTGCATGTATTGATTGATACTACCTGCTTTTAATTATTCCAAAAGAGAGCTGAAGGGCATAGTTATATTACCATGAAATATAATGGTTTTGTTCACACACTTATACCAATTGCTTGTCAAAAATGCATATTGAAATAATTTCTAAAATAACTGTTTGTAGAGAATATAAAATTAAAACAATCCAGATCCACAAAGTCCATTTTCTATTCTGTGGTTATGCTAGGATAGTAAGGGATATTATAGCATTTAAAGAAAGTAGAGAGATTTTTTTGTAAAACATTCTTTAAGCCTACAAAGCACACTTTTTATAATATTGAATAAAGTAAGCACATTTAAAAATTTAGAGTAGGTGAAATTGGTTGTACATTAATGTTTATAAAAAACCTGAATATTTTTAGGGTTCCATTAAAATAAACTAGTATGTTTTCCAAGGGCAGGTTTTGGTTTTCCTTTCCAAGTTGATTTTATTTGTACTAATATACTGACATGTGTTAGTGAACATGTTTGGAATAAAACAGTATTCATTGCTAGAAAAATCTGAGCCATTTTACCAATAGACATTGATAGAAAGCATATGTCAAAAGAACATCTCTCTGCACTTATGTTAGACAGAACCTGGAGGGAGAAATGGAAGAAACTAAAACAATAGCAATAGGCTGATCTTGAGGACATATTGACACAACACTAAGTGAAATGATTTTGCAATGGTCCAACTCATTATAAAAATATGGAATGCTAAACTGGATATTCAGGGTTTCTAAAGTGGGTATTTAGTTTGAGTTTATATAAGGTAAATTATTTATGTTGACTTTTGTTTGGATAATTTTGTGAAAAATTGTATTGAAATGATTTTATATATGTTCTTAAGTATTTGAGCTTGATATTAAGTCATTCATTATGATAAGATTTTATTCTATTCCTTTAGAATTTTGTCATAATATGGCATTGTTTGTGTCTGAAAGGGAAATTCAGTATATTCTTTTATGACTGTTTTCACGATAATCACATCTTTAGAAGAGACTAGGTAACAGCAGTTCATTTTTAAGTCCTTAATTTTTAAGCTAGATTGAGTTGGGAGCAGAGTCATCAGAAAAAAGGGAATTCTTTTTTTTTTTTTTTTTTTACAGAGACAGAGAGAAAGTCAGAGAGAGGAATAGATAGGGACAGACAGGAACGGAGAGAGATGAGAAGCATCAATCATCAGTTTCTCGTTGTGACACCTTAGTTGTTCATTGATTGCTTTCTCATATGTGCCTTGACTGTGGGGCTACAGCAGACTGAGTAATCCCTTGCTCAAGCCAGCGACCTTGGGTCCAAGCTGGTGAGCCCTGCTCAAACCAGATGAGCCCGGGTTCTCCGCGTCCCAGTCTGATGCTCTATCCACTGCGCCACCGCCTGGTCAGGCAGAAAGGAGGGAATTCTGAGAGGAACAGAAACATAAACTGTCATAGAGAAGAGAAGGAAGTTTAAGTATAACAAGAAAATTTAAAATTGTTTTTCAGCTAACTATAGCTTATTTTCAAACTTTTCATATTAGTATTATAAATATCAACAAGTATAGTATAAACACTGTTAGTTTTATGTTCCTTGGCTCATCTTGCTGCTTTTCTATCATGAATTGCTAGCTTTTGAAAGCTTTCTTTAATGTTTGTTTTCCTCTATTCCAATTTATTCTTTACAAGTATATCTGATTTACTGGCTAAGTAAATCCTCCTAACTCCTTTTGTATAAACACACATACACACAACACATGTACATATCCTAACCAATGGACTTGAATATAAATATGTTCAGCAGAAGAAGACAAAATAGCCCAGTTAAAAAAAACATTTATTTTTTCCCATGATAGTAGCTGAGTTATTTAAATTCTATTACTGAAAAAGTACATATTTTCATGGGTAAGCAGTTTTTCCCTAAACAGTAGTTGGCACTCAATAGACATGGGATACGCTCAAGGTAGGAATTTTAAAAATACGGGTATTTTTGTCTATTTATAATATTTATTATAGAAGAGTTATAAATTATGAGAAATAAACCCCACACAACCTAAATGATTTAAAAGGAATGTTCTATACTAGACGCCTATTCATATTCATTAGTTTTCTGCACTCTCAGTGAACACAAAGTACTCATGTCACCACTGTGGCGTTTTTATTGATAATAGAGCCATCTTTGCCTCTGTGTTGCCATTCCTTAAATAATAACATGAATCATGCCCCTCATTGTTCAAAAGTTTTCAAAGATACTTCTTTCTATAAAATTTCATCTAATTCACTCTGTAGCTTGATCCCAACCAGTCTCTCACAATCCTCATCCACTGCATCAGGTCAAATGAAAGATTTTAATAAAAAAAAATACCACCAGTTCTCAGCTGTTTTTATTTTGATTAACTCCAGATGGACTTTACATACTTGTCAGTATACGACTGTCTTAATTACATGCAGTTATTAATCCAAGAACTACTCATTCACGAAACTTTTCACAGAAGACTACCCAATAGCACTCACTTCTGTGGAAGGCATCTATTGAAAACCCATAAATACTGATTTGGATTGAATTCAGATCCTTTAAAATTCTAGAGCTATATATAAAATCATAGATCTATGGCTGGAAGAAATTTCAAAGACTATATAGCCTAAAATTTGCATTTTTAAATACGGAAAACCTTGTCATATCCACCTAATTATAATATCCTGTACATCTTACTTGCATAAATTTATAAAAATGCAAAATAAGTTTTTAAGTTCCTGTAACAAACTGGTCCCCATATCTTTCTATATATGTGTTTGTTTTAATATTAAGTATTTAGTCTTGAATGGATTTATTTCTTTAATTTTAAAACTTTACCCATAATAAACCTTCAAAAAAAGCTTCATAATGGAAGTAATACTTGAGTTGGACTTTGAGTATACATAAAGCAGTCTGCCATATATGGACATACTTGCAGCATAATGCAAATTCAATCTAAAGACTGGCATTACTTGTCATTAATGAAAACTTTACCTGAAATCTATTTCTATATGAATTCCATGTAGCCAATTCTTTTATTTTTTTTATATACATGAAGACCTCCGTAAATGGTGGTAATATTCTCATATCTTATATCTGGCTGAACAACCTTAGTGAAGCTGAAGTTCAGTGAAGCTGAACAAGCCTCATCAGTTGCTAAATCTATATTTTTTATCAATTCACTATTCTAAGTACAATGTTGTCTTTCTCACTGTTGTTCTACATAATCACCACCACCAGCACTACCACACAGAGGTTATATAAACAGAACAGCCATAAACAGACTAAATAAACAGAACAACCTAATTAAAAGAGCATTATCTGTGTGGGAATCTGACAGACTAATCCAAATTTTCAAAATTAATTAGCTGCATTTTTTTTCTCAACCTTATTGACTCTCTTTTTGCATTTCAGAGTGAATTAAAATGTTAATCATATTGAAAGATTAAGAAAAGTTTATGTGGAGACCTGGTAGAGACAAATTTCTCATCCCTATGTCTACTTCTCCTGAAGCAACTCATTTGTCTCTGTTTTAAGAAACTAGAGGTTTTTCCTAATTAAGATTTTATCATGAATGACTCAGGGGAAAAAAATAATTCTTTCAAATTTGGAGCAGCTGTTCTGAATTATAAATGTCTTATTTGAATGATTCTTAATTAAAAATGTGGAAACATTTTACAGTGTCATCACACTTGGTTTTCTCTTGCCTTTTAGGAGCTTAAGTTGCCAAAGGATTACTTTGCACAAAAATCTGTTCTTCTCCTTCGTTTTTAACTCTATTGTAACAATAATTCATCTCACTGGTGTGGCCAACAACCAGGCCTTAGTGGCTGCAAATCCTGTAAGTAAAACGAGGTGTGTCCTTAGGTTCAAAGTGTTAGTGGGAAAGATGTGGGAGAGGTGAGAGGTCTTATGTATATTTTAAAATCTGACATATAGAAGCCCTGGCCAGTTGGCTCAGTGGTACAGCATTGGCCTGGCGTGCAGGAGTCCCAGGTTTGATTCCCCACCAGGGCACACAGGAGAAGCGCCCATCTGCTTCTCCACCCTTCCCCCTCTCCTTCCTCTCTGTCTCTCTCTTCCCCTCCCACAGCCAAGGCTCCATTGGAGCAAAGTTGGCCTGGGCGCTGAGGATGGCTCTAGGGCCTCTGCCTCAGGCACTAGAATGGCTTTGGTTGCAACAGAGCGATGCCCCAGAGGGGCAGAGCATCGCCCCCTGGTGGGCATGCTAGGTGGATCCCGGTCAGGCGCATGCGAGAGTCTGTCTGACTGCCTCCCCGTTTCCAACTTCAGAAAAATACACACACAAAAAAAATCTGACATATAGAGTATATGTAGCTATATTCAAATCTAGAAAAGTAAAATATCTCAATATTTCTCAATTCATAATAACTGAATATTAAAAGAAAGAATTTTTTTTTTGCTTCAGTTATTTACTATATATGTTACACATATCTTCACTTCAGTTTATGGCTAGAGTCCTGCTACTGGTAGGACATAAGAGTTTATGAGTATATAACATTCACTCAATCTAATTTTTAAAAATCAACCAATTAACTATATAGTTAGAAAAAAACAGCACATGAAAAATGGAAAATTTAAATTGTATTTTTGGTATCTAGGTGATTTTAAAAAGTTAATAAAATCAGAGATAAATGAAGTATCCACCTCTTATATAATGTTAAACTTTATGATCATAAAATTTTTAAAGGGTTCTAATGTTTCATTAAACATTTATAAATTGTTTCCTTACAATTTATTTGGAAGTATAATTTTTTAGGGTGGGTATCAAAAGATAAAAATAAGTCATAGAGACTATTATAATATAAAGCTATATTTTTAAAACATAAGATAAAATTTACTCATACAAATGTATATATTCTTTGTAAGCTCTATGTTTATGTAAGTTATGTTTAAACTATAACAGCTTCACACATAACAAACCTATTCATTTTTTAAATAATATTTTAATAGTGTTTATAAATATAGTAAAGTTTTATATGAATTTTTGAAGGGGTTTTGAGGAATTTCGAAGGGTTTTGAAGGGATTTTGAAGGGGCACACGCATATATTGTATATATAAAGTGGGTTTTTTTAGAGATTAAGTTATCTAGTTTCTGAAATCAAGGAAGGGAAGGAATTTTCACTCAGTGAGTCAATAAACAATACTCTCATGTGTGTTTTATGTGTGTTTTTAGGGTAATTTCCAAAATTCTAAAATTCCCCCCATTGTTTGCACATGTGCATCCGGATTGTTTAATTTTGTATATGTTCCACTCTAAAGTCACTGGGTGAGGAAACACACCAGGCTATAATTAACAATATTAAAAAAACAGCCAATGTCCTGCCATTTTAGAGTGAATTTCTCTAGAGCAAGGAGATCAAAGTTCTATCATAAAGCTGCAAAGCAAAAGATTTTAAATCTTAGATTTATAAACAAAGACACTGTGCTTAACACAAAACCTCAAATTGTATATACTTCATTTTATATATTCTTGGAAAATTTTTTGTCTTTTTTTTATTACAAATACCCAGCATAAAGATATTTTTCTGAAGCATGCTTTAAGTTATTTTTATCATGAGTTTATGGATTAATTTCAAAACCAAGGTTAGAAATTAAAAATTCAATTACATATGAATATCTAAAAACTATATAAAAATTTTAAGCTGAAGTCTAGCATTTCTATATAATATAGTGGAATAACTTTGAGAGAGCTTTGCTAACATATAAGCAAATGTTGTGTTTGACATCAGTCCGTTATTTAAAATTTAATGTCATATAATCTGAAAAAAATATTTAATGAAAGAATAGGTTTTATAAATGTCCTTAGTCAGAAGGCATTGTGCATAGTCATGAAAACAAAATTGGAATTACAGAACTTGTGTTCAGCATTTAACTTTGACTGATGTTATATGAATATTAGGAAATCATTTTTAACTTTTTTTTAGTAGTTTTTAATATATGAAATGTGATTAATATTAATTCATGCCTCAGAGTTATTTTAAGGATTAAATAAAATAATATATGTTAAAAATGTTTTAGATAACTCATATACAAATGTTATTGTTACTATTCTATGATAACTCAATATTTATTTTCCAGTGCATTTCATTTCCAATTTTCTTTTTAGTAAAATGTTTATATATTTAAAAATGATAACTGCCACTAAATATTTATTGAGTTCCAGATTGGAAATTAAGCTGATGGGAGCACTTGCCCATATATTTCTGGGAGAGCTTTTAATTTATTTCCCTTGCTAAGAGAGTAAAGTGTATTTCTCATTTCTTTGTGTTTTCTTTACCCTGTATTTGAAACTCCCTCTTCCTGTCTCTTTAAGAGTAGAGAAGAGAAAGTGCCAACCTCAGGAAAAGAGGAAGGGAAACCAGTATTTTTGCTTCTTCTTACCTACATGAAAACCTCAAATCCCATATTTGGATAAGATAAAGTAGAGGCTTATTAGATTATTATTTAATAAGTATAATTTGCACTGGTAGCAAGTAATATGTAAGACTTTTCAAATATTTGGTATTTTTCATGAATTCCTTTGTAACATTAAGATAATTACTAAGATTTTTCTAGCAGAATGCAATAATCGCAGAGTTCATAAAGATATAATTAAAATAAATAGATATAAAGTCATTCATGTGTGAAACTTTTACATTTAAAATTCCATAATAACTAAAACACATTTAGAAAATGCACTTTCACTAAATGTAGTAGATTTGGAATATACACATTTCCTTAGCAGTATACCATTAGAAATCTTTAGAGTCAATGGCTCAAACTTTAGAGGTATCATTTGATGAAAATGAAGACTGGTGTTTTATAAGTTTAAATCAGTTGTGTGTAACATTTTGTGTACAGGAAAGAAAACTCCATGTTTCTATATAACAGAGCTAAAGTAGACTATTGCTTTATATGTGAATTCATAAGCAACTAAATATTGATTGCTTTACTTTTTTTCTCACAGGTTAGTTGTAAAGTGTCCCAGTTCATTCATCTTTACCTGATGGGCTGTAACTACTTCTGGATGCTTTGTGAAGGTGTTTACTTACACACACTCATTGTGGTGGCTGTGTTTGCAGAGAAGCAACACTTAATGTGGTATTATTTACTTGGCTGGGGTAAGTCCCATTGCATGTCTCTGCTGATTTACCCTATTAGAAATCTTTTGGAAGATGGAGAGTCTTTTTGTAAAAAAAATATACTTATTAATAATTAGTTCATAAAATTTCAGGTAATTAACCTTTGCTTGCTGCTGTATATTTAAATATTTAAATAAAAGACCACTGATTCAATATTTTCAGTAGTCACAGGTCAATTATTCAACACTTTTTTCTATTTGCTATTCCAATGAGTATCTTGGCTACATGTGTAGAATTCGAATCATGAATTAGGATCCAGTCTTTGTACTGTTCTGAATCTGCTTTTTCCTCAAGTGCAAAATGAGAACATTGGGTTCCACCAGCTTTGACCTTCCCTTTTAAAAATGTTTGTTTAAAAAAGAATTGTCATTTTACCTTATAGGGACCAGTTATTGAATAAGAGCATGCAAAATATCTATTTTTGCCATATAATATCCTGATATGGTATTATTCACAAAGCAAAGAATGATGCACTTCTAGCATTTAAAAGAAATAACAGGAATAATGCAAAATGAAAACGCTGCAAATAAGTTCAATAAGACTAGTTTTCAGAAACATAACAAATGATACTGTATCTATCTATCATCTATCTATCATCTATCTATCTATCTATCTATCTATCTATCTATCTATCTATCTATCTATCTATCCATCTATCTATCTACCTATCTACCTATCTACCTACTTCCAGTCAGACAGTAGATATAGATATATACAGTTTTGTAGTCACACATGTAGTGTTTGGTACATTTAGATTACCTATGTAAAACATTTCTTTGAAAGATCTGATTTAGAATACTCAAGACATGCAAAATTTCTGATACATAAAACATCTCTCTCTTCTTTCTCTTTGTTTTTGTATAGTCAGTCAGTCTCATCTTCTTCCCAAATGTGATCATCTACCAAATATTGGCCAATTCCATCTATATAAATACTGGATTTCTTCTAAGCCTTGGGGCTTAGGCAGCACATTTATGGACTTATGCTCTGGAGTCTACTGATTCAAAAAGACTCTTATTAGAAGGAAACATACTCATACGAACCTGAAAATATGAATAGCTTAGTTATACTATAAATACTATATATATATATACTATATTTATTGCTTGATTATACAGATAATATTTATGCAATAAACATAGTGACCAGTTATTTTTGCTCCTAGAGTAACTCTGAATTTCACTTTTCACGACATATTTTAGGAGTTGTATCTGTAGAGATTGCCTGTTTATTTTCTTTTTCTTTGATATTGACAGGATTTCCACTGATTCCTGCTTGCATACATGCTATAGCCAGAAGCCTATATTACAATGACAAGTAAGATATCATCTTTCTCTGATTTCTATTGGAACAAAGTAAAACAAAAATCTTCAACATAATTTCTCTATTGTTCTCCCCTAGCTGCTGGATCAGTTCTGATACTCAACTCCTCTACATTATCCATGGCCCAATATGTGCTGCTTTATTGGTACGTAATTAAAAGTCTCCTTTTTTCACTATTGTTTATATTTCAACTTCATATTCTGAGTCATCTGGCCTATGGTAGCCTTCAGATTCCCAGTGGACACAGACAATGTGCTCTGTGTTGAACTGAAGAGGGTTTGATGAAGGCATTATATTATATAAAGGTGTTGGCAGGAAGAGTAAGGAAACTAATTCATAAGGAATAGTGAGGCACTAGGGACCAACAGTGGGAAGTTGTTATCACAGCAAGACCAGCAGAGGAGACAGAACAGAGTTACTGGGTTTGAGCAAGTTCTTGGAGGAGTCGTCCAACAGGAGCCCTGGCCTTGGGTAGAGGAACACAGACACTGCCAAAACCACAGCTTGGCCTGGAAGAGAAGGAGAAAGAAGTATTCAAACTTCTCTCTCTTCCCATGCTCTGATCTCTTGGCTCCTCCCACTGGCCAAGTGCAGCAAATGTCAGAGGGTAAGAAAGCCTGGGTGATGACGTAGTTCTGAGGGGCCGCACAGGCTCCTGGGACAAGAGCAGGACAGAGTAGGGGAGAGGATGGATGCAGGAATTGAGGATGGCAACCAAGAAAAACCTAAACAGCTATGTCAGTAATGAGAGTAATACCCCAATAAAGAAAAAAGAGTATTGTTTAAACTGTTGTTTTATTATTATAATAATCATCACTTAATACAAGTGCATTGCACATTTTTATGTATGGATACAAAGAAACAGAAGTTACACTTATGCCTGTACTACATTGTTTAAATAGAGGAATAAATAAATACAAAATAATATGCTTTCTCTCAGACTGTAATGACAGCTGATATTTGATTAATATAAAAAGGTGATATGTTTCCCAGGCAAAATCCAAAGTTCCTTAACCCTTGTTTTCAGATTTCTTTTTTTTTTTTTTAGACAAATATTCTTCTATTATTTTACTGTATTTGCTAGCTGCAATTTAATATATGCTTATGTGTGAACATGGCTCGAGCCATCCTCGAATGTATCATTGTTAAGGCAGTCTCAAAAAGTGTGTCATAACTAAGGTGGTAAACCCTGAAGGCTGAAGGCCTGTTTTTAAATTCTTCCACCTCTTACCTGCTGTGTGAACTTAGGCCATTAAACTAATCACTATGTCCCTCAAGTGTCTCATTTGTAAAAGAGAGAATGTAATAATAGCTTTTTAAATTTTTTAACAAGGAATGCATCTGTTAAATGTCTGGTCTGTGCCTAGTCACTCAAGATAGCTGGTTCAGAAATCAATACATGGAATGTCTCATGGAAATTTTAATATACCTTAATGTAGACTTTAGTGAAATTTTCAGAGGCAGAAGTTTTTCCTTTCCTTGCTCCTTGTACATACTACTCATACTTAAGACATGTGTGCCACACTGTGATTAAGCTATACCCTGAGACAGCCTAGCTGTGCAGTTTTTGTACTCACAAGAGCTGGCATTGAAACTAGCTTTACTGCTACTGGTGGGGATCTCAGGGCTGGTTCTGGTTTTTCTTTTGACCTCTCTGTGACTTTTTTTTTCTCATCCGTGGTTAAGGAATAATAAGAGTAAATACCCTACAGGATATTGTAAGGATGAAATGAGATACATCCTGTTAAGTGACTTTCAAAGTGTCTATAATATAATAAACTCTCAAAAAATTATTTAAAGGGTTTCTCGACTTGTAATTTCTACATAATAACATGATTCTGTTCTGAGGAGAGCACAAAAAAAAATTGAGATACATTTTTTGGGCCTCTCAGGGACATACAAAGCAAATAGAATGCAAAATTTTATTTGACTCTGCAGAGTATATGTGATTCAATGCCTGAATCAGAGAGATTCAGGAAGAAGTAAAAGTACCTAGCAAATGAAAAATGTAACAACAGCAAATTAAACAATCCTTGGGAAAGCCTGTCTACATCAACTTTGAGATGCGAGAGTAAAAGGTGCCACTTGGGGTAAAATATCGTAGAAATATAGCCCGATTACTTCAGTTAAAAAAATATATACATTATTTGCATAAAAAATTTTTTCATCATGTTGGTCTAAAAAAAGATTGGGAGACTATTTTTCTGCCAAGATAAACTGTCTTGTCCTTCTTTAAGCTCCAGGTCCCCTCACTGGTCCTGGTCAATTCCAAGGTCTGGGGAGGAAATTGTTTATACGATCATATGGTTTTACACAATTTTTATAAATAAAATTTTAACCACAATCAGTTCTTTCCACTCAGACTTCCTCTGTCACATTTCCTTTTAAGCAAAGAGATGTTGGAGTGGCTAAAGCATTTCTGAGATCCTGCTAAGGGGAAGTTTGAAGAGCTACATTTGATTTGGGTTTTGTGAGAGATTTAGATCACATTGGTGCATAAAGTGATCGCTGGCTGTTCTAGTCCAGCAGTGGCTTCCAGGTATCCCCTTCCCACCACTGGCTGATTCCTCCTGCTTCCTATCATGACCCTAGGCTGGTATTGTGACATGAAAATGTCCTGTGGTGTCTAGTAGATAGGTGAACTTTATGAGTGAGGAGATAAAATAGGTTTCTTCTCTTCTTAATTAGTTTTGCTCTAAAATAGGTGAGATTCAGGTATAGTTCATCTGATATTTAAAATTCTTGTTCTAGTTTTTATTTAAAATAATTGGAAGCATTTGCAGAAAATAAAGTAGAATGACTTTCTAGGATTCAGTTTCACACTTTAAACCAGACTTGCCATTGTGAACAGGCACTTTCTATTTAGAAATTGTCATACGACGGGCATCTAAATTGCAGCACTTCTACTGATTTTTATCTTTTATGACTTTTGCATATAATGATTATACAATAATCTATATTCTAAGTTTATAGTCAGATAAAAGAGCAATATTATATTTTTTTCTATGGGATAGTAGTAATTTTTATTTAGTCAAAACCTTTCAAACAGCAATGATGCTTAGGAAGGGAATATAGTAGTATGGGTGGAACAGCAGCTGATGTGTTAATTGTCAGGTCATTCTTACAGCTGTTGAAATAGTTTATTCTGATTTTGTCTTTAGCAGAGACATTCCTGTGTCTATAACCATATTACTTTTCATAGATGTGTTTCCATCAGTAGTATAGTGAGCTATATTTTTTGAAGCATGTGTTCTACTGAATTATCTAAGAATAGTAATGGAATATTTTTATGCCTAGTTATTTTCATAACACAAGCTTTAATCAGCATATAATTAAGTGATACTTTTTTATTGTTTTCTACATTAAATGAAATGCTACCACTATTTTCCAATTTATTAGACTATGTGAAAATTATATATTGGTATATAATTAAAAATTTTTGTATTATAAAAGAAAGCACAGATGCTACAAGTCAGGGAAAAGGGGAAAAAGAAAAAGAATAGTATAACTGCATAAAAGAGAGCCCTAAGGGGCTCTTCTAGAGTTAATATCCGTAATTCTATGGAAGGCATAGGAATGGGCATAGAGGCAACAGACAAAAGTAAAAGATAATGACTTGGCTCAAGATAGAAAAGAGAGAAAATAATATAAGGAGGGGAAAGGAGTAAGGAAGACATATTCCAGCAGAGCTCTGTCCATTTTCTGAGTAACTTAGCTATCCACACTATATTTTTGATGTTTTATATCTCCCTTACAAAGAGATTGTTTTCTCAGCCTTTTAGCTAACATCAAGTGTAAAGAGAATGTTTTCTCTTAAGGAAAGTTAACACACAGTAAATATGTAATTAAAGAAATTAATATAACAAAAGGCCCTGTGGGATGCAATTTTTTTTTTAATCTCTAGGACTGAAGTAAGTTGAATGTCAACTAGTTCAAGTGTGTGAGTCAGCCTACTCTGAAGTTAAAGAGAAATACAGCACTGTCCTGGAGGAGTTGTTAAAAAAACAAACAAACAAACAAAACACAGAAAAGATAAACCAAAAAGACATAAAATGATCATTGTTATATAACATATATATTTGGAAATTACCTAACGCAGGCATTGACACAGAGGAGACACAAATTAGAATTTGTTAAAAACAAATCTTTCCTTTGTTTGATCTGAGAATATTTAAAAGCTTTAGTTTTTGAACCAATGCAAAATTTGTTAGAGAATGAGCTGAAAAAAACACTCAGATATCCCTCAATTGAATGTGTTCCACAATAATTTTGCTTTTCTAAAACCTAATTCCATTAAAATTGGTATACTTGTTAAATTAATCAATCATCAGAATTCCAGAAATACAAATTATATCATATTCTTATACACTGAAAACATTCTAAGATTTATAAAATCACAGCTTCTTTACTAATGCTTCTTCAACATTAAATATGAAATAATTTTCATATGCCATTTTATTCTCTTCTAGGTGAATCTTTTTTTTCTATTAAATATTGTACGTGTCCTCATCACTAAATTAAAAGTTACTCACCAAGCTGAGTCCAACCTCTACATGAAAGCTGTGAGAGCCACACTGATCCTGGTGCCACTGCTGGGCATTGAGTTTGTGTTGCTTCCGTGGCGACCTGAGGGAAGAACGGCAGAGGAGGTCTATGACTACGTCATGCACATCCTCATGCACTATCAGGTATGGTGCTGGAGAAATTTGGTATTAAATTTATATGTAGCTTTGGCTTTATTTTTTTACTACATGCACAGTAAGTTGGTTATAAAAATGTACTATATGTACCTTTTTTGTTTGAAATCAGAATATTCTGTTTTTCTCTTACAGGGTCTTTTGGTCTCTACAATTTTTTGCTTCTTTAATGGAGAGGTATGGTGATTGATACTATTCTTTTTACTATTTTATATTGTCTATCTATCTATCATCTATCTATTTATCTATTTATAAGTATATATAGATAGATAAATATTTTTAAACATGAGATGAAATTATAAATTGTGTAGGAACAACTATTTCAAATTTTGTTTCTATCAGGAGAGAAAACCATAGAATTTTTTTTTTCATAAATGCAACTCTACTTTCCAAAAGCTTGGGTCATTTTGGAATTCAAGGCTAGGGAAAATTCTGCCTCACTTCAAAATATTCTAGTAGTGACTTTTATTTATTTAGTCTTTTGACCCACCTTTTAAACTCTGGACTGTGACCTATGTGCAGCCCTGGCAATACTTAACCTCATAGGACATGCATATCTTCTAATAGGAGAAAAACCTGGCTCATTTTTATTTTACCCCTCTCAGTTTTATTTTCTGCCTGGCCTACAGTGTGGCCTTTGAAAATAATTTTATAGTAGATATGAAACAATTTTTAAAAATTAAACCCTCAGAGCTCTGGCCAGTTGGCTCAGTGGTAGAGCATCAGCCTGGCATGCAGGGGTCCCAGGTTCGATTCCCAGCCAGGGCACATAGGAGAAACACCCATCTGCTTTTCCACCCTTCCCCCTCTCCTTCCTCTCTGTCTCTTTCTTTCCCTCCCGCAGCCAAAGCTCCATTGGAGCAAAAAGTTGGCCTGGGCACTGAGGATGGCTCCATGGCCTCTGCCTCAGGTGCTAGAATGGCTCTGGTTGCAATGGAGCAATGCCCCAGATGGGCAGAGCATTGCCCCCTGGTGGGCATGCTGGGTGGATCCCGGTCAGGCACATGTGGGAGTCTGTCTGACTGCCTCCCTGTTTCCAACTTCAGAAAAATAAAAAATTAAAAATTAAAAAAAAATAAAAATTAATCCCTCAGTTATATAGGCAAGAAATGCAGTATGTTAGAAAATTTTAGAGAATAACATGCTCTAATTTGAAACATAGCAATGCAGTCTTGGAAATTTTAAGATTTTTATCCATGTCCTAATTGAAAAGTTTCAGGACTTTTAAAAACTGGTAATACCAAATTTCTTATGCATATGAACAGTGTTATAGCTCAGTAATTTGAACTATAGTGATTTAACTCTCTATGTTTTTAATCTACTTGACAAATGTTAACCTGTTGGAGGATTTTGGCAAAATTCAACAAACTTTAGAAATACAGATAGCAACCAAGTGAGACTGGGGCAATTGGTAACTGTGAAGATTATCACAAACCTTTAGATGCAAAACACATGGAACCAGTTAGCATAACTTTATAAGAACCATTCCTATGAAACAAATCAACATTGGAGATCATGTATATATTCAACACTGTGAAATATTGCTTCTTTGCTTAAGTAATATTTTACTTATTTCTCTTAGCAATATAATAAGCTATCAAGTATACATTTTAAAGTAAAATTAAAATATATTTTAAAATATAGGTATAGGGTGTAGGACTATTAAACAGTAGTCTATATTTAATGTCTTAGAGTGGTGCTTCCATAATTCTTCTGCTTTCCAGAGGATAAGAGTGACTGTTTTCTCTAAAGTCAATTAGAAGTATAGACAGAAAATGCAATTAAGCAGAGTAGATATATCATTTTTTATAATAAAATTCAAATAGCAATGGTTATGCACCCCTATAAACTTACTATTTATAAACTGAATTAGACAATTTTATTTACTGCCTATATAGGATTTTACAACTAAACATAGATGAGACAGATATGGACCACATGTAAAGAGTGGGTGAAATATGAAAGATGTACTTCTGCATCGGCAGAAACACAACTGATTTTTATTAAGGGTAAATTGTAAATGTACAAAACATCATCATTAGTAAAATATTTTGTGATAGGAGGCAAAATGGAATAAAAGCACTGGCACAGTAACTTGTTTAAACCCCAAAGATTCCACTTTGTTCTTGTATGTGATATCTTGGACAATACTCTGAACGTCCTGGAGTTTCAGTGCCTTCTTTTATTAGAGAAAAATAAAAGCAAATCCCTTACACAAGGATTAATGTAAGCTAAAAATATAAAATTTTCAGCGCCATATTCCACCTTCAGGAGATACACAGAACATTATAGGTTCCTTGTTAGATTTTTCCGGTCACCATTTTAAAAAATACATGAACAATTAGGATATTAATCATATTGGACTCAAATCTCAAATTGGCCCTTTAATTTATAAAAAGTGCCCAGGGAATATCTACACTAATGCCTAACACTCATGTTCCACTCTATCTGTGTAAGCAAAAGAGATTCAACCTTGATCTTCTGCCATGTCCTAAAATTGAGAAAATTTTGGCAGAGGAAAATTGCAATAATACAACATCTTTGAGCCAAGTTGTTGCCAAATCTTTCAGTTCTTCACATCGCCAATATCTCTCTCCTTTTCTTCGTCTCTTAAGATACAATCCCCATTTGTGTATGATTTATTCTCATTTTAAGAAATAGTATAATCCTGTCTTTATTGTCTCTCTCTTAGTTTTTCCCACTCTCATAACATGAAAACACAGCTTCCAAATTCATTTGGTGTGGTTCCAACTATGTCATGTACTTCAAAAGCATTTCCTAAGACTTGGTTTCCTTCTTGCTCTCCATATCAGGTCAGATAGCTTGCTTTAGCTTAATAACTCTGTTGTTGTCTTATTTTTACATTTTATTGATTTTATTTTTTAGGCAAAATATTTCTATTTGCGTTTCTCACTAGTTACATAATTGTGGCTTGACAAGTGCTCAGGCACATTCATCTCGTCTCTAGCCTACTCAGTAAAAAATGAGCAGTTTGCATAAACTAGGAACTCTAGTCATTAGAAGTATCCTCTCCAGTCTAAGGGGTACATTTAACAACACCTGAGAATAGATATTTTTATAAAGTTGACAAAATTTTGTTGAGAACAACAGAATCCTTATTCTGTAATGAGACTAGGTAGAAGTTTTATATAAAGCTCTATTAACTATCATTTAATTGATTTAGGTTAAGGAGTATAGAGTTGGCTTCTTATCAGGTGAAAAGGGGCATATAAAGTTGCAATGTTATTTTCTAAACAGTTTGTCTTACTATTTATATAATACTCATGTAAAATAATGACGGACATTTTAATATCTTTAATAACATCAGAATATCTTCCCTTCCAATAGCAATTATCCTTATTTTTGCCTATTAAATATTTTTATTAAAAGTTTATTAAAAGTGGACATTTTACTATTCTGTTGAACAGGTGTGATATTGTCTTAAAGAAAGCCAATGATGATAAAATAACATCTTTATAGAGAATAAAATACAAAACAGATATCTATAAGGCCTATATACATTTTAGTTAAGCTCATTTTTAACTTTAATAAATAAGTCCCCACAGTTCAGGAAATTAGATTTCCATGGGATTTTTTCTTTGTTTGTTTTTTATGATTTAGGTACAAGGAAGAAATAGGGTGATGATCTCAAATTAATCAAAGTACTGCAAGAACAGTCAGCTATTCCAAAAACCATTTTGACTTTTAGAGTTTAAGCTTTCCTTTTTAGGACTATTAAGTATTACATTTACAGTTAAGATATTGCTTTCTGTTAGATTCTTTATAACATTAACATAGAATATTTTATAATTCTACTTCCTTTCAACCAAAAATAATTAATTAATTAATTTTTATTCAAAAAAATGTTTACTTATTGATTTTAGTGAGAGAGAAAGGGAGAGAGAGAATGGGACAGGAACATCAATCTGTTCCTGTATATGCCTTGACTGGGGATCAAACCAATAACCTCCACACTCCAGAGGATGCTCTAACCAACTGGGCTATCTGGCCAAGTTTAACCAAAACTTTATAGTGTATATCTTCAGTCAGTCTATCATATCATAGTAACAAAGTGAGGGGAAATGAATTAGCATATGTTCAGGGTCAAAACAATTCCCATCATAAACATCTAGATAATTGGCCAAAAGTAATTTTTATTTCAAATCTCTGAATATCTATTTAAAAGCACACTCTAAAGCCATTCTATTTGCCATTTGCTTATGTTCTTTAAGATATTACCTATGCAGATATTTTTATTTATTTTTATTGATTTTAGAGAGAGAAAGAGAGAAAAAACATTATTTTTTGTTCTAATTATTTATGCATTCATTGGTTGATTCCTATCTGTGCCCTGACAGGGGAATGAACCCATCACCTTGGAATATTGGGGACGATACTCTAAGTGACTGAGCTAACCAGCTAGTGTTAGGTTTAAATTACCTTAATTTAAATATGTCATTTGGAGAATTTAGAAATATATTACTAAACCATAAGGGCAACAAAGTACAACTGTTTCAAGATATAGTTATTGTTCTATAAATGATTTTGTTTCAAAAAATTATATGGCTATATTATTTTCTTCAGATATTGTTAGCACACATAAAGAAATAATCTTGAAAGTCCTAAATTCTGAATTTTATAATAATGAAAATTTTAAACCAATTTATTATATTTCTCATTACATAATTTTTGAATTATAGAGTAGAGAAAGCTACTGGGAAATTCTAATAACTCATTCTGACTAAAAAAAGAAATCTTTTGTTCCCTTTGGTAGTAAGTTCCATGAGGACAAAACACCTGCTGTTTTTTCCCCCCAGAATATAGCCCAATATTTGGCATATAATAATTATTCAATAAAAGGTTTTTGTTGTTGCTATAGTTGATGCTGATGGTGGATGATGACTTATATTTCCTGTATCCCTACTTATTTTTTAAAAATCTTTTGTCCCTCTTCTTTTAACTTTCACTCATCATCTCATTCTATTTTTAAAAATATTGACATAAAATTTAATGTTGCACAACACATATTTTGTAAGTACATCTTGATTAACTATTTGTTTTATAATACATTTATATTTATTATTAAAGCTTCAAAAATAAAGCATGGGAAAGAAATATTAATATAATCTAAAAGTACAGAGTAATTTCAATGAATTTCCTAATATAAAGATGTTTCACTCAATGTAATTTTTTAAATTAAGTTAAAAAAGTAATATTATTCACTTAATAATGTTAATGCCTTTTTTGTAAAAAAATTCTATAAACTTATTTTATTGTACAATATCATCATTATAAATAATAGATTACTCTTGTCCTTTTTGTTTCCTTTTGATTGACAGGTTCAAGCAATTTTGAGAAGAAACTGGAATCAATATAAAATTCAGTTTGGAAGCAGCTTTTCCCACTCAGATGCTCTTCGTAGTGCATCTTACACAGCATCAACAACCAGTGATTGTACAGCTTACAGTCATGACTATACAAGTGAACACTTAAATGGAAAAAGCATCCATGAAATTGAAAATGTTGTCTTAAAATCGGAAAAAAATGATTACATTTTACAATAGGGGTAGTATTGTTTAACTATTTTGTGCTGCTCCTTAGGACTTAGTTCTATGCATGACTTTATAACCAGAAGACTTCAATATTAAATGAATTTCTTGATTGCCACAAAGAAGCCCTCACATGTATTCAGTAGTTTGTTGATCAATGTTTAACAACTAGCTCTATGAAGAGAAAAAGTCCTGATTTTTAAAGTTTGACAGTATCTATGATGTATAAATAGTCATACTATGGCTGATTTCAAGTTACCAACTTGATATCACTAAATGTAGTTAGGAAAAGATGACCATAATCAATTCTTGTGACTGGAATAAGCTAATTCTAGCACACTACAGCATGCATTCACAAATGAATCAGACTGTAAAATTTCATATACATATTGGGCTAAGATTACTGCCCCACTAATTCCTGTAGACTTGGAGGAAAATTACCTTTTCATTTGCTGATTTTAAAACTTTATCCTGTATTCACTGGCGAAGTTGATTTTTTGCTCAGTGAGTATTCTAGACCTTTTTGCATTTACCCTTTCAAATGGACCAGATAGTAACTATTCTTTTTGGTTTACACTCTTTTTCCCAATAAAGGCAACTGAGCAGAATTCCTTTTGGGTACTCATTTGCTGATGCATCACAGTTATACCCTGTGCCATATCCATTTTTGAGACTTGATAAATTATATGTATGATATGCAATCATGCTTTGGTATCATTAGGGAGATACCTTGGTTAATACTACAAAACACCTTATCATCTACTTTCCTATCTTACTATATAAGTGGGAGGGAATCAGTATTCCTGTATCTGTAAATAAAAGCTTTGTCCCTTCCATTTCTACTGTGTAGACAAACTAGCAAGTATTTTACATGAAGAATATCAGTGAAGGGTTTCTTATTCCTTGGAAGTTTGTAAAAAAAAAATTGTGAAAGATGAGCTTGTAAATACTCTGTTGTTCTATTTTATAGCCTTGAATCAAATACATACAACCTAAGTAAGATATTTAAAACAACTACATAATGTAATAATGCATGAATCTTAATATCTGATACTGTTTCTGAGCTGATTTTATAATAAAATAGAGTCTGTAATCTTCTATTTGGTAGATATTTTATAGACAACCAGATACCAGGATCAGAAGTTTGAGAACTAATGGAAATATCTATGATAAGATATAAAGTATTTATTAAAAACAAACTCAAGGCCATTGTTTATTAAACATATTAACTTTGGTATTTCATACCTTAAAAGATGTGTTTCACATATTTCTCTTTTTATTTTGACGATGAACTTGCATTCTAATTCAGAAACTTAAGCAACTCCTACTATAATAAATGCCAATTTACTACTCTTATGGTTTTTACCCCATTAAAAATATTAATTTTCTGACTTACATTATATAAAAGTATAGGCTTTTGACATGTTCCAGGCTATTTTTAAAACTATAATAATGGAACATATATCAAATACATTATTTTAATATTTTAATAGAGCTAAGGTAGATAATGACACAATTCAGTGAAATATCTGAATACAGCATTGAGGAAGAATTGTCAGAATGTTTATGGAATAATTAAGTTAAGATGAAAAAAATCCTTGCTAATGAATTAAAGTGACATATAAATGGGACTCAGTTTTCCTAATGTTATTTTCTACTGAAATATCTTAAATAAACAAAATACTATTAATTAATAAAATTCAATTTTGGGAGGAGACATCATTATGCGTTTGTGTTTTTACAGTTTGTCAATCCCTTATAATAGATTAAACTAGTGACTTTGTCATCACAATCACAGGTTGTTTCTTAAGCTTTCAATAGATGGTAAATTCAGAGGTCATTTGAAATTGTTTAGGATAATTATCTAAATAGTAATAATTAACATATTAAATGGTCTGACCAGTACATTTATAACTTACCCATTCACATGTGAAGATTTTATTGGTTTCAAATTTGTGGATTTCACAGCAAGCTGTCAGAAAAGGAGCATGGGCTGTTCTGGACTATCTACTGACTAAATTATACAAAAATGCCATTAAATTAACTCACTTTTTGCTATTTAATATTCAAAGACAGATTCAAACCCTTTGCTGATACATTTGCATAGCTTAGTATTTTTCCAGACAAACTGTTGAGTCTCAACCATTAATGACAGTAGAAAATGTCAAACTATCAGCATTATATTAACATTATACAATTTTCAAGTATTTTTATTGTGCTTTTATTATATTAACATTATATCAGATTTTCTTTATGTCCAGGATTTATCTATTGTACAGTCTTCGATTAGTTGGTGTTAATTTTGTACCCATATATTTTTTAGGAGCAATATTTTAAATATTAGATTTCTCTAAACATGAAGTGCTAATTAAGATTTTCTTTGTATCTTACTCATAAGGAAAAGGTAAAATTGATATTTTTGAAAGAAAACATCTTTGGTATCTAAAAACATAATTCTGAGGATTTCTAACTTTTAAAATGTAGATCTCCTTGCTATATTTCCACAAGTGCTTATAAAAGTTACATTTTAATTTTTTAAAAATTCTAATCTGTCATTTTTTTATTTTCTAAAGTTATTTTCCAGCACATTTATTCAGAAACTATCAACTCTGTAATTTAGTGTTTGTTCAAATGTAATCCAATGTACATAGAATTAATGGTAGTGGTAGTGCTGTATTTATTGCTTAATGCTTTTTTAAAAATGTGAACTTACATTAATTTCCTCTTGTTTTTAATGTGCTAATAGAAACCATCATTTCTTTTATCTGCAAAATATATCCAAGTTATTTGATCAATTAAATCAATTCATATTGTGCCTACTTATCGTATATCTCTATATTTTGATTAAAAGTTGTGAGTTAAAGTTGATTTTCATTTATGTGTACTGTAGTACTAATTTATAAACATAATTTTTTACAACAATCAGTGAAATACATTTTAGGTGTTCAGTTGTAATCCCACAGATGGTAGCTTCGCCCCATTGGCTCCTCAGCCAAGCACATACACCAAATGTCTGAACGAAATACATCTTAAAATCAATTACTTTATCTCTATTAACCTCTTTAAAGTCTTCAGTAAACCCATAAACTATTCCATAAATTATATATTAAGAGTTATGGAGAGTAATGGCAGGGTAGGAAGCGATACCGATAAATCTCCCCCAAAACTCAACAAGATCTTCAACCAGAAACAGAAAAACCTATACTTGGAGCCTCCAGATGCTTCGCAATACACCCAAAGGTATGGTCGAGTGAAAAATTGGCTAAATATATAACCAAACCCCGAAGGAAATAGGGAGTAAGAAATGCTCCGCCTTCCTCACTAACCTAAACAGGGCGGCTTTCTCTGGTAACTGTGAATATAGAAACTGAGGCGGGCAAAGGGGGTGAATAGATCCAGGCCGTGGCACAAACGGCCAAACCAGGCTGTGGCACGGAGATCCAAGCCGAGGAAAAACTGATCCTGTGGCAACCCGGGCAATACAAGCTAACACTCGCGCCAAACCCAAACAAAGAAAGACAAGCGGGGCGGCCATTTTACCCGGTCTCCTGGTCGGCATGCGCGCAGTTAGTGGGCGAGAGATTTCTTCCTAGGCCCCGAGAGTGGGTGCCTGTGTTGCCCCACGGAGAGGCAGGTTCAGAGGCCTTTCTGTGGGCCGAGGGCAGAGTCTCTGGGCAGCCCCAGCGCCCTGGGAAAGCCACGCATGGGAGGGAGTGAGAACTAATTCCAACGGTGGAGATTTTCCATGCTGGTGGGGGTTTCACTCAGAGGGAAACGCGGCCGGCCTCATATCCTGGTCTGCGCGCGCAGATAGTGAATGAGAGATTCCTCCGAGTGCCTCGGCAGTGCACACCCGTGTTATCGCACAGAGGAGCAGAGTCAGGGGCCTTTGTGTGGGCCAAAGCGGAATCTCGGGCCGCCCCAGCGCCTTGCAAAAGCCACGCACGGGGATGGAGCGAGACTCAATTCCAACGCTGCAACTTTTCCCTGTGGTTGGGGGTTTCACTCAGAGCGTGAGACTGCTGGCTGGATATCCTGGTCTGCACACGCAGACAGTGAGTGAGAGTTTCCTCCAAGTGCCCCGGAAGTGGGCGCCCGCCTGTGTTACCGGACAGAGTGGCAGAGCCAGAGGTCTTTGAGTGGGCGGAAAGCCCGCCTGATTATGCTAGCAGCTCTGACTGACTGAGCCTTACCCAGAGCCCTGTGCTGAGTGGAAATAGAGTGGGGAGTTGCCAGCTCTTTGAGCCTCTTACTATCCAGGCAGAGGCAGCAGCAACCCCATAGCTGGATTATCAGGCTACTAATTGAGAAAGGAAAGACTAGGAGAAAGGCTCCAGGAACACGGACTCTCTCACTGTCGGAGCCTATAAATGCTAATGAGCCTCGACTGCCAACGAGACTAAAGCACAATACATGACATTGCCATAGAGACTTATCAACTGCAAACCTCTACCTGAGCGTGCCAAAGGGGCAGAACCCGGGGTACAGAGTCACCGACCAGGAAGAGGGAGAGAAAAGAAAAAGCAAGAAGATAACCTCTCAAAATCAAGAATAATCTGCAGACTTTATAACCTATCCCATTTTATTATATTTGTTCGTTTGTTTCTCTTATCTTCATTCTTGATACTTTTTTTCCTCCTCCAATTTGGCCGATTAACTCTCTGCTGGTCTTACTCTCTCCTCTCCTTGAACTACACTACCCATAAGTGTTACATCTCCCATTATCTTTTCTCTTCTCTTCCTTTCTCTCTATGAGGGTTGCACTCCAAAACACTTAACTCTCTCTCTCTCTCTCTCTCCTTTCTTTTTTCTTCTTTTAGTGGTTCCCTCTTTTTTTCTCTCTCTCTCTTTCTTTTCTCCCTTTATATTAGTTTCTTCCTTTCTCCTTTACATCTCCTCTCATTCAAACCTCAATAACAAACAAATTATCTTATCTGGGACTCAAACTTATGTTTGTGGCATTTTGGGGGGTTTTTACTTCACCTTTTTAACTCACTAGCAGTGCTCCCATCCCTAGCTCTCCATTTTATCTAGTTCTTGTTCCAGTAAATACAATAGTAATTTTTTAATTTGTCCCCCCATTTTTCCGTTTTCCTCTTATTCCTCTCATCATAACTCTTAGAAAACCAACACCTAAAAGCAAATCATTTTATTCTTGACCCAAATTTTTTCCTTATTTGCTTTTTGTGGGTCCATACGCTCTTTTTTTTTCTTTTTTTTTTTTTTGCCCCTTTATTACTTTTCCCCAATTCAGGCCCTCCATCACAGGCATTGTTTGTTATAATTCACAGTTCACCACAAGATTTTCTCAAGAAAGAGGGGAGAGGAGAGGAGAGGAAAAAAGGAGGGAGGGAATAATTTCCTTTTTTTTAATTTTTATTTTATTTTATTTTTCTTTATTTCATTATTAATTTTTTTAAAAAAAACTCTTTTCAATTTTTTATTTTTTTTATTATTTTTTTATTTTTTTTAACTTTTTATTTTTTATTAAATCTCATTAATACTATCAACAAAACCACCCTCAGATGCCATTAAGGAAGAGAAAATCGAATATCATGGATATAAAAGAAAGAGAGGTAACACAGCTAGATGAGAAAAAATCTATGGAGAAAAAATTTAATATATTGGAAAACTTGGAGCTAAATAACAGAGAATTCCAGATAGAAATCCTAAAAATCCTCCAAGATATACAAAAAAAAAACACAGAAAGGCAATTTAGGGAGCTCAGAAAACAACTCAATGAACACAAAGAATATATGTCCAAGGAAATTGAAACTATAAAAACAAATCAAACAGAGATGAAAAACTCAATTCACGAGCTGAAAAACGAAGTTACAAGCTTAGCTAATAGAACAGGTCAGATAGAAGAGAGGATTAGTGAAATAGAAGACAAGCAACTTGAGGCACAACAGAGAGAAGAAGAAAGAGACTCAAAAATTAAAAAAATGAGATAGCCCTACAAGAATTATCTGACTCCATCAAAAAGAATAACATAAGAATAATAGGTATATCAGAGGGAGAAGAGAGAGAAAATGGAATGGAGAACATACTCAAACAAATAATAGATGAGAACTTCCCAAGCCTGTGGAAAGAACTAAAGCCTCAAGTTCAAGAAGCAAACAGAACTCCGAGTTTTCTTAACCCCAACAAACCTACTCCAAGGCATATCATAATGAAATTGACACAAACCAACAGCAAAGAAAAAATTCTCAAGGCAGCCAGGGAAAAGAAGAATACAACATATAAAGGAAGGCCCATTAGATTATCATCAGATTTCTCAGCAGAAACTCTACAAGCTAGAAGAGAGTGGACCCCAATATTTAAAGTCCTGAAAGAGAGGAACTTCCAGCCATGAATACTATACCCATCAAAGCTATCCTTCAAATATGAAGGAGAAATAAAAACATTCACAGATACAGAAAAGATGAGGGAATTTATCATCAGAAACCCCCCACTCCAGGAATTACTAAAGGGGGTTCTCCAATCAGATACAAAGAACAAAAAAAAAACAGAGCCACAAGAAAAAGCTCCACCAAGAAAACAATAAAACCAAATTTAAACTGTGACAACAACAAAAAGAAAGAGGGGGAGAAGATGGAGATTAACAGTAGCAAAGGACGATGGAGTGCAAAAGTACTCACAAAATAGTTTGCTACAATGAACAGGGTAGGGACCCTTTTCATTACTCAAAGGTAACTACCATTGAAAAAACCACCACAGAAGCACATGAGATAAAAAAGATAGCAACAGAGGAAAGATGTATGGAATACAACCAAATAAAAACAAAAGAGAGAAAAACGAAAGAGAAGGATCAAACAAGACAAAAAACTAACAGAAAGCAAGATATAAAATGGCAATAGGGAACTCACAAGTATCAATAATTACACTAAATGTAAACAGATTAAACTCACCAATAAAAAGGCACAGAGTAGCAGAATGGATTAAAAAAGAAAATCCAACTGTATGCTGCCTACAGGAAACTCATCTAAGTAACAAGGATAAAAACAAATTCAAAGTGAAAGGCTAGAAAACAATACTCCAAGCAAATAACATAAAAAAAAAGCAGGTGTAGCAATACTCATATCGGATAATGCTGACTACAAAACAGGAAAAGTACTCAGAGACAAAAATGGCCATTTCATAATGGCTAAGGGGACACTGAATCAAGAAGACATAACAATTCTTAATATATATGCACCAAACCAAGGAGCACCAAAATACATAAGACAGCTTATTGATCTTAAAACAAAAACTGACAAAAACACAATCATACTTGGAGACCTCAATACACTGCTGACAGCTCTAGATCGGTCATCCAAACAGAGAATCAACAAAGACATAGTGACCTTAAACAAAACACTAGAGCACCTGGATATGATAGACATCTACAGGACATTTCATCACAAAGTGACTGAGTATACATTTTTCTCCAGTGTACATGGATCATTCTCAAGAATTGACCATATGTTGGGCCACAAAAACAACATCAGCAAATTCAGAAAAATTGAAGTTGTACCAAGCATATTTTCTGATCATAAAGCCTTGAAACTAGAATTCAACTGCAAAAAAGAGGAAAAAAATCCCACAAAAATGTGGAAACTAAACAACATACTTTAAAAAAATGAATGGGTCAAAGAAGAAATAAGTGCAGAGATCAAAAGATATATACAGACTAATGAAAATGACAATACGACATATCAGAATCTATGGGATGCAGCAAAAACAGTGATAAGAGGGAAGTTCATATCACTTCAGGCATATATGAACAAACAAGAGAGAGCCCAAGTGAACCACTTAACTTCCCACCTTAAGGAACTAGAAAAAGAAGAACAAAGACAACTCAAAACCAGCCTAAGAAAGGAGATAATAAAAATCAGAGCAGAAATAAATGAATTAGAGAACAGAAAAACTATAGAAAAAATTAATAGAACAAGGAGCTGGTTCTTTGAAAAGATCAACAAAATTGACAAACCCTTGGCAAGACTTACCAAGGAAAAAAGAGAAAGAACTCATTTAAACAAAATCCAAAATGAAAGAGGAGAAATCACCACAGACACCGTAGATATACAAAGAATTATTGTAGAATACTATGAAAAACTTTATGCCACTCAATTCAACAACCTAGAAGAAATGGATAAATTCCTAGAACAATACAACCTTCCTAGACTGAGTCAAGAAGAAGCAGAAAGCCTAAACAGACCTATTAGTAGAGAAGTAATAGAAAAAACCATTAAAAACCTCCCCAAAAATAAAAGTGCAGGCCCTGACGGCTATACTAGCGAATTTTATCAAACATTCAAAGAAGACTTGGTTCCTATTCTACTCAAAGTCTTCCAAAAAATTGAAGAAGAAGCAATACTTCCAAACACATTTTATGAGGCCAACATAACCCTCATACCAAAACCAGGAAAGGATGGCACACAAAAAGAAAACTACAGACCAATATCTCTAATGAATACAGATGCTAAAATACTAAACAAAATACTAGCAAATCGAATACAACAACATATTAAAAAAATAATACATCATGATCAAGTGGGATTCATCCCAGAATCTCAAGGATGGTTCAACATACATAAAATGGTTAACGTAATACACCATATCAACAAAACAAAGAACGAAAACCACATGATCTTATCAATAGACGCAGAAAAGGCTTTCGATAAAATACAACACAATTTTATGTTTAAGACTCTCAACAAAATGGGTATAGAAGGAAAATATCTCAACATGATAAAGGCCATATATGATAAACCATCAGCTAACATCATATTAAATGGCACTAAACTGAAGGCTTTCCCCCTTAAATCAGGAACAAGACAGGGTTGTCCACTCTCTCCACTGTTATTTAATGTGGTACTAGAGGTTCTAGCCAGAGCAATCAGACAAGACAAAGAAATAAAAGGCATCCATATCGGAAAAGAAGAAGTAAAGGTATCACTTTTTGCAGATGATATGATCCTATACATCGAAAACCCCAAAGAATCCACAAAAAGACTACTAGAAACAATAAGCCAATACAGTAAGGTCGCAGGATACAAAATTAACATACAGAAGTCAATAGCCTTTCTATATGCCAACAATGAAACAACTGAGAAGGAACTCAAAAGAATAATCCCCTTCACAATTGCAACAAAGAAAAATAAAACACTTAGGAATAAACATAACAAAGAATGTAAAGGACTTATATAATGAAAACTATAAACCATTGTTAAGGGAAATCGAAAAAGATATAATGAGATGGAAGAATATACCTTGTTCTTGGCTAGGAAGAATAAATATAATCAAGATGGCTATATTACCCAAAGCAATATATAAATTTAATGCAATTCCCATCAAACTTCCAATGACGTTTTTTAAAGAAATAGAGCAAAAAATCATCAGATTTATATGGAACTATAAAAAACCCCGAATAGCCAAAGCAATCCTAAAGAAAAAGAATGAAGCTGGGGGCATTACAATACCTGACTTCAAACTCTATTATAGGGCCACGACAATCAAAACAGCATGGTATTGGCAGAAAAATAGACACTCAGACCAATGGAACAGAATAGAAAGTCCAGAAATAAAACCACCTATATCTAGTCAAATAATTTTTGATAAAGGGGCCAACAACACACAATGGAGAAAAGAAAGCCTCTTCAATAAATGGTGCTGGGAAAACTGGAAAGCCACATGCAAAAGAATGAAACTCTACTACAGTCTCTCCCCCTGTACAAAAATTAACTCAAAATGGATCAAAGATCTAAACATAAGACCTGAAACAATTAAGTACATAGAAGAAGACATAGGTACTCAACTCATGGACCTGGGTTTTAAAGAGCATTTTATGAATTTGACTCCACAGGCAAGAGAAGTGAAGGCAAAAATTAATGAATGGGACTACATCAGACTAAGAAGTTTTTGCTCAGCAAGAGAAACTGATAACAAAATAAACAGAAAGCCAACTAAATGGGAAATGATATTTTCAAACAACAGCTCAGATAAGGGCCTAATATCCAAAATATACAAAGAACTCATAAAACTCAACAACAAACAAACAAACAATCCAATAAAAAAATGGGAAGAGGATATGAATAGACACTTCTCCCAGGAAGAAATACAAATGGCCAACAGATATATGAAAAGATGCTCATCTTCTTTAGCTATTAGAGAAATGCAAATCAAAACTGCAATGAGATACCACCTCACACCTGTTCGATTAGCTGTCATTAGCAAGACAGGTAATAGCAAATGTTGGAGAGGCTGTGGAGAAAAAGGAACCCTCATCCACTGTTGGTGGGAATGTAAAGTAGTACAACCATTATGGAAGAAAGTATGGTGGTTCCTCAAAAAACTGAAAATAGAACTACCTTATGACCCAGCAATCCCTCTACTGGGTATATACCCCAAAAACTCAGAAACATTGATACATAAAGACACATGCAGCCCCATGTTTATTGCAGCATTGTTCACAGTGGCCAGGACATGGAAACAACCAAAAAGCCCATCAATAGATGACTGGATAAAGAAGATGTGGCATATATACACTATGGAATACTACTCAGCCATAAGAAATGATGACATCGGAACATTTACAGCATAATGGTGGGATCTTGATAACATGATACGAAGCGAAATAAGTAAATCAGAAAAAACCAGGAACTGTATTATTCCATACGTAGGTGGGACATAATAGTGAAACTAAGAGACATTGATAAGAGTGTGGTGGTAACGGGGGGGGGGGGGAGGGGGGAATGGGAGAGGGAAAGGGGGTGGGGAGGGGCACAAAGAAAACAAGATAGAAGGTGACAGAGGACAATCTGACTATGGGTGGTGGGTATGCAACATAATTGAACGACAAGATAACCTGGACTTGTTATCTTTGAATATATGTATCCTGATTTATTGATGTCACCCCATTAAAAAAATAAAATTATTAAAAAAAAAAGAGTTATGAGTTTTATTTTCTTTGGTAAGAAAATTCCAGACAAACTGCCATATATGTAAATTCCTTCCTAGACTGAAAGAAAGAGATGCCCATGAAGAGGAAATTGTAGAAGGATTTATCTTTTTTAAATTATATTACATTGTGTAGTTTTGTATTGAAAGTAGAAAGAAAAAGAAGAAAAAAAATATTTTAAAATAATTTTTAAAGAGGGCACATTTGTGACTCACACAAATATAAAATTAAAACTTAGCAATAATTTTAATTTGTTCTTCAATGAGGGAAGCAGTAATATGTTACTGTCATTCAAAGGACAATTAAAAGTACCATACATATACAGACAGAGAAATTCTGAAATGAATTCACACAGATGAAAAAGAGCTCTATCCAAGGGTACTAATCAATTGCATTTCACTGGATATAAAGGATTTTCCTTTCTATGGAAAAATTATTTACATTATCATCTGTTTGTTACAACTTATATAGTTAAACTTATATAGAATATCTCTAAAACAGAACAAAACAAAGGTGACCTGTAAGATTGTACTAGAAGTAATAATACTCTCCATCTTTTCCAATTTTTAACCATTTTAAAGTCTTTCACAATTTAAATATAAGTGAAGAGAAAGAGAAACCATAGGGGAGGTAAAGGTCAAATATAGACAAAGTAAGAGAAAAAAATTTTAAGCAATTATTTTTAAATCTCTATAAAATGAATAGTATCTTTTTTCTTCAGGTATTTGCATAATGATGGTATTCAACACACCTTTCTTAGTCCCAGTTTTATTTCTCCTATTCTCCCTACTTTCCCCATGGACTTTCTTGTAGTTATTGATGATATGTATATAACGATTCTTTTAAATTGTAGGGTTTAAATAAATCCAATATACCACATTTAGAATTAGAAAACTATATTTCTGTGAGATCTATACTATAGTTTACATTTATAAATTTGAAATATCAGAACAAATGCTACCCATTGTGTATTCACTATCAGATCTGAAGGTATGTCACTTGGTGAAATATGAAGTATGATATATATATATATTAAGAAATGCTATTAAATTCACAATATCGAGCTAATGTTACCTTAAAATAGAGATCAGATTATTAAATAAATTTAAATCAACCTAGTGTATTGAGCATCTATTTTAAAAGCACAAACATAGAAACTGCTGTATAAAATGGAGTTCCTCCATAGAGATTTTGCAATTTAAATGTCTTTTTACAATCTTATATATTTCACCTTACTTTCAAACAAATATTTCTGCACCAAATACAGTGCATTGCATAATCTTTGATCTGAATCTATGAAAGCTACAATTCAAGCTATACAGAAAATTTCACAACATATCTCACAGAAGCAGAAGTAGAATTAAAAAGTGTTGAATGAAATCTGGTATCATAGCTTCCCAGTGCAAAATAAACATTTCTGTGTTCCAATTGGAGGATATAGCAAAAAATTTCAGGCTTTGACTCAGAGACAAATCCTCTCTTGGATTAAACTGCTTATCTCTTTATTCCAAAAGTGCTGTAAGCATTATGCTAAATAGTTTACAGTGTGCAAGGAGTAATGGATGCAAACAGAATAAATAAAGTGACAGAAAGTCAGCTCTATTTCATCTCATACCCACATGAAGCCTTGCTCTGCTTGCATGTGTGTGGCCAGAACTCTACAGAATTATCAGTGGAACTACATTTCTGCCTCCTTCATAGGATTTCACAAACTCCACATTTCTGGCTATTTGTACAGCACAAAATCAGGATTCACCCAGCAAACAAGCAACTTATTTCAACTCAAGGTGATTGTCTTTATTTATTTATTTATTTTTCTTCCATTTTTATTCTTGTTTTTAAAAGAATGATGGGAAAAGAGGTAATAGCCTTTTCTGAACTCCAGATCTACCTAGGATTTTTCATTGTCATTCAGCAAATACTTATTGTTTAGGAGACATAATCATTTTAGATCAGGTAATCAGGAAGGATTCCCCGATGGGTGACATTTGAGCAGAGACATGAGACAGCTGTGTAGTTATTGGGGATGGGAAGCATTACAGTCATCATGACCAGTTAGGACACAGGTTTTACAGCAAGATTGTTTGAGGAACTTCAAGAAGGTAGTGGAGTGGAGGGAAGGAGATGACAGAGAGAGATGAGACCAGAGAGTCACTAGTAACCATATCATTCAGAGCAGGGCTCCCCAAACTATGGCCCGTGGGGCCACATGTGGCCCCCTGAGGCCATTTATCCAGCCCAAGGAGCACCTCTGTTATTGGTGGTCAGTGAGAGGAACATAGTTCCCATTGAAATACTGGTCAGTTTGTTGATTTAAATTTACTTGTTCTTTATTTTAAATATTGTATTTGTTCCCGTTTTGTTTTTTTACTTTAAAATAAGATATGTGCAGTGTGCATAGGGATTTGTTCATAGTTTTTTTATAGTCCGGCCCTCCAACTGTCTGAGGGACAGTGAACTGGCCCCCTGTGTAAAAAGTTTGTGGACCCCTGATTCAGAGCTAAGTCCCTTAAAAGCTATTTTATTCTCTCTAAAATGACAGGAGGATTTAAGAAAGAAGACTGAAATAATCTGACATCAGACAGGGATTTTTAAATGTTGGCTCTGACTGGTGAGTGGAGAATGAACTATATAGTATAGCAAGGGTAAAAGCACGATGGAAACAGTGAAACAGGGAGACTGTTAAGAGGCTATTGTAGTTGTTTAGGCAAGAAATTATGTTGGTAGCTTAAAATAGCATGTTAGCAGAGGTCATGGGAATTCAAAGGATTCTGGATGTGCATAGAACTGGAGCCACCAGGATATGCTCTTTGATTGGTTATGAATTTGAGTCAAAGATGGTTTCAATTTTGTTTTATTTTGTTTTTTGTTGTTCTGTTTCCTTGAGCATTAAGGAGAATGGAGTCACATTCCCTGTTTATTAACTAAGGAAAGAATGAGACAGAGCACATTGGTTGGAGAAATCAAGCCTTTGATGTTAGTCATGATAAGATCGGGATTCTATTAGGTATCCACGTAGAGATGTGGAATTCAGTCTGTGAGATCAGGAGATGCATGTGGACTTGAGTATGAACATGAGAGTTGTCAACATGTTGAAGGCATTGACAACATTAAAACTGGATAACTTCATTCAGGAAGTAAAAATAAATACAGAAGAAAAGAAACTCAGAACCTGAGTTTTAGGGTCTTTTTCACTAACATGAAGTAGGTGGGTTATAGCAGAGAAGCCAGTGAAGAAGTATAATGCAGAACATTCATATGGTAAGGGGAACACCAGATGAGAGTGTTATCTCAGAAGCTAATTGAAAAAAAAGTTTCAGAAATGACAGGGTAGCTAGCGTTGTCACGTGCTGCTGGGGCTTTAGCCAAAATGAAGCCAAGAATGCCATGAATGTTTTTGGCAACATGGGAGTCATTAGTGGCATCAACAAATGCAGTTTCAGAGAAATTGTTGAGACAAAATCCTGATTTGAGCAGGTTCCAGAGAAATGAATTATCTTAAAATACTTTTTTAAATAACCAAAAACTGTAGGAAAAAAATGACACAAAAATAATTTGGCAGAATTAAATCCAATGCATCTGGTTCATATAAACGGAGGCTTAAGTTATATATTAACAAATTTTCAGATCGGATCACAAGTAAACTATCTTTTTGAGGGAGACAACACAAACTTAACCATGTAATTCAGCCACTTTGAAAATACCAGACAAACCCAAACTAACAAATAAAAAAAAAATAATGGTCCTGATTTAATACTAGGCAGGGAGGAATTTAGGTTTCCTACAAAGGTATCAAATAAGAAAAAGAAGGGCATTTTATAATACTAAAGGATGCAAGTCCCAAAGAAAGCATAACACTTATGAATATCTGTGCAGTTATGAATACATAGCAGAAATTATAGGAGACATAAAAAGAACTGGACAAAAACATAAAAGTAGTCAGAGACTTTTCTTTCCTCAACAATTATAAAGTGGACAAAAATATCAGAAAAGAAACAAAAAACATACTTAACATATTTAGAAAAATAAACCCTCCATCTTATTTTTTATGAAGTGAGAATATCATATTCATAATCTAATATTGCATCAAAAAATGTACAATTAGTATCCTATGAATATTCCTAGATAAAAATCTAAGGTAAAATATTGGCAAACAGAATTCAATACCTTTAAAAGATGTTTTATTATTATTATTATTTTTGTATTTTTCCGAAGTTGGAAACAGGGAGGCAGACAGACAGACTCCCGCATGCACCCGACCGGGATCCACCCAGCATGCCCACCAGGGGGCGATGCCCTGCCCATCTGGGGCATCGCTCTGTTGCAACTAGAGCCATTCCAGCGCCTGAGGCAGAGGCCACAGAGCCATCCTCAGCGCCCAGGCCAACTTTGCTCCAATGGAGCCTAGGCTGCGGGAGGGGAAGAGAGAGACAGAGAGGAAGGAGAGGGGGAGGGGTGGAGAAGCAGATGGGCGCTTCTCCTGTGTGCCCTGGCCGGGAATTGAACCCAGGACTCCTGCACGCCAGGCCAATGCTCTACCACTGAGCCAACCAGCCAGGGCCTAAAAGATGTTTTATAAACAAGTAAAATATATTTCAGAAATGCAAGACTAAATCAATATTTAGAAAATTTATTAACTAGCCCTGACCAGTTTGCTCAGTGGTAGAGCATCACCTGGCATGTGGATGTCCCAGGTTTGATTCCTGATCAGGGCACACTGGAGAAGCAACCACCTGCTTCTCCACTCTTCCCCTCCCTCTTCTTTCTTTCTTTCTTTCTTTCTTTCTTTCTTTCTTTCTTTCTTTCTTTCTTTCTTTCTTTCTTTCTTTCTTTCTTTCTTTCTTTCTTTCTCTCTCTCTCTCTCTCTTCTCCTACAGCCATGGCTTGAATGATTTGAGTATGTTGGTCCTGGACTCTGGGGATGGTGGAGATACTGCCTTGGATGCTAAAAATAACTCCGTTGTAAGCATTGGCCCCAGATGGGCAGAGCATCAGCCCAGACGGGTGTTGCCAGGTGGATCCCAGCTGGAGCTTATGTGGGAGTCTGTCTTTCTATCTTCCCTCCTCTCACTTGGAAAAAGAAGGAAAAAAAAATCTATGAATACATTATATTAATGGAATTAAGAAGAAAAAGCTTATAAAAACAGAGAACAGACTGATGGTTGCCAGAGGGAGGTGGTTGGGGAATGGGTGGAAAAGGTGAAGAGGAATAAGAGGCATGAACTTTCACATCCATGAGAAAGGGGCTGTGTTTTTGGCCTGGCACTTTAGGGACCCCAGCTCTGGCCTTGCCCTAGCTTGACTTCTTTCCATGTGATGAGGAATTATTTGAGCCAAGGAAACAGGTTCACCTAGAACATAATCCTCCCCTTCTTAAAATATCAGCCACTTTGGAACCCCAGAGCTTCTAGACCAAATTCCTTATGCTTCTATCCAGGAACTACACAAGACTTTTGGCTGGATTACTAAATCTGATGGTGGGCCATGACTCTTCTCTGCCCACTCCTAGCCCTACGGAGTGGCTATAGGATAGTTGTTTACACTGAGAGATAGACAGAACTCAGATGTGCAAGCTGAATGTGCACAGACATTCACGTGAGAGGTCCCAGCAGTCTGAGGAAGAGCTGAGGGTGGACAAAAGAGGGCATTTTGGGGGCCAGGCACCAGTTCACTCATGCCAGCATGTTCACACACTAAACTGCAAGGATTCCGACAATTCTGAAACATCTAAATTTGAAACTGATCTTCTTGGGTGTTTTGAATATTTTTCTGTAAAGATACAAATAGAAAGTTGTTTAATAATTTTGTTGCTTCCTGTACATACTTGAAATATGTCGAATACATGGGTTTCAATCAGTACTCTTACCTTGGGCTTCACAGTTATTAGAGAGGAGCCTGAGGAATTTTCATAAATATATAAATGTTTCTTTCTTTGGATAATGAGTTATATGTTCTATTATTCACTTTTAGTCTAAAACTTCTCCGTCACCAATAAAAGTACATTTTAACTGGTGAAGCTTTTCTTTCTTTTTTTTTTCATAGATCTATTTCATGCTGTTATTAGGTATACTAAACCCTACATATAGCAGCTAGTTCCAATTAATCACATCTTAACAATGCTTAGCAATAACCATGTATTTTACTGATAACTCTATCAATCAAAAACCTGCATGGTCCTGCGAAGCATTAGTCACTCCTGAAGATAACTAACAATCTTTACCTTTGACTTGCTAAGTAGAATTGCAGTAGGGTTCTGCCATATGTCATACATTCTTCCACAGATATATTTTTAAAACCAGCTTCCCCATTGTACTAAAGGTCATTTAAAATTCTTTATCTCCTAGTATTAACATAATAATAAATATCCCTGCATTCCTAAACACTAACTGAAGCATCAGGAATTTGTGGGACAGTTATTTTGCTAGTGACATTGGTTCTCATGAAAAAGCCCTGGCTCACGGGTTCCTACACCCTCCCTCCTGCATAGAGCTGTGTAAAGTTTTCTCCTCTCTGCTTTTGTTCACTCTCCAAAAGTACATATTATTTGTGATAAGTAAAAACTAACAGAAAACACTGCTCTCCCTGCCCTGAAAATGTAGTTGTACATGAGACAGATCGGCACAGTCTTTTATCATTCTGAAATGTGATAGTGCAGTTGCTTGCAGACACTTTAATACTCCTAGTAAAAGGTAAACGGGAAAAGTCAACATTCCTCCTAACCAAACACTTCGGTCATTCCAGTTACTTCTCTTTCGCAGATATTTACATCCCACTAAGATTCTGACAGCTTTTTGCTGCACCATGGTCTCTGTGTTGCTGCCAGCCTATGACTTCCCGAATTGCTGTAGCATCTGTAGAGACTTTTTCCTCCATTCCACCTGCTCATGGCTGTGTTACCGCCTTTTCTGTATTATACTGCTTCCTCTATATTCTGAGAACTTGGCACATAGTAGTCACTCAGTAAATATTTGTTCCTCTTCCTTCATCTATTAAACAATATATTTGAATTAGTAAGGCAAATGTGATCCTCAACTAGCTTAATTAAACTGCATCTGAAAATGACTGTCACACTGTTTCCAAATTATAAAGTTAAGACTAAAAATTAATCTCTATATTTGATAGTAGAAATACTGTTAAACTATTCCTACCAAGAGGAGATAACATAGAAGAAAATATTTTATAAGAAATCTCCTTAGAAGACCTTTAATGCCTTTTGATAATCAGAGTTTGGGAAATAACCTCTCATGCAAAAGGATCTGAAAAGCAAAGACATAATATTTAAAAATAATGGCTTCCGAAACAACAAATTGGTAAAAATTCCTATTGTAAAATGTCCCACCTACAAAATAAGGATGTGTTCCTTTTGTGACCATCTGTTGTCATTTCTGTCTCATAATGAAAGTAGAATCATCCTTTTATACTACATATTTCCTGTTTCAGTAGTTTGCCATCAGTGGCTGAAATAGAAAGAACTCTCTTTCATTTTGTCTTTTTCATTCAACTGGTATCTCCGCTCAGCTATCTCAAATGGCCAGGTTTTATTGGATCCATGGCCAGCAAGCCCAGAACACAGAACAGGAAATATGGAACTAAGCAGGAGTCATGGTTTTGAACTGTGTTCCATGACTTTGACTTGTTTATGTGATCTTTAAGTATGCATTTTCTCAAATGGGACAAGCAGTGACAACCTGAAGAAGATAATTGAGAACTCAATGCTACTACAAGGATCTGAAGAATTGGAAAGTGTCAATTAATAGGTAACATGGCAGGTAAAGATTTGCAAAGCATATGGAAAGAAAATTTTAAATAGGAAAGTCTTATATGGTTAAGTAGGAAAATATGTAGCACTGTTGTTCATTTCTAGTAAACTAGATCAACTATGCTTTAAATGTCACAGGTGTTAGAGTACGAGGTGCCCTGAAGAAGAACAATTTATTCTATGACTTCCAGAACACATTTGATTTATATCTGTCTCCTACAGTATTTTCCAAATTACCATATTTAGCAGATTACAAGATAAGCATTTTTTAGTTGGGCTGAAATCACCATCTGGTAAGTCTTTTGTTTTCTTATTGGTTTGTTGGTAGAATTCAAAAGATTCATGAATTTAGAAACAAAAAAAGTCATAGTTTTATTCTCAAATGCTAGATGCTAGATGAAATTCAATATCTCCTTCAATTGTGAAAGTAGTCATAACCCAAAATAGTATTAGTAATATCTGCAACCTTGTCACCCATATACATCACAGTTATCGTCATATAACATTGTGATTGTTACAGATATCTGGAAATAACTTTTTTAATCATCATATTTTATAACTATGAATAATTATTAGACTTCCCTGTGAGTCTTGTGAGTTATATGGGTTAATAAACAAGTACAGGTATTATTGAATTACCAATTTGTTTTTAATATTTGCATAACTGAATTTCAGTATCACCTATTTCCTTAGTAATGTATGTATTTCATCATAGATATTTAAAAACATTATTTTGATAAAAGGTCAGTTGGCTTCATTATATGGCCAAAGAGGTCAAAGATGCACAAAATAGTGAAAAACCTAGTTTATAAGAGTCTCAAAGTCAAGCATGTATCAGAGTACCCTGGACAGCTTGTTAAAACCCTGATACTGAACCCCCAATCCCAGAGTTTCTGACTCAGCCAGTTTGGGGAAACCTGAGAACTTGCATTTTGAAAATGTTTCCAGGTGATGCTGATGCCACTGGTCCAGGGACTTCACTCTGTATAGGACTATAATAGCATTGCTTGGAAGAAAGAATGGGCAGCTCTTAAAATCAAAGCCTAGAATTGTTTTAAAATTTTATATGGATGTGTACAAGTAATAATTCAGAAGGTCTTAAAGATCACAAACATTAAAAAGAAATGCTCATGGTTTGATCCCCGGTCAGGGCACAAGCAAGAATCAACCAATGTCCTGTGGTGGTACAGTGGCTAGAGCATCAACCTGGAATGCTGATGTCGCCAGCTTTAAACCCTGGCCTTGTCCAGTCAAGGCACATACAACAAGCAAGCAATGAACAACTGAAGTGAAGCAACTATGAGTTGATATTTTCGGTCCATACCCACCCTCCTCTCTCTGTAAAATCAATAAATAAAATCTTAAAAGAGAAAAAAAAAGGAATGCTCAAATGACTTTGCTATCATAGCATAGCAAATTCACTGTATGAAGATTTCTATCTTAAACAGCTAGTTTCTTCTCATAATGATAACAATACTAATCAATAGGAAACACCAGCACTATTACCAAAGATTAACACATTTTTACCTGGATTAAGGAAAGAAATCTGCAAGTAGTCAAGACGCTGTATTCAAGAACCAAAACAGTAGATTGTCTAGTTTTGATAGTTTCAAATGTACATCCCTCATAACTCAAAGTCTCCAAGTCTACCAGGCATTTGAAGTCTCGCTTCTGAGTAATGAATGAGGCAGTGTAATAATAGAGAACTCACTCTATTCCTCTTATTCCTACCCAGGTCACTTTTTAGAAACCTGTCCGAGTTAGGAATTTAACCCAATTATGTAGGTCTTGATATGGACTGATGAATAGTGAAGGGGTCTTTATATTTTTAATTGATTTAAATGTTGAAGGTTGATTTTGCATTTACAATTCAGTGTTAGTCTTGCTCCAAATTAGATTAGCTGCTTCTGGAGTCTAATTTTCTCTAAATATGTCTATCTCTTGTCAGGCAAAAAAGTATTAAGAAAAAGTTGCATGGTGATACACTCTCTTGTTTCGTACCTCTCCTATGATTGTGAATTTTTCATTAGTTTCTAAGTTTTTTCTGTGTTAACAGATTAGATTATACATTTAACAACCCTTTCTTGCTGAAAGAAGAGACAGATGCACAGACTAGGGTTGAAAAGAAAAAAAGATAGTACCCATGGTATTCTTCACACACTATGTTCTAGAAACTGATGCTCAGTTATGAATTCTAACATCATTTTTTCTCCTGGACCCAGTACCCAAGTTCCTTGCCTATGCAACCATTCAATTCAAGCTTAGTTTACATATTAAAAGAAAAGGTAATATTTGTGCATAAAGGGAGTCAGTGAAGAAAAGTGGGAGACCAGCATGTAAGCATGTTAGGTAAAAAGAAATGTGTATACTCAAACAATATTCCCAGGACAGTGGGCAGCTGCCAGAACTCAGAGTAGAGCTACATCACCAAAAATGTGGGGAAATAAGCAATCAAACAGGTTTTAATACATTTAAATAAGTCCTGCCAAATTTGACTGCAGGCACTTAGAAAAAGGAAAAAAACCCACTTAGATTTTTCAAAGGATAAGGCCTGGATCATTTCACTGTGAAATACAATTACTTTTATATTGTATATAAAAAGGGCAGAGTGATTAAAATACAGATGCTAAACTATAGTTTCTTTTTATATCAAAATAAATGAAAGCAATTCAAGATCTTTAAGACATTCTAAGACTTATTGTGGTTCAAAGAGAACGTAGCTCAGAAAGTATTAGTAGAACCATTATTCTCTGTAATCATATCACGTGTACAGGAGGATGAACATTTACTAAGTAGTAAATGATAACAGCCAATCTCTTGATTAATTTGATATTGTTCTTTTATATATGAAAAGGAAAAAGATAATATAGCTCTAAAACTTACATCACTAACTACAGCTTTAATTATCATTTCATGCTTTTCCATTACTTACACCAATGGGATTAAGTTTTAGGGTGATTGCTTTCAGTTAAATAAAATCAGTGTGTCCATCATAAAGGGAGAAAATCTTAGTCTTGGTGAAAGTATTTGAAACTTTAAGATTAACGAAATCTTAATAAATCTAACAAAAATCAATGATAGCGCTAAAGGTTACAATACAGTGCCCCTTTGTAAAACCGAAGCTGAAGCTTCCCAGGTAACAGATTTGGGGAACAAGCTCATACTAAAAGAATTTTGGAAAATAACTTGCTTTTCTGGATGTCTGGCTACAACTTATAGGAAATGAAAAATAGAAGAAGAGAAATTAAATCAGATTTTGAGGAAGTTTTAAAGCAACACGTTGGGTCATGTAATAAAATGTTTAGGTACTCAGGATTCTGACTTAGAAAGGCCAGTGTTTAACCCTGGCCAGGTAGTGCAGGACACATACAAGAATTAAGAAGTGTAAAAACAAGTCAATGTTTCTCTTTTTTTTTTTTTCTCCACCTTCTTTTACCTCTAAAATCAATCAATAAATAAAAATTATTTTTTAACAGGTCAGTGTACCAATCTTAGTTCTGTCATTTTCTACCTTAGCCAACTGGTTGCATCTTTGTTTCTTTTGCTCCTTAGCAAAAAGGCAAAAATAGCGACATTTAAAACTTTGTAGAAATTAAATCAGTTAAGATAATCATAATGTCCTGTGTTATATAAGGAGCGGATGGCATTTTAATAAACACAATTTTAGGGTTAAGCTTGTAAAATAGCTATTTATTATGTATTTTGCTAGACTCTTTATGTTATATCAATCATTATTTAAGAAAATTCATAGCTATCTCTCATATTAATTCATTTCCTCTTAATGCATAACATTGCAAGGCAGATATTGTAGTTCCTAATTTACCTACTGGGACGTTGAAGAGAAATTAAGTCATTTGTCAGATTCATGTGGCCCTGATCGAGAGAGTGAAGGATTAACATCTGGGGCCAGACTTTTATACTGTCTATAATTGGATGTGTAATTTGTTTTTAAAGAGTAATACTTAAAATATGCATGGAACCCTTGTGTTTCTAATTGATAAGTTAAAAAGTTCACTTATACAATTCCAATTTGATCCAGGAATTTTAGATAAGGATGCATGGCTGATGAGCATGTATGGTGACAGTGATGATGTGTGTGGTGGGGATGAATAGTAGAATTTTTTATAGAATTGTCATTTCAAGTAACTAAATAATTCATAATCATGTTGATAGAAGTCTCCATTTGGTTCATGTCTTTGATTCATTAAAAAGAGTTTATAAACCAACTGGGAAAAGATACCACATAATGAAATGAATCTTTGACAGGAATAACATTCCTAGACAGAGCGTTGTAATGTACAGCCTGAATGTGTACCCATAATGGACTATTTTCCAAAATTACTGATACTATAGAAATCTTATTTCACTGCAATGTACATTGTGATATATATTGTTGATATTTGTATCCCAAGCACTTTGAAAAATGCTAATTAAATAAATGAATGAATGGATTAATTAAAAATTTTTACATTTACTGCTCTTTCCACAGGCACTAATATCCTTTTACTCTTCAGCCTCTGCAGAATTTAAGTTTGACAAATGGACATTTTGAAACTTTCTTCTTTAACTTCTAAGAACTTATTAATTTTTGGTTTACCTACATACTGCTACAATCATTCTTTTTTTTCTCTATCCCCTTTACTCACTGCTCTTCTGTCTCTTAAATGCAAGTTATTTACTGGTTACCCTAGATTATCTTCTCTGATTGTGTTCTCTCTGGGTGACACCAGTCAGTGTCATGGCCTCAGCTATTACATTTATATTGAAGAAACAGAAAAAGAAGGAGGGAGTGAGAGAGAAAGAAGGAAAGAAAGAGGAAGGAAGAGAGGAAGGGGAGGAGGGAGGGAGAGAAAACAGCCACTGGAAATACAAAGTTAATGTCCCACAATCATTTCACAACAATACATCTGAAGTAGAACTACTTACTTTGCCCATTAATCTCAGTATTTCCTAGTACTCTATATGTCATGAATTAGCCATCTGTTTTTGCTAAAGCTCAAATTTGAAGAATCCCTTAACACACTCCCGTTTCTTGGCTGTCTATTAATCAATCTCTACTGCCTACTAATTTGTTTCATAATATCTCAGGAATATCAGTCGGTCTTCCTCCTCCATTGTCTCAGTTCACTCCCCATAATTTTTAACTTGGGGCATTATTTCTTCCTCTTATCTGGCCCCCATCTGCTGATCTCTCCTCTCTCTTAGGCAATCATTCATATGCTTCTCCTGACATTTAATATTTGTTTTTTAAAATAATTTTTTAAATTCCAATTACATTTCATATATTATATTAATTATATTATATTTATTATATTAGTTTCAGGTATACAACAATGACTGGACATCTCTATAACTTATGAAGTGGTCACCTTAATCCATCTAGTACCCATCTGACACCATTCATAGTTACCACAGCATTATTGAGTATATTCCCCCTATGTTGTACTTTACATCCCTATGACTATTTTCATAACTGCTAATTTGTACTTTTTAATCTCCCTACCTATCTAACTCACCCCCTCAACTCTCCTTTCATCTGGCAATCATCAGTCGGTTCTCTGTATTTGAATTTGTTTCTATTTTGTTTGTTTCCGTTTTGCTTATTTTGTTTCTTAGATTCCACTTATAAGTGAAATCACATGGTAGTCCTCGTTCCCTGTCTGACTTATTCCCCTTAGCATAATACCCATTCCTGTTGTCCTAAATGGCAACATTTTATATTCTTTACCCAAATCAAATTGAATCACTTCATTTTACAACCTAAGACCACTGGCTTATTACCTGCAGCATAAAGCTGAACATTTTTTGCACTGATGTTAATGAAGTCTTTTGTAACCTGATTTATTTTTCTCCCCACCGTTTCTTCCCTTCTCCAGCTTTGTGGTAAGGACAATGACCTTTCCCAGGTATCCTGAACACACTACCTGCTTTCAGAACATTATATCTGGGACACCCTACTTCATCTTTTCCTCTTGGCAAACTCCTACACATCACTTATTGCCGGTTCAAGTGAATCTCATTCACAGCCTTTCTTTCTTCCCTCAGGCAAGTAATTTTGTATTTATCTTCCCAAAGTTTTCATGTTCACATAGTGATTACATCAGTGATTACATACTGGTATAGTAATTGGTTCTGGCATCTTTCTTCTCTACTATAATGTTTTTATTCATCTGTGCCTCCATCCCTAATTAATAAATGCATAGTAATTTGAATTTATGTATGCATAAATAAACATTTGCATGTCAACATTTCATTCAAAAATCCTTTTAAAATTACTTCATACTCTTTTCAGCTTAATGTGACAGTGGTCAGTGTAATAATGATTTATATTAATACTAATTTAAAATTTTGGTATGACCTAATGAAATTTTCATTCTTTTAAATTTATTTAAATATTGTATATTTTTTAAAATGATCACTAATATAACTTACAAGCTACCTTATAGGCATGCATAGATTCATCAACACAATGCCATCTCTTTGTAGTCTTAGTGCTGCAGGCCTTCAAGATAGTTTTAGGGATGGTTTTTCTTTCTACTGCTAAGTCTATAAATTTTAAAATATGATTTGGCTTGAAAATTTTAAGTATCTTATAATTGTGTTATAAAGAATGAATAACCTTCAAGGAAGAATCTGTTGGCCTCTCATAGAGAATAATACCTATGGCTTTAGTGATGAAGTTTTAGGAAAGACATTGTAGGTATTTTAATTGTCTGTTCTACTTCCTTACAAGTATAAAGGGTTGTGTTCAGGAGCACTAAAGTTTACTAGAAACTATTGTAATCTATTTCTGCTCAACAGCAATTGCAAGATCCTGCCTGATTAGTAACTGATTCTTTTTAAGTTACTCATTTATTTGACAAATATTTATTCAGTTCCTACAATGTGCAACACACTGTACAAAAGATGCGATCCGTAGTGAATAAAGACAGTGTGCCTGCCCTCCCCTCACAGCATTTATAGTCTTCTAGTTTAGGTTGTTATTGGCCTAGAGATTTACAAAGTATTGTACTACTAACTGCATATCATAAAATTTTTATAATAAATTAAATTTCATATAAAAAGAGAAATCAGTATGCTATGTACAATGAACAAGAAACAAGTTAGGGACTTCAGCAGTTGAAATAGCTAATGAGTGATATCTGAAAACTTTAAAGGATAGATCAGAGGAGATTGGAAACATATTATTTATGCAATTACACTACCACATTGTCTTGAAGAAAATGCAAATTTCACAAATTCAATAAACTTGTATAAGAAATGTAGAAAATGAAAAGATCCTTTCTCTGTTTATTCCTTACCCCAAAATACTGTGTCCAAGGACAGTGTAAATATACATGTAAAACTCATCCCAGAACTGTAAAAGCAAAGTTCTCAAGTCAGTTCCAATGAACATTATTGTCATGCCCCTTCACCCTATGTTTATATTATTATTTATACTAATGTGTCTTTAGGTATACAGATAAGAAGGAAGAGTGAGATGAAAAAAAAACAAGGATTTTTGATGTGGGCATCATGAATGGACTTTAGGATATGAAATGATTTGCAGTATTTTTTCTTTCTAGGAGAGTCAATAGCATTCGTTAGATTCTTCAAGGGACCTAATATTACCCAAAAGTTTAAGAACACACACACACAAAAAAAAAAAAAAAACAGAAAAGAGAGAAGGAATGAGATCAGAAATAAAATAATTCCAAAGCAATAACTAAGAGTACTTTTGGGAGACCAAATTAAAAAAAAAATGTTGATGGCTTCTAAAATAAAACAGGATATTCAAAAAAAATAATTTGCTTTCAAAAGTGTTGCTGACTTTTTTTTAGTATTTGGAATAGAAATAAAAGAGCGATTAAAACAGTAAAACTTCTCTGTCATTTAGGTGTTCCAGCATTAGCTACAACTTATGGGAAAGTATTATAACATCTACAACTCTCAAAATCCTCTCAATAAAGACTTGCCTTTAGTTTATTTATATAAACTTTACATTGAATTCTGTCTTCTAGGATACCTCAAATTGTAATTTGTACTCTATGTCATTATTAAATTTACTATTGAAGAAAAAATTACTTTAAAAATATATACAGCTATCCTGTGCTGTTAGGTATTATATATAAAGCAATAAGATGTTTCAGAAACAAAAATTATGAGATTAAAATAAAATTTATCAATCTTGTCATAACCACATTTTCCCCAATGATTATAAAACTGTTGGCCCTGGCTGGTTGGCTCAGTGGCAGAAGATTGGCCTGTTATGTGGATGTCTTGGGTTCTATTCTTAGGGCACACAGGAGAAGTAACCATCTGCTTCTCCATTCTTCCCCTTTTCCTTTCTCTCTATCTCTCTTTCCTCTCCCACAGCCATGGCTCAGTTGGAGCAAGATAGCCCCAGGCGCTGTGGATGACTCTATGGCCTCGCCTCAGGCACTAGTGTAGCTCTGTTATTGAGCAATGGAGCAATGCCCTAGATGGGCAGAACAGAGCATCGCCAGATAGGGAGCTTGTAGGGTGGATCCTCGTAGGGGTGCATGTGGAAGTCTGTATCTCTCTCTCTCCCTGCTTCTCACTTAAGGAAAAAAAAGTGTTAGTCAAATTCAATGCAGTGAACATTCACAAATATTTATTCTGAAAGAATAGTTTTTGAATATAGCATATGCACCATTCTTCTCAAAGTTTTGAGAGTTTACTTAATAAATGAATTACAGCTCTTCTTTAATGAAGTCACTTCCTGATAAACAGCCAACATGAATAAATAAATAAATAAATATAAGGTAGTTGTGAATTCCAGGCTTCTTGGCTAGTCATGATGCTGTGTTGTTATCTTGGCTTGAGGACAATAATCATAATTGCTTTCCTCTAAACAGCTGAATTCAATCCAACTCAGAATGTCATAAGTTTGTGGATCTGTTATAGCAATAATTAAGAATAGCTAAGAAGACAAATGTCACTTAAGTGATGTTTTTAAACATTTCCTTTTCCCCCACTCCCCTCTTTTGATTCATCAAATTGGAATTACTCCCATTTTTAAAGGAGTCACAGATTGCATCGTACTTTCCCAGCCACTGTTTGTCCAGTAAATTAAACAATCACATATGTAGCCCAAAAATATCTTTCCTTCTGTATATGTGGCTTTTTTGTGCATTAAAATAGCTTTTTAATTTTTGCTTAAAAACTATGGCTATTACATTATAATAAATATATCTATATACAATTATACCTGATAACAGTTTCTAAAACATATTTAAATAATGTTATAATGTGTATGTCTCTAGTTAGAATTTACTAGATTTGAAGGAATAAACAACTGTTGGGTTTTTGGGGTTTTTTTTTTTTCTGTATTTTTCTGAAGCCAGAAATGGGGAGAGACAGACAGACTCCCGCATGCGCCCGACCGGGATCCACCTGGCACGCTCACCAGGGGGCGATGCTCTGCCTACCAGAGGGCGTCGCTCTGTTGCGACCAGAGCCACTCTAGCGCCTGGGGCAGAGGCTGAGGAGCCATCCTCAGCGCCTGGGCCATCTTTGCTCCAGTGGAGCCTTGGCTGCGGGAGGGGAAGAGAGAGACAGAGAGGAAGGAGAGGGGGAGGGGTGGAGAAACAGATGGGCGCTTCTCCTGTGTGCCCCGGCCGGGAATTGAACCTGAGACTTCTGCACGCCAGGCCGACGCTCTACCACTGAGCCAGTCAGCCAGGGCCTGTTGGTTTTTATATTACTCAATTTTCAAAACTATGTTATTAATTTAATACTACAAATTAAAATAATATTTATATCATTTGTTACTGTTCAAAATGGTCAATGATTTCAATGAATGTAAAATTATTCAAATTTTAATAGAAATTAAAGGAAAAAGTGGTATGTGTGCTAAAGTATAGAATAAGAAAAGTCATTTCGATGAGGAGGAATCTGAAGATCTTGAGATCCTCAGCAATGAGCTTAAAATTTCAAGAATAAGAGAATCTGCAGGTTAGGTGCAGTATTTTTATCAAAAAACGAAGAAGTATTTATTTGAAAGAAAACTGTATGATGTAACTAAAACTTTCACCAGGAATTATCCTACTAGGATAGATAAAAGGGGACAAATAAAATTTTCTCAGAAGAAGGAATATTTTGCAAGATTTTAATTATAAAAACAGAGAAGGAGATGGGAAGACTACAATTTCATGCCCAAGGATCTGGAAAGATGATTGTTGAAGTCATACAAAAGAGGGGATAGTGAGAGAACATTTAAAGAAAAACAGATGGTCTAAGTTCAAACATGATAATAGTCATAGTACAGAGGTTATTGTTAATCTTAAAATTATCCGTGTGTAGTGAATTCTGTGTTATCGATGTTTTCATGTGCATCTTAACCTGTCTGACTTGATAGGGAAGAGCAATGGCCATATAAGAGCAAGAGGAAAAGCTGAAGTCAATATAACAATAAATTATGATTTGGACTATTCGGGAAAAAAATTAGAGAAGAGCTAATACCATTGGTTTATTGGTACCTTATGTGCTTGACATGATGCTAAGTTTTCTAAATATATTTTTTTAATCTTCACAATACATTTTTTCAGCTTTATGTCTCAATTTTGCAGATAAAAAAACAGACATTCACAGAAGTTTTGTAACTTGGCCAAGCTCACTAGTTAGGACACAGCAGAGCATTCATCCCAGATGTGACAGGCTAAAAATATATAATTTATTTTTTTATAAATTTTTATTAATTTTAATGGGGTGATATCAATAAATCAGGGTACATATGTTCAAAGAAAACATCTCCAGGTTATCTTGTCATTCAATTATGTTGCATATCCATCACTCAAAGTCAGATTGTCCTCTGTTACCTTATATCTGGTTTTCTTTGTGCCCCTCCCCCTCCCCCTTTCCCTCTCCCTCCTTCCCTCCCCCTCCATAACCACCACACTCTTGTCCAGGTCTCTTAGTCTCGTTTTTATGTCCCACCTATGTATGAAATAATGCAGTTCTTAGTTTTTTCTGATTTACTTATTTCACTCCGTATAATGTTATCAAGATCCAACCATTTTGTTTTAAATGATCCGATGTCATCATTTCTTATTACTGAGTAGTACTCCATAGTGTATATGTGCCAGTCATCTATTGAAGGGCTTTTTGGTTGTTTCCATGTCTTGGCCACTGTGAACAATGCTGTAATGAACATGGGGCTACATGTATCTTAATATATCAATGTTTCTGAGTTTTGGGGGTATATACCCAGTAGAGGGATTGCTGGGTCATAAGATAGTTCTGTTTTCAGTTTTTTGAGGAACCACCATACTTTCTTCCATAATGGTTGTACTACTTTACATTCCCACCAACAGTGAATGAGGGTTCCTTTTTCTCCACAGCCTCTCCAACACTTGCTATTACCTGTCTTGTTGATAATAGCTAATCTAACAGGAGTGAGATGGTATACCATTGTAGTTTTGATTTGCATTTCTCTAATAACTAATGAAGATGAGCATCTTTTTATATATCTGTTGGCCATTTGTAAAATATCTAATTTTTTAATATGATATATTTAATTTTATTGAATAAACTGTATATTTTTCTTAGCCTTTTCTTTTTTTAATCTTATTTTTATTAATTTTAATGCAGTGATATTGATAAATCAGGGTACATATGTTCAGAGAAAACATTTCCAGATTATTTTGACATTTGATTATGTTGCATACCCCTCACCCAAAGTCAAATTTCTTCTGTCACCTTCTATCTGATTTTCTTTGTGCCCCTCCCCTCCCCCCACCTCCTCTTTCTCCTTCCTTGCCCCCTCCCTACTCCCACCCCACCCCCCATTACCATCACATTCTTGTCCATGTCTCTGAGTCTCATTCTTATGTCCCATCTCTGTAACATTATACTGAGTGAAATAAGTAAATCAGAAAAAACTAAAATACCTAATTTAAAAAAAAATCTTAGATCAAGGCCTTGGCCGGTTGGCTCAGTGGTAGAGCATCGGCCTGGCGTGTAGAAGTCCCGGGTTCGATTCCCGGCCAGGGCACACAGGAGAAGTGCCCATCTGCTTCTCCACCCCTCCCCCTCTCCTTCCTCTCTGTCTCTCTCTTCCCCTCCCGCAGCCTAGGCTCCATTGGAGCAAAGATGGCCCGGGCGCTGGGGATGGCTCCTTGGCCTCTGCCCCAGGCGCTAGAGTGGCTCTGGTCGTGGCAGAGCGATGCCCTGGAGGGGCAGAGCATCGCCCCCTGGTGGGCGTGCCGGGTGGATCCCGGTTGGGCGCATGCGGGAGTCTGTCTCACTGTCTCTCCCGGTTTCTAGCTTCAGAAAAATACAAAAGGCCCTGGCCGGTTGGCTCAGCGGTAGAGCGTCGGCCTGGCATGCGGGGGACCCAGGTTCGATTCCCAGCCAGGGCACATAGGAGAAGCGCCCATTTGCTTCTCCACCCCCCCCCCTCCTTCCTCTCTGTCTCTCTCTTCCCCTCCCGCAGCCAAGGCTCCATTGGAGCAAAGATGGCCCGGGCGCTGGGGATGGCTCCTTGGCCTCTGCCCCAGGTACTAGAGTGGCTCTGGTCGCAGCAGAGCGACGCCCCGGAGGGGCAGAGCATCGCCCCCTGGTGGGCAGAGCTTCGCCCCTGGTGGGCGTGCCATGTGGATCCTGGTTGGGCGCATGCGGGAGTCTGTCTGACTGTCTCTCCCCATTTCCAGCTTCAGAAAAATACAAAAAAAAAAAAAAAAAAAAAAAAAAAAAAAAATACAAAAAAAAAATCTTAGATCAATAAAAGCTGAAGGACCTTTCTAAAATAATTACAAAAATTAAATTTCTTGGCCACTCATTTGCCATTCAGCATGTACTCATTTGGTTAAAGAGTAAATAAATAAAATAAAATCTATACAAAATTATAATTAGAAAGTTTTCTGTAACTATGTATGGTAACAGATAATAACATGACTTGTGATTATTTCATAATATATACAAATATTGAGTTGTTACATTGTATAGCAAAAGCTAATATAATGTTCTATGTCAATTATACTTTAATAAAAATAATCTATGTACTAAGTGAAAGTTAAATTTAGGTGAATACACTTACTTAATGTGTTCTATCTATCAGGTACTCTTCTAAGTATTTTGCAACATAATCTTTACAGTTTCTCTGATATTACAGTTTCATTTCCTAACTTGTTCTCACATTACCCAAGGACTAAACAATAGAAGTAGGGTAGAACAATGGTCTAGCAGCTAATATTTTGTGTAGTTCTTGTGCAGACCAGAGCTATTCTAAGTACTTTACATACATTAGTTCAGTCAGTCCTCACAAGGACATTGTAAAGTGAGTACAATATTATGATCTTCATTTTATCAATGCATAAAAGAAGGTACAGAGTAGTTTTCGGAAGTTTCCAGAGATAAAGAACCAATAAATCCAAGATTTGAATGGAGGTCCTCTGTGTCTTGAGCCTGTGTTATTAATCAGTACGTTGTACGGACTTTGTGCAAATTAACAAAGGACATTGCGTACCCACACCATGGTCCTAGAAGCCTTCAGACATCTAACATAAAGAAAATGTCCACTATTTAAAGCAACAAAAAATAAAAAAGAGTAAGGAACCTCTTTTCTGGTTTTAACCCAGTCCCTAACAACATGACATAACATAACATAGCATGATACAGCACAAGGACAACTTACATATATTTATATTTATATTTATATTTATATTTATATTTATATTTATATTTATATTTATATTTATATTTATATTTATATTTATATTTTATGAATGTTTTAGTATAAGAAAAGAGATTTTTATAAATATCAAACAAAGAACAGTTAAATTAAGAACACAGGTAACTCCTGTCAATATTTTTATATCCAGTATTAAAATGCCAGCGAAAGAATGAGAATATTTCATTTTAGACATTCAAAGGGTGAATGTACCTAAATATTCAAACAAATAGAATAGGGAAAGAGGAAGATGACTTTTGGTTCCCTGATACTCTGAAGAACTTAGCTCTTGAAAATACAAACATCAATGAAATTAATACTAGCCATAAATTGCCATATAAATTAATTCCAGGATGGCTTTTTTTCATATTCTGAAGGCAAAAAGATGTAGTTTCATGCTTAACTCTATACTTCTTTATTAATTGATGCTTTTTCATTGTGTTTCAATGATATAAACTTTTGAATCACAATTTTACGTGGGTATAACTAAGAACAGTAAAAAGTTTTAAGGACACAGCCCTTAAAACTGTTCCTGCTAAATATAGACTGACATATGACATATGCTAGCTATCATATGGATTTTTATTCATGACTAAGGTTCAAGATCCAAACAAATATCAGACAAAGCAATACCACACAAATTACTTTTCAATTCTTCTCCCAGTTAGATATTGTGAGAAGTTTCTTTGATGCCATCATCTTCATATTGAAGTTATCCCACTTTTAGCAACTGCTAAACTGAACCACATTATCCTTCCATTTACTGAACTTTGCACATCATCATTAGACAAAGCAAATTTCATAAATAATAACATTCTCATTCTCAACTTTCTGTTTACTAGAAGAAAAGGTGGCAGTGCCAGGAGGTAGAAAAGGGTGAAGGAATTCAAATATATTGTGATAAAAAGAGACTTGACTCTGAGTGGTGATCAAACCCAAGGTCTTACAGAATTGTATGATGATGTATTACAGAACTGTACACTTAAAACCTATATACTTTTATTAACCAATGTCATCTTAATAAATTAGAAAAAAATTTAAATGGATTGAACAGTTTATCAAAGCCAAACTCATAAAAACAGAGAGTAGAATGTGGTTACCAGAAGCTGTGTGATGAGGAGATATGTTTTAAAGGTACAAACTTGCAACTAGTAGATAAATAAGTCTTGGACATAATGTATAGCATAGTGATTATAAACAACAATACTGTATTATAAACAAAGTTGGTAAAAGACTAGATATTAATAATTGCCACTACAAAAAAAGAAAGGATAATTATGTGAAGTGATAGAGGTGTTAGTTAATGCTACAGTGATAATCATAGTCTAATATGTAAATGTATCATATCAACTCATGGACATTGACATTAAACTTACAATGTTACATGTCAATTTTATATCTAAATATTTTTTAAAGATGGAGCAGTTTATCGAGAATAACCATTTGGCCTGAACAGGCAGTGGGCAGGGGATAGAGTGTCAGACTGGGATGCAGACGACCCAGGTTCAAAACCCCGAGGTCACCAGCTTGAGTATATGCTTACCAGCTTGAGCACAGGGTTGCTGGCTTGAGTGTGGAATCATAAACATGACCCCATGGTCTCTGGCTTGAGCTCAAGATTTCTGGCTTGAGCAAGGGCTCACTTGCTCTGCTGTAGCCCCCTGGTCAAGGCACACATGAGAAAGCAATCAATGAACAACTAAAGTGCCGCAACAAAGAATTGATGCTTCTCTCTCCCTTCCTGTCTGTCCCTATTTTCCTTCTCTCTGTCTTTCTTTGTCTCTGTCTAAAAAAGAAAAAGAAAAAAGAGTAACCATTTGGAAGATAAACACCTTTCAAAAGGTAAACAATGGCCTAAGGTGGTGATTTAAATGGGTCATTTAGATGGATGACAGAGGAATGGTGGTATGAGGAATTTCCTTGGCTTTTCCCCTTGAAATTTCAACAGTATGAACAGTGATAACTCAATGAAAAAACCCCAGCTTGGTATATGTGCATGCCTGAAAGATCCACACATTGAATCAACTAAATGTAGGCAGGTAGCAGCAGATAAGGGGTTGAAAAATAAAAAGGGGGCTGGGGACACAGCCCTGTAGCTGAGAGCTTATGGTGAGGCCCAGCCAGGAGACAGAAAAAATCCGGTTGCATCTGGGTTTTTACCTACTGGGAGGAGCAGAGAGATTTTGTGGAAACTCTCACAGGAGTGAACAATTAGAGCAATGGTCAAGGGCAGGGGATGCAGCTCTGAGACACTGCTGGTTATCCTGTAATCCACCTGCTGGCCCTGCCTCAGGCAGAAAGAGAAGGATACAAGGTTCTGCAGTGCCCTAAGCTCGCAGAGCTGGCCTCCCTGACTCTTGGTATTGGAGTGTAGAGTGTATCAATGACACACTGAGAACTGAGACTACAGAAGTACTGTTTACCCTGAGCAAAGGGGGTGCTTAATGTCTGATCCTTGGTTGGGGCCAAGGTGGCAATTACCTGGAGAAAAAAAAAACAAAAAAAAGGGACCAGGTTCCCCCAATTCACCCCACCGTCAGTATCGCCACTATACTGATGCCAGCCAGCATCAAGGTAGGGGGCAGCACTGAAATTTTATAAAGCTAAAACTTGTAATTCAGCACCACCTACTGGAAATAATAGAAAGACCTCTTAGAAGTAATCTACTAAAAAGAGTCACTTATACAAATGCCTGGACAGAGGAGGAGAACATTGAATACTGTGAATACCTATGGAGTTACACAGTTCAGGAAGAAAATGAAAAGTCTCTAGAAAGCGAATTTAACACATGGAAATTTAGGATATACATGACAGAGAATTCAAGATGGAAGTTCTGAAAATACTCAACAACCTGTGAGACATAAAAGGGGAAGGGAAAAAGTCTGAATTAGCAAAGGAGGAGGGAGGGTAGATGCATTCATAAGACAAAGTACTACTGTATATATGTAACTTTCTCTTTCAGTAGCATACTGGTAACCACCCACAAAAACAAACAAACAAAAAAAAAAACCCCTAAAACTGTGACATATCGCTTATAGAAAGAAGTATGCAATGCCACCAAATGAAAGCAACAGACAGAAACAGAAAGAAAAAGAACCAATGGAGGCACAGAGCTATCAGAAAACAAAAGCTAAAGTGGCTATAGGAAATTTTCATGCATTGAAAATTACCCTAAATTTAAATAGACTGAATTCACCAATAGAGGCAGAGAGTAGAAGACTGGATAAAAAAAAATAAAATTAAAAAAAAAGAAAAGAAAAAAAAACAAAAACAAGAACTGACTATATGCTACTTTCAGGAGATACATCTAAACTGTACAAACAAAGTTAGATTCAAAGTAAAAGGGTGAAAATTGATTCTCAAAGCAAATAACATCCAAAGAAAAGCAGGTGTAGCCATACTTATATCTGCCAAAACTGATTTCAAGAAAACAAAGGTGGCCCTGGCTGGTTGGCTCAGCGGTAGAGGGTCGGCCTAGCGTGCAGAGGACCCGGGTTCGATTCCCGGCCAGGGCACACAGGAGAAGCGCCCATTTGCTTCTCCACCCCTCCGCCGCACTTTCCTCTCTGTCTCTCTCTTCCCCTCCCGCAGCCAAGGCTCCATTGGAGCAAAGATGGCCCGGGCGCTGGGGATGGCTCCTTGGCCTCTGCCCCAGGCGCTAGAGTGGCTCTGGTCGCAACATGGCGACGCCCAGGATGGGCAGAGCATCGCCCCCTGGTGGGCAGAGCGTCGCCCCATGGTGGGCGTGCCGGGTGGATCCTGGTCGGGCGCATGCGGGAGTCTGTCTGACTGTCTCTCCCCGTTTCCAGCTTCAGAAAAATGAAAGAAAAAAAAAAAAAAAGAAAACAAAGGTAACAAGAGACAAAGATGGACATTTTACAATGATAAAGGTGACACTACATCAAGAAGACATAACCTGGCCCTGGCCTCTTGGCTCAAAGCTAGAGTGTCAGCTAGGCATGTGAAAGTCCTGGGTTTGATTCCCAGCCAGGGCACACAGAAGTGACCATTTATTCTCCCCCTTCCCCTTCCACCTTCTTTCTCTCTTCACCTTCTGCATCCGTGGGCTTGATTGATTCAAGCATGTTGACCTTGGGCATAGAGGATGGCTTCATGGAGCCTCTGCCTCAAGCACTAAAAATAGCTTGGTTGAGAGCATTGGCCCAAGATGGGCAGAGCATCAGCCCTAGACAGGGGTTGCCAGGTGGATCCAGGTCAGAGTGCATGAGGTAGTCTGCCTATCTCCCCTCCTCTCACTCAAATTAAAAAAAAAAAAAAAGACATAACCTTTTTTAATATATATGCATTGAATCATGGAACACTAAAATCTAACAAAACTGAAAGAAAAAACAGACAAAGGTATAATCATAAACATCTTTTAAAAACTATAAAAGAACAAAAGTAACCCAAAGTCAGCAGCAGAAGAAAAAATAATAAAAATTAGAGCAGAATTGAATGAAAAAGAGAATCAAAAAACTATGCAAAAACTTAATACAACAAAGAGCTGATTCTTTGAAAAGATCAATAAAATTGACAAACCCTGGCTAGACTCACTAAAGAAAAAAAGAGAAATGCCCCATATAACAAAATCAGAAATGAAAGAGGGGAAGTTACCTTGGACATCATTGATATATAAAGGGTAATACTAGAATACTATGAAAGACTATATGCCACCAAATTCAATAATCTAGAAGAAATGGATAACTTCTTAGAACTATATAAACTTCTTAGACTGAATCCTGAAGAATCGGAAAACCTAGCAGACTGATAAAAAGTAAAGGAATTGAAGCAACCATCTAAAATTTCCCCAAAAATAAAGGTCTAGGAGCAGATGGCTTCACTTATGAATTCTACTAAATATTTAAAGAAGACTTGGTACCTTTTTTAAACTCTTCCAAAAAATATAAGTAGAGGCAATACTTCCTAATATATTTCACGAGAACAAGATAATCCTGATAACAAAACCTGTAAGGACAACAGAAAAAAAGAAAACTACACATTAATATCTCTGATGGATACAGCTGCAAATATCTTAAACAAAATACTAGCAAATCAAATATAATGACATATTTTGAAAATAATACATTGCAATCAAGTGGGGTGTAAACCAAGGGCACAGTGGTTCAACATATGCAAATCAATCTATGTAATACACCACATTAACAAAACAAAGGACAAAAATCATATGATTCTATCAATAGATGGTGAAAAGGCAATCACTAAGGTACCATATTTATTTACCACAAAACACTCAATAAAATAGGTAATAGAAGGAAAGTATCTCAACATAATAAAGGTTGTATATAGCAAACCCTCAGCCAATATCATACTCAATGGTGGAAAAAAATGAAGGGTTTTTCTCTAAAATCATGAACAAGACAAGGACCCCCCCTCCCATGACTCTTATTCAACAAAGTTCTGGAATTTCTAGCCAGAGCAATCAGGCAAGAGAAAGAACTAAAAGGTATCCAAATTGGGGAAAAAGAAGTAAATCTGTCACTTTCTGCAGATGACATGATTATGTATCTAGAAAAACACAAAGGTTCTACAAAAAACACTATTAGAAATAATAAATAAATACAGTAAATTCTCAGGATACAAAATTAATATACAAAATTACTACTTTCCTGTATGCTAACAATGAAACTTCAGAAAAAGGAAAGAAAACAAAAGTTAATTTTACACTCAAAAAATAAAATATCTAGAAGTAAATTTAACAAAGGATGTGAAGGATCTATGCACTGAAAACTACAAAGCATTAATAAAAAGATTTAAAAAAAAACCCACAATGAAACGGAAAGAAATTCTGTGTTCATGGACTGGAAGAATGAATATAGTTAAAATGACCAAATTATCCAAAGCAATATATTGACTTAGTGCAATCCCCATTAAAACCCCAATCTTATTTTTCTTAACAAAATAGAACAAAAAATCAACTGATTTGTGTGGAACCACAAAAGACACTGACTAGTTGGCCCTGATCAGTTGACTCATGAGGTTAGGGCATCAGCCTGGCATGTGGATATCCTGGGTTTAATTCCCAGGCCAGGCACACAGAAGAAGTGACCATAAGCTTCTTCACCCCTCCCCTCCCACTTCTCTCTGTCTCTCTTCCTCTCCTGCAGCTATGGCTCGGTTGATTCAAGTACATTGGTTCTGGGTGCTGAGGATGGCTCCAAGGAGCCTCAGCCTCAGGTGCTAAAAATAGCTCAGTTGCCAGCATGGCCCAAGTTGGACAGAGCATTGGCTCCAGACAGGTATTGTCGAATGGATCCCAGTCGGGGTACATGAGGGAGTCTGTCTCTATCTCCCCACTTCTTACTTGGAAAAAATAAAAGAAAATAAAAAAAAATAAAAAGACACTGAATAGTCAAAGCAATCCTAAGAAAAAAGAAATGAAGCCAGAGGTATCACACAATCTGACTTCAAATTATACTACAGAGCTATGATAATCAAAACAGCATGATATTGGCACAAAAACAGACACACAAGCCATGAAACAGAATTGAGAGCCAAGAAATAAAACCAGATGTCTATGAGCAGTTAATTTTTAGCAAAGGAACCAAAAATACACAGTGGAGAAAAGAAAGCCTCTTCAATAAATGGTGCTGGGAAAATTGGAAAGCCACATGCAAAAGGATGAAACTAGACTGCTGTTAGTCCCCATGTACAAGAATTAATTTAAAATGTAGCAAAAGCCTAAATATATAAGTTCTAAAACAAAAAGTACATAGAAGAAAACATAGGTAGTAAACTTATGGACTTTGGCCAAAGAGAACATTTTATGAATTTGACCCCAAAGTAGAGGGAAATAAATAATGGGCTATATCAAATTAAAAAACTTCTGCACAGCAAAAGGAACTGACAATAAAACACAAAGGCAACCAACTGAATGGGAGATGATATTTGCAACAACAGCTCTGACAAAGGGTTAATATTCAAAATATAGAAACAACTTATAAAACTTAGCAACAACAACAAAAAAAAAACAGTGGATACAGCATCAACCCAGGATGCCAAGGTTACAAGTTTGAAACTCCGAGGTCGCAGGCTAGAGCAAGGTGTCAATGGCTTGGCTTGAGCCTCCCAATCAAGGCACATATGAAAAGCAATCAATAAAAACAAGTAAAGTGAAGCAACTACAAGTTGATACTTCTCATCTCTCTCCTCCCACTGCTGTCTCTTTCTTCCTGTCTCTCTCTAAGAAAATGGACAGAGGACCTGAACAGATAATTCTCCCTGGAAGATATACAAATGGCCAAGATATATGAAGAGATGTTCAACTTCACTAACTAGTAGCAAAATGAAAATTCAAACTATAATGAGATACCACTTCATACATGTTACATTGGGTATTATCAACAAGACAAGAAATAATAAATATTGGAGAGAAGAGGTTGTGGAGAAAAAATAACCTTCATTTCTGTCAGGAGCCGACCCACAACTGCTGGCTGACAAGGTCACAGCAGGAGAAGACCCACAACTGCTGGCTGACAAGGTCACAGCAGAAGAAGACCCACAACTGCTGGCTGACAAGGTCACAGCAGAAGAAGATCAAAAACTGCTGATTGACAAAGTCACAGCAGAGAAGACCAATGGCTGCAGGTTGACGAAGTCACCCAAAGGAGAGACACAACAATACTTCCCCCTTTGACTTTTTGAATTAATCTGGCCTTATATCCCCCCTTTTCTGGGTGTGTGCTATTATTTATGGCACAGGGATAATAGTACCATGCTTTCCCTGTAGATTCGTAGTAATTTCTTTGGAAATGAGACAGAGGGTGTGAGTTCCACAGAAAAGCCTGTAAGCCCCTTGAACTGGGCTCATAGACATAAGAGGCTGGCTATGATATCCCTCGTAAAAGGTTAAGTTTGTAGGAGAATTCCTTCTTAATCATGTTAGAAAGAATAGATTGTGACTTGTGAATGGGTAGGAGGCAATAGCTGTGCACAGAGCACCTTTCGGCCTTCACTTAATTCAACATTTTTCCTCCCTAGCCTTTTCATGTGATAGAGTAGAGAAACATTCCTTTCTTCTTGCTTATTTGATCTGCAGATCGTGGTACACTCTGAGAAGAATAGAGTCAGAACTTAACTAGTGTTTAAATATAATAAATAAGTAATATTTGACTAGACAATAGTATCTTAGGTAAGGTATAGTAGAATGGTCCATTGTGTGGCCTAGGATGAGAGTGCAGTCGGCAAGAAAAGAATGTTTTACTAAGAGAATTGTCTTTTGACTAAAGGCAATTGCTAGGCTTTCTCAATGAGATGTTCTCATGAGATTTATATACTTTCCAAAATTCTTTGATAATGAGAGGAATGTAGGGGAATCCATAGAAGTAATAACAGTTAATGTCTTCTGAAATTATGTTGCTACTAGGCTATCTTGCAAGTACACTCTGTATATCTTTGGGTGAAAGCTATTCTTAATGTTATGTCAATTTCTTTAGAGGCAAGACTTTTAGAATCTTGTGAGAAAAAGTAGGACACTGCTTAAACTCAAAGCCATTTACCTGAGCAAGCGGTGGTCCATTGTTACTCCTTAATGATTTCATCTGCTAATCTCTCTCTGCCCCTTAACTCACAACAGCAGTAAAGTTAGTTAACTATTAGTACTAATACTTTAAAAGCTTTTACCGATGTTGTTATCGCTATTCAAGTTATTTTGTATTTTGAATGATTTGCTACCTGGTTTGTGATTTATAGATATAAATTAACTGTTATCTGGAAACATGTAAACATAGTGAAACAGAAGCAATGATTAACATCATGTAATTGTAACTCAGTGTGTGTGTATAAAAAGGAAGCTATACTAAGCCCTGGCCGGTTGGCTCAGCGGTAGAGCGTCGGCCTAGCGTGCGGAGGACCCGGGTTCGATTCCCGGCCAGGGCACATAGGAGAAGCGCCCATTTGCTTCTCCACCCCTCCACCGCGCTTTCCTCTCTGTCTCTCTCTTCCCCTCCCGCAGCCAAGGCTCCATTGGAGCAAAGATGGCCCGGGTGCTGGGCATGGCTCTGTGGCCTCTGCCTCAGGCGCTAGAGTGGCTCTGGTCGCAATATGGCGACACCCAGGATGGGCAGAGCATCGCCCCCTGGGGGGCAGAGCACCGCCCCTGGTGGGTGTGCCGGGTGGATCCCGGTCGGGCGCATGCGGGAGTCTGTCTGACTGTCTCTCCCTGTTTCCAGCTTCAGAAAAATGAAAAAAAAAAAAAAAAAAGGAAGCTATACTAGCATTTGGCAGAGATGCCTGGCAGTAAATGCTAATCAGAGAATAAAGAGAAAGAAAAGAATTCGGCTCTCTCACTCGATTTTGCCGACGCCGTCTCCTCCTGTGGGACCCCTGGATCCCCCCCGGGGCTGGACCCTGGCACATTCCCTGATGTTGGGAATGTAAACTGGTACAGCCACTATGGAAAACACTATGGTGGTTCCTCAAAAACTTTAGAGTTGCCACATGAGCCAACAATCCTCCTTCTGGGTATCTACTCAGAAAACTCAGAAAAATTTATTTACAAAGACATATACACCCCTCGGTTCATTGCAGCATTAGTCACAGTGGTGAATTCAAGGAGACTAAGTGACCTTTGATAGTAGATTGGATAAAGAAGATATGGTACATATATGTACTATATAATATAGAATACTACACAGTCAAAGAGGAAAGACTTTCAATGAAAAATTAAGTATTTTGCCCTGGCTGGATGGCTCAGCCGTAGAGCGTTGGCCTAGCATGTAGAAGTCCTGGGTTCGATTCCTGGTCAGGGCACACAGGAGAAATGTCCATCTGCTTCTCCCTTTCCCTTCTCTTTCTTATCTCTCTCTTCCCCTCCCACAGCCAAGGCTCCATTGGAGCAAAGTTGGCCCTGGGCACTGAGGATGGCTCCATGGACTCCGCCTCAGGTGTTATAATGGCTCCAGCGGCAAGGGTACAATGCCCCCTGGTGGGCATACTGGGTGGATCCTGGTCAGGTGCATGCAGGAATCTGTCTGACTGCCTCCCCGCTTCTAACTTTGGAAAAATACAAAAAAAAAAAACAAAAAACAAACACCCAAAAAACAAAAATTTAGTATTTTGAGAATAAAATGTAGTTTTACTATTTCTAATTATGACTTAAATTGAATAAATATGTGTTAATTTACAAGTTAACACAGATTTTTAAAATATAAAATCAGAAAATATAGAAAAATTTTCAGTAAATATAGGTAACATATTTCTAACACATGTGAGCATTTTCTTTCAGTTTAAATATGGTCCACATTTCAACACAAGAAAACACAAAATTAATTAGAATATTTTAGTATCCAAAATATTAACACAGATTTATATTAGGAAGATATGATTCTTATAAGACAGAAATGCCCCATCCCCATGCATATTGACTAAATATAAGAAGGTATTTTCTACTTCAGATAGTCTCACATTTTGTTAAGAAAACAAACAAACAAAACCCTTTGGCCTTTATCTAGATCAGTGGTAGTCAACCTGGTCCCTACCGCCCACTAGTGGGCGTTCCAGCTTTCATGGTGGGCGGTAGCGGAGCAGCCAAAGTATAAATGAAAAGATAGATTTAACTATAGTCAGTTGTTTTGTAAAGATTTATTCTGCCAAACTTAGCAAAAATTCGACATAAAGTACTTGGTAAGCAATTATTATTATATGCTTTAACTTGCTGTAACTCTGCTTTATAAATTTTATAAAGTAAAGTTACTTCTCTACTTTATAAATCACCAAAAACTACAGAATTAATATTAATATTTTAAGAGGCTTGGAGAACATTTTATTAATTTGGGTTAAGGTGTGCAGAGAAATTGTGAGAATAGTCTCTGTACAGTGTGATTGGTATAACCAGGATGGCCCTTGACATTGTATTGTAAGTGCAAAGGGAAGGAAAACATGGATCCCCAGACATTCCACCACACCTGTGGGGAAAGGGGTGAATGGCTAGCCAGGTGCAGGGAGAGAAAAGCCAAAATAAACCTTTTCTTATAACTATGAGCCATTTGCGGGCATTTGTCCCCACGGAAACTACCTCTCCTATGTAAATGCGTGTAGTTAACACATGTGACTCTGGACAGAGAGATAGCAGATGAACACTAGATAATATTGGAATGCCTCTTAATATGTAAAAAGATATCTTTCTGCCCTTGTGTTTGTTGACTTGTAAATTTTGTTTTCTCCAAAAGGATGTATGGCTTGCAAATTGAACATGGTCCTATCATGTTAAAGGACATATAACTATAACCAATAGTGGTAAAGGGCTCCTAATTACAATTTTTGCTTCTGTAGTTCCCACTTACAAAACTATAAAAACCAAGTAGAACAAAGGGCCGGCACGCCCTTTGTTGGAGGCAGACCTCTGTTGGAGGAACCGTCGCTTGGCCAAGCTAGACAATAAAGCTTTGGTGTGTAATCGACAGACTTTGTTCGTGTCCTCAATGTTTCGGGTCCCACCGGATTAGGCTTAACAATATCATTGAAGAAGTTTAATCTCAAAAATTTTAGTCTCAAATATTTTGTATGCTCTGTAATTGTGTTGTCATTCACAAATACAACTTATTGTGCTAATATTAGTAAGTATTATCTCAAATTTTTAAATGAATTCTGAAGCAGACTAAAAGAATGATTACTTTGGACTTCAGCAGAAAAAAAAGCTCAAATATTATACACTTAATTATTAAAAAAAGATGTGCCACGACCCTCGCGATTAATCTATTCCAGGGTCTCAAGCAGGAAATGGTATGAAATTGAATGAAAAATAGACAGACTTAAAGATATATACAGAATAGGTTTGGGAAGATGCCACAGCTCATTGCCAACAGTCACTACTGTTTGAGCCACAAAAATATGGCTGCCCCCAGAAAACATCTTTCTTTATTCTTTTGGGTAAGGTGGGCCATTAGCAATTCAATGACATTTCTAAGGCAACCCAAGAAAACCACCAGGTGCAGAAAGTCCCCACCAATACTTAACATAAACAACCTTAGTAACTTCCGGGGGGGGGGTGGGGGGGGTGGGGGGTGGGGGGGACATAGGTGGGTGGGTTGTGTACTGAAGCACAGCCCTTTGTTAACTTAATTAGGCAGGTGAGGTAGGGGGTTGGGCCCAACACCTCTGTCCCCTAGATATCCAAACTGCAAAATACCCTGTTGGCTTATTTGGTCCCCAACAAAGACATGCTTCATTGTCAACACTCTTAGATCCTAATGACATTAAAGTTTTTATTTGCTTTGCTGAGTAGGGTCTTTTTTAGATAAATTATAATTACTTCTGTGAGATAAGAAACTTTGTTAACGCTCCTACTACATGAATATTGTATCTAACATCATTCAACCTTTGATTATCAGTATTGTTGAATTTCAAAAAGCTCAAAAACTGTCTACTGCTATAATATTAAATTAAAAACAATCTCATTTAAAATAAGCCTGACCAGGCAGTGGTGCAGTGGATAGAGCGTTGGACTGGGATGCAGAGGACCCAGGTTCAAGACCCCGAGATCGCCAGCTTGAGCACGGGCTCATCTGGGTTGAGCAAAGCCCACCAGCTTGGACCCAAGGTCGCTGGCTCGAACAAGGGGTTACTCAGTCTGCTGCAGCCCCATGGTCAAGGCACATATGAGAAAGCAATCAATGAACAACTAAGGTGTTGCAACAAAAAACTGATTGATGCTTCTCATCTCTTTCCATTCCTGTCTGTCTGTCCCTATCTATCCCTTTCTCTGACTCTGTCTCTGTAATAAATAAATAAATAAAATAAAACAAAAAAGTACAACAGGAAAACAAGAACTAACAAGCATAAGCAATTTCTCATTTACTTTCTTTGCATTTTTGCCGTAAATTTTTTTCTCTTATATTTAAAAATTATTGAAAGTACAGAATCATTACAAAATTGTACAACAAACAATAATAATGAGAAATATTAAATGTAAAAACATTTTCCAGTGGAATGTTCATTTGATAAAACACATAAAATATAGTATAAATTAAAAGAGAAAAAATGAAATTTTATAAGTTTATTTAAAATATGACTAGGTTGGCTCTGGCCAGTTGCCTCAGCAGTAGAGCATCAGCTGGGGATGTGGAAGTCCTGGGTTTGATTTCTGTTCAGGGCACACAGGAGAAGCAACCATCTGCTTCTCTACCACTTTCCTTCCTCCTTCTCTCTCTATTCCCCTCCCACATTCATGGTTCAAATGGGTTCAAGCAAATTGGCCCAGGGTGCTGAGGATGGCTCCATGGCCTTGTCTCAGGCACTAAAGTAGCTCGGTTGCCAAGCCACAGAGCAGCAGCCCCAATGGGTAGAACATCACCCGGTACAGGGCTTGCCAGGTGGATCCTGGTCAGGACACATGCAGGAGTCTGTCTCTCTGCCTCCCCACCTCTCACTTAATTGGAAAGAAAAATCAACTAGGTTATTATTATTAAAAGGTATTACATAAAATAAACCAAACTATGTTCAGTTGGTAATATAAAAGACATTTAAATCAGATAACCATTATATCTAAGAACCAATATATTTTTTGTGTCCTTAACATCTCAAGCGATGGAGTGATTTCTCTATGCATACTATTCTACTGCCTTGTAATTCTTTAGCCTGCTAATGTTAAAATACACACACACACACACACACACACACACACACACACACACACACAGTCTTTAAACATTCCTGAATACTACAACAATAAACTATTTTTATTCAGACATTTTATACTGGAGAAAACTATTTTTAGAATGAATCACATCCTGGTTTTCAAAAACAATAGGATAAAACTGGGTACTAAATACTAGGGCAATGTTTCCACTGTGAAAAGGAAGTGTGTGTGTATGTGTGTGTGTCTGTGTGTGTGTGCGTGCATTCACATGTGTGTACACATCTCTCCACAATGTTGTCAATGGTTGAATTAATCTTCTATATATTTTGTAATCCATTTTATCACATAAATACTATGCTTTTAAATGATTTTATATTATCTATTTTTATTTGCTTCTTCTGTGTTTTTTAATAAATAACACTATTTTAGTGGTTGTATTATTTTAAATAAAATTTTTATTACCAAATAAAGTGTTATTAGGTTTTCTATTATGTAACTACTTCTCCTTCTGATCACCACTAAAATGTCTCTTCATATCTTAGAGAAGTGTGCTTTTCTCAAAAGAAAATTGAATTTCTGTGAATCAAATGGTCCAGGGCTGTTTGCAAACAGATGAGAAAGTCCTGCTGCTTTTGAACTTCTGCCACGCCGAGTTAGTACACACAGAAAAGCATTCTTCATTGCTCACTTGTGTTTTTTCTAAATGGAGCTGTTGTTGTCCAGATGCATATTCTAAATGATTTTTAGCTTTTTAAAAAAATAAAAAGAAGTCTTGCTAAATCAGAGCTTAAAAAATAATACACATTGCAATGAATGGGTATCTGTTTCTAATATCAACATGACATCTGTAATATTAACCCTTTTTTCTTACTAACAGAAAATAATTAAACATTTCTATGAAAGATGTGAATAAAAACACTTAAAAAGAATATTTTTCTTTACTGAGGTTAATTTTTAACTTTCACTTAAATTTATTTTTCCATGTTAAATATATATTTCTGAAATGAGAAAACATTTTATTATATGATGCTTTATAGGAAACTTAGAAATCGAGTATAAAATATTTTAATTACCATTGGAAACATTTTTTCAATGTTAGATACCATTATAAGTATTTGCAGAATATATATATATATATATCTTTAATTTGCCAACTAAATTGTAGAGCTATAACATTTAACCTTTCATGCTTAAACATACACTTATAAATGCATTGTTATTAAAACTTAAATTTATTTTTTGAAACAACATGCAGATTTTGGTTTTGTCATTTTAAAATCTTAATTACATGACCATTGTAAAGATAACTACTAAAATATTCATAGACTGGGCTAAAATAAATATATTAGAAATATTTTTTTATATAATGCAATGATTACTTTTAAGTAATCTCAGAACTTTGTGTTACAACAGCTGAAAACAAACAAAAAATAATTTCCTTAGTGCAACTGGGAAATCTATACTGTATTATGATATGCTTTTAAAGTATAGATATAGCCCTGGCTGGTTGGCTCAGTGGTAAAGCGTTGGCCTGGCATGTGGAAGTCCCAGGTTCAATTTCCAGTCATGGCACACAGGAGAAGCACCCATCTGCTTCTCCACCCTTCCCCCTTTCCTTTCTCTCTGTCTCTCTCTTCCCCTCCAGCAGCCAAGGATCCACTGGAGCAATGTTGACCCAGGTGCTGAGGATCGCACCATGGCCTCCGTTTCAGGTGCTGGAATGGCTCTGGTCACAACAGGTCACTACAGAGTAACGCCCCAGATGGGTAGAGCATCGCCCCCTAGTGGGCATGCCAGGTGGATCCCAGTCAGACACATGCAGGAGTCTGTCTCTCTGCCTCCCACTTTTCACTTCAGAAAAATACAAAAAAAAAAACCCAATCCCCCCACACACAAAAAAATAAATAAAAATAAAGTATAGATATAAAGTTAGACAATGGCTTAAGAGCATTTGATTTTTTTTTTTTTTTGTATTTTTCCGAAGCTAGAAACGGGGAGAGACAGTCAGACAGACTCCCGCAGGCGCCCAACCGGTATCCACCCAGCACACCCACTAGGGGGCGACGCTCTGCCAACCAGGGGGCGTCGCTCTGCCGCGACCAGAGCCACTCTAGCGCCTGGGGAAGAGGCCAAGGAGCCATCTTTGCTCTAATGGAGCCTCGGCTGTGGGAGGGGAAGAGAGAGACAGAGAGGAAGGAGAGGGGGAGGGGTGGAGAAGCAGATGGGTGCTTCTCCTGTGTGCCCTGGCCGGGAATTGAACCTGGGACTTCTGCACACCAGGCAGACGCTCTACCACTGAGCCAACCGGCCAGGGCCAAGAGCATTTGATTTTGGTACTGAGGTGGTTAATAATATCTTTCAGACAAACTTTCAACCATGATAGCGGTATATGAATTTGCTTTTAGATGAGTTAAAATGAACAATGGATTAAATAAAGCTGGTCCTTAGTAATAAAATCACCTAACTGAGCAACACTGATTTTTGATCTTTGTAACAAGATTTAGACATGTTCCTTTACTGGGTACAATACACACTGATTAAATTTAAGATAAAAAAATATAAACAAATATAATTATAATTAGAAAGCATGAAATGTAACTCAATAATTAATAAGCAAATACAACTAGTGCTTGACTTACGACCATGATTGGTTCCAACAGATCAGTCGTAACACGATTTGGTCATAAGTTGAGTAGGCTATATGTACAGTACTGTGAAATGATGTTATAAAAATCTTTAAGTCATATTTTATCATAATTTTCTTTCATTATTGTTATATATTATAAATTTCTTTTTTTTTATTTTAACAGAGACAGAGAGAGTCAGAGAGAGGGATAGACAGGGACAGACAGATAGGAATGGAGAGATGAGAAGCATCAATCATTAGTTTTTTGTTGCGCATTGCGACACATAGTTGTTCATTGATTGCTTTCTCATATGTGCCTTGACCGTGAGCCTTCAGCAGACTGAATAACCCCTTGCTCGAGCCAGCAACCTTGGGTCCAAGTTGGTGAGCTTTTGTTCAAACCAGATGAGCCCACGTTCAAGCTGGCACCTCGGGGTCTTGAACCTGGGTCCTCAGCATCCCAGTTCGACGCTCTATCCACTGTGCCACCTCCTGGTCAGGCTATCATAAATTTCTTTGTTCATTTTGTGCCATTTGTATCATCTCTACACCATTTTGTTTCTTATTTTTACATTCATCAGGTTTAAGTAAAACACTGCATTACCAGTACAACTGGTTTAATATTTGCAAAACATACAAAATTACAAAATACAGGTGCATACAAAAATACAAAATACAGGTGTAAAAAATACCATAGGAAACATTTTCCCAATTGCAAAACATATCAAAATATATAAACATGTACGAAACATTTTATTGGCCGCTGGTGTTTGGCTGCGGATCGTTGATGTCGTCATCTGAGGCAGCAGTTGGGGTTACCGGAGTTGGTTTTTTCATAAACATGTGCGATCACATTCACTTTCTTTCCTCCTTCATACTTGTTCATTGATTGCTTTCTCATATGTGCCTTAACCAGGGGGTTACAGCAGAGCGAGTGGCCCCTTGGTCAAGCCAGTGACCTTGGGTTCAAACCAGCGACCATGGGGTCATGTCTATGATTTCATGCTCAAGCCAGCACCCCTGCACTCGAGCTGGTGAACCCATGCTCAAGCTGGATGAGCCTGCACTCATTTTCATGTTGAGATTGATGGCCTTTCTTTCTTTCTTGGCAGGCTGAGGCATAGACAAAGACAATTTCCTCTTGATAGACATCTTGGGAGGGGTTTGATGAAAAATATCCAAGACACAAAACACAAATTACTGTACCGAGTCTGGGATAACAGTTGAAATGGTGCACGCAGAGATGGTAGTGCTGCCGGAAGCTGGTCTGCAGTGTCATACACACAGCTGGGCAATGCTTGTGCTGCCAGATGCGGAGCAGTCGTGGCTAGCAATTGTGGTCATAAGGTCAAATGGTCGTAAGTTGTATAGGTCATAAATCAATCAATATCTGTATTGATATTATATGTAGGCCAAGGGAAAAATATGTTTATGAGTAAAAAGGAAATAATCATAATTTATTTGGTACAAGAAAATTTTTCTTCCACATGTAGGGCCTCAAAAAGTACAGCAAGAAAGAATGCAATGAGGGATGGGGACGGAAGATGGGTAAGGAAGTGTTCACAATGTGTATTTCTTAGACGGCCTTTTGATTGTGCCCTTGTATTTGTGACTATAATAGCAGAAAGTCTTGAAATTCTCTGCATTGGCAGTTTTCCAACAGGCTTGTGGAGTAGATGAGGCCTCTTAGAACCTACTTCCTTTAAGAATAAGGTCTCAATCAGTCAACCAACAGATAAAGAAGATGGGATATATATATATAATGGAACGGCACTTGGCCATAAAAAGAATGAAACCGTACCATTTGTGACAACATGGATGGACCTACCTAGAGGGTATTAAGCTAAGTGAAATAAGTCAGACAAAGAAAGAAACCACTGTGTAATTTCACTTATGTGTGAACTCTAAAGAACAAAATAAATAAACAAACAGAATAGAAACAGACTCATAGATACAGAGAACAATCTGATAGTTGCCAGAAAGAAGGCAGTTTGTGGGACTGGGTGAAAAAGGTGAAGGGATTAAGAAGTAGATTTTGGTAGTTACAAAATAGTCACAGAGATGTAAAGTACATCGTCGAAAATATAGTCAATTATATTGTAATGACTATGTATGGTGAAAGGTGGGTACTAGTCTTTCAGGGGGGTCACTTTGTAATATATATAAACATCTAAACACTCTGTTATACACCTAAAACTAATATAAAGTAATGAATGTCAGTTATAATTTTAAAAAAACAAAAAGAACAAGGCCCCAAGTCAGAGAACACCTACCTCTGCCATTGCAAGAGGAAAAGAGCTAGGTTAATTATGGCAATAATGATCACCCGTTACTAGTAGAGGGTAGACTACAATTCAGTTGCAAAATTTTATGTCCAATGACAGTGCTAAAAAAAAAAATCTCATCTATATTGGTGTAATTGCTAATAGTGCATTCATTTAACAAAAACTGCTTGAGAGCCTAACATCCTATCCCTTCCCTTGAGCAATTCAAACTTGGTAGGGGTTTGGGAAGGAAGAAACAGGAGACATTTCAACCAAAATTTAATAGAATGTTTTAAATTATATAACATGTTGTACGTGCACCAGATAAGAAGGCGGCGATGCAATGAGATGACTAAGTTATGAGTAAATAATACTCCACTTTAAATAACATGCTATAACTTTGGGTAATGAAGAGATATTAAAAGATTGAGTTCCAACAAGACAGATCTGGTAGCCATGAAAGGGTTCCCATTGACTCTGGGTGTGACATATTACCTTTATCCAAGAGAATTGCTATTCCCACCATTCTCTAAAATGCTATCACGAATAGAGATTCTCAATCTCTCTTCTCCTGCTGTTCTCCTTTTGCTTCTGATACTTGGACCATGTTCTTAGCCTTTGCTTTCTAGGTTGAATCCTTACTGACTCTGCCTCTTGTCAATCTGACTTTCTCATGCTCATCTTGGCTGGGTTAATGAGAGAAATTCTGGTTCTATTCTTTTCTAGGAGTATCCTTTTCAAGCATTACTTTCCTCAGGTAGTATCTACTTATCTATACCACAGAGAATTGCTTGAAAGATTAAAATTTGTAACGAAGGTAAAACAATGTTGTTGTTTTTATAAAAACATATATTTATACTGTCCTTGGGTACAAAGATTCTAAATTAGTTTCTTGGGTCTCCTACATTTTTTCATTGCTCAATGCTGTGCCTAGCCTCCAGAATTCCTTCAAGTATACTCTTCATCTCACCTGAAGCCATTTTGTCAAGTCCAGATTTCTAACCTGGACTGTTCTTTGCTGCCCTCTTCTGACCTACAGTCATCATGGTTTTGATCTGGCAGCTATGAATCAATTTTAGGCTCTCCTGAGAATTAACTCTCTTTAGGTTCTACTATTGCCATCTTTTACATGCTTGACTATAGCACTAACTGCTATTTCTATTATATTTAAGCACGCTAGGTATATGCAATTATAGGATAAAGCACAGTAGCTGTCTACATTTAAATTAATGGTAGAAATAAAAGATATCTGATTTTTATAATCATTTCAACTGTGCCAAATGTCAGAAATGATCTATAGTTAAATGACCATTTGAGATAAAAGCATAAATCAGCATATATCAATTATAATAAATATACATAAGTTTCTTTTCTTTTTTTTTTAAAGATTTTATTTATTTATTTTAGAGAAGGGGGGAGAGAGGGAGGGGAGGAGTAGGAAGCTTCAACTCCCATATGTGCCTTGACTGGGCAAGCCCAGGGTTTTGAACCGGCAACCTCAGCGTTCCAGGTTGACACTTTATCCACTGCACCACCACAGGTCAGGCCCATAAGTTTCTTATTTAAGGGTATGTAAAAAAACCCTAATATGAATATTAATCCATTCATCCACTCAATGATACTTATTTTTATTACACTCATTTCCATTCTGTAAAATAAATTAATGTTTTCATTCATCCAATCAATAAAAATTTATGTTTGCTATATACCTGCTGCTACTATTCTATAGTAGGGAAGGCATAGAATAAAAGAATATATAGTCTAATGACTCAAGTTGTTGCATTTCAAAAAGCAAAATGATGAGAGTTATATGAAAAAATTATAGAACAGGATTAAGTAATTGTACCTATAGAAGTCAGAAAAAAATCTGTTTAGGATACTTGCAGTGCATTATTACAGAAGAACAGAAGATATAAAATCAAAGAGAATTAAAACATTTGGGGCAGCGGCCGGGCTGCTCCATGCTGCACCCACAGGTAAGAACCCAAGGCAAGAATTGTTGAAACTGAAAAGAAATTGGACGTTCCCGTGGGCTCCATAATTACCTATGGATGATGGCAGGAAAAGTGAAATGGGTCACTGATATCGAGGAATAAAAACGAGATGCAGTGACAAAAAAAAAATACATTTGGGGCAGAAACCATAGCAAATTCAAAGATAAAAAGACATTCCATTGAAAGAAATTATTTCTTCATGACTATTAGGACAAAAAGTTCTGACAGATATAGGAAATAAGACTGAAAAGAATGACATAAGTCATGAAGGTACTTGAATTCTTGGTGTAAAAAAACAGATATTGATTTAAACCTATAAGCAATTTAGCAATGAGGAGTTATTAAATGATTGTTAGTGGAGGAGTAGTGTAATCAAAATAGCATTTGAAACTGAATCTCTACTGCTTGGCTGACAGACTGAAGTAGAGGATGATATGACAATGGCAATTAGAATAGGGGTGCAAAAGGCAAAGTAATTGAGATATATTTAGAAGGTACATTGAATCTTAAATGAGACAGTGGAGTATGCAAAACAAAGGAGAGACCAGAATTGCATATTTGACCACAATGCAATAAAAGTAGAAATTACTAATAAATTAATGAACAGAAGACACAGGCCTCTTGAAAACATTCTATTACCACATGAATCTATGCAATTTTCTAAATTTAAAAACACAAAGAAAATTTCAAACATTTTCAAATCAGAAAAACTTCTAGAAGCTTATCTAATATAATAGTAGGACAGTCAGCTACTCAAATTCTTCACGTGTTCTCATTGCCTACTGAAATTCAGACTTTGGGTGCTCAGAATCCCCTATGGTCTGTCTTTATTTTACTCTCTTACTACTCTTCCTCACATTTCTATGCATGTTTCTATTTCTCATCCATCTTCATTAATTGAATTTCTATCATTTTTTAAAATTTTATGCACTGTAATTTTACTTCTCTCTTAACTTTTTAGTTAGTCCTGCATATGCTTGTGTTCTGAAACTAGTTTGTTTATGCTAAGGTAAGATTCTTAACATCTTTAAGCTGTATATACCTATATATATTTATTTTGTGCTTGTCTAAATCCGGTATTTTCAGATTAAATGTACAGTACTCAAATATATGGTTCATATAACTTATTTTTTTAACCACCTTAATTTCCTAGCATAAGTCTTTGTCCAAAATAGTTTTTTTTTTTTCTGAAGCTAGAAATGAGGAGAGACAGTCAGACAGACTCCCGCATGCGCCTGACCGGGGGACGCTCTGCCCAACAGGGGGCGATGCTCTGCCCCTCCGGGGCGTCGCTCTGCCGCGACCAGAGCCACTCTAGCGCCTGGGGCAGAGGCCAAGGAGCCATCCCCAGCGCCTGGGCCATCTTTGCTCCAATGGAGCCTTGGCTGCGGGAGGGGAAGAGAGAGACAGAGAGGAAGGAGGGGAGGAGTGGAGAAGCAGATGGGCGCTTCTCCTGTGTGCCCTGGCTGGGAATTGAACCCAGGTCCCCCGCACTCCAGGCCAATGCTCTACCGCTGAGCCAACCGGCCAGGGCCCAAAATAGTTTTCAGAAAATAACAAAGTGGGGGAAAAAACCAGGGGGAGGAGTCAGGGGAGATGGAGGGAGTCAAAATTACTATTTAATTTTAAAATAATTCCGAACCATCATTTAATATAATGAAATTAATTGAGTGAATAAATGCCTTTGTTGGCTGTAAGATTTCATTGTTTTGATTCATAAGCCCTCTTTAGGCAACGATTTTCTGGCAAATAACATGATTGTGGCTAAGGAGAGTAAGTGAAATTCAAGGTGAGTTATGTAAGAACACCTTGGAAGCAGAAACATAAAACGAAGTGTCTTATGAAGAGACCATTTATAACAGATTCCATGAGAGCTCGATTTAAAAATATGTTTCTGTTATGATGAAATGCTATAGCACCACCTTTGATGAAGAAACACAGAAGCACATTCTCACACAAGAACAAGAAAGCCCTAGGGGTCCATCAAGTCAAACTGATGCACCATTCAGGCACTGTTTTCCTTACTCCCATGATATCTAGCTCCTGAATTCTTGAACAGCGCTAGTAACAGAAGCTCATTTTGCTAAGATGTCTCTGAGTAGTGTCAGCTGGAGCCATTTCTCTTCTCCCTCTCCCTTTCCCCATTCTTCCTCTTCTCCCTCCTTATTATCCCTCTTTCTCTCGGCTGTTTCTTGAGATTCTTACAGTATTTTACTGATCTGTTTTTTACACATAACAATATACAGTTCCTCATGTGTGCCTCTAAACCAAGCCCATCTTTCAGCTTGAAAGGAATTCACTGTATTAGTCCAAGATTATTTACCAACAAATGCTTTAGTTGTAAGACACTAGATTGTTATTTACAATAGCCCCTTGTTTAGAATGTAATCACTTTATAACTGTGGAATATATTTTAACAAATGAACACCATCATATATCCTCTAAAAAATAATTTGAGTCTATTTATTTGTCTAATCTTTTATCTAATACATTAAGTCATAAAAGGCTGAACTTTTGCTCAATAGAAGGTATAATTGTACAACTCTTTTAATGGTAATTTAAACAATACACATTTTGAAAAATTAGTATTCTCACTTATTAAATGTGGCATTAAGTGTAAACTTTTTAATTTAGTATATATATAAAACAATGTATGTATTAATTATAGTTTCATAAATGTATAAAAATTATAATAACAGTCATGGGAGTGAAAAAAGCAAAATTCATTCATCACCTTTGTGGAACAAAAACAGGAAAAAATATTTAAAGGACTTTGAACTACATATCATATTTTGATTCCTAAAAAGATAGCTCTAAAGCAAATATGGCCAAATATAAAGATTTGACAAAAATGAATATTTTGTATAATGAACAGCTGTTTATTAAAGTCTCACTAATATCATTAAGTCTTTTAGATCTATTTTCATAACCACCTGTAAAAAAAATACCATATTCCTTCTATATTATAGAATAAAAAATGAGGCAGGAAATTAAATAAGCTGTTCAAAATTGCACAATAAATAAAGGTTGAACTGGGTTTGAACTCATGTGTTTTATCTCTTGAGGCCATGTTTTAAATCACTGGATTACATAATTTGTTTTATTTTCTTATTTCTTTTACTTTTTCATATACTTGAAACAGTTTATATATTTAAAACAATTTTAAAAACAGAAAAATCAGAATATATGTTAGGTAAGATATAAAAAAATCTACTTTTTAATATTTACATAGAGTTTGGGCAACTTGTGTTATAATTTGTGACCCTATAGAAGATTAGTACCAGGCATTTGTAATAACACTCACTCTTAGGACATAAATTAGGTAATGCACCTCTTTTTAGAACAATGGTTTGAGATTTTCTCAAAGGTTATTGTAGGTGAGAGCAGTGTGAGACGTAGATGTTCTAAATCCAGAAGGAATCAAAAGATAGAATATTCTGAAATATTTCAAATATTGTTCAAATAGATTATTTTTTCCTGTGTAGTATACTGTATGTGATGGCTTTAATATTTGGAGCATATTATAAAGACACTGGTAGAATACTCCTTATTCTCAGTTCATTGGTTGTTTCTCTTTACTCTGGTCTCCCACCTATTTTAGTCATGCCAGTACTGAAATGGCCATTCTCTGTTTTGTCTGCTCAGCATAATATCCCCACCCTCACTCTATGTGTTGACATTCAGAAAGTGCCTCCAGGCAGAACACTGATGATTCTGAAATTTATCTCATTCACTTCCTTTTTTAGCATTATAGTTTCATATATTTTGTTCAATATCTGAAAACAGTTTTTTCATATATTTACTTTAGCTCTTTAATTATTGTTGGGAAAACTGCTGTGTTAGACTTGCTTGCTTGTACTTTGTCTGATTAGTCCATGAGCATGTGGTAGCACCACTGTGTATAGTCTATGTAAAGCTATGGGTGCTAGTCCTCAGGGCAGATGGCAGATTGCCAGGCCGCCACTGTGAGGGGCCATTGTTGCTGTTTGTTTGTATAAGAAGAGGTTTACCCCTGCCTGTTTGCTTGTACCTGTTGGGAGACTCTATTCAATGGTGTTGGGCAAATGAGTTTGTAAAATTTGTATTTTTTGAGATTGATCACTTTATTGTTACAAAATAGCATCAGGCAGCACCAGGTATATGTGGTCTATGAAATTGCAAATTACCTTTTTGCTTGGGAAGAGCCACTGTTTTGCTAATGTTTGCTAGAGGAGAGGCTTTTCCGCCAGAAAGTTTTGAAAAGAGAGAGAAGAAGAAGAGGCAGAAAGAAGCCATGTTTTGCAGAGGGAGCAGAGAGAATGCAGAGTGCTGAGGAAGAAGCCAGTTTGTGCAGAGACAGAGTAGGTGTACAGATGGGGAATCAGAGGTGACTGAGACTGGTGAGGCCTTTGATTCTAGAAGGAACTGAAAAAGATTCTCCTAGTTGGGAAACCAGATAATGTGTCAGGGCTTTGTGAGCTCTGAATGAAGAGGGAAGCATTTTCCCTGTGTGTTTGCTCGTTTGCCAGTGCGAGACTTTAATAAAAGGATAGCCCACCATTTTTTGGCTCCACTGTTTCTTTACCATCTGACTAAATTCAATTGGAACCTGCATGTGAATGGCCATGACGGCCGCGGCTGCAACTACTGGCCCTACAAATGGAAATGACCCAATGCTTTCCGGCTCCGCAGTTTCTTTACCATCTGCCCAAATCCACTGTGGACCTGCCTGGCCTCAGCCACTGGCATTACAGTTACTATAAGGGATCACTGAAACAAGTTGTTCAGTTACTTCAGAAGCAGAAGTTGCCATTATAGATTTAAAATGATCAGAAAAGACTCATCCTTGATATTCACTCACTATATATACATGTATATGTAGCATTTATTAAATTAAAATTTAGGGAATGATTAATAGTTTATAATTTCACAACCACTGTTTAACTTTGGGAAGATATTATTTCTATTAGTTTTACTTTTTGTCTTTCTTTTATGAATTAATATGCTTAACCTAAAGTAATGAAAGCACTTGCCCAAGGCCACAAAGAGAGGATTGTAACAAATATTTTAACATTAATTTCTGTGTTTTATTAGAAATGGTATGATACCTCCTTAGATAAATGATACAAAGAATGGACCCAGAATATTAAGGAACATCTTCCTGCCCCCTCAAAACTTTGGTAAGCTTGGGCCTCAATGTACATACTCAGTTTCACCATCAGGCTTCAATTCTGACAGGGTAGGCTACAAGAAGCCATCTGTAAAAGAGAGACATTTCCTCACTCACCACTTCTTTCCACTGGCTTTAATATGACCCATGAATAGTGTTAACAATTACCAGCTGTCTTGACTCTATACAGCGTGAAATTCCTATTTGTTTGCCTAAACTACTTACTCCAGGAAAGAAAGGAGTTTGAATTCAGCATGGATATGCTGACATACTGATTTATAATAATTAGTTAGATTTGCTTTATTTTGATCTCCTCAGTATTACTTGTATTCATTTACTCATAAAGGGTTAGAAATACCAGCTAAGTAGTTATTCTTATAATAATTATCAATTATATAATTATAATTTAAAATAATTTAATAAATTTAATGTAATTATAATTATTAATTATAAGAATAAAATTTAAGAAACATTTTAGATATGATATATTATTTAAAATATAGCATAGTTGTAAAATAGAGAAATCATTTACCAGAACCAGAATGACAAGCAACTGTTTTCTCTTAGAAATGTACTAGATTAGGAAAATAAAATTTTATCCTCTTAGTATATAATTTGTAATGTTTTTCAAACTATTTATAATAGTCACTTTGTCTGTAAAATGAGTGGGTTGGATCCTGGAATCTTTCTAGTTCTTCATAATTTATAATTCCATAGAGAGATGTATTTCTACTGAAGGCAGCATGCCAGCATCTTGAATCTCTCACCTTTTTTTTTTTTTTTTTTTGACAGAGACAGAGAGAGAGAGAGTCAGAGAGAGGGACAGACAGGGACAGACAGACAGGAAAGGAAAGAGATAAGAAGCATCAATTTTTTGTTGCAGCACCTCAGTTATTTATTGACTACTCTGTTTTTTTGTTTGTTTTTTTAGAGACAGAAAGAGAGAGTCAGAGAGAGGGATAGATAGGGACTGACAGATAGGAATGGAGAGAGATGAGAAGCATCAATCATTAGTTTTCTGTTGTGACACCTTAGTTGTTCATTGACTGCTTTCTCATATGTGCCTTGACTGTGGGCCTTCAGCAGACCAACTAACCCCTTACTAATGCCAGTGACCTTGGGTCCAAGCTGGTGAGCTTTGCTCAAACCAGATGAGCCTGTACTCAAGCTGGTGACATCAGGGTCTTGAACCTGGGTCCTCCGCATCCCAGCACAACAATCTATCCACTGCGCCACCACCTGGTCAGGTCATTGACTGCTTTCTCATATGTGCATTGACCTGGGGGCTACAGCAAAATGGGTGAACCCTTGCTCAAGCCAGCAACCTTGGTCTCAAGCCACCCATGTTGGGCTTAAAGCCAGAGACCTTTGGGCTCAAGCCAGGGACCCCATGCTCAATTAAGTGAGCCAGTGCTCAAGCTGGATAGCCTGCCCTCAAACTGGCAACCTCAGGGTTTTGAACCTGGGTCCTCCACATCCCAGTCCAATGCTCTATCCACTGCACCACCGCCTGGTCAGGCTGACATGCCTTTTGATCTTTCCTCAGTGAACACTCACAGACTCTAGGATTCACATAAGAAAATGTAGACTGTAGTCACCTTTTCTTGGTTAAGTACCTTTTGCCCTTGAGAAAACCATTAAAAATATATAAAAATTTATAAGAGAAATTATATATGTAACATTAGTTCCCTCATTGGGAAAATGAAAATAACTACTTCAAAATATATTTAAAAGGAATAGGCAGATTTTCCAACTTTCACTTCCCAGAACCAAAGTGGATTATAACTTAATTTTAAGAAAAATCATCTGAACAAACCAACCTTGGGTTAAACCAAGAGGAATCTATAACCAAAGATCACAGAAGAAGCCACACCGAGACTGGTTGGAAAAGCGGAAATGCGGAGAAGGATGCCCAGCTCCCAGGAGCTAGTGGCAGCCCGGAGGGACTCACGTGGCAGGAAGTGAGTTTCTCAGAGAGGAGAAGGTGCTGGGCCCCAGGGTTGAAGCTCCAGCCTGCAGCCCCAGAGACTAGAAGAGGCATACAAACAGTATTTAGCTGCAAAACAAGCCAGGATACTGTTTGTGAGAAAGAGACAGATTGCTCAGACTCAGGATTCATCTTAAAAGGACCGCACAGAAAACTTCTTTCACAATTACTCACCTGGGGCTCCAGAAGACAGGGAGAGATGAGAGGACCAAAGTAGGAGGAAGAGAGTGTAATTTAGAAGGCACAGAAAGAAACACTTTGAGGGACAGCCACACTAACCCCTGGGCTGAGTCACTTCCCAAATCTAAAATGAATATTTTTTCAGGAACCAGTAATACCAGAAAAGTGAAGCAGGTCACCAGCCAAACAAGCTCTGCTGCTGCAGTCAGCGCAAAGAATCACCTAGAAGCAGAGAGCTATCAGGGATACAGTATTGACTGCTATGGTCTGAGCTGCATCACCACCCCCACACTGCTGAGTGCTCCCCGGAGGGCTGGCAGCGGCGGGATGTGAAAGCACCATCCCATTGGCAGGGGCAGAATGCAGGGTCAGCCACAGCTGTGGACAGGGTGTGCAACAGGGGTCCTGACTTCAGTCCTGCCCGTGGAGGTAAGGCAGAAGCTGGGGAACCAGCTGAGGCTTGCAGCTAGTGGCTAGGCACACAAGTGCAGCCCTGCCTGTGGGGCAGAGGCTTACGGCCCTGGCACACACGTGCAGTCCTGCCCATGGGTGTGGGGCAGAGGTTGGGGCTGGCCAGGCTTGCAGTCTGGATGTGTGAACACAGTCCTGCCTGCAGAGGCCAGGCAGAGGCTGGAGGAGGGCCAGGGCTTGCAGCCAAAATGTGTGAATGCAGTCCTGCCCACAGGTGTTGAGTGGAAGCCAGGGCCAGGCAGGACTTGCAGCCCAGGCTCACATGCGCAGTCCCACACACAGGAACAGTGTGGAGGCCAGGGGCCAGCCAAGGCTTGCAGCCCCGGCACATGAAAGCAGTCCTGCCCACAGAGGCAAGGCAGAAGCAACAGTGGCAGGCCCGCTCTGGCAACACCTGTGCCTGAACGGCTGAGGCAGAAGAAGAGGGTGTGGCGGGCCTGCAGACAGACCACACCTAGGGAACACAGAGGCCACACCCATTGGTCTCCTGTGGCCACAACCTTCTTATACAAAGACAAAATGAAAAGGCAGAGAAATACAATCCAAATTAATCACCAAGAAAAATCCCCAGGGAAAGATTTGAATGAGATGGAAATAACCAAATTACCAGATGCAGAGTTTAAAATAATGATTCTTAGGATGCTCAAAGATCTTAGAGCAACAATGGATAAACATAATGAGCACCTAAATAAAGAGATAACAATTATCAAAAAAGACATTGAAATAATAAAAAAGAACCAATCAGAAATGACAAATAGAATATCAGAAATAAAGACGACACTAGAAGGAAAGCAGGATGAATGAAGCTGAGAATCAAATCAGCAATTTAGAGGAAAAGACAAGTGAAAGCAACAAAGCAAAGAAGCAAAAAAAAAAAAAGAGGCTCAAAAACTGAGGAAACTCTAAGAAAGCTCTTTGACAACATGAACAGAAACAACATCCACATCATAGAGGTTCCTGAAGGCAAAGAGAAAGATCAAAGAATAGAAAATCTGATTGAAGAAATCATACTTGAAAACTTTTCTAAACTGATGAAGAAAGAAGTCACACAAGTTCAAGAAGTATAGAGAATCCCATTAAGGATGAACACAAAGAGGCCTACTCCAAGACACATCATAATTAAAATAAAAAAATTAAGAGATAAAGAAAGGATACTAAAAGCTGTAAGAGAAAAGCAGTCAATTACCTACAGAGGAGCCCTCATAAGGATGACATCTGACTTCTCAACAGAAACAATAGAGGCCAGAAGGGAATGGCAAGAAATATTAAAAGTAATGCAAAACAAGAGCCTACAACCAAGACTTCTCTATCCAACAAGGTTATCATTAAAAATTAAAGGGAAATAAAAAGTTTCCCAGACAAAATAAACTCAAGGAATTTATTACAACCAAACCAATGCTACAAGAAATATTAAGGGGCCTGCTGTAAACAGAACAAAGGGGGGGAAAATCTAGTAAAAAGGAATGTAGATTTAAGAATAAAATGGCAATAAACAACTATATATCAATAATAACTTTAAATGTAAATACATTAAATGCTACAATCAAAAGACATAGGGTAGTTGCATGGATAAAAAACAGGACCCATACATATACTGTCTACAAAAGAACCACCTCAAAACAATAGATACACACAGACTGAAAATAAAAGGATGGGAAAAAATATTTCATGCAAATGTAAATGAAATAAAAGCTGGGGTAGCAATACTTATATCTGACAAAATAGACTTTAAAACAAAAAGTATATTAAAAATAAAGAAGGTCACTAAATAATGATAAAGAAAACAATACAACAGGATGATATAATCATTGTAAATATGTGTGCACCTCATATAACAGTGCGTCCGTAAAGTCATGGTGCACTTTTGACTGGTCACAAGAAAGTAACAAAAGATGATAGAAATGTGAAATCTGCACCAAATAAAAGGAAAACACTCCCAGTTTCATACCTATTCAGTGTAGTTCAATGTGGGCTCATGCACAGATATTTTAGGACTCCTTAGGTAGCTATCCCATATAGCCTCTACATACTCATCACTGACTGATGGTCTACCAGACGGGGTTTCTCCACCAAACTGCTGGTTTCCTTCAATTCTTATCCCACCAAGTAATGTCATTCCTATGTGGTGGCACTTCATTATAAACGTGCCAATATTCACATTGCACTTTGGTCATGGATTCTAATTTAGCAAGCCACAGAACACACTGAACTTTCCTCTATACCGTCCACATCTCAACTGGCATGGCCGTGGGCTGCTCCGCTGTATACAAGGTGTTATGTCATCATCTGTGCATGCGTACATGCTGCCACATCATCCTACAAAAACTGGAAGGGTTTTCCTTTTATTTGGTGCAGATTTCACATTTCTATCGTCTTTTGTTGCTTTCCTGTGACCAGTCAAAAGTGCACCATGACTTTACGAACACACTGTAGGAGCACTTAAATATATAAAGCAGATTTTGATGGACATAAAGGGCAAGATCAATAGCAATACTATAATAGTAGGGAATTTTAATACCCCACTAACATCACTAGATAGATCCTCAAGACAGAAAATTTAAAAAGAAACAGCAGACTTAAAGAACACACTATATCAACTGAATTTAATAGACATCTTCAGAACCTTTCACCCTAAAACAGCAGAATACACATTCTTTTCAAGTGCTCATGGTACATTCTCTAGGACAGACCACAAGTTAGGACATAAAACAAGTGTCAATAATTTTAAGAAGATTGAAATCTTATCAAGCACCTTCTCAAATCACAGTAGCATAAAACGAGAAATCAACTACATTAGGAAAACTGAAAAACATTCAAACACTTGGAAACTAAATAGCATGTTATTAAATAACAAATGGGTTAACAATGAGATCAAGGGAGAAATAAAAAACTTCCTTGAAACAAATGAAAATGAGCATACAACAACTCAAATTTTATGAGACACAGCAAAAGCAGTCCTGAGAGGGAAGTTAATAGCACTACAGGCATACCATAACAAGTTAGAAAAAGATCAAATAAACTATTTAACCTTGCATCTGAAAGAACTAAAAAAAGAACAGCAAATAAAACCCAGGGAAGTAGAAGGAAGGAAATAATAAAGATCAGAGCAGAGATAAATGACATAGAGGTTAAGAAAACAATACAGAGGATCAATGAAACCAAGAGCTGGTTCTTTGAAACGGTAAACAAGATTAATGAACCTTTAACCAGACTCACCAAAAAAAAAAGAAAGAGGACTCAAATAAATAAAATTAGAACTGAGAGAGAAGAAGTAACAACTAACACAGCAGAAATGCAAAGGATTGTAAGAAAATACTATGAAGAATGGTATGCCATAAAATTAGACAACCAGGGTGAAATGGATAAATTCCTCAAAATATATAATCTTTCAGAAATCAAAATAGAAAAATCAGAAAACCTATACAGACCGATTTCATCAAATGAGATTAAAACAGTTATCAAAAAACTCTCAACAAACAAAGTTCAGGCCAGATGGCTTCACAGGTGAATTCTACCAAATATTCAAAGAATTAACTCCTATTCTCAAACTATTTCAAAATATTCAAGAGAAAGGAAGACTTTCAAGCTCCTTTTATGAGGCAAACATAATAACTGATTCCAAAACCACACAAAGACACTACAAAAAAAGAAAACTATAGACCAATATCCCTGATAAACTTAGATGGTAAAATTCTCAACAAAATATTAGCAAAGTGGATCCAGCAATACATGAAAAAAAATTATACATCATGATCTGGTGGGATTTATTCTGGAGAGACAAGGCTGGTACAATATTCGCAAATCAATCAATATGATTCAACACATAAAAAAAGGAAGGACAAAAATCACATGATAATATCAATAAATGCAGAAAAAGCATTTGATAAAATCCAGCACTTATTTATGATCAAAACTTTCAGCAAAGTGGGGAAACAGAGATGATTCCTCAACATGATAAAGATCAGATGACAAACCCAAAGCCAACATCATAATCAATGTGCAAAAATTAAAAAGAAATCCCCTTAAGATCAGGAACAGTGTAGGGGTGCCCCCTTTCACCACTCTTATTCAACATAGTCCTGGAAGTCCTAGCCACAGCAATTAGACAAGAAGAAGAGATAAAAAGCATCTAAATTGAAAAATAAGAAGTAAAACTATCATTATTTGTTGATGATATAAGACTGTACATAGAAAACCCTAAAGTCTCAGTCAAAAAAACTGCTGGACCTGATAAATAAATTCAGCAAAGTAGCAGGATATAAAATCAATACTCAGAAATCAGTGGCATTTTTATACACCAACAATGAACTGTCTGAAAGAGAAATTAAGAAAACAACCCCCTTCACTATTGCAACAACAACAACAAAAATATGTAGGAGTAAATTTAACCAAAGAGGTTAAACACTTGTACTTGGAAAATTATAAAACATTGATAAAAGAAATCAAGAAAGATACAAACAAGTAGAAGCATATACAGTGTTCATAGATAGGAAGAATAAACATCATTAAAATGTCTATATTACCCAAAGCAATCTATAAATTCAATGCAATTTCTATTAAAATACCAATGACATACTTCAAAGTAAAAAACAAATATTCAAAAAATTTATATGGAACCAAAAAAGAACAAGAATAGCTTCAGCAATCTTGAAAATGAAGAATAAAGTGGGAGGTATCACACTTCCTGATATCAAGTTATACTACAAAGCCATTGTACTCAAAACAGCCTGGTACTGGCATAAGAACAGGCATACAGATCAATGGAACAGAATAGAGAACCCAAAAATAAACCCACACCTATATAAACAATTGATATTTTACAAAGGAGGTAAGAGCATACAATGGAGTAAAGACACTCTCTTTAACAAATGGTGTGGGGAAAATTGGACAGGCACTTGCAAAAAAATGAAACTAGACCACCAACTTACACCATTCACAAAAATAAACTCAAAATGGATAAAAGACTTAAATGTAAGTCGTGAAATCATAAACATCTTGGAAGAAAGCATAGGCAGTAAACTCTCTGATATCTCTTGTAGCAATATTTTTGCTGAATTATTTCCCTGGGCAGGTGAAATAAAGGAGAGCATGAACAAATGGGACTATATAAAACTAGAAAGCTTTTGCACAGCATAAGATACCATTAATAAAATAACAACTACCCACACAATGGGAGAATATATTTGCCAATACGTCTGATAAGGGGTTAATAACCAAAATTTATAAAGAACTGGTAAAACTCAACACCAAGAAAGGTAAACAATCTGATCAAAAAATGGGCAAAAGAAATGAATAGACACTTCTCCAAAGAGGACATACAGATGGCCAATAGGCATATGAAAATATTCAACATCACTAATCATCAGAGAAATGCAAATTAAAACCACAATGAGATACCACCTCACACCTGTCAGAATGGCGCTCATTAACAAAGCAACACATAACAAGTGCTGGCGAGGATGTGGAGAAAAGGGAACCCTCCTGCACTGTTGATGGGAATGCAGACTGGTGCAGCCACTGTGGAAAATAGTATGGAGATTCCTCAGAAAATTAAAAATAGAACTGTCTTTTGACCCAGTTCTTCCACTTTTACAAATATATCCTAAGAATACCAAATCACTGATTCAAAAGAAGAAATGTACCCCCATGTTTATGGCAGCATTGTTCACAATAGCCAAGATCTGGAAACAGCCCAAGTGTCCATCAGTGGACGAGTGGTTTAAAAAGCTGTGGTACATATACACAATGGAATACTAAGTAGCCAAAGAAAATAGGAAGGAAATCTTACCTTTTGTGACAACATGGATGGACTTGGAAACTATTATGCTGAGTGAAATAAGCCAGGCAGAGAAAGAAAAATATCATATGACCTCACTCATTCGAGGAATCCAATGAACAATGTGAACTGAGGAACATAACAGAGTCAGAGGCAGGATCAAAGGGACCAAAGGGAAAGCGGTCAGAGGGAAAGTGGAAGGGAAGATGGGATCAGGGAAGGAAAAGAGATTAGTGAAATTATATACATAACACAGCATTATACAGAACAGGACAGCAAATCCTGGAGGGAAAGGGGGAAGACACTGGGGGAGGTGGCAAAAGGGGAGACCGAGGCAAACACGGGGTTGGGGGGACATATATTTGGTGGGACACTTGAATCTATGTAAACACAATAAATTAAAATCATAAATAAAAAAATTAAAAATATCTATATTTAAAAGACAATATAAACATATGAAACAATACTTTGCAAACTGTGAAGTATTATACAAAGGTGAGGAAGTCACTACAATAGTAATTCAGCTGAAAGAAAGAGAAAAAGAAAAAAAGAAGAAAGAAAGAAAGAAAGAAAGAAAGAAAGAAAGAAAGAAAGAAAGAAAGAAAGAAAGAGAAAATGTTTTAGCTAGATTTCCCAGATATATATATCTTAGTAAAATTAGCCTCTGTGAATAGTGTTATTCAAAAATGCAGAAGATAGCCTGACCAGATGGTGGTGCAGTGGATAGAGCATCGGACTGGGATGCAGAGGACCCAGGTTCGAGACCCCAAGGTCACCAGCTTGAGTGTAGGCTCATCTGGTTTGAGCAAAAGCTCACCAGCTTGGACCCAAGGTTGCTGTCTCAAGCAAGGGGTTACTCAGTCTGCTGAAGGCCCATGGTTAAGGCACATATGAGAAAGCAATCAATGAATAACTAAGGTGTTGCAACACGCAACAAAAAACTAATGATTGATGCTTCTCATCTCTCCGTTCCTGTCTGTCTGTCCCTGTCTATCCCTCTCTCTGACTCTCTCTCTCTATCTCTGTAAAGAAAAAAAAATTTTTAAAGTGCAGAAGATAGAACCATGAGAATAAGAAAAATAGTGCATGCCAACGAGACAGTGTTGATGCGTCAAGTAAAGAGAATAGCATCTTCAATTTGGTGAATTTTGTAATAATTAAATGTAATTTTTCAAAACTTGTCCACCTTTTGTATGCATATATTTTGCAGGTAATTATCTTGCATGCTAAATAATAAAGTAGAACTGAAATGTGAATGTAATCATATATGCATCTCTCAGGTTTCCAATGATGGTTTGATTTTTGCAATTTTACCAGGGGAAAAGTATTGTTTTTGGTTTAGTGTCCAGGTAAGGAGAGTCATTTCAAAGCTTTTTTATATAATCTTTCTTTTTATAATAGCTCTTACTCCATTGATCAGGAAACCATGTGGGTATTGTGACAGTTGCTAAATATGTTCCTTGCATATGGGGAAAATAATCACAGTCTGTATCCACTGGATCTACTATGACATAGACTGAGTTCCAAACAATATTTGTTACCTTTCATCAATAACTCCCCTCTTTGATCTGTGGACCATAATAATGGTTCAGCTCTTTAGTTATTAAAGCCAATTCAAAGCCATTGTTCTAGTAATCCTATTAAGGTCTGGGTATTTCCATTTTTTAAGGCACAATAATTCTGAAAAATGGCCATTGGTCATTTTGGGAAAAGCACAGAGGGTAATTCACAGTACATACTTGTGTGTCATGTCTCTTTTCAAGGTTACTGGTCTCATCTCCACTAAAGATGTTCTGGATCTTTGTTCTGGAAATGTATGTGAAATAACTAGGTTCTTGAAATTGAATAATGCCTGTTTTGATGATGTAAGTCAGGTCTAGCATTGTTGTTTTTTTATTTTCTAACATAGATCAGTAATATTTTAGAAGGTGGGCTATCTATTTCAGTCCTAGAAATTGAACAATTAAGCTGTGCTGAAACATTCTGATTGGTATCCCAAAATTTCATTTTTTCTTAGGTACCTCATACAAGACAGTCACAGAAAGTCTCTTGAATGACTCTTTTACTACTGCATACTTTTAATTACTAGCCTCCAATTTCCCTCTTGCATTAAGGTCTTTACTGTATTTAAATTCAGTTAGATCAAATCACAAATCCTAGATGACTATCTTTGTAGATATAATTCTTGATCTCATTCCCTATATCAAAAATTCTATCAGTCAATGTTCAGTCAGGGAAAACATAATTCTGAAAATCTAGTAGACAGTGACTACTTAAGTAATGAAACTGATTACAAATCTTTTGAAAGTGCTGAAGGATCCATGGTATAAATGGTACTGGAAAAGCAAAAGGGAAAAAAAAAGGGCTTTGCACAGAGATTAAGCAGCTGTTATTAAGTCTAAGTTTGAGTTGCTAAAGAGGTGTCATTTCCTCCTTTTCTCTTGGAAGAATATGAGTTTTTGCATCTCATAAACAAATAAAAGAAAATAGCTCTTCTTGCCTCCTTCCAATCTTCCATCAGTGCCACCTACTTGTGTAACATAACAGAAAGTTGAGGAGTCTTTTATTAGTATTCAGCCTTTTAGCCCCAGCAATCAAAGGTACAAATGAAGAATGATATACATGACAGACAAAAGACACTACTCAGCACACACAAGTAATTCTTAGAACCTTAGCTTGAATTCCATCAAAATCTCACCACTATTTATAATATATCCCAAAAGTCTCAATAATGACATATTCATAGACCACAATCTGGGCCTAATACTACATGGTTATATTTAAAGCTCAAAAATATTTAGTAGAGCTGGGTTATAACTAGAATTATCAGGTGTAATTAAATCTAGTGATTATAGTAAAAGATAATTGATGAAACCTACATGCCTGGGGATTCTGATAATAAAAGAAGTTTCATTTCTTCAGGACTTCACAGTCATTTGTGGAGAAGTAAAGAACTTGTAATAAAAAAAAAGATCACCTTAAAATACCCTTATCTTGAGTATATAAATGTATTCCAAAAATGCCTGCTGTCCACTAATACTGAAGAAATAATCTTTAGTAAAAGTCTAGTTCATGAGGTGTGGACCAGCATCATTACAATGATCTAAATTGATAAGATACACAAGATTAGGGCTCTAAAATTGGTTCCCTTTAGGTGATTTCTTGCTTGTTTCCTTTTTCTTCTGTATTTACATTTAATTGGAGAAATGATTTGTTTGTTTTCTTTCTGTAAGGAAATGAGGACTTACAACTGAAGACAAAATAATAGATGATGAAAAAGGATGGTCATAATGAAAATTAATCAGGACTCTGGCAATTAAAACTCTGAAAAATAGAAAGATTTTGGCAGGAGTTAATACTACTCATTGGACTTTGTTCTGAGTCCTTAGATTTGGGAAATTTGTATGGAATATCTAAAGCTGAGAAATCCTATGACTTCTATAACAAGATAATAAACTGTATGAAGGAAGACTTTATCCAGTATAGTTTAAATCAACAATTTATCACTTTTGGACAATTGGCATGGACTTACTAGTATCCCAAAGAGGATACTACATTAGATAATTGTTATGCTATTTTTGGTGCATTCTAAATTTACTTATTTATTTAGTATTTTTCTGAAGTGAGAAGCAGGGAAGCAGAGAGACAAACTCCCGCATGTGCCTGACTGGGATTCACCCCCATGCTCACTAGTGGGCGATTTTCTGCCCATCTGGGGCATTGCTCTGTTGCAACCAGAGCCATTCTAGCACCTGAGGTGGAGGCTATGGTGCCATCCTCGGCACCTGGGCCAACTTTGCTTCAGTGGAGCCTTGGCTGTGGGAGGGGAAGAGAGAGATAGAGAGAAAGGAGAGGTGGAAGGGTAGAGAAGCAGATGGGTGCTTCTTCTGTGTGCCCTGACTGGGAATTGAACCCAGCACTTTCACATGCCGGGCCAATGCTCTACTGCTGAGCCAATGGGCCAGGGCCTGGTACATTCTAAATTTATTGAGTGCCGGTATATATTTTGTGTTTGAATCTGGTTATTCATGAAATTTTAGAAATGTGGAACACACAAGAAATTGAATGATTAAATTTGGATGTACTAAAAAGGCTATACCCACGCCAGTGAAGGTGGCCCATATTACAGATGCAGCAGAAGGAATTCAGACTACCCAGACATCTGAGTGAAAAGCTTTCTGAGATGAACAAAGTAAAACAATAAAGGAGAGGAAAGCAATAAAGTTTAATTACTTTGGAACTTAATAAAGAAAAGTTTTATTTTGCAAATGAAATATTTTTAATATCTCTGTGATTTTTGTGATTTTTCACTTTTCCTATAAAGTTTGGATTGGTAAGAAGAGGTGATTAAAAGCTTTGGGGATGGGACATATAATAATCTATTTCTACAAGAGCTTAGAAATGGGGTTTATTGGGACTGGGTTAGCTGAAAATAAAGTAATAATTTGTTTCCTATTCACTGTAATTCCTTAGGCTTCCCTCCTTTAGAAAATGATGACAATTTATATTCACTGATGATCAGTAAGGTTGAGCATTTTTTCATATGTCTATTGGCCTTCTGTATGTCTTCTTTGGAGAAATGTTTTATTTTCCTCTGCTTATTTTTTTAATTAAATTGTTTAATGTTTTGTTTTTGAGCTGTATGAGTTTCTTATATATTTTGAATATCAACCCTTTATCAAATATCTCATTTGTAAATATAGTTTCCCATTCAGTAGGTTGCTTCTTTGTCTTACTGAAGATTTCCTTCTTGCTGTGCAGAAGCTTTTTAGTTTGATGTAGTCTCATTTATTTTTGCTTTTGTTTCTCTTATTCAAGGGGACACATTACTAATTATCAGGGAAACGTAAACCGAAACCACAATGAGATATCACCTCACACCAGTCAAATGGCTATTACCAAAATGTCAACAATAACATGTCTTGACAAGGATGTGGAGAAAACAAAACCCTTGCTCACCATTGGTAAGACTGTAAATGGGTAAAGCCTCTAGGCAAAACAATATGGAAATTTCTCAAAAAACTAAAAATAGATGTTCATACAACCTAGCAGTTTAACTTTTAGGTATTTATCCAAAGAAAATGAAAACTCTACTCCAAAAAGACACATGTACCCTTATATTCATTGCAGTATTATTAATAATAGCCAAGATGTGGAAGCAACCAAAGTGACCATTGATAGATGAATGGATAAAGAAGATATGTTATATTTACACTATTAGCCATCAAAAAAATGAAATATTGCCATTTGCTGCAACATGGATAGATTTAGAGGGTATTATGCTAATGAAAGGCACAAAAAGACAAATACCATATGGTTTCACTTGTATGTGGATTATAAAATAAAGACAAAACAAATGAACAAAACAAAACAAGAACAGACTCATAGAAACAGACATATAAGGGATCATTACCAGAAAGGTGTGGGACAGTTTGGTGAAAAGGGGAAGTAGAATATAGTCAATAATATCATAATAACCTTACACTGTGACAGATGATTATTAGAATTATGGGAGTGATCACATTGTAAGTTATAAATTATCAAATCATTATATTATATATCTGAAACTGATATATTCAATATAAGATTGTATACCAACTATAATATAAAAATAAAGTTTAAAAAAGGATATCAAGAGAGAGGCAACTAGTAATGCAAGATTTATGCATGTGAGGGCTCTAGTCAAATACTGTTGAGTACCATCAAACCATGCCTTTATATTGAACAGACAATAGTGACGGATGCTGTTAAGAATTCAGAGGATGAAAATAGAAGGTAAGGCATGTTAAATACAGGAACAGCTTTCAGTAGAGAAGTGATTGTAAAGGAAAATTTATGACACATATGACTTACAAGGAATTCGGAAAAGTGATTATAGACTGTTAACAGATTTAGTTAAGACTAAAAGTTTAGACCCTGGCCAATTGGCTAAGTGGCAATCAACATGTGGATGTCCCAGGTTTGATTTTCAATCAGGGCACACAGGAGAAGCACCATCTACTTCTCTACTCTTCTCACTCCCCCCCCCACACCCTCTCTCTATCTTCTCTTTCCATAACCATGGTTCAATTAGTTCGAGCACATAGGCCCCAGGCACTGAAGATGGCTCCCTGGAGCCTCTGCCTCAGGCACTAAAAATAGGCCAGAGATGGACAGAACATCAGCCTCAGATGAGGGTTGCTGTGTGGATCTTGATCAGGGCGCATGCAGGAGTCTCTCTATTTCCTCTTTTTTCAACTTGGAAAAGAAGAAAAATAAAAAGAATAAAATTTACATTAAAAAGTTTACATAGGAGATTAGAAGATGGCAGTGGAGTAGGCGGATGCACAGACACCCAGCTCTCACCACCAAACTGGAATACAAATCAATTTAAGAATAATCAGCCTGAAAAACCAACTCTGGACTACAAGAACAGCTCTCAAAAACCAAGGAGCAAAGAAGAAGCCACAACAAACCTGGTAGAGAGCACCTGAATCTCCCCTGCTTATAGGAATGGAGGGGAGGGGAAGGATGAGAGCCCAGAGGGGATCTCACCCCAGGAAAAAGAGCAGAAAATACTGCTCACAGCCACTTGCCTGGTGACCAGGGAGCGAGGTGTGTTGAAAAGACCAGCTTATCTCCCAAGTGGAAAGGACAGAGAGAGGGATAGACTGTGAGGGGCTAAGGAACTAAACAAGCTGACTCATCCGTGCTGGAGGCGGCCATAGCTGGGGGAGGGACTGAACCTTCCACAAAACAGTACTAAATTGCTTCCGGATCAGAGATTTCCAGACATCTCTCCAGCTCCAATCAGCGCAATAAGACACAGCTAAAAACAAGAAGTGGGAAGGAGAGGCAGTAACTCAGGTCTCCATGGAGATCTGAGATACACCTCCCCCTACTGAAGCTGAGAAGACACCCTGCCCCCAGAGAGATTAGTTGGCGGAGAGGCCTTCAGAGTCTCAGGTTACACCCATCGCATTCCTGGATACATTTCAAGGAAGTCCTATGCTGAGATCAATAAACAAGACTATCACCTGTTAAGAAAAGAAACAAATCAAGACTTCAAAGCTGCCCAAATCTGAAAGTGGATTACAAATAATAGCTGATACTAACCCAAGAAGATCTAGAAATAACACAACACAACTGAAAACTGGAGGCAGACAACACCAAGCCTAGATTTAACCAATTCTACAAATAAAACACCCAAATACAATGAGAAGACAAAAAAGTGCAATCCAAATGAAACCACAGAGATACCTTCAGTAGATAAACTGAGTGATATGGAAATAATCAAACTTCCAGATGCAGAGTTCAAAATAATGATTGTAAGGATGCTTAGGGATCTTAGAACAACAATGGATGGTCATTATGAACAACTAAATAAAGAAATAGCAAGTATAAAAAAGAATCAGCCAGAAATGACAAATACAATATCAGAAATAAAGACCACAATGGAAGGAATTAAAAACAGGATAGATAGAGCTGAGAGATAGATAGATTGAATCAGCGAGTTGGAGGACAACTGGAATGAAGGCATGAAGGCAGAGAAGAAAAAAGAAAAGAGACACAAAAAGTCGGAGAGAACTCTTAGAGAGCTCTGTGACAACATGAAGAGAAATAACATCCGCATCATAGGGGTTCCTGAAGAAGGAGAAAAAGGACAAGGAATAGAGACTTTGTTCAATCATATCATAGCTGAAAACTTCCCTAAATTAATGCAGAAGAAACTCTCACAAGTTCAAGAAGCACAGAGGACTCCATTAAAGAGAAACCCAAAGAAACCTACACCAAGACACATCATAATTAAAATACCAAAGCTAAGCGATAAAGAGAAAATATTAAAAGCTGCAAGAAAAAAAAAGTTATCACCTACAAAGGAGCCCCCATAAGGATGACATCCAACTTCTCAACAGAAACACTTGAGGCCAGAAGGGAATGGCAAGAAATATTTAAAGTAATGCAGAACAAGAACCTACAACCAAGACTACTTTATCCAGCAAGGCTATCATTTAAAATTGAAAGAGAAATAAAAAGCTTCCCAGACAAAAAACAACTCAAGGAATTTATTATAACCAAACCAATGCTGCAGGAAATGTTAAGGGGCCTGTTGTAAACAGATCAAAGTGGGAAAAGAATATAGCAAAAAAGGAATACAGCTTTAAAGAATAAAATGGCAATAAACAACTACATATCAATAATGACCATAAATGTAAATGGATTAAATGATACAATCAAAAGACATAGGGTAGCTGCGTGGATAAGAAAACAGGACCCGTACATATGCTGTCTACAAGAGACACACCTTAGAATAAAAGATACATATAGATTAAAGGTAAAAGAATGGAAAAAAACATTTCATGCAAAAGGAAATGAAAAAAAAGCAGGGGTAGCAATACTTATATCCGACAAATTGTACTTTAAAACAAAGGATATAGTAAGAGATAAAGAAAGCCACTGTATAATGATAAAGGGAGTAATCTAATAGGAAGATATAACTATTATAAATATCTATGCACCTAATATAGGAGCACCTAAATATACAAAGCAGACTTTGATGGATTTAAAGGGTGAGATCAACAGCAATACTATAATAGTAGGGGATTTCAATATTCCACTAACTTCACTAGATAGATCCTCAAGATAGAAAATTAACAAAAAAACAGCAGACTTATTGGACACACTAGATCAACTCAATTTAATAGATATCTTCAGAACCTTTCACCCTAAAGCAGCAGAATATACATTCTTTTCAAGTGCTCATGGTACATTCTCTAGGATAGACCACATGTTAGGGCACAAAAGTGCTCTCAACAAATTTAAGAAGATTGAAATCATATCAAGCACTTTCTCCGATCACAACAGCATGAAACTAGAACTGAACCAAAACAGAAAAGCTCAAAAATTCTCAAACACGTGGAAACTAAATAGCAGGTTGTTAAATAACAAATGGATTAAAAATGATGTCAAAGAAGAAATAAAAAAATTCCTAGAAATAAATGACAATGAGCATACAACAACTCAAAATTTATGGGACACAGTGAAAGAAGTACTGAGAGGGAAGTTCATAGCACTACAGGCACACTTTAAGAAGCTAGAAAAAGCTCAAATAAACAACTTAACCCTGCATCTAAAAGAACTAGAAAAAAACAGCAAGTAAAGCCCAAATGTAGTAGAAGGAAGGAAATAATAAAGATCAGAGCAGAAATAAATGACATGGAGGCTAAAGAAACAATACAGAGGATCAATGAAACTAGGAGGTGGTTCTTTGAAAAAGTAAACAAGATTGATGAACCTTTAACTAGACTCACCAAGAAAAAGAGAGAGAGGACTCAAATAAATAAAATTAGAAATGAGAGTGAAGAAATAACAACTGACACAACAGAAATACAAAATATTGTAAGAAAATACTATGAAGAACTGTATGCCAAAAAACTAGACAACCTAGATGAAATGGACAAATTCCTTGAATCATATAATCTTCCAAAAATCAATATGGAAGAATCAGAAAACCTAAACAGACCAATTACACCAAATAAGATCAAAACAGTTATCAAAAAAACTCCCAACAAAGAAAAGTCCGGAGCCTGATGGCTTCACAACTGAATTCTACCAAATATTCAAAGAAGAACTAACTCCTATCCTTCTCAAACTATTTCAAAAAATTCAAGAGGAAGGAAGACTTCCAAGCTCCTTTTATGAGGCGAGCATAATTCTGATTCCAAAACCAGGCAAAGACAACACAAAGAAAGAAAATTATAGGCCAATATCTCTGATGAATATAGATGCTAAAATCCTCAACAAAATATTAGCAAACTGGATCCAACAATATATGAAAAAAATCATACACCATGACCAAGTGGGATTTATTCTGGGGAAGCAAGGCTGGTATTCAATATTCGTAAATCAATCAATGTGATTCATCACAAAAGACAAAAAGAAGGAGAAAAACCATATGAAAAGTTCAATAGATGCAGAAAAAGCATTTGATAAAATCCAGCACCCATTCATGATCAAAACTCTCAGCAAAGTGGGAATACAGGGAACATACCTCAACATGATAAAAGCCATCTATGACAAACCCACAGCCAACATCATACTCAATGGGCAAAAATTAAAAGCAATACCCTCAAGATCAGGAACAAGGCAGGGGTGCCCCCTTTCACCACTCTTATTTAACATAGTCCTGGAAGTCCTAGCCACAGCAATCAGACAAGAAGAAGAAATAAAAGGCATTCAAGTTGGAAAAGAAGAAGTAAAACTATCATTATTTGCAGATGATATGATATTGTATATAGAAAACCCTAAAGTCTCAGTCAAAAAACTACTGGACCTGATAAATGAATTCAGCAAAGTGGCAGGATATAAAATCAATACTCAGAAATCAGAGGCATTTTTATATGTCAACAATGGACAGTCATAAAGAGAAATTAAGGAAACAATCCCCTTCATAATTACAACCAAAAAAATAAAGTACCTAGGAGTAAACTTAACCAAGAAGACTAAAGACTTGTACTCGGAAAATTACAAAGCATTGATAAAATAAATCAAGAAAGATACAAACAAGTGGAAGCATATACCGTGTTCATGGTTAGGAATAATAAACATCATTAAAATGTCTATATTACCCAAAGCAATCTATAAATTCAATGCAATACCAATTAAAATACCAATGACATACTTCAAAGATATAGATCACATATTCCAAAAATTTATATGGAACCAAAAAACACGAATAGCCTCAGCAATCTTAAAAAAGAAGAATAAAGTGGGAGGTATCACACTTCCTGATATCAAGTTATACTACAAGGCCATTGTACTCAAAACAGCCTGGTACTGGCATAAGAACAGGCATATAGATCAATGGAACAGAACAGAGAACCCAGAAATAAACCCACAGTTCTATGGACAACTGATATTTGACAAAGGAGGTAAGGAAATACAATGGAGTAAAGACAGCCTCTTTAACAAATGGTGTTGGGAAAATTGGACAGCTACCTGCAAAAAAATGAAACTAGACCACCAGCTTACACCACTCACAAAAATAAACTCAAAATGGACAAAATACTTAAATGTAGGCCATGAAACCATAAGCATCTTAGAAGAAAACATAGGCAGTAAGCTCTCTGACATCTCTCGGAGCAATATATTTGCTTATTTATCTCCACAGGGAAGTGAAATAAAAGACAGGATAAACAAATGGGACTATATCAAACTAAAAAGCTTTTGCACAGCTAAAGACAACAAGAACAGAATAAAAAGACAAACTACACAATGGGAGAACATATTTGACAATACGTCTGATAAGGGGTTAATAACCAAAATTTATAAAGAACTTGTAAAACAACACCAGGAAGACAAACAACCCAATCCAAAAATGGGCAAAAGAAATGAATAGACACTTCTCCAAAGAGGACATACAGGTGGCCAATAGGCATATGAAAAAATGCTCAACATCACTAATCATTAGAGAAATGCAAATTAAAACCACAATGAGATATCACCTCACACCAGCCAGAATGGCGCTCATCAACAAAACAACACAGAATAAGTGCTGGCAAGGATGTGGAGAAAAGGGAACCCTCCTGCACTGCTGGTGGGAATGCAGACTGGTGCAGCCACTGTGGAAAACAGTATGGAGATTCCTCAAAGAATTGAAAATTGAACTGCCTTTTGACCTAGCTATCCCACTTTTAGAAATATACCCTAAGAACACCATAGAATGGCTCCAAAAGGAGAAAGGTACCCCCATGTTTGTGGCAGCATTTTTCACAATAGTGAAGATCTGGAAACAGCCCAAGTGTCCGTCAGAGGACGAGTGGATAAAAAAGCCTTGGTACATATATACTATGGAATACTACTCAGCCATAAGAAATGATGACATCGGATCATTTACAATAACATGGATGGGCCTTGATAACATTATACAGAGTGAAATAAGTAAATCAGAAAAAAACTAAGAACCATATGAATCCATACATAGATGGGACATAAAAATGAGACTCAGAAACATGAACAAGAATGTGATGGTAATGGGGGTGGGGGATGGGGAGAGGGGTGGGATGGGGTGAGGAAGGAGAGAGGGGGTGGGGGAGGGGAGAGGCACAAAGAAAACCAGATAGAAGGTGACGCAAGACAATTTGACCTTGGGTGAGGGATATACAGCATAATCAAATGTCAAAATAATCTGGAGATGTTTTCTCTCAACATATGTATGCTGATTTATCAATGTCACTGCATTAAATTTAATAATAATAAAAAAGTTTACATAGGAGGAGAACCCTCAAAAATAGTTTTAGGCCCTGGCCGGTTGGCTCAGCGGTAGAGTGTCGGCCTGGTGTGTGGGGGACCCGGGTTCGATTCCCGGCCAGGGCACATAGGAGAAGCGCCCATTTGCTTCTCCATGCCCCCCTCCTTCCTCTCTGTCTCTCTCTTCCCCTCCCACAGCCAAGGCTCCATTGGACCAAAGATGGCCCGGGCACTGGGGATGGCTCCTTGGCCTCTGCCCCAGGCGCTAGAGTGGCTCTGGTCACAGCAGAACGACACCCCGGAGGGGCAGAGCATCGTCCCCTGGTGGGCAGAGCGTCGCCCCTGGTGGGCGTGCCAGGTGGATCCCAGTCAGGCGCATGCGGGAGTCTATCTGACTGTCTCTCCCTGTTTCCAGCTTCATAAAAATACAAAAAAAAAATACTTTTAGTTTTAGAACAGAGAGCTAGAGAGTGAGACACTAAGACAATGATAAGAAGGGAATCATAAGACAGTTGGATTGAAGAAATTATTCAAAAGATTCATCAAAATCAAAAGATAACTCATTTTTTTAAAAACAGATAAAGAGAATAGACAAAGGTAAATGTTTAAGAATATAATAGGCAGTTTCATCAATGATATCACATGCTTAATGAAAGGAGTTTTAATTTAAAGTGTGTTGATATGACCAAGTATTGTTAATCATACCTTATATTTATATATATTATCAAATTTATTCTGTCCTTAGTAGAGGAGATATTGGAATAGAAAGGTTTGCATCATCTCTATTGATTGAATAAGTTTTAAGAAGCAAAGCATTAACTCATTATTACAAATTCTGCTTGGACACTGTTTCTACCACAGGAAAAGTTAAAGGAAAAGATATTCTGAGTAAGGGTTTTTACATTATTCTACAGATCAAATAAATCCCAGCATTGCTTGCCTTAATTAGAAGCAAATTGCTTAAAGATGTTAATAAAGTAGAAATGAGCTTCTCATCTTACAAACAATTAACGTTACATTCTCAATAATCATTATTTTCAAATTTTCTGTGCTTTGAAATAGCTTTGTGCAACACTTACTCTCTCCAGGTATTGTGCATAAGCAACGTGATTTTAGTAATAATTTACAAAAAGCTCATTTATCTCAAGAAAAAGATACATTTATAACAACTCGGAGTTTTATCAAATAACAATTTGTTTCTAAATATCATTATTATTAATTACAACAATTTCTCACAATTCAAATTTAGTTTCATTACAGTGTGGGCACCATTAGTGCCTACCATTTGTTGATAACACCATTTGCTTATAACAAAACTGGTACTGAAAGGTTAAAAGTTATTTATGTTACAATCATGTACCTAATAAAATGTGTTTGGGTACTTGGACCTGGTGCTGAGATTTTAAGCTCAGTATTAATTCTATTCCACTATATGTTTGGAACCACATGACATAGAAAAATATTTGATCCTCTACCATAATTTTAACCTCTGACCCAATGTTCATGGTGATAAAACTAAATTGATATGCCTCTTCGTCCAATTGAGAATATTAAAACTTGTGTTTGCTCTTTGAAAAGTCAGAAGTGTTTGAATCAGATTTGAGGAATACATGTAACTAGTCTCCTAGTTTCATTAAGATCTTATATGTTCTGCCTCCTATCATTTTGAATTTTCGCTATCATTAGTTACTTGATTTAAAATTATATTTTAACATGCCATCTAATTAAACATGCTACCTTTCAAGTTAACACATTTCTTCTTTTTGAGTTTAGAAAACATTATCTTTTGGTAAATTGCATACATAATTGTCATGATTTTATCTTGAAAGAAGTTTATTGTACCCAGTATTAATTTTAGGTAGAATTTATTGTTTTTATTTTGGGTACAGAATTAATAAATAAAGATTTCTCCTATACACTTGAGAAAAGGACAATAAAAATTAATCATAAACTATTAGAAAATATCACCAACATGGTACAATTTTAAGTTCTGCCCATGGCTCACTGAGAAAGTAAATTTCTACTTCCATCTTTTTTTGCTCATGTCTCAAAAACAGTAATTGATATTATTGGCATTCATTAGCCAACACTCTATATAACTGGGAACTGATAATGAAGAAATTTACTCATATAAAGAAATTCTTGGCCCTAGCCTATTGGCTCAGTGGTAGAGTATTTTCCCAGTGAGTGGGTGTCCCTGGTTCAATTCCTGGTCAGGGCACAGAGGAGAAGCACCATCTGCTTCTTCAATCTTTCCCCTTCACTTTTTCCCTCCATCTCTCTCTTCCCTTCTTGCAGTCATGGTTTGATTGGAGCGAGTTGGTGCCAATCTCTGAGGATGGCTCCATGGCCTTTGCCTCAGGAGCTAAGAAGAGCTTGGTTGCTGAGCAATAGAGCAACACCCCATATGGGCAGAGCATTGCCCCCTAGTTGGCTTGCCAGCTGGATACCAGTCAGGGCATATGCGGAAATCTGTCTCTACCTTCCCTCCTCTCACTGAATAAAATAAAAAAAGAAGAGGAGGAGGAGGAGGAAGAGGAGGAAGAGGAGGAGGAGGAGGAGGAAGAAGAAGGAGAAAAGAAGAAGAAGAAGAAGAAGAAGAAGAAGAAGGAGGAGGAGGAGGAGGAGGAGGAGGAGGAGGAGAAGAAGAAGAAGAAGAAGAAGAAGAAGAAGAAGAAGAAGAAGAAGAAGAAGAAGAAGAAGAAGAAGAAGAAGAAGAAGAAGAAGAAGAAATAATAGTAGTAGGGCACACAGGAAAAGCAACCATCTGCTCTCCCCACCCTCTTCCCCTTTCCTACCTCTTTCCTTCCCAAAGCCAGTGGCTCAATTCATTCAGGCACTGAGAATAGTTCCATTGGAGAGCATCAGCCTCAGGTGCTAAAAATAGCTTGATACTCAAATATCAGCCCATGATGGGGTTGCCAGGTGGGTCCTGGTTGTGGTATATATGAGAGTCTGCCTCATTATCTCTGCTCCTCTCATCTAAAAAAAGTTATTTCATAGCTAAAAGCAAGAAAATCAATATTATGATTACCATTAATATTATAAAAGTAAAGTCAGGAATACTTTATGTATGAAAGACTATTTTCTAAAATTAAAAGCTATTTCAATTGGAGGACTTGAAAGTCTATAATCATAATAAATACCTCACTTTCAAAATTATTAAAGTTTTCTCTAAGAAATAGTACTTCCAGTATAAATGTTTCTAATTGCTCCAAGTTTAAGTGACAATACTATATTTCTGTATGTTAAAAAAAAATGTAAGGACACTGCAAGCTAACAGTTCCAATAGAGGAGCCCCTTTCGTAAGGTGTACATCTTGTTTAATAAAGACAAAGCATAAACAACTAAGAAAAGGGGAAGAGTTTGCTAAATATTTTTTCTTTCACAATAAAACTGCATTTCATCTTGCATCTTTTATCACTCAGACTAAAAATATTAATTTTTTTAATTTTTAAAGTTGAACATTCTTTTTTCTAGAATAATATTTTAAATACACACACACACACACACTCTAAACTTCTGTGTAAGTCTTTGTAAAATGTGATTCCTATGTGTCCTTCTTTTGTGTCATGCTTAATCTAAAGTTGTAATTTTGTACATTGTGTTATCAGTAGCAGTTTTGATAATAGTTTCTGAAAAACACTCTATTTTTGCCATCTTTTCACTGTTATGTTAGTATATATTTTTAGGAACCAGAATGTTACCTTATAAGAAAAATGAGCAATTTATCTTCTACTGTGATGAACAAAAGTAGGTTTACAGTTGTGAGTATTCAAAACACAGAGTTTATTTTGTCTTATTTATTAGTTAGTGTATTGTTTTCTATATAAACAACTATAACCCTACTTTTGCCATATCTCTGTATAATAATGAAAATGATTGTCTCAAGTCTCTTTGTCCCTTTTTTATTTAGAAAATGAAATTAATGGAGTGACATTGGTCAATAAGAGTATGTAAGTTTCAGGTAACCAATTCTATGATAATATTTCCATGCCACAGTCTTCTGCAAAGTTTCTAAATATTTTATATTATTCCCATGCCTATGGCTATCCCCAACTTAATTTGGAGAAATAAACACAGAAGATTATTATTGACATCAAAATTTCCTCTCTCATTTTCATGGAGGGTTGATACCAAATACTGTTTACTGTATTTGGCATTTTTTCTTGGGAAGACAGAAGTGATATAGTGTCCTGTCTCACAAAACTTTCATAGAACAGAATTGGATTCTCATACAGCCAGCATAGAGAGTGCATTTTCTGGAGATGCAGTATGAGTGAGGATGATACAGTTGTGTGATCCCATCCACTGCCTAACTGCATTGCTGCACCTATTTTGTTTCATTACTTAACCAGAGTCAATGGAACAGATTAGGTTCCTTGTTTCCCTGCTGTTATTTGGGGGGAATTTTTTTTTAAATAAGATAACAAAATAAATTTAAAGAGTACCCAACTTTGTTATCTTTATTATATATATATATATTATATATATGAAACTATTTTAAAAACCTTATACTATGGGAACAATTCAAAGTTCATAGGAATATAAATAACTTATTACATGATATTGCTTGGTCAATAAAATATATAAGGAGTTCTTTGGGAAGTATGATTTTAAAAACCATCAGACAGGCCTGACCTGTGGTGGCACAATGGATAAAACATCAATCTGGAACGCTGAGGTCGCCAGTTCAAAACTCTATACTTGTCTAGTCAAGGCACATATGGGAGTTGATGCTTCCTGATCTTCACTCCTTTCTCTCTCTCTCTCTCTTTCTCTCACTCTCTCCTCTCTAAAATGAATAAATAAATAAAAATTAAAAGTTTTTTTTTAAAAAGGAAAAAATAAAGCCCTCAGATATTGTTTTCCATCTGACACTTTTGGAAAACAACTTACCACTTGAAATTAAACTTTTAGTCTAACTTGATTACCAAGCATTTCTGTGTATAAACTTTTAATTATAGTATAAAAAATCTATTTGAGCTGAATGTAAGATACTGTTTATCCAAGTATGTTGCTAGAAACAATGTATGCTTCAATAAAATCAGTAAAAATAATATGAAAATTAATTCTGAAGTGGTTCTATTTTTAATTAAATGTGGTAAAGCTTATTCTTTGCCATTGAACTGTTAAAACTTGTGACAAATTGTGAAAATAACTTAATAGATAATACCAAGGGAAAAAAAGACCCAGTTACATAAATGACATAAAAGTGTGTAGCTCAGGAATTTTACACTAATTTACTGAGTGTTATTTGAGTCTCCAAAGAAGGCAACTACAGACAAAAACATCAACGCATAAAAGGAAAACGGCACTCTGAGCTACGGTTCCGTATTTTATACAGTAACTATTAACAGGACATACTGTCTTTAATCACCTTTCTGTTTTATCTATTTTCACCTATTTTAACTAGTGATGCTCTTCAACTTACAATGTGGTTACATCCAATAAACCTACATAAGTTGGAACTATTGAATATTAAAAATGCACTTAATGTACCTAACCAGCTGACCACTCTAGCTTAGCCTCACCTACCTTAAACATGCTAAGAACACTTACATTAGCCTACAGCTGGCTAAATGATCTTGCTGCCACTGCCTAACATCATGAGAGAATATATTGTACCACATATCACTAGACTGGGAAAAGATCAAAATTCAAATAAGGTTTCTACTGAATGTATGTTGCTTTCGCACCATCGTAAAGTTGAAAAACCATTGGTCAAAATCTGGGACAGTCCATATTTTAATTCTGATATGATTTGTACTAAACAGTGTTTCTGACAGAGACAGGCACCTAATGTAGTTAATACCTATATAGGGGTATAATAACATAGAATTCTTTCATGAAGAATTCTATAAACTTGAAGTTAGATAATTTATACACAAACAAGAAAAGTCGTGATAGGAGGTCAATAACAACAGTTTTTAAGTTAGAATTTGTTTATCCAGTAAAAACATTTTGTAATATTCCTTACCCATATCCTAAAGCCATCACACTACAGGTTATTCATTATTAAAAACATACAAACAAAAGTGTCTATGTGAACAAGTTTTTACCAAAGAATTTAGCAGCAGCTCAGAGTAGAATTGATGGGTACCACTTTCTTATTGAGAACCTAATGGCAATAATACACTTTTTTTCTAGTTTCTTTCCCTTCTTACCTGCTTGTTGTAAAAGCTAAGAGAGTGACTTTGCAAACTACATATGCATCAACAACGTTAATTGGTGATATCTTTCTTCCCAGGAATTCTTTCTAGGAATGTAGCTGGAAAATATGAAGGGATGTGTACATAGCTGTATATATATAGTAATTGTTATAGCATTGTTCATAGGAATAAAAGTTATAACAAGCTCAACGAGGATTTTCACTCTAAAGGAAATGGTGTAGTACCTCTTTTCAAATAAGTACCATTGTTTAGTAAAATAGGCAGTTTTTTGAATGGAGCAGGGACTAATTATGTAATTAGCATTTTCAAATAAAACTGGAAAACTGAGCTTGTTTTAGTTTAGATTTTTTCCAAGACTTAAAATCAAATCTCATTCATCTCTAAAATGTCTATCTACACACTGGCCAACTTGAATTAGAACAGTTTGTTCCAATTACATTTATTTATTCAACAAACATTTGTTGTGAATTTATTATCTAATGGGAACAATGCCAAATGTTGAGGATAAATAAATACACCAGAGTACTATTCTTTAGAGAAATAAGAATCTTATGAGATATTGCAATAGAAGTGATAAGAAGAATGGGGAAGGGGGTGGTGGGAGGTTATGGAGGCCAAATATTTGGTGATGGAAGATGATCTGACTTTGGGTGGTGGGCACACAATGCAATATATAGATTATGTATTGTAGAAATGTACATTGAAACCTATATGATCCTATTAACCGGTGTCACCCCAATAACTTTAATAAAATAAAAAGTTGTGGATTATTATTATTTTCTGTCCTTGAATGTTTTCTATTGACATATGTGACTGTGAAATATAGCACTCTTAGAATTGCTGATACTTTCAAACAAATATATATGCTATTAAAAAATTACCTTATTTTTGCACAAAAAGCTTGTATATGTCCTGTGAGATATATTGCAATAAATATTGCCTAGTCTCAAAGACAAACACATATACTGCTCTGGAAGACTATGTGATCAAAATCAATTAATTTAGCTGAATTTTCTAAAGTAGTAAATAGAGTATCTACATGGCTAAGTTAACTTTCTTCATGATATCTAATTGGCATTGATCTTACAGAATATTTTTGTACTCTACTTCTTATTTTATAATGTTTATGCTATTATATTATCTGTTTATTGGCATGCTTACATAAATTATTTCAATATTTTGCATGTCACAGAATAACTCTCAATTATTTTACACACAAAATATTTCTGTCTGGCATTGAAATTAAGATCTCATATTTTCTCAAGCTTTACCAGGGAATTGTGTCTTCCTCTTTAACTTTTTAAAGTTATAGTATAACTTGAACCAGTAGTTACTGAAGCATATATTAAAAATCGGGAAAATATAGTTCTATTGAAAGCTTGCCAATGTTATCAGAAACACCATGTTTGGCAAACAAGTGTGTTAGGCTTGTTTACTTTTGCTTTGCCTGATGGGAGCATGAGCACAGGGCAGCACCACGAGCGTACAGTCTATGTAAAGCTGCAGGTGTTTTTCCTCAGAGCAGCAGATTGTAGATTATGGATTGCCTGCCACCACTGGGAGGGGCCATTTTTGTTTTGCAGAGAAGGGGTTCCCCCACTCCTGGCCTGTTTGCTCATCAGCCCAGAGAGAGAGAGAGAGAGAGAGAGAGAGAGAAATGTTTTTCCCTGCCTGCTTGCTTGTCCACCGTTGTGAGACTCTAATAAATGGAATGGCTCACCATTTTCTGGCTCCACAGTTCCTTTACCATCTGTCTGCCCAAATTAAATGAGAACCTGCATGGCGATGGCCACCGGTCTTACACATCATTGCTGAAATTGCAGGAAAGAAAGTGACACAAGATAAACGGCTACTGATACAACCCTCACTATTTGCACTCACACCTTCTCTGTCTCTCTCTAGAAATACTTTCATCTTTTTCTTTGCCCCACTATACATCCCCTCCCCCAGCTAAAAAAAACAAGGATGATTTAGTGAGAGAAGTATTATGTAGAATGTCGAATGTAGAACTGAAGAAACCGGGAGGACGGAGCTTGGCTTTATCAAAGGAAACACATGTGAGAAAAGATAAGAAAATTCAATGAGAAAGCAACAGAAAGAACCACAGAAAAAAAAGTCTAAGCAACAGACTAGCACAAGAAAAATATACCCATAACAGGAGGAAGCAGGGACAGTTCTTGAGAGGTAGTTAATAACAATAGAGACCACCAACATTTCTGAACTTGGAAGTTACATAGGTGCTTAAATTCATCGTGACTAAACTGGTCATGTCCATGTCTATTTCTCTTTCTATTCTATTCTTATTGTTTGAGGTAATTACATCATCTAATCACCTAAATTGTGAATGCTTTTCAGTCCTCTCTTTATTAAATCCTTGCTCTAAAGATTTATCATTTAGCCCGATAGATTCAATCTCCTAATTATCTCTGAAACTGGACACTTATCCTCCTCCATTATACAGGCCTCATTATTTCTCATTTGTGTTATACCTTTGCTACCAGCCTAGTTGATCTCAATTTATCTGTTAATTTGTTAATTTTTGTTTTAACTTGACATTGAAAGTGAAATGACATAGGCTTTTTGTGTAATATCCTCCCAGGAATTCTTACTAATTCTAAATCAGGACTTGATATTTCTGAGGTTCTATCTGCCCACATCTTTAATGGATAAGAAAAGTATCCTCCTTACAAAGTTAAATGGTCACACATGTAAATGCATACCCATAATAAGCACTCACTATTATGGTTACTGTTATTATTATTAACTTTATTGCTATTATTATAACTCACCTAAGCTTAAACCCTTTAAAGTCTCTCCATTATATTCAGGACTAAAACTGAAAACCTTAAGATGGCTTGCAGGGTTTTTCTAACTATATGTAACTGTACTGATTCCTCTAACTCCATCTGCTTGTACTCTCTGATGGAATCTCTCCTTTCAATCAGGTGCTTTTCCTTCTTCTTATAGAATTAACTGCTCATAGACCTGTTAAAAACTGATTTCAAATCTAGTTGTTCTAAGAGTGCTGATAGGGCAGATTCCACAAGGAAAGACTGCAAAAGGTCAAGAGAATTTGACAGAATATTGAAAGTTCTATATCTTAATTGGAATGGAGATTACACAGCTGTCTATATTAGTCAGAAGTTCATCAACATGTTATATTTGCTAATGTATTCATTTTATTATATGTAAAGTATACCTCAATAAATTGATTAAAAATCACTTCATATGGAAACTCCTCAGTAACTCCCGTGACCGCATGTGGCCCCCACAGCATATGCATACACTCTCTTCATAGCACTTAATCTACTATCTTGCCCAGCACTATACATATTATGAACCCCTCTGTAGACTGTAAGATGCTCATTTTTATACCTATATCTCCAATATGTAACATACGGCCCAGAACACAGTAGGATTTCAAAGACTATTTATGGAATCAGTGAATGAATAATTACAACTTGAGCTTATTATTATAAATTCAATTAAATTTGGTAATGTTGTAGAATTATGTGATTAAACATGTATAATTTTAATGAAGTGTTAGGGGCACATATAGTACTGTGTGATATGTCTATTTTATAAAATAAAAGATTAGAATGCCACACACAATTTCTAATAGCTATGTGACTTCACTATAAAATTAATGATGTTTACAGTAATACCTTGACATTAAACCTTAAAATCAGAATGTCTACTGCATACAGGACTTAGTCTCATTTTGTGGGAAACAAACTGATAGGGTTAAATTGGTCCTTTAAAACTCAAATTCCACTGACCACCGGTAGTGGAGCAGTGGATAGAGCATTGGACTTTGATGTGGAGGAACCAGGTTCAAGACCCCGAGGTCACCAATTTGAGTGTGGGCTCATTTGGTTTGAGCAAAGCTCACCAGCTTGGACCCAAGGTCGCTGGCTCCAGCAAGGGGTTACTCGGTCTGCTGAAGGCCCATGGTCAAGGCACATATGAGAAAACAATCAATGAACAACTAAGATGTCGCAACGAAAAACTGATGATTGATGCTTCTCATCTCTCACCATTTCTGTCTGTCTGTCCCTATCTATCCCTCTCTCTGACTCTCCCTGTGTCTCTGTAAAAAAAAAAAAAAACCCAACAAAAAACAAAACAAAACAAAACCCTCAAATTCCTCTCACCCAGCTCCCACTAGGGCAACTTCTTCAGGGAACATTTCCTTCACCCAACCTTTTCCTCCACTTAAGCAACTCTACCTACCCTGGGAAGGTTCTGAAAAATGTCCTTGTGATAAGGCCATCATGAGGGGTCTGAGGGAGACATGAAAGGAGGTCATGAAAGGAGACAGTCAGTAACCAAGGCAATAGTCTAAGTATAACCAGGTGCAGGCAACCCCATGCCAACAAATGCTTGCAGCAACCCCTATATATACTGCTCTTTCCTGCAGTTCAGGGATGACACCCTTTTTCTGATCTCAGCCCGCTTGTATCCAGGACCCAGGTGCTTATAAAACTAAATTTTCCTGTTGGAGCACACTAGCCTCGTGTGTTTGGTTCATCCCATGGTTTCTGCCTTTTACAAACAAGTAAAGATCAATTAAGAACTGCCAATTGTTTATTACAAAGAATCTCTGTGCAGCACTGAATACCAAGAACATCTTAAAATGAAAAACTATGATGATAAAATGGAAATACTAAGCTCAATAACACTGCCACTTGCAAGTATACCAAGAAAAGTTTGGACTAGAAGGAACCAAATTCCCACTGGACAGAGGCAATTACAGGAGTCATTACTGATATATTCAAAGATACAAAATACCAAGAAGTTTGATCCTATAAGAAATATATGCTTCTGAAGATTTTAGATGGTATGGGTGTTGGAGGATCACCTTATGAAATAAAGAATATGAGATCACTAATGACCTACCTAGCTTTCAAGGAACGTATTAGCAGTCAGTATCACTAATAATTTACTTTGATAAACCACTCACAAATACCTTTATTCTTGGATTAAGAAAATATACAAAGTTCTATATATTCTACTCTAAATAATAGTTATGTATATCACATATGAATTGAGTGCCAAATAAGACAACATAAATGAAAAATTATGTATAATATTGGAGTAAAATTATTGTGTTAGACAACACAGAATATTTTATTTCAATTTTACCAGTTATTGTTTTTTCCAAGCCTAAAGTTTTTCCTAAAGAAAGAGCCCTAGTTCTCTCTCTGATGAACTTTTAAGCCATATTTAGACTCATATGGCATAGTGCCTAACAAAGATTGGACTGAAAATGAATATATAATCCAAGGGAAACCAAGCCAGATATTAAACAGTCATTTATGATGTCTAGAATGAAAGGTGGGATTAGCCAATATGCTTGTGAGATGAAAGTTTCAAGTGAGTATGTAAGAGCAATGACAGATATAGACCCTGAATAGTCATAAGAAAGAGAACACAGAGGAGTGGGTTGTAAGGGCTTTATTAATTGGTATCAAAATTATAAGTAAGCAAAATTAATGAGGTAGAGAGAAGGTAAAAAGAAGTTTGAAGAAGCCAACTAGTAAAGATAGGAGTACTGTACAGAAATACACAGCTGTGTCTCAATTATTTTTCTTAATAAAGCCACTATTTCAGAGATCTATGTGTTGCTCAACTCTAACAAGTTTTTTGTGTCCAGCTTTTTCTGAATTGCACATATATTATATATATACACACATATGTTTATATACATACATAGAATATATATACATATATAGAGTATATATGTATGTATTCATATATAAACATACATAGAATATATACACATATTTTTCCAACAAAACTATAATCTCCTACAATAATTGACACACAATTTCTTGAAACCAAAAATAAAAATAAAAAAGCTTAAATAAAATAAATTCCTATACCTTTTCTAGCCATCAGAATACAGTTTCCAATTAATACTGTGTTCACATAAAATATAGGGAAATTATTAATATATATTAATATGTTACTAATACATAAAATATGTATTAAGAAATAAACTAAATTTTATAAATATTGGCACCATTATCACTATATATTATTCTTTCAACAAAGATTTCTTCAACTGAAAAAAGATGACAGCAAAATGAATTAACTCTCATTATATCCTTCTTCTAAATGACATGAAAGTCAACACACACAATTATAGGCTAAAGAAAAAGTTTCATTACACTTTCAATCCAATAGAAAAATAACAAAAGCTCTTGGTATAGCCAGGAAGAAAGAAATATGATGAATACCATTGTTGACCATGAAAATATTTTTTTAAGTATGAAAATAACCAGTACAATATAGCCAATATAATTCCTTAAATTTTGGACTCATAATTTCTGAAAGAACAAAACTTCTAATTATACTTTGATCTAGTATCTTATATCAGATTAAATCTTTCCAGTAATCTCTACTGTTTGTATACCTGAAATAATCAAGAAACAAATGCTTCTTATATTGAATACAAATTTCATAGCATACAGGGGTGGACAAAAGTAGGTTTATAGTTGTTTGTATGAAAAAAGACATGCAGGCATGCTTATCACAATAGCTTTATTAACTCAAAAGAATGTCACAGTGCAACTATAAATCTACTTTTGCCCACCCCTGTACATACCGTGATATCCTGTTCCATGACATAACAGGGTGGACTCAGAGAGTGATACAATAGATTGTAATCATTTAACTAGCTGTTCTCATTCCCTGGGCCAACATTTTTCCTTTCCCATGAGAATTCTCTGTACTAGTAGAGCATCAATGTCCTCCTTTTCCTCTGATTGAAATACAAGGTATATACAGTGTAGTACTTACGTTATCCTTGTCCAAAGTAAAGAGAGACAAAGTTTATATCTTCCTGACACAAACAACAAGATGCTTTGTTCCAGCTACAGCATATGACATGCTTAGAATGTCCTGAGCTTAATCAAGCACTGATAGTCTGGTTAATTCTTCTAAAGCACTAAGCCTAAAGATACTGAACTAGGTACATTAAGTATCCTAAATGTCTGAAACAAATGTTTCCATACTACAGAATTTGCAGTCAGCTCTAGGTAAAGTTTATTTGAGCTGCTTTCCCAATTTCCCTTCTAGTCTTCTCACCCTTACCCTAGGGTAAATGGTGTATTCCTTTTGTTTCCAAACTACACTATATCTCAGGCAGAATCTTTCTCTGGGTTTTCACATGCTTCAAAAATATCCATTACTTTTCTAAACTCCTCGGTTTCCATGCTCATTCTCCCCAAATACCAAGCACTTTATTATATTTCATTATCTAACTCCTCTAAGGGTGAAACTGTCAGACTACTTGGGTTGGAGCAGCTATATTATATTCCTCAAACCAGAGTTCACAGCAGGCCATTCCACCAAGCTTGAATAACTAAGACACTAAGGAAACAGCGCAGAATTTTTTTTTCTGTCTCATATAAGGTAACCAGAAGCCCTACTCTTTGTGATCGATTCGGTATCTCACTTAACTTTGAAACTGAACCTACATTATCACTGGGACAGTGTTTGAACATCTCATTGGGAAATACTGAGTGAATACAATGAGCACATAATATTTCTTCAACTGTCAGAGAAATAAAATTATAAACCTTTCATTGCTATTATAATGGAAATAAGAGTAAATAATTATAGTTGATAAAAGGAAGAACATTAGTATGCTAATTTTATGTTTATTTTGCAGGCGTCCCCAAACTACGGCCCCCTGAGGCCATTTATCCAACCCCCCCCCCCCCCCGCACTCCCGGAAGGGGCACCTCTTTCATTGGTGGTCAGTGAGAGGAGCACTGTATGTGGCGGCCTTCCAACGGTCTGAGGGACAGTGAACTGGCCCCCTGTGTAAAAAGTTTGGGGACCTCTGATAGAGTATACTAAAAATATGACCAGCACATTAAAGTTGTGATTTCACAGATATTATTGGCCTGTGACATTTTTAAAGTAGATCATTCCCTAGCCCTATACATTTTCACATTTGGCATATATCATATTATGAGAAAATGTTCTGATATAACCAAGTGACTTTTAAACTTGCAGATAGAAAATATCAGTAATTGTTATTTGGAATCTTTGTGTACAAGTCTGTGAAAAAGAAAACTCTGAATTCCACCAAAGAACAAGTAAAAGCCTTAAAATATTTATCATTGAATTCTTTAATGATTGTCAGCTGGCAAGCCAGAAGACAATATCCAGAAGATATAATAGGTAAAGCAAAATTTGTATGATAAATATAAGGAGAAATATAAAATATCTCTAACAAACATGTACATGTAGCCACTATGTACAAACAAAGTAAATTCAATGACTGAATAGTTATATTTGATGAATTATGCTATGATCATAAAAATTGAAAATATTATTGACTGAGTAATTTGGTTCTGATGTTGGTATAGATGGAAACCTATGTATTTAAATATAGACTTTTAGGTAAGCCATCCTCATACAGAGGCTTTGTATCTGGTATTAATTGTAATATATTCTCTTTGATTTCTGATGTTATATTTTTGAATCTTCTCGCTTTTCTTCTTAGTGAGAATAGGTGAAGGTTTGTCAGTTTTATCTCCTTTAAAAAAACAACAACACCTACTTTGGTTGATCTTTTCTATTACTGTTGTAATCTCTGTTTCATTTATTTCTGCCCTGATCTTTGTTATTTCCAAGGGGTCCAGCTTGTAGGATTGCTCGCATTGGCAGTGGCACTGATGTTTTACTTGCAGGGGCCCTTTGTGCAGCATTGGTAATGGTGTGTGCACAGGCACTTGTGGGGCAACTGTAGAGCTGGGTCCAGAGTACCAGCACAAAATGAACAGCAGCCCTGAGGTTTGGGGTAATAGGCTAGCTCACAGTGGCTGTGGCTTCAGTGTCTCAGTTGTAAGCGCTCATGGGGTGACCATGAAACCAGGGTCTGGAATTCAGGTGCTCATGGAGTAGCTGTTGTTCTTGGGTCCAGGTAGTACACAAGGTTGAGAGAAGGTTGGCAGCCCCTGGCCAGGATGGTGCAACAGCATGCTTGTTGGTTACCTCAGTGGAAAAAGATGCCAGAATCCTCTGACAAGCAGGCCACTGGTGTCCTGCCAATGGGCACTACAGTCTCCTCCACTGTGAAAGTTATGGATACCCATGGCTGTTGTGGAGGTTGTTGCAGTCCTCAGTGGCAAAGGCTAACAGGTCCCTGTACAGAGCAGGCCACTGGGATTGCAGTACTATTCTCTGCATGGTTAATCCTTATATTGCCCACCCTTTCTTGTTATTAGCCATCTTCAGATGTCACAGCTGGGCCTGATCACCCCAACAATCATTTTTGTATGCTTATTCTTCATTCTTTTTGCTCCCCTGTATGACAGCAGGTTCTTAATTAGATTTTTGAGCTCTCCCAGTGCGATTTAGTCATGAATAACTGTCTAATTGTTGTTTTTTGTGTGAGGACAATGGCTGGTATCTTCTACTCCTCCATCTTGCTATTACCTCCTAAAAAATTTTTCTACAAAAGTATTTTCTTTAGTATGTTTCAGAAACTTATACAAAGCATAGAATGGATAATGAACCACTTGTAGTATAAAATAAATTCCCCTTAAATGTTAAGCACATTTGTAAATATAAAAATTATACAAGAATTGTTCTATGTGTGGTTTGCTCTTAACCACAGACTTCTGACTACTTGTAATCTTATTTGAAAGAGAAGATGTACATGTGGAATAAAAAATTATAGTACTATTCAAGATGGTATAAAACAGAGGTACTTGAATATAATTATGGAATATATTACATAATATGCACACAAATACTGTTAAATTAACTTTGAATCATCAATGAACACTTCATAAGTAGAAACTGATATGAACTTCAGATAGCTGAATGATTTTATATAGAAAGAGATAAAAGTAGGACTAAAGTGAAAAATAAGATGAAATGGAGAGGGTTTTGCAGAAAAGCTGGAAAAAAATAGAAAAAAAAATCACTTAGATTTCTTAGAATGGAAAGACCAACAGCCTTACAAGGAATACATGAAATCGTTCAAGTAGACAGGAAGCTAAGTAATCAAAAGAGTATTAAAAGTCTTCATGGACACCATATAAACAAAGTATATATTACTATATTTGAAGTGATAAATAAAACCTTTTTTTACTGCTATCCATTACTAATTTCTATTATTTAAAATTTTTATTTTAAAAAAATCAATGTTTAAAACCAGAACTGGTTAAATTTAATACTTCGTCAAATTCTTTGGATGAGAGCTTTTACATCTCTAATTCTGTGATGATATACAGGACTGAAATTTTCTAGTATAAGAGAGTCAGTATGTATAGAATGTGTTTTTTAAAAAATATATAATATGTTTATTGCATAAGAACTGTAAAATAAAACTTTTAAACTTCTGGCCATGAATTTTTAAAACTTGTAAAATCCTCAGGTCTGTATTATTCAGTGATGCTGTTAAAGGTTACTTGTAATTGTGTTTCTATAGCATCACTTGAGCACATTTTTGTTACAATTAAAGCCACATTAATATTCTCTCTGTGTCCATGTCAGTTGAAGCATTTAGGATACAGAAGAGCCTGTCTTAAAGAGATTCATAGGTCCAATTACCTTGGCAAAATGACAGTCAAGCAAAGAACCAAGGATTGTAATTCCTTTTAGCTACTGCCCCTGATGCAATAGATCTTTAGAGCAGCTGAATCCTTTGAATAGAATGCATCCTTTTTCTCTTTGAATTTCATTATTGTTTTTATCACAGTGCATGTTTTTAGTACCTACTGGTTCATTACTTTAGTACCAAGGGATATTTATTATCAAATCACTTGATTTTTAGGGGCTTACTTAATTCAATATAAATATTTATTTCTGATTTTAGACATAATTTTCCTGACTCTATAATGTAAAAAAGGCTTTAAATGTAGGAAAACAACAACAAAAACAATTTAGAATTCAAAAGATCTGATTTCTTATTCCTCTACTATTCATTGACTTTCTCATGGATTTACTGCCACCGTCCAGGTCTAGAGTGGAGGCTCTATCTTCAGCAATTTGTAAAGCACAAGACTTGAAGAAACTTGGCTTGAAGAAAGTGGAGCTTATTAGGCTGGGTTTGGCTGGAATTCCCCAAGATAGTAAGGTTTAAAGAAAAGATTCATCAGCTCAGGAAGCATTTTCAATTGCTAGTAATATATAAAATACTGTAATTTTTAAAACCAAAATATCTAGATTTGTGCTTGGGACATGAATTGATATTTTCTAAAGATTTTATTTAAATACCCTGTAAGGAGTAAATGTAAAAACTGACATTACACAGTATACTAATATAATAATTTGTCTTATACCTTTTGATAAGATCGTTAAAAGCAACATAATTCATTACAATATTTTCTTAAAAAATAGTAACTATTTTACCACTTAAATGTATATGTATATGTTTGCTATATGAAATATATTTATATAATTTTAAAAGTATTTTTACTTTATAACCTTGGAATATTATAAAGTAACACACTATAATCTTTCTTTACTAGCATATCACTTATACTGTTTAAAATTATTATTCATGGTACAAAAAATGTTATTGATCATTGCATATTTTTCATTTCATTTCCAATTATATGATCTACAGTAACATTAACCTTTTAATAGCAAGTCAATTTTGGAATTAAAAAAAAAGTATTTTTCCTCAAATATAATTATTTTTCTTTTTCTAGAGAAGGATTTTGCTATTTTTGTTTTTGTTTAATTATAAAAAATATATTTTATGTGTAAATCAACTTCAAAACAAACTACTTATAAATAAACTAAAATAATATTAAGTAATTGCTAAGACGTGTAGGACTTCGAATTTTGTTGTAAATTAATTATAGAAAGTTGTTGGTTTCAGTAATCACACAGGGGTAGAATTTAGTGGTTTGAAAATGAGTAGGCAGGAAAACTATCACTAATTAATAGTATCAAAGTGTTTTTTATAGGTGTTAAAATTTAAAATGTGAATTTCAAAATTATTAATTATTTAATTATTACATATAAACTATAAGGTTAAATACCCATTAATGTAAGAGACATAAATCTAATAAAATATTCAATAATGTTAAATTTATTTTGACTTTTTAATAATTTGTTTGCAGAGATTAATATAATTATTTTAGATATAAAACCTTTATTATATTATATTATATTATATATATAATATATGCTTTAAAATTTTCATTTATTTAATCAAACAATATTTGTTGAGCACTTCCTGGAGATTAGGCATTACAAATGATAAAACAATAAGGTACCAATTCTGCCTTAAAAGGAACATTAAATCAAGGAGTAGAGATCAGATTTTACAAAATAACTTCAAGTAAAGACAGAAAATTGTACTATTAAATATATCTAGGGAAAATACTATACAAGCTAGAGAAAGAAAATGATTGCCACTAGTTAGGAATCAAGAAAGTTTTTGTGAAAGAGGTGACTGACATCTAATGTGAATATTGAAGAAGAGCCAAAAGCAATCAGGGATGAAGATCATTTCAGAGAGGCCACAAGAATCGTATAAACAGAGGCAGAAGAGGAAAAGGAGAAGGAAAAGCACACAGGGAGCATAAAGCATTTTACTTTGGACTGAGAATGAGATGCATAAAACACACTTCAGTGTAACAATTAACTGGGAAAGTTGGCTGAAATTTTATAATGGATAGGATGACTATCTATTCTGAAATGTGACACTTTGAAGAGTGAGAGAGATACTACCAGTAATTATGCTAGGCAAACATGTATAAACCTAGTAAGACTCAGGCATACCAGGAAGTTTGATCATGCTATTTAAAGGAGATCTTTAATACTAGGCTAATGTGTTTAAATTTAATTGTATAGGCAATGAGAACTAAAGGAGTATTCAGTACATATTATACAAATGAAAACTATCTAGTAGGGAAACCAGCTAAGGCATCAAGAATAATTAGGAATCTGTGGAAGGTAATCAGCACTATGTATATAATAAATTTACGATATATTACCATATTTTTCATTCCATAAGATGCACCTGACCATAAAACGCACCTAGGGTTTTAAGGAGGAAAATAAGAAAAAAATATTCTAAACCAAATGGTGTGTTAAAATATTTAATAAAATATACCACAATAATATATATTTCAACAATGTAAACTCAACAGCAATATTAACAACCATTAGCACCGTTATTAATGAATGAGATGAGACTTTAATGTTCAAATACTCTCCTAGTTGCCTGTGAACCCCAGGAACTCATCATTATGTCAAAATTTAAGAAGCCCAGTTGCTCACAATCACTGGTATTATTTTCTTTGTTATTTTCATATATGATACCATTTTCAGTGCCATCTAAGGCATTGCTAATGCAACATCTTTAGAATGACCATACAACGATTTTATTCTTCACTGACTGCCATGATGTTTTCAGCCATTCACAAATATGAGTGATAGTGGGTCTCTTCATTTGTCCAGTTCATGTCAGATCATGATTACTGGCAGCCATCCATTTGTTTCACTCTTTCTGCATAAAGACTTTAAATGGTTTGTTGATGGAAAACGTCAAGAGGTTGCAACTGGCTGGTAAAACCCCCAGGAATTACAGCTAGGTGAGTCTTCACTTCTTTAAAGTTTTTTTTGTGTGTGTGGTTTTGCTAATATGTTCTCTAAACTGATCAAACACTAATAGGGCAGTAAGTGATGTCAGCACTTTACACAGAGCTCCAGCAGCTGCAGCACAGCCCTCCACCACTGCAGCATGCCTCTCACATCAGCCCTCCATGATGCCAGATGAATACACGCACACAAGTTCGCTCACTTTCTCTCCTGCGCTGCATGCAACTGTGAAAACCAGAACCAGGAGATCACTCAACAGATGCCGGGGTTCCACACGCTGCCATGGCAGGTATGATTATGCTTCCACTAGTGCTCATTCTATATATGTTTACTGGTGCAGGACCCCGCAGTAGCTAAAAAAATGAACATTCACTCCATAAGATGCACAGGCATTTTCTCTTCCACTTTTGGAAGAAAAAAGTGTGTCTTTTGGAACAAAAAATATGATATATAACACTTATTCCATAGATTGTTTAGTATCACTGTGTAAAAATAAAGAGTGACCAAGAGTTCAAGAAAGTGGAAATATTTGACTGAAATTATTTGTATCATAACACACATTTAAACTACAGTAAAGTCTATCCAAGGTATAACCTCATTTTGATTGTCAGATATTTTCAAATGAAGCAATTGCTTGATGTTTTAGTTTTAACAGTCACCTTGTCTTATATATCATTTTTCAAAATTAAGAACATATCAGATTGATAAAGAAATATGTTATATCCTTCAAAATACTAAGGTAGTTAAGCTTTGAATTCTACATTTAATCTTCTGTTGATTTATATTTGTCCTTTGTAAAATGTTTTGGGACTCTGTGAAAAAGAGTAACATAATATTGTAGATATCTCAAAACAAAAGAAATATGACTCCTTTAAGTTAAGGATTGAGTCCTCACCTCATTAAGACACTGAGTTGCTAATTCTTATGAAAAACCATTCAATATATGATTAAAGTACTTATTGATAAAACTGAAGTAGTATTATGCAATTTAAAACCATAATAAATCTTCTCCAATATGTAAAATTAATGATGAATGTTATATAAAATTTTTGGTACATGAAAAACACATATAAACTACCTGCAAACATAAACTATATTTTTTAGAAAAAATGATCAATTTTTCTATTTTCTAAATTCTGAAAACTTAATGCAATTACTGACTTTTTCAAACACAGAGCAACAAGAATAAAATATTGAATAACCAAATGACTATATCTTGCATAATAATAATATATTAAAAGCCAATCAGGATTCCAAGAAGACAGTGGAGTAGGCAGACATACAAACTGCCACCTCCCAGCACCAAACTGGGTTACAAATTAGTTTAAGAACAATCATCATGAAAAACTAACTTTGAACAAAAAAACCAGGACTTGAAAACCAAGGAGCACAGAAGAAATCACACCAAGACTAGTAGGAAGTGCGAGTACATGGTGGGGGCTTCCTTGCTCCCAGGAGCAAGGGGTGGCTGAGGGTCCAGGGGGACTCTCACTGTGGGGAGAGAGACCCTGAGAGGTGGGGGTCCTCAGCCCCAGGACTGGAGCCCCAGCCTAGAGACCCAGAAACTAGAAGAGACAACCTGACATCATTAAGTGGGGAAAAGAGCAGGATTTATGTCTATGGGAAACAGCTTGCAAAGAAGTAGATGCAGCCTTAAAGGGCTAGCGCAGAAAATCTTGCTCACAGTCACTTACTTACCTGGGGCTCAGGGGTGAGCAGAGCTGAGAGGACTGGTCTTGTGTGAGGAGAGTGAGAGGATTGAGGCACAGGGACACAAATGGTGATGGGGAGAAGAATACCTGTGCTGAGTCATTCTCCAGTTCTGTGGTGGCCTTATGCAGAAGGAGGGGCACTCCCTCCATCCAGCATGAGACTAGCATAAGGCCAATTGACCCACTTCCAGAAATCTCTCCAGCTCCAATCAGTGCAAAAAGGCCATTTGGAAAGGAGGAAGTAAAGGGGAGAGGCAGTGACTCAAGTTTCTGGGGAGACCATCCTGATACAAAGAATGCACCTGTCCCTGGATAGTAGATGGGCAGATCACACCGTAGATTCTTAGAGGTCACGCCCACTGCATTCCTCTGGACTTACCATACAGAAAATAAAAGGTGTGGATACAGTTTCAACTGGGGCCAAAGAGCAAGATACACCCACTACCCCTGTCCAAATCACAGAAGTTCCCTTCTGGGCTCAGCAAACAAACAGCGGGGAAATTAAGACATTTATGTGGCTCATCTTGTTAGGGAGAATTAAAATCCAATCAACCAGAAGAAGCTGAAGGACTAAGCCTTGGAGAAGGGATTGCATTTCCTGTACCAACCTCAGATGCCCTAACCCAACAAGCTTGCAATTGGCACACAAAAAACAATGGGAAGAGAGAAATGCAATCCAAATGAATCAACAAGAGAAATCCACAGAAAAAGAATGGAATGAGATGGAATAACAAAATTACCAGATGCAGATTTTAAATAATGATTGTTAGTATGCTTAAGGATCTTAGAGCAACAATGAATGGACATAATGAGCACCTAAATAAAAAAAAAATAGCAATCATCAAAAAGGATATTGAAATCATAAAAAAGAATCAATCAAAATGAAAATCACAATATCAGAAATGAAGACTACACTAGAAGAAATCAACAGCAGGCTGGATGAAGCAGAGGATTGAATCAGTGACTTAGAGGACAAGATAAATGAAAACACAGAAACAGGGCAGCATAAATAAAAGAGTCTCAAAAAGTCTGAGGAAACTATAAGAGAATTTGGTGACAATACAAAGAGAAATAACATCTGCATCATACAGGTTCCTGAAGGAGAAGATAAAGAACAAGGGACAGAGAACCTGTTTGAAGAAATCATAGCTAAAATCTTTCCTAAATTGATGAAGAAAAAAGTCACACAAGTTCAAGAAGCAGAGAGTCCCAGTTAAGAGAAACCCAATGAAGCCTACTTCAAGACAAATCATAATTAAAATACCAAAGTTAAGAGATAAAGAAAAAATACTAAAAGTCACAAAAAAAAACTCAATTACTGATAGAGGAGCCCCCATAAAGATGACATCCAAATTCTGAACAGAAACACCTGAGGCCAGAAGGGAATGGTAAGAAATATTCAAAGTAATGCAAAACGAGAGCCTACAACCAAGATTTCTTTATTCATTAAGATTATCATTTAAAATTGAAGGAGAAATAAAAAGCCTCCCAGACCAAAAAAAAAAAAAAAAAAAACTAAACTAAAGGAATTCATCACAACTAAACCGAAACTGCAAGAAATGCTAAGGGGCCTGCTGTAAACAGAGCAAAGAAAAAAAATCCAGAAAAAGAGAATTGTAGATTTAAAGAATAAAATGGCAACAAACAATTAAATATCAATCATAATCTTAAACATAAATGGATTAAATGTTCCAAAACATAGGGTAGCTGAATGGATAAGAAAGCAGGACCTATTCATATGCTGCCTTCAAGAGACCCACCTCAGATACATACAGACTAAGAGTAAAGGATGGAAAAAAAAATTTCACGCAAACAGAAAGAAAAAAAAGCTGGGTAGCAATACTAATATTTGACAAAATAAACTTTAAAACAAATGCTATAGTAAGAGATAAAGAAGGTCACTACATAATGATAAAAAGAGCATTACAACAGGAAGATATAACTATTATAAATATATATGTGCCTAATATAGGAGCGCCTAAATATATAAAACAAATTTTGATGGACAAAAGGGCTAGAACAACAGCAATACTATAATAGTAAGGGATTTTAATACCCCACTAACATCAATAGATAGATCATCCAGACAGAAAATTAACAAAGAAACAGCAGCCTTAAATGACAAACTCGATCAACTGTATTTAATAGATATCTTCAGAACCTTTCATCCCAAACAGCAGAATATACATTCTTTTCAACAGCTCATGGTACATTCTCTAGGATAGACCACTTGTTAGGACACAAAACGAATGTCAATAAATTTAAGATGATTGAAATCATATCAAGCATCTTCACTGATCACAATGGCATGAAACTAGAAATCAACTACAATAGAAAAACTGAAAAATATTCAAACACTTGGAGACTAAATAGCATGCTGTTACATAATGAATGGGTTAACAATGAGATCAAAAAAGAAATAAAAAATTTCCTTGAATCAAATGAAAATAAACATACAACAACCCAAAATGTATGGGACACAGCAAAAGCAGTCCTGAGAAGGAAGTTCATAGTATTACAGACATACCTTAAGAAACAAGAAAAAGCCCAAATTGACAACTTAACCCTGAACCTAAAAGAACTAGATAAAGAACAGCGAGTAAGGCCCAGAGAAAGTAGAAGGATAGAAATAGTAAATATCAGAGTGGAAATAAATGACATAGAAGCAAAAAAAAAATACAGAAGATCAATGAAACCAAGAGCTGGTGCTTTGAAAAGGTACACAAAATTGATGAACCTTTAACTACTCACCAAGAAAAAAAATAAAGAGGTCTCAATTAAATAAAATTAGAAATGAGAGTGGAGAAGTAAGAACTGACACAGCAGAAATACAAAAGATTGTAAGAAAATATTATGAAGAACTGTATACCAAAAAGTAAGACAACATACAAATTCTTAAATATATAATCTTTCAATAGTCAATCTGGAAGAATCAGAAAACCTAAACAAACCGATTACAACAAATGAAACTGAAACAGTTATCTAAAAACTCCCAACAAACAAAAGCCCTGGCCCAATAGCCTCACAGGTAAATTTTACCAAATATTCAAAGAAGAACTAACTCCTATCCCTCTCAAGCTATTTCAAAAAATTCAAGAGGAGGGAAAACTTCCAAACTTCTTTTATGAGGCAAACACAATCTTCATTCCAAAAACAAGCAAAGACACTGCAAAGAAAGAAAACTGTAAGCCAATATCCCTGATGAACCTAGATGGTAAAATTCTCAATAAAAATAGGATTCAACAATACATGAAAAAATCATACATTATAATCAAGTGGGATTTATTCTGGGGAGGCAAGACTGGTACAATATTTGTAAATCAATCAACGTGATTCATTATATAAAGAAAAGGAAGGAGAAAAACCACATGATAATATCACTAGATGCAGAAAAAGCATTTGATAATATCTAGCACCTATCATACTTATGATCAAAACTGTCAGCAAAGTGAGAATGTAGGGAACATACCTCAACATGGTAAAGACCATCTATGACAAACCCACAGCCAACATCATACTCAATGGGCAAAAATAAAAAATAATCCCCTTAAAATCAGGAATAAGGCAGGGTTGCCTCCTTTCACCACTCTTATTCAACATAGTTCTGGAAGTCCTAGTCACAGCAATCAGACAAGAAGAAGAAATAAAAGGCATCCAAATTGAAAAAGAAGTAAAACTATCATTATTTGCTTGATGACATGATACTGTACATAGAAAACCCTAAAGTCTCAGTCAAAAAACTGCTGGACCTGATAAATGAATTCAGAAAGGTGGCAGAATATAAAATCAATATTCAGAAATCAGTGGCATTTATATTCACCAACAATGAATTGTCTGAAAGAGAAATTAAAAAAATAATCAGCGGCAGTGACGTCAGAGTAATGGCGGGGTAGGAAGCAATACCGATAAATCTCCCCCAAAACTCAACAAGATCTTCAACCAGAAACAGAAAAACCTATACTTGGAGCTTCCAGATGCTTCGCAATACACCCAAAGGTATGATTGAGTGAAAAATTGGCTAAATATATAACCAAACCCCGAAGGAATTAGGGAGTAAGAAATGCTCCGCCTTCCTCACTAACCTAAACAGGGCGGCTTTCTCTGGTAACTGTGAATATAGAAACTGAGGCGGGCAAAGGGGGTGAATACAAACGGCCGAACCAGGCTGTGGCACGGAGATCCAAGCCGAGGAAAATCTGATCCTGTGGCAACCCGGGCAATACAAGCTAACACTCGCGCCAAACCCAAACAAAGAAAGACAAGCGGCGCGGCCATTTTACCCGGTCTCCTGGTTGGTGCGCAGTTAGTGGGCGAGAGATTTCTTCCTAGGCCCCGGGAGTCAGTGCCCGTGTTGCCTCACGGAGAGGCAGGGTCAGAGGCCTTTCTGTGGGCCGAGGGCAGAGTCTCTGGGCAGCCCCAGCGCCCTGGGAAAGCCACGCACGGGAGGGAGTGAGAACTAATTCCAACGGTGGAGATTTTCCGTGCCGGAGGGTATTTCACTCAGAGGGAAAGCGGCCGGCCTCATATCCTGGTTTGCGCGCGCAGATAAGGAGTGAGCGATTCCTCCGAGTGCCTCGGCAGTGCGCACCCGTGTTATCGCACAGAGGGGCAGAGTCAGGGGCCTTTGTGTGGGCCAAAGCGGAATCTCGGGCCGCCCCAGCGCCTTGCAAAAGCCGCGCACGGGGACGGAGCGAGACTCAATTCCAACGCTGCAACCTTTCCCTGCGGTTGGGGGTTTCACTAAGAGCGTGAGACTGCTGGCCGGATATCCTGGTCTGCGCGCGCAGCCAGTGAGTGAGAGTTTCCTCCAAGCGCCCCGGAAGTGGGCACCCGCTTGTGTTACCGGACAGAGTGGCAGAGCCAGAGGTCTTTGAATGGCCGGAAAGCCCACCTGATTATGCTAGCAGCTCTGACTGACTGAGCCTTACCCAGAGCCCTGTGCTGAGTGGAAATAGAGTGGGGAGTTGCCAGCTCTTTGAGCCTCTTACTATCCAGGCAGAGGCAGCAGCAACCCCATAGCTGGATTATCAGGCTGCTAATTGAGGAAGGAAAGACTAGGAGAAAGGCTCTAGGAACACGGACTCTCTCACTGTCGGAGCCTATAAATGCTAATAGCCTAGACTGCCAACGAGACTAAAGCACAATACATGACATTGCCATAGAGACTTATCAACTGCAAACCTCCACCTGAGCGTGGCAAAGGGGCAAAACCCGGGGTACAGAGTCACCGACCAGGAAGAGGGAGAGAAAAGAAAAAGCAAGAAGATAACCTCTCAAAATCAAGAATAATCTGCAGACTTTATAACCTATCCCATTTTATTATATTTGTTCGTTTGTTTCTCTTATCTTCATTCTTGATACTTTTTTTTTCCTCCTCCAATTTGGCCGATTAACTCTCTACCGGTCTTACTCTCTCCTCTCCTTGAACTACACTACCCATAAGTGTTACATCTCCCATTATCTTTTCTCTTCTCTTCCTTTCTCTCTATGAGGGTTGCACTCCAAAACCCTTAACTCTCTCTCTCTCTCTCCTTTCTTTTTTCTTCTTTTAGTGGTTCCCTCTTTTTTTTCTCTCTCTCTCTTTCTTTTCTCCCTCTATATTAGTTTCTTCCTTTCTCCTTTATATCTCCTCTCACTCAAACCTCAATAACAAACAAATTATCTTATCTGGGACTCAAACTTATGTTTGTGGCATTCTGGGGGGTTTTTACTTCACCTTTTTAACTCACTAGCAGTGCTCCCATCCCTGGCTCTCCATATTATCTAGTTCTTGTTCCACTAAATACAATAGTAATTTTTTAATTTGTCCCCCCGTTTTTCCGTTTTCCTCTTAATCCTCTCATCATAACTCTTAGACAACCAACACCTAAAAGCAAATCATTTTATTCTTGACCCAAATTTTTTCCTTATTTGCTTTTTGTGGGTCCATACGCTCTTTTTTTTTTTTTTTTTTTTCTTCTTCTTTTTTCTTTTTTTTTCTTTGTGCCCCTTTATTACTTTTCCCCAATTCAGGCCCTCCATCACAGGCATTGTTTGTTATAATTCACAGTCCACCACAAGATTTTATCAAGAAAGAGGGGAGAGGAGAGGAGAGGAAAAAAGGAGGGGGGGAATAATTTCCTTTTTTTTTTTTTTTTTTTTTTTTTTTTTAATTTTTATTTTATTTTATTTTTCTTTATTACATTATTAATTTTTTTAAAAAAAAACAACTTTTTTCGATTTTTTTTTATTATTTTTTTAAACTTTTTATTCTTTATTAAATCTCATTAATACTATCAACAAAACCACCTTCAGATGCCATTAAGGAAGAGAAAATCGAATATCATGGATACAAAAGAAAGAGAGGTAACACAGCTAGATGAGGAAAAATCTATGGAGAAAAAATTTAATATATTGGAAACCTTGGAGCTAAATGACAGAGAATTCAAGATAGAAATCCTAAAAATCCTCCGAGATATACAAGAAAACACAGAAAAGCAATTTAGGGAGCTCAGAAAACAACTCAATGAACACAAAGAATATATGTCCAAGGAAATTGAAACTATAAAAACAAATCAAACAGAGATGAAAAACTCAATTCACGAGCTGAAAAACGAAGTAACAAGCTTAGCTAATAGAACAGGTCAGATAGAAGAGAGGATTAGTGAAATAGAAGACAAGCAACTTGAGGCACAACAGAGAGAAGAAGAAAGAGACTCAAAAATTAAAAAAAATGAGATAGCCCTACAAGAATTATCTGACTCCATCAAAAAGAATAACATAAGAATAATAGGTATATCAGAGGGAGAAGAGAGAGAAAATGGAATGGAGAACATACTCAAACAAATAATAGATGAGAACTTCCCAAGCCTGTGGAAAGAACTAAAGCCTCAAGTTCAAGAAGCAAACAGAACTCCAAGTTTTCTTAACCCCAACAAACCTACTCCAAGGCATATCATAATGAAATTGACACAAACCAACAGCAAAGAAAAAATTCTCAAGGCAGCCAGGGAAAAGAAGAATACAACATATAAAGGAAGGCCCATTAGATTATCATCAGATTTCTCAGCAGAAACTCTACAAGCTAGAAGAGAGTGGACCCCAATATTTAAAGTCCTGAAAGAGAGGAACTTTCAGCCACGAATACTATACCCATCAAAGCTATCCTTCAAATATGAAGGAGAAATAAAAACATTCACAGATACAGAAAAGATGAGGGAATTTATCATCAGAAAACCCCCACTCCAGGAATTACTAAAGGGGGTTCTCCAATCAGATACAAAGAACAAAAAAAAACAGAGCCACAAGTAAAAGCTCCAAGAAGAACACAATAAAACCAAATTTAAACTGTGACAACAACAAAAAGAAAGAGGGGGAGAAGATGGAGATTAACAGTAGCAAAGGACGATGGAGTGCAAAAGTACTCACAAAATAGTTCGCTACAATGAACAGGGTAGGGACCCTTTTCATTATTCAAAGGTAACCACCATTGAAAAAACCACCACAGAAGCACATGAGATAAAAAAGATAGCAACAGTGGAAAGATGTATGGAATACAACCAAATAAAAACAAAAGATAGAAGAACAAAAGAGAAGGATCAAACAAGACACAAAACTAACAGAAAGCAAGATATAAAATGGCAATAGGGAACCCACAAGTATCAATAATTACACTAAATGTAAACGGATTAAACTCACCAATAAAAAGGCACAGAGTAGCAGAATGGATTAAAAAAGAAAATCCAACTGTATGCTGCCTACAGGAAACTCATCTAAGTAACAAGGATAAAAACAAATTCAAAGTGAAAGGCTGGAAAACAATACTCCAAGCAAATAACATCCAAAAAAAAGCAGGTGTAGCAATACTCATATCGGATAATGCTGACTACAAGACAGGAAAAGTACTCAGAGACAAAAATGGCCATTTCATAATGGCTAAGGGGACACTGAATCAAGAAGACATAACAATTCTTAATATATATGCACCAAACCAAGGAGCACCAAAATATATAAGACAGCTACTTATTGATCTTAAAACAAAAACTGACAAAAACACAATCATACTTGGAGACCTCAATACACCGCTGACGGCTCTAGATCGGTCATCCAAACAGAGAATCAACAAAGACATAGTGGCCTGAAACAAAACACTAGAGCACCTGGATATGATAGACATCTACAGGACATTTCATCCCAAAGTGACTGAGTATACATTTTTCTCCAGTGTACATGGATCATTCTCAAGAATTGACCATATGTTGGGCCACAAAAACAACATCAGCAAATTCAGAAAAATTGAAGTTGTACCAAGCATATTTTCTGATCATAAAGCCTTGAAACTAGAATTCAACTGCAAAAAAGAGGAAAAAAATCCCACAAAAATGTGGAAACTAAACAACATACTTTTAAAAAATGAATGGGTCAAAGAAGAAATAAGTGCAGAGATCAAAAGATATATACAGACTAATGAAAATGACAATACGACATATCAGAATCTATGGGATGCAGCAAAAGCAGTGATAAGAGGGAAGTTCATATCACTTCAGGCATATATGAACAAACAAGAGAGAGCCCAAGTGAACCACTTAACTTCCCACCTTAAGGAACTAGAAAAAGAAGAACAAAGACAACCCAAAACCAGCCGAAGAAAGGAGATAATAAAAATCAGAGCAGAAATAAATGAATTAGAGAACAGAAAAACTATAGAAAAAATTAATAGAACAAGGAGCTGGTTCTTTGAAAAGATCAACAAAATTGACAAACCCTTGGCAAGACTTACCAAGGAAAAAAGAGAAAGAACTCATATAAACAAAATCCAAAATGAAAGAGGAGAAATCACCACGGACACTGTAGATATACAAAGAATTATTGTAGAATACTATGAAAAACTTTATGCTACTAAATTCAACAACCTAGAAGAAATGGATAAATTCCTAGAAAAATACAACCTTCCTAGACTGAGTCAAGAAGAAGCAGAAAGCCTAAACAGACCTATCAGTAGAGAAGAAATAGAAAAAACCATTAAAAACCTCCCCAAAAATAAAAGTCCAGGCCCTGACGGCTATACCAGCGAATTTTATCAAACATTCAAAGAAGACTTGGTTCCTATTCTACTCAAAGTCTTCCAAAAAATTGAAGAAGAAGCAATACTTCCAAACACATTTTACGAAGCCAACATAACCCTCATACCAAAACCAGGCAAGGATGGCACAAAAAAAGAAAACTACAGACCAATATCTCTAATGAATACAGATGCTAAAATACTAAACAAAATACTAGCAAATCGAATACAACAACATATTAAAAAAATAATACATCATGATCAAGTGGGATTCATCCCAGAATCTCAAGGATGGTTCAACATACGTAAAACGGTTAATGTAATACACCATATCAACAAAACAAAGAACAAAAACCACATGATCTTATCAATAGACGCAGAAAAGGCTTTCGATAAAATACAACACAATTTTATGTTTAAGACTCTCAACAAAATGGGTATAGAAGGAAAATATCTCAACATGATAAAGGCCATATATGATAAACCATCAGCTAACATCATATTAAATGGCACTAAACTGAAGGCTTTCCCCCTTAAATCAGGAACAAGACAGGGTTGTCCACTCTCTCCACTCTTATTTAATGTGGTACTAGAGGTTCTAGCCAGAGCAATCAGACAAGACAAAGAAATAAAAGGCATCCATATTGGAAAAGAAGAAGTAAAGGTATCACTTTTTGCAGATGATATGATACTATACATCGAAAACCCCAAAGAATCCACAAAAAGACTACTAGAAACAATAAGCCAATACAGTAAGGTCGCAGGATACAAAATTAACATACAGAAGTCAATAGCCTTTCTATATGCCAACAATGAAACAACTGAGAAGGAACTCAAAAGAACAATCCCCTTCACGATTGCAACAAAAAAAATAAAATACTTAGGAATAAACATAACAAAGAATGTAAAGGACTTATATAATGAAAACTATAAACCATTGTTAAGGGAAATCGAAAAAGATATAATGAGATGGAAGAATATACCTTGTTCTTGGCTAGGAAGAATAAATATAATCAAGATGGCTATATTACCCAAAGCAATATACAAATTTAATGCAATTCCCATCAAACTTCCAATGACATTTTTTAAAGAAATAGAGCAAAAAATCATCAGATTTATATGGAACTATAAAAAACCCCGAATAGCCAAAGCAATCCTAAAGAAAAAGGATGAAGCTGGGGGCATTTCAATACCTGACTTCAAACTCTATTATAGGGCCACGACAATCAAAACAGCATGGTATTGGCAGAAAAATAGACACTCAGACCAATGGAACAGAATAGAAAGTCCAGAAATAAAACCACATATATATAGTCAAATAATTTTTGATAAAGGGGCCAACAACACACAATGGAGAAAAGAAAGCCTCTTCAATAAATGGTGCTGGGAAAACTGGAAAGCCACATGCAAAAGAATGAAACTGGACTACAGTCTCTCCCCCTGTACAAAAATTAACTCAAAATGGATCAAAGATCTAAACATAAGACCTGAAACAATTAAGTACATAGAAGAAGACATAGGTACTCAACTCAGGGACCTGGGTTTTAAAGAGCATTTTATGAATTTGACTCCAATGGCAAGAGAAGTGAAGGCAAAAATTAATGAATGGGACTACATCAGACTAAGAAGTTTTTGCTCAGCAAGAGAAACTGATAACAAAATAAACAGAAAGCCAACTAAATGGGAAATGATTTTTTCAAACGACAGCTCAGATAAGGGCCTAATATCCAAAATATACAAAGAACTCATAAAACTCAACAACAAACAAACAAACAATCCAATAAAAAAATGGGAAGAGGATATGAATAGACACTTCTCCCAGGAAGAAATACAAATGGCCAACAGATATATGAAAAGATGCTCATCTTCTTTAGCTATTAGAGAAATGCAAATCAAAACGGCAATGAGATACCACCTCACACCTGTTCGATTAGCTGTTATTAGCAAGACAGGTAATAGCAAATGTTGGAGAGGCTGTGGAGAAAAAGGAACCCTCATACACTGTTGGTGGGAATGTAAAGTAGTACAACCATTATGGAAGAAAGTATGGTGGTTCCTCAAAAAGCTGAAAATAGAACTACCTTATGACCCAGCAATCCCTCTACTGGGTATATATCCCAAAAACTCAGAAACATTGATACGTAAAGACACATGCAGCCCCATGTTTATTGCAGCATTGTTCACAGTGGCCAGGACATGGAAACAACCAAAAAGCCCATCAATAGATGACTGGATAAAGAAGATGTGGCACATATACACTATGGAATACTACTCAGCCATAAGAAATGATGACATCGGAACATTTACAGCAAAATGGTGGGATCTTGATAACATGATACGAAGCGAAATAAGTAAATCAGAAAAAACCAGGAACTGTATTATTCCATACGTAGGTGGGACATAATAGTGAAACTAAGAGACATTTATAAGAGTGTGGTGGTTACGGGGGGGAGGGGGGAATGGGAGAGGGATAGGGGGAGGTGAGGGGCACAAAGAAAACAAGATAGAAGGTGACAGAGGACAATCTGACTTTGGGTGGTGGATATGCAACATAATTGAACGACAAGATAACCTGGACTTGTTATCTTTGAATATATGTATCCTGATTTATTGATGTCACCCCATTAAAAAAATAAAACTATATAAAAAAAAAAAAAAAATAATCAGCTTCATTATTGCAACAACAAAGAAATAAAGTACCTAGGAGTAAATTTAACCAAGGAGGTTTAAGACCTTCACTAGAAAAATTATAAAACATTGATAAAAGAAATCAAGGAAGATACAAACAAGTGGAAGCATATACCATGTTCATGCATAGGAAGAATAAACATCATTAAAATGTCTCTACTACCCAAAGCAATCTATAAATTCAATGCAATTTCTATTAAAATACCAATGGCATACTTCAAAGATATAGAACAAATATTTCAAAAATTTATATGGAACCAAAAAAGAACATGAATAGCTTCAGCAATCTTCAAAAAGGAAAACAATGTGGTGGGTATCACACTTCCTGATATTACATTATACTACAAGGCCATTGTACTCAAAACAGCCTGATACTGGCATAAGAACAGGCATATAGATCAATGGAACAGAACAGAGAACCCAGAAATAAACCCACACCTTTATGGCCAATTGATATTTGACAAAGGAGGTAAGAGCATACAGTGGAGTAAAGACAGTTGTTTTTTTTTTAACAAATGGTGCTGGGAAAATTGGACAAGTGTATGCAAAAAAAAAAAAAAATGAAACTAGACCACCAACTTATATCATTCACAAAAATAAACTCCAAATGGATAAAACACTTAAATGTAAATAGTGAAACCATGATCATCTTGGAAGAAAACATAGGCAGTAAGCTCTCCGACATCTCTCACAGTGATATATTTGCTGATTTATCTCCACGGGCAAGTGAAATATAGGACAGGATAAACAAATGGGACTTTATCAAACTAAAAAGCTTTTGCCCAGCAAAGGACACCATGAACAAAATAAAAAGACAAACCACACAATGGGAGAACATATTCAACAATACGTCTGATAAGGAATTAATAACAAAAAGTTATAAAGAACTTGTAAAACTCAACACCAGGAAGACAAACAATCCAATCAAAAAATGGGCAAAAGAAATGAATAGATACTTCTCTAAAGAGGACATACAGATGGCCAACAGAAATATGAAAAAAATGTTCAACACCACTAATCACTAGAAAAATGCAAATTAAAACCACAATGAGATTTCACCTCACACCAGTCAGAATGGCGCTTATCAACAAAACAACACAGAATAAGTGCTGGCGAGGATGTGGAGAAAAGGGAACCCTCCTGCACTGCTGGTGGGAATGCCGAATGGTGCAGCCTCTGTGGAAAACAGTATGGAGATTCCTCAAAAAATTAAAAATAGAACTGCCTTTTGGCCCAGCTGTCTACTTTTAGGAATATATTCTAAGAACACCAAATCACTAATTCCAAAGAGGAAATACACCCCCATGTTTATGGCAGCATTGTTTACAATAGCCAAGATCTGGAAACAGCCCAAGTGTCCGTCAGTGGACGAGTGGTTTAAAAAGCAATGGAACATATACACAATTGAATAGTAAGAGGCTGAAAAAAAAAAAAGAGGGCAATCTTACCTTTGGGACAACATGGATGGACCTAGAAAATATTATGCTGAGTGAAATAAGTCAGTCAGAGAAAGAAATATATTATATGACCCACTCATTTGAGGAATCTAATGAACAATGTGAACTGAGGAGCAGAATAGATGCAGAGACAGGATCAAAGGGACCAGAGGAAAAGTGGTCAGAGGGAAAGGGAATGAGAGGATGGGATCAGAGAAGGGAAAGAGATTATTGAAATTATATGTACATAACACAGTGTTATAGAGAGCAGGACAGCAAATACTGGAATGAAGGGGGGAAGGCGTTGGGAGGAGGGGGCGAGGGGGATGTCGAGGGGAACACGGGGGTGTGGGAGGAGATATATTTGGGGGACACTTGAATCTATGTAAACATATTAAATTAAAATCAATAAAAATTAAAGATAGGAATGAGAGAAAGAAAAACAGCGAAAAAAGAAAAAGAAAAAAGAAAAAAGCCAATCTTACAATGTCTAAATCTATTGTACAAAGATTTACAAAATTATTTGGTATTTATATGAATACTTTGTATTTTGGCCATATTATTCTTGAAGGACAATCTTCAATTGTTATATGATAATGTTTCAACATTTTCAACCTATATAAGATTTCTTTTTTTTGTTTTGTTTTGTTTTGTAGTGAGAGAGACAGAGAGAGGGACAGATAGGGACAAACAGGAAGGAGAGGGATGAGAAGCATCAATTCTTCATTGCAGCACCTTAGTTATTGTTCATTAATTGCTTTCTCTTATGTGCCTTGTCTGGAGAGCTCCAGCAAAGCCAGCTCAAGCCACCGATCTTGGGCTCAAGCCAGTGACCCCACGCTCAAGCTGGATGAGCCTGCACTCAAGCTGATGACCTCGTTTTCAAACCTGGGATCTCTACATCCCAGTCCAATGCTCTATCCACTGCACCCAGTCAGGCACATGCGGGAGTCTGTCTCACTGCCTCCCTGCTTCTCACTTCAGAAAAATACAAAAATAATTTTTTTTTAAATAAAACATTATAGTCAGAAAAGCCACAGAACGCAAAGAGTTAACAGACATGGCCCTGAGTTCAAGGCTATTATTAGGTTAATATTCTCTCTTAATTAGGATAAGATTATGTATCTTATGTACATTACAAAGTTGCTTTGAGAATCCCATGAGATAATATTTGACAAAATATTTTATATGCATAAATGTGTTATAAGGAGAAAGCTTTTTCTATGTTGCACTACTTCCTTGCTAGAATTCTTTATCAAAAGAAAATATGGCTAATATGTTTTCAGTGACCCATTTATAACACCTAGTGCTTTGAGTTTCTTTCAGAATGAATCTAGAGAGTTCATATCCATGCTTTCATAAAGTAGTAGTCTATATACATATTTATTTGTAGTTTAAAATTTTTAATTGGACATTATAGATAATAACAGCATTAATTAATTTGTGTTTTATGACTGAAAAGGCAAAAACAAACAGACAGACAAATGTTCACTAATTATTCCTATCCTAAAAGGTAATAACAATGAAACCTGTGATGATTAAGTCCAGAGTGTGTTGGTTTTCTATTTCTTTGAAGAGAAGAAATTTATGAAGAACCAAACTAAGTTAAATCACAAAAGTATGCTATGTACCCATATTTGAATAACACACATTGAAATAATTACTTGAAACAGAAAAGGATGAATTGCAGATTTAGAGAAGTAATACATATTGTGTGCAAGTACGTTTACTTTTATCTATTTTCAAGCAATTATACAAGATTTTGGTTTTTCTCAAGGTTAATTTTCATGAAATTAATTTAGTGGAAACAAAGACTATTTTAAACATATGTGGCAGATATTATGTAGCAGGACAAGACTTCCAGAACCTGGGAACGAGTCAGGAAGGTGAGCGGTCATAGTAGGCAGCAGAGTGGAGGGGTGGGTGGAACTCCCAGCCAGTGGCTGTGGTCTCAGGCTTACTTGTTTCTTTTTGTGTATTTATCTCCCCCTTTTATGTTTCCATTGTCATTTCCTCTGCTCATTTTTTTTTTTTTTTTTTGTATTTTTCTGAAGCTGGAAACGGGGAGAGACAGTCAGACCGACTCCCGCATGCGCCCGACCGGGATCCACCCCGCACGCCCACCAGGGGCGATGCTCTGCCCACCAGGGGGCGATGCTCTGGCCCTCCAGGGCGTCGCTCTGCCGCGACCAGAGCCACTCTAGCGCCCGGGGCAGAGGCCAAGGAGCCATCCCCAGCACCCGGGCCATCTTTGCTCCAATGGAGCCTTGGCTGCAGGAGGGGAAGAGAGAGACAGAGAGGAAGGAGGGGGGGTGGAGAAGCAAATGAGTGCTTCTCCTATGTGCCCTGGCCGGGAATTGAACCCGGGTCTCCCGCACGCCAGGCCGACCCTCTACCGCTGAGCCAACCGGCCAGGGCTCCTCTGCTCATTTTGAACTGTGTCTTCTTACTTTTCTCACTGAGAAAACTCAGCTGGCTAGTGTTGGCTTTCAAGACAGAAGGAGGCCACAAGCTAAGGAATTGTAGACAGCTTATGGAAAGGCCAAGCAAAAAGACGCGCCTCTAGAAACTCATCCTGGTTAATGCCTTAATTTTAGCTAGTAAGAACCATTTCAGACTTCTGACCTCCAGAACAGTAAGTTAGTAAATTTGTGCTGTTTCTGTCACTAAATTTGTGGCAATTTGTTGCAACAGCAGTAGAATCTAATACTCCTGGACTCTTTATATCTCTGAAGTAAACTATGTGGCTTAAAATAGTGGAAATTTATTCTCTTAGTCTGGAGCCCAGAATCACAAAATCAAAATTTTGCCACTGCCATTGTTCCTGTGAAGTATCTAGAAAAGAATACTTCCTTGCTTGATGGCTCTACGTGTTCCTTGGATTGGAGCTGCAGAACTCCAATCTCTGTTTCAGTTTTCACGTGGTCTTTTTTTTCCCTGTGTGTCCTTTCTCCCTTTCCTCTTTTCTCTTATAAAACACACTTGTTGTTGGATTTTGAGCTCATGTTACTCAAGATAGTCTCAGCTCAAGAGCTTTACTTTAATTACATCTGCAAAAAAAATAATATTTTTTTTCTTAATAAGGTTACATTCACAAGGTCTGGGTAGACATCTTTTGAGTGGGCCACCATTTATCCCACTACACTAGCTTTGTATCTCTTTTCTCTATGTTTTTTTTTCCCTATCATCAAAACAAAAAGAAAGAAATCAGAGGAGCACATTCAGATGACCATTAAGATAGTTTTTGAATATTGATTGCAAAAACTGTGAAATCTGACAAGTAATGCTGGTGAGGATTCGGCAACAGTAACTCTCAGAGAGTGTTGGTATGATTTTAAATTCATACAGCCAGGTTGGAAAACAGTTTGTTCTTAATTATGAAGGTTGCAGGTGCACATAGTCTACAAGCCAGCAAATCTATCCTACGTAAATAATCAAGATAAACTGTTATACATAAGGCAGGAAATATATACAATAACATATATCTTGTTCATTATTAGTAAAAATGTACATAGGTAAAAATAAATATAGCTACATAAGACAAATTAATGAAAGTCACAATATTATATGGATTTAACAAAAGCGCACATAGTCTGCCTGATCAGGTCATGGCACAGTGTATTCATTGGCCTGGGATGCAGAAGACCCAGGTTCAAAACCATAAGGTCTCTATCTTGAGCACAGGCTCACCAGCTTGAGCGTGGGGTCACTAGCTCGAGCATGGGATCATAAACATGACTCCATGGTCGTTTGAGTGCAAAGGGCCACTGGCGTGAAGCCCAAGGTTAATGGCTTGAGCCTAAGGTCGCTGGCTTGAGCAAGGGGTCACTCACTCTGCTGTAACCCCCTGGTCAAAGCACATATGAAAAAGAAATCAATGAACAACTAATGTACTGCAATGAAAAATTGATGCTTATTGTCTCTCCCTTCCTATCCGTCTGTCCCTATCTGTCCCTATCTCTGTTTCTCCCTCTCTTGCAAAAAATACACACATACACACACAACCAAAAAACACATACTCTATTGTATATGTATAAAATAGAAAAATAGGTAAAAGTAAGCCATATTTTTATGTATCTATTTAAGGCAGTAAAACTAAAGAAAGCACAAAATTAGTATAGAAGATCATACTAGTCTATAACTTTAAGAAAGAAAGAGGGATTTGTGATTGCAGAAAGACATCTGAAATTTCTAGGATGCTTGGCAATGTCTTATTGTTGACTTGGGTGGGGGGTGGTAACAGAGGTGTTTTCTTTATAATTATTCTTCAAAATGAATGTATATATTTTCTATATTCTTTTTATGTAGGCTGCATATCACAATAAAATTAATGACAAAGAAAAAATAAAAGATGGAAAGGAGATCATAGTGTATGCTATGACAGCTCTTGAAGGTAGTAAGGAGAGTTAAAAGGGCAACAATGAGGCCCTGACTGGTTGGCTTAGTGGTAGAGCTTCAGATTGGTGTTGGATTTTACAGGTGTGATTCCCAGTCAGGGCACACAGAAAAAGTGCTCATCTGTTCTCCATCCCTCCCTACCCTTCTTACTTCTCTGTCTCTCTTTCTTTCTCTCCCTTTTCCCCTCCTGCAGCTATAGCTCAATTGGAGCAAGTTGGTCCCAGGTGCTGAGGATGGCTCCATGGCCTCTGACTCAGGTGCTGAGCAATGGAGCAATGTCCCAGATGAGCAGAGCATTGCCCCCTAGTGGGCTTACTGGGTGGATCCTGGTCAGGGTGCATGCAGGAGTCTATCTCTCTGCCTCCCTTCCTCTCACTAACAACAACTTAAAAATGCCACTGAAGTGAGAGAAGTTTTATTTTTCTTAGGTTCAGAGAAGCTGGACTAAATTTTTAGCTTGCATTATGAAAGGGGAAAAATGAGAGAGGAGTGATGTTTTGCTTTCAGGTGACTTAAGAGTCTTATAAATTCATCTACTATCTTGTAAGACTCAAAATGCAAAGATATAGAACAGTAGGGTGGGACTGAGCATTGAACAGAAGGGAACAACCTCAACAAAGGGTTTCTCCCCCTTTCACCTTATTCAGAAATCCTGTCAGACCTTTAACGCAGGACCCTAATCTACAGTGTGCTAAAACGATGTTGAGATAAAATGAAGAATAGGATTAAATGTATTATAGGTAGGGACTTGGGAGAATTGGGGAGACTGGGCAGCATTGGCTTTTGTTGTGAACAAAAGAAAGAAATAAAAAGAAAGAGGAAGGAAAATCCCTACTGGAGCAAGAAGGGAAAAAGCATTTTTTTGCAGCCAGATGGAAAGGCTTAAATATCAAATAAAATTTAGAATAGGTTCCTGTACTTTCTATTCTTGTAAAATTGAAATATACAGCAGTCATTAGCCTGTCAGTAAGTAAAGTATAATGAGGTTAGGAAATTTTAATGCGATACATTAGCTCAATTGAAAACAGAAGTGACAATTTGACTTTAATGGATATTGAAGAGATATTCATCTGCCATGAAAAATTGTGTAAACTTGTTTTATAATTTGGTGTACAAATTCAACCTCTGTCAAACTGGGCCAGTATACAGTACAAAATTCTCTTCTTCTGCAGAATTAAGTATCTCAGTTTCTAAAGTGGTTGAAAGAAAAGACTACAATCATATTTTCTACACATAAGCCTGAAAATATACTTTGTTTACTGAAATATGCACTCTCTCTAATATTGTTTTCTATGAAAATATATTTCCATAGTCTCTGTTAAATAACAGAGTCTTTCAATGTAAGAGTCAAGTACAAGGTGGTGCTTTTCTGTTACACATTCAATTGTTCAATAAACATTTATTGGGCATTATCTTTTAAGAACTAATCACGGTGCCAGTGACTCAGAGAAAAATAAGACGTGGTCTTATAAATAGGTTGGATAGTGCTGAAGGAAAGTGGGTTAATTAGAGATCGCCACATCCTTCCAATATAATATGGTAAAAACAATGAGAAAAACAATAGACTCTTAAGGAAAGGTTAAGAACACCTCTTCCAGGTTTAAAGAAGTAATGTGAGGGAAATGGGGTGGAGGTGAGCAAAATGGGGAAAATGAGAATGGAAAGAGACTTTGCTTGGGGCAATGGGCACATGATGCCATGTGCAGTGATGTTTTATTGAGTTGTACACTTTAAACCTGTATGGTTTGGTGAACAAATGGCATCCCAATAAATTCAATTTTTTTAAAAAAAAGAGTGTGGCATGAATCGGGTGAATTATAATAAGTGTAATTCGATTCTTAACAGGAGAGTGAATGGTACTGGGTAGACTCTGCAACAGGCAAAATGAAAGGGTATTCTAAGCAAAAAAAGAACTTGTGTGAAGTGATGGTGTTGAAAAACACGACGGGTTAGTTTATAAGAAAAATACACTTAATATACTTGCCGTTTAGTGCTGCTAATATACAAATATTGAGAGAAGGGGGGAAGAATGATAAACTAAGTCATAGAGTTAGGTGAGGGTTTTATTTGTACAGGTTCACACACAAGGTAAAGATATCGGCCTTTATTCTATAGTCAAGAAAAGATGTTTTAAGCAGTGACATGACATAGATTTGTGTGTTAGGTCATTATGAGAACTGTTTGGAGGCAATAAATATTACAGCAGGAGAGATCAATAGGGAGAGTTTAGGGTAATCCATGAAAGAAGTGATGAAATTCTAAACAAAAGTAGAAATGATGGAGAATTGTGTATGTCAGAAATATTTCATGTCCAAGCAAATGGAAACCAACCCAAAACCATAGCAAAGAGGGAGTGAAAAGCCCAAGTATAAGTACAAACTGATGAAGACCACTAATGATGTCACTCTCGTCCATTGTGTTGGTTCCATATCCCAGCCGTACTTCCCCCAATTTAGCTCTATTTTCATGCATTTTTTTCTCTCAATGAGACAAAGGGGCAATAATAGCTCCAGTCTCTCAGCCTCATAATACCAAACCTATATAAAAATAAATAAACAGGAGCTTCTTTAGTATAATAAGGTTTACAAATATTTTGAAATTTTCTTTGGTTATATCAGCAATAATCTCATGTGCAGCCCTGGACAAATCAGTGACTGATTGTGCTGAATGAACAAAAGAAAGAGTCGGGGGAGACATGCCAGTTTTCTAGCATGAAATAAAAGATATGTGGAGAATGCCCAAAAAGCAGTATGTGGGAATGAGGAGCTCAGTTCTATTACCCTTGAGTAGATATCTCAACGAATATTCTAGGAAACTTTAGATACAGCTATTAAGATGTACTGAGATCCTTTCCTCTAAAGAAACAAACAAAATCAGTTCTTGTCAGTAAATATTTTTAGCAATATTCTTTTAACTGATAACTTTAATAGACCACTTACTATGTTATTATATTACCTGAACATTTTAATTATAACCTGCAAGATATTTCACAAGGAGCTTAGCATGATAATCATTCTTTTCAGCAAACTGATGATCTTCATACTCAGAGGTCATTAGCACGAATAGTCATAGCTAAATAATGCCAAACACTAAAATAGTCTAAATTACATAGTCTTATCCATTTGAATTTTATTGTCATGATTTTTCCTTCTGAAGTGGGACAGAATGAAATCTCTAATAGCTAGAGTAAGCCATAAAAGAATCTACATACAAGAAATGTAATTTTGTTAAATTGCCAAACACACACTAACAGTAAGATTTTATGAACGAGGTGGCTGAAAATATCCATTAAAATTATTATAGCATTAAAAATTTATTTAAAAATACCTTTCTTACTGTTGAATACAACAACTTAATATGTTTTCTCCTGGCACTTATTCTTTGAGAACTTAATATGTGGAAATTTTTCTAATGTGGAACACATTATATGCAGCATACTCCATACATGCTAAATCTAATGGGTTCTATTTCTCTACGGAACTTTGACTAACACAAAGCCCTTTCATTTATAACTCCACATTTCAAACCAGTTATATGTTTTAATGAAGGTTAGTAAACAACATTCTCAAATTCTTTTTTAAAATATAGGCATGATTAAACCTCCTTAATGACTAAATTAGACAATAAGATTGGGTAAATCCTTCAGAATTGTTGTCTCAGAATAAACAGAGACTCACAGGTTGTTGTCACTGACCTGCTGTGTAAACAAGCCATAAGTCCCTTCAAGTGTGACCTTATTTTTTATTACATTTATTGGGGTAACATTAGTTAATAATATTATATAGGTTATAAGTAAACAATTCTATGATATATCATCTACATTGTGTGCCCTCCACACAAAGTCAAATCTTGTGCCATCACCATATATTTGTCCCCTTACCCTTTACTACCCCACCATCCCCTTTCCTGCTGCTAACCACAATACTGTTGTGTGTATTTATGAGTTTTTGTTTTCTTGTTTGTTCATTTGCTTTCAGTTTTATACCCCACATATGAGTAAAATCATATGGTTCTTAACATTTTCTGTCTGACTCACTTTGCTTTGCATGATATTTTTATGATCCACCCACATTGTCACAACAGCAGTATTTCATCCCTTCTTATGGATGAGTAAGACATTTGGTGTGATGACCTCATCTCTAACAGTCTATAAATAATCATTTGAAAAAAAAATCATCATCATCATCATCATTTGTGGCTGACCAGGTGGTGGTACAGTGGATAGAATGTCAGCCTGGGATGCTGAAGACCTAGGTTTGAAAGTTTGAGGTCCCTGGATTGAGCATGGGATCACCAGCTTGAGCATGGGATCATGGACATGACCCCATGGTCACTGGCTTGAAGCCCCAGGTCATTGGCCTGAGCAATGAGTCACTGGTTCAGCTGGATCCCTCTGGTCAAGGCATATATGAGAAAGCAATCAATGAACAACTAAAGTACCACAACTATGAGTTGATGCTTCTCATCTCTCTCCCTTTCTATCTGTCCCTCTCTCTTTTTCACTTAAAAAAAATAGAAAATCATTTGTTTTAACTCTACCTTGGTGCTTTGAATCCTTCCTTACCATTCTCCCTGTCATTTCACATCGCTCCCACCCCAACTCCTCTCAGGAGTAGAGTTTTAAACCTTTGCTACTTATAGAATTGATCTGTGAATCAATAGCATCAGTGTCACATGGGAACTATCTAGATAACTCTCCAGGCCCAAGAAAGGCCACTCCTTCCCCAGTGTTCCATCTAAGACAACTGAAACTTAGGTAACTTTCATGCTCTGTAAATGCTCTGCTTAACCAGAAATGCAGTTTTAGTCAGCCAAACCCCAAAGCCAAGCCATCTCTGTGCCCTATCCTTATTTCCTTGTTTCTTCTCACCCCAAACAATCACATGGCCCAAGCCCAAGCCAATAAGATATTTGTTTCTTTCTTGTTCTTTATTCTTTATCCCTTGGAAGCTTCTTATCTTTTGCCCTGTTTCGCAGTGTTCCCAAGGAGATAGTCTGCTTCATGAGTGTTGAATAAAATTTGTATTACCTAAATTGATTTCTTTAATTATTTTTAACAGAACTTATTGGATATACAGAATCTGGGGCCCCACTTCAGATCTACTAATCAGAATCTGCATTATGGCAAGGTCTGGTAGTGATTTGCATAGACATGAATATTTGAAAAGAACCATTCTATCTTTATTCAAAGCTACTATGCTTGAGTGGAGGGAGAAAAGAAATTTACTGGTATGAACTAATATTTGTATTTTTACACTTTGGGTTTTTTTCTTTTTTATGTTCCAGGTATACACTTCTATCATCATCTGCATATTGTATTATGTGTTCACTACCCCAAGTCAGGCCTCCTTTCATCATCATTTATCCACCCTCTACCCTCTTCTACATCCCTTACCTCCTTTTTCTCTGGTAATCATTATACTGTTGATGTCTATGAGGGTGTTTTGTTTTTTTTCTTTGATTAATCCCTTCACCCAGCCCCGGAACCCCCATCCCCTCCGACAGCTGTCAGTCTGTTCTCCATGTATGAGTCTGTTTTATTTTGTTTTTTTAGTTTATTTTGTTCATTAGATTATACATATAAATGAAATCATATGGTACTTGTCTTTCTCTGACTGGTTTATTTCATTTAGCATAGCGCTCTCCGGATCCATCCATGCTGTCACACAAGCTGAGATTCTTTGTTACGGCCAGCTGGAAATCCATTGTGTAAATGTACACACAAGTGTATTTCTACATTTTAAAGAAAATTTTTAGACCATGGACTCTGAAGACAACTTAGTTTTTGTATTCTAGCTTTGCCACTTTTAGCTATGGGACTTGTGGCTCTCAGCTACCTTTCTTTCTTATTTTTTTTTAAGATTTTGTTTATTGATTTTAGATATAGAAGATAGAGAAAGGAGGGCATAGGAGTGGGAAGCATCAACTTGTAGTAGTTGCTTCTCATATGTGCCTTGACTGGCCAAGACTGTGGTTTTGAACTAGCCACCTCAACATTTCAGGTTGACGCTTTATCCACTATGCTACCACAGGTCAGGTAGCTAGCTACCTTTCCTAGATTCAGTTTCTTCATGTGTTAGGTAGGCACAATAACAGAATTTAGTTTATAGAATTGATTTCTTTTAAACTGGCTAACATAGGTGAGAAAAATATCTAATTTAAGTGAGCATTAGGCACTAGCTATTACTTCATAGAGATTTTTTTATCCCACATTACTATGTTAATATAAACCTTAATCTCAGTGGTGTTCAAGAAAATCTGGTCTTATCCTCATGTAGATCTAATTCCATTTTTTCACTACTTCTTGATCAACAGTTTAAGTAAGCAAGCATCCATCTAAATACACAATTTTCTCCTTGTAGCACTCATGTTTGTATTTTAGTAATTATGCTGAAAATAAAAGTGCTATTTCATGTTACTATAAAAATAAAATATATGAGTTCAATTTCTATTTAAAATGTCATCTTTAATTTCATTAATATTTTATGAGAAAAATAATGTCTGTCATTTCCCAATTTATATTTTTATTACTAACAATTTTGTGGAAACCCCAAAATTAAGTCCAAATGGATTCTTGGGCAGGGAAATATGAGTTAAATTGTGTTGACATGTGCTGACAAAATATGTGCACAATGCAAAGGAAGAATTAGCCTTGGGTATTGCAAATTCTGTATAGAATTCCTTTTGAAGCAATGAAATATTTCTACATGTATTGAAGGCAATTAGAGAAGGGTTCCAATGGAGAGAAATTTAACTTTGTTGCTATGTCAATTTTGCACTCTTAAGTGACCTCTCTTGGCCCATCTCCTATGTAGCTGAAATCAAGAGTGGTAGGTTGACTGAATGAGCCTTATTCACTGAAAGCTATAATTTAATATTTAATCTCATAGCTCTGCGTGACGATTTATTTAAAATATTATTATTAATAATAGCATTTAAAACAAATTAGAAATTTCTCTATATAAAAAATAGCCCCAAAATCTATGAACAATGATTATCTCATAACCCTTCTGTTTTCACTCTTGTTATTCTCCTAGGACACACCGTTTTTCAGGTAACCATTTTATAATCATGCAGAAACCATCTGCCAAAAGTCTTGGTTATTTTCCTTTCTCCTATCTTTCTGAAGCAAAATGTCATGGTAAGTATAGAAGCCCCAACTTAGCAACACTTCCGGTAACTAAAGGAAACAATGTCTCATCCCAAGTGCTTCAGAGTTCCTGAGAGGGCCTGGAAAGTCTTCAGAGGAAATCTTTTGAAATGTAATCATCATCAGTTTTGGGTGGAGTCCTGACATAAGGCCTTACCTTTCCACATTGATTTCTCAGCTGATGAACTTAAAATCAAATGTCAACTGGAATATTATAAAATGCTGCCCATAAAAACACACTTAGGTCTTACATATTATAACTTTTTGAAAAAAAATATATAGCCCCACACCTCATGTTCCCAAGCACTAATACAAAAAGTGGCAACAATAGATAATACATTAAAATTAAAGCATAGCTTAGCATTGCTTGAGGTTACAAATATTATTCTTTTATTTTTTTAATTTTTTTTTAGATTTTATCCATTTTTAGAGAGGGGGGGGAGAGGTAAAACAGGGGGAGGAGCAGGAAGCATCAACTTCCATATGTGTCTTAACCAGGCAAGCCCAGGGTTTTGAACCGGTGACCTCAGCATTCCAGGTCAATTATTATTCTTGCATAAACTATTTAATAGATTGATTTCTCCACCTATAGCCAAGCTTTCCAAAGAAGAAACTAAAACAAAGATAACTTATTTAATTCATTATTAATAATTTGATTGAATAAATAAATACAATCTTGAAAAACTGAAGGCCTAAATTAAATTGACATTTAAAATTAAATTTAAGCCTGACCCGTGGTGTTGCAGTGGAAGAGTGCTGACCTGGGATGCTGGGGTCCCTGCGTTCCAAAACCCAAGGTCTCAGGCTTGAGTGCAGGCTCATTGGCTTGCTGGTTTGAGTGCAGGATCATCAAGATGATTCCAAGGTCACTGGCTTGAAGCCCAAGGTCACTGGTTTGAACCCCAGGTTTTTGGCTTTAGCAAGAGATCACTGGCTCAGCTTGAGTTCCCCAGTCAAGGAATGTACAAGAGGAAATCAATGAATAACTGAAGTGAAGCAACTAGGACTTGATGCTTCTCATCTTCTTCCTCTCTCCCTTCCTGTCTTCTCTCTCTCTCAAATAAATTTTTTAATTTAATAATATAATTCTTTTCTTTAAATTTAAATTATATACCTTTTATATAATTTTTCAAATGTTTAATATTAGTGAATATACTAGATAGTGGTTCTATTTTTTTATTTTTATTAATTTTAATGGGGTGACATCAATAAATCAGGGTACATATGTTCAAAGAAAACATGTCCAGGTTATCTTGTCAATCAATTATGTTGCATACTCATCACCCAAAGTCAGATTGTCCTCCGTCACCTTCTATCTAGTTTTCTTTGTGCCCCTCCCCCTCTCCTTCTCCTCTCCCTTCCTCTCCTCCACCCGCCCCCCCCCCCCGTAACCACCACACTCCTGTCCATGTCTCTTAGTCTCATTTTTATGTCCCACCTACATATGGAATAATGCAGTTCTTGGTATTTTCTGATTTACTTATTTCACTCCATATAATGTTATCAAGATCCCACCATTGTGTTGTAAATGATCCGATGTCATCATTTCTTATGGCTGAGTAGTATTCTATAGTGTATATGTGCCACATCTTCTTTATCCAGTCTTCTATTGAAGGGCTTTTTGGTTGTTTCCATGTCTTGGCCACTGTGAACAATGCTGCAGTGAACATGGGCTCTATTTTTAAATACACCATTTAAGTAGTATCTAATAATTTCTTTAAAGTTGGATTTATAAATGAGACTTACATAACTCTAGATTATTTGTTAGGAAATAAAGTATATATCCAGTTCTATTTATAACAGTTGCCAAGGTGTTACTGAATATAAACTTGATCGATAAGAAACTTACACTTTATAGGACAAATTTTTAAAAGAGAAATATTTTTTGTAGCAAATTAGAAAGACAGTTGTCGACTGACGTCACGGAAATGGCGCCGTGAGCAGCGCGTCCGACAGATCTCCCCAAAATCACAACAAATTTATCAACTAGAAACAGGAAAATTTATCTTCGGAGCAAACTGAAAGCAAAAGGACTGTTATCACTCGAATCTGAGAGACGAGGGTGTGGAGGAAGCTACCGCAGGGACGTTCATTCAAGCCGCGAGAAAGTGCGCCGGTGTGCTATCAACAAGACCACCCGCAGATGCCAATAAGAAAGAGGAAATAGAATATTATGGATACAAAAGAAAGAGAGGTAACACAAATAGATGTGGAAAAATCTATGGAGAAAAGACTTAACATATTGGAAGCCTTAGAGCTAAATGACAGAGAATTTAAAATAGAAATCTTAAAAATACTCAGAGATATACAAGAAAACACGGAAAGGCAATATAGGGAGATCAGAAAACAACTCAATGAACACAAAGAATATATTACCAAGGAAATTGAAACTATAAAAACAAATCATTAGTTATTAGGGAAATGCAAATCAAAACTACAATGAGATACCACCTCACACCTGTTAGATTAGCTATGATCAACAAGACGGGTAATAGCAAATGTTGGAGAGGCTGTGGAGAAAAAGGAACCCTCATTCACTGTTGGTGGGACTGTAAGGTAGTACAACCATTATGGAGGAAAGTATGGTGGTTCCTCAAAAAACTGCAAATAGAACTACCTTATGACCCAGCAATCCCTCTACTGGGTATATACCCCCAAAACTCAGAAACATTGATACGAGAAGACACATGTAGCCCCATGTTCATTGCAGCACTGTTCACAGTGGCCAAGACATGGAAACAACCAAAAAGCCCTTCAATAGAAGACTGGATAAAGAAGATGTGGCACATATACACTATGGAATACTACTCAGCCATAAGAAACGATGACATCAGATCATTTACAGCAAAATGGTGGGATCTTGATAACATTATAAGGAGTGAAATAAGTAAATCAGAAAAAAACAAGAACTACATGATTCCATACATTGGTGGAACATAAAAATGAGACTAAGAGACATGGACAAGAGTGTGGTGGTTACCAGGGGTGGGGGGAGGGAGGACAGGGGGAGAGTTAGGGGGAGGGGGAGGGGCACAGAGAACTAGATAGAGGGTGGTGAAGGACAATCTGACTTTGGGCGAGGGGTATGCAACATAATTTAATGACAAAATAACCTAGACATGTTTTCTTTGAATATATGTACCCTGATTTATTAATGTCATCCCATTACCATTAATAAAAATTTATTTAAAAAAAAAAAAAAAAAAAAAAAAAAGAAAGACAGTTGTCAATCTTCAAGAAAATGTGTGTGTGTGTGTGTGTGTGTGTCTTTGGGGAGGGAGTGTGTTTCTTCTTTATGTTACTGCAGTCTGTGACCTAGCCAGATAAAAACTATATTAATGCAGCTTTTTCCAAGATACAACATTTGTTCTTTGATCCAAAATCTTAACTGTAACAGCACAAGTCCACAGTCTACATAGTGATTGTAACAACATCTAAAGAGGTTCTCTTACTCAGAATATTTGCAAAGACAAAAAGATTTGTTGAGATCATAGCACATTCTGTGGAAAAAATTGTCCACATATATGTGTTGTTTAAAATTTATAATAACATTCTTCTCAAGACATACAATGATAGCCTCATTGTAATTTAATAAACCAGTCTCTTCTCTCTGTACCTGTCGGAATAACAGCACTTGGCACGGTTTATCATTGTTTTCTTCTTGGACGATATTCTTCTCTTGGATTCCAAGACACCAGAGTCCTCTGGGTTTTGCCCCAATTTCCTGGTTGTTCCTTTGCAATCCCTTTTGTTGCCTTTTCTCATCTCACTACAATTAGTGTGGGACTTCAAGGATTAGTCTTTATCCTCTAACTTTCTTTATCTACATCTACACCCTACATGATATTTTTTGGTTGTATGAGATATCACCAATATTAAATGTACTGAGAGCAACCAGAGTTTGATTTTTTAATACACACAGGATTTTGTCTAAAAACAAAATCATTAATCTAAAAATAAATTTTCTATTAGATGACAAATTTGTATTCTTGAATTGTAAAATTTGATTTTCCACTAGAAAGATATATCTGCCTAGGGAAATAGAATATTTATGTTTAATGATGAAAGCACTGTGTCCAAAGGCCATTTTAGAAGCACACAGATCAATGGAAAATACACAAGTCCTTTTTTTTTTCTTTTCTAATAACCAAAACTTTTACAAGAACCTAATAAATATTTACAGGCCCTTATTTTGTCCCAGGGCTGTTACAATATTTTACTTTCAGCTTTATATAAATGTCCCCATCATTCTTTCATAATCGGTTGAAGCTGGTGCTATTATTTTTATCATTATTATTACTTCATAGAGGAAGAAAGTGAAGAACAAAACATTGAAAACCATGCCTAATGTTATTATACATTGAAAGGAAACAGCAGCACCAAAATTTGAATTAAGCCAACTAAGTTACATAGTTTAACCCCTTAAATCAGTGGTCTTGACAATTAAAATTAATAAGTTTGTCCTTGTGGATTTACTACTTTTTTTATACTCTTAGTAGAATATTTGTTACCATTTGCCTTGCATATTTTTAAATATAAACATATCTGTTTCTAAAACCAGAAGAACAACCCTCAGATCCAGTGGCCTGTCACCATGAAAACCAATTACACGACACAGGTGCTGTTGAGAAGAATAAAGATGTATTCAAGTGTTGGTTTTTTTGAAAAGGTAAACAAGATGGACACCTTTAACCAGACTCATTAAGAAAACTGGAGAGAAGTCCCAAATAAAGAAAATCAGAAATGAAAGAGAAGTAACAACAGCCAGCTGAGTAGACAGGGGGACTCCGGTCCTCAAAACCCATTTCCCACTTTTAGTGCAGGCAGGGGTTTTTATAAGAAAGGGGCAGGGTGGGTAAGTATTACTAGAACCAAGAAATCAAAAGGAAAGCTCTGAGAGCTCTTTGCTGAGTAAACAGCACAATTTGTTTTAGATGAGTTGATGAAATTCCCATACATCTCAGAGCTGGCATATCTGAAGGTTGAAATCTACCCATTGTTACAGGAACTGAAACTAGCAAGTAACTTATAAATTAGGGTTTTTGTTTTATGTGACAATTGTCCACAGATTTCCATAGTCAGGATGTCCTCTTGGCCCTGAGAACCAGAACTGCAAGCCTCAGCATAGCGGAAGTGAGAAGAAGCAGAGGTGGTCTGAGGTGTAGCTCTCACTTATGCTTATTCTTCTTGCTCAGATGTTAACCTTTGAAGTGTGTCAGCCGGAGGGGAACAGGCCTTTTAACTGTAATGAGAGCTTGGCCATAGGTGAGAGTACAGAATTGATTATATCCTTTAGACTTGATACAGAATACATAACTGTGATCACTAAGCTAGTAATATTGAATCATGGTTTATATGAGCAATAAACTGGATTTAACATTCTACAGAAATTCTTTTATAAGCTTTTTAGTACATTCTTATTTAGCTCTATTTTATGGCTAGTCAAACTAATATTAATAAATCAGTAATATAGCATATTTATTCCTAGTTACATTACCACTAGAGTAACTTTTTTAAAATGTTTTAATTTATTCATTGTAGAGAGAAGGGGGAACAGGAAGGAGCAGGAAGCATCAACTCTCATATGTGCCTTGACCAGGCAAGCCCAGGATTTTGAACCGGTGACCTCAGCGTTCCAAGTTGACATTTTATCCATTGTGCCACCACGGGTCAGGCCCACTACAAGTAACTCTTATAGTAGCCACGGCTTATATCTTATACACTTTGGGTTTCTCAAACATTTAATACAGCACCTTTGTACATTTTGTATACCTTCTTTATACTAGATACTCAATGAAAGCTTACTGACCGATGACTAAAATCTCACTTATGGTTCAGTCATTCCTCTTATGCTCATTGTCTGGTATTTCTCAACCGAGCCTTCTCTCTGTTCCCAGCATGGATAAGCCTGTAAACACATTGCCTAGACTCCCTTTGCAGATATGACTACCTGTTAGTCACTTGTCTAGGGAGGCACTGACAGAGATTGAAAGGTAGGAAGAAAAAGAGGCCGTTTTATCCAGCTCTAGCAGTGCTTAGCAGGGGCTACAGTGGAGGGAGAAGCAGCAACACTAGGCAAGTGCAGAATCCTGGGTTCCTACACAGGCAGCTCAACTCCAGGAGCAACCGTCTTAATGGTATAGTAATCATGGGCTGCAGGTAATAAAGTTTTCCCAGTTGCTGCTCCAATTTTATGGAGTAGCATACATGAACAAAAAGACATTAAATAAATTTATACAAAATAAGTTTCCTAGCAAATATATAACAAAGCAAAACAAAAAAACTTATCGATAATCTATATAACATAATTTCAGGTAATTATATAGAGCAGGGGTCCCCAAACTTTTTACACAGGGGGCCAGTTCACTGTCCCTCAGACCGCTGGAGGGCTGGACTATAAAAAAAACTATGAACAAATCCTTATGCATACTGCACATATCTTATTTTAAAGTAAAAAGACAAAACAGGAACAAATACAATATTTAAAATAAAGAACCTGTAAATTTAAAACAACAAACTGACCAATATTTCAATGGGAACTATGCTCCTCTCACTGACCTCCAAAGAAAGAGGTGCCCCTTCCAGAAGTGCGGCGGGGCCGGATAAATGGCCTCAGGGGGCCGCATGCTGCCCGCGGGCCGTAGTTTGGGGACCCCTGATATAGAGTGATGTCTATCATGATGAACAGAATATAAAGCCCTATCATGTGAAATTAGCATTTCTCAAAAAAAAATCATAATCTAACTATGAGAAGAACATCAGACAAACCCAGATTGAAAGATATTGTACAAAATTTCATGCCAGCACTTTTCAAAGCTGCCAAAATCATCAAAAACGAGAAAGTCACAGAGGATCATAACTCTATCACAGGGACTGCCCCAGTTTTCGAAGGTTAATTTAGTACTTTAATAGGGTTTAGCTGATATGGTCATCCTTTTTTGAATGCTACATGTTTGACCAAAGAAATAATTGAATCAATTATTTTTACATTTTTACAGTATTTTGTAATCAATCAAATGCTTTCAACATTCAAGTCCCTGGAATCAGCACATGTTTCAAGCAGTAAACTCAACATCTGCAATTATTGCTTAATCCCAAGTGAACACCCTTTTCAATCAGTTAAACTCATTATATTTGAATGCTCAATTCCCTCCAGTACACTATTTAACTCATTATGTCAAAATAATGTGTTTATAATTAACATGGTCATTATATAAGCATTCCCAGATAAATCACCTAGAGTTTTACAAACTTACTTCTCATGTGATAAACTGGACTTTTGTAAAGGATTTTCCACTACTTCCCTGAGACAGATGGCCAAAGAGGACAACATAGAGGAAGTGATATTTGATCTGCAATAAAAGTGATAAGGAGCCTGTCACGTAAAGAACTGGGGAAAGGAAAATGAAGCAGAAGGAAGAGCAAATTCAAAGACAAAGTGGCATAACATTGATTTCCTTTCAAAGTACCATTTATTCAATTAATTATTTATTAAAGCTGACAACATCCTATACATGGGGCTATTCTTTTGATATTTGTTTTGCTTATACATATTGGAGGCATATGCATGAAGCAAAGAGGAAAATCATAGAAACATAGAGCAGCAACACCAATGAAAGTGATGCAGTTCAATGTTCTTACTATGTAAATGAGGCAAATAAAGACCAAAGTGGTTAAGGGACTAAGGTTACATAGTTTCTGGCTCACAGACCAGATTATTTCACCCTCCCATAAACAAAGGTCAAATTCCGTTTTAAAGCTCTCACTTTTAAAAGGCATTTGCCTAAAACAAATTTGTGGCATGCTTTTCACAATCAGTTTCATTTCCCAAATGAGTTTGTTACCAGCGTGTAATCCCCATTAAACTTTGCCATTTGAAAGAGGATTAAACAATGGCATGTTTTTATTCACTGGTAGATTCCAGTAAGGAATAAATAAGGACAATCTAAGGTTAGAATCTGGTCAAGGGTTAAAGCAGAAATAAATAGGTCACTACAACATGAGACCCAACTAAAGATTAAACTTATGCACATAAACAGTGGTTAACATATTTTATGAATAAATCATTTTCTCACCTGAAATAGCATTCATTAAATAATCAAAGAAAATTATTAAGAAATTTTCTTCTAAGGAATAGTAAAAGAATAGAGGGAATTCTATTTGTTATGCTTGGAGCAAGGGATGGTCTTGAACTATCTGTCACAAATAAGTACATAGTATCAAGAGGAAACATTGCACAAATTACAATAACACTGGGAGAGTCTCTGATCCAGAGACAACGCCTACCATTGTCATGATTAATTAGTCAGCTCCTCAGTAAGTCAAATATTATGATGAGACACATATCTTTTTGAACATAGTTACTATGTAATTGTTTTTTAAATTTTTTATTGATTTTAATTTATTGTGTCAAGTGTCCCACCAAATATATCCCCCACACCACCATGTTTTCCTCAACACCCTCCTGGCAACCTTCCCCCAAAGCCTTCACCTCTTTCCCCCAGGATTTGCTGTCCTGCTCTGTATAACGTTGTGTTATGTATATATAATTTCACTAATCTCTTCCCCCTTCTCTGATCACATCCTCTAATCCCCTTTCCCTCTGTCCACTTTCCCTCTGTCCCCTTGATCCTGCCTCTGCCTCTAGTCTGTTCCTCAGTTTACACTGTTCATTAGATTCCTCAAATGAATTAGGTCATATGATATATTACTTTCTCTACCTGGCTTGTTTCACTCAGCAGAATAGTCTAAAGGGCCATCCATGTTGTTGCAAAAGGTAAGATTTCCATTTATTTTTTTGGCTGTGTAGTTATTCCATTGTGTATATGTTGCACAGCTTTATAATCCACTCCGCCACTGATGGATACCTGGGCTGTTTCCAGATGTTGGCTATTGTAAACAATGCTGCAATAAACATGAGCGTGCATTTCTTCTTTTGAATCAGTGATTTAGTATTCTTAGGAAATATTCCTAAAAGTGGAACAGCTGGGTCAAAAGGCAGTTCTATTTTTAATTTTTTGAGGAATCTCCATATTGTTTTCCACAGTGGCTGCACCAGTCTGCATTACCACTAGCAATGCAGGAGGGTTCCCTTTTCTCCACACCCTTGACAGCACTTATTATGTGTTGTTTTGTTAAAGAGCTCCATTCTGACAGGTGTGAGGTAGTATCTCATTGTGGTTTTAATTTGCATTTCTCTAATGATTAGTGATGGTGAACATGTATTCAACTGCCTATTGGCATCTGTATGTCCTCTTTGGAGAAGTGTCTTTTCATTTCTTTTGTCCATTTTTGATTGGATTGTTTACCTTCCTAGTGTTGAGTTCTACAAGTTCTTTATAAATTTTCATTATTAACCCCTTCTCAGACATATTGGAAAATATGTTCACCAATTGCGTGGTTTGTCTTTTATTTTGTTCATATTGTCTTTAGCTGTGCAAAAGCTTTTTAGTTTGATATAGTCCCATTTGTTCATCCTGCGAGAGATGGCTGAGAGCTTACTGCCTATGTTTTGTTCCAAGATGATTATGGTTTCACGACTTACATTTAAGTCTTTTATCCATTTTGAGTTTATTTTTATGAATGGTGTAAGTTGGTGGTCTAGTTTCATTTTTTTGCAAGTACCTGTCCAATTTTCCCAACACCATTTGTTAAAGTGACTGTCTTTACTTCATTGTATGCTCTTACCTCCTTTGTCAAATATCAAATGTCCATAAAGGTGTGGGTTTATTTCTGGGTTCTCTATTCTTTTCCATTCATCAGTATGCCTGTTCTTATGCCAGTACCAGGCTGTTTTGAGTACAATGGCTTTGTAGTATAACTTGATATCACGAAATAAGATACCACCCACTTTATTCTTCTTTTTCAAAATTGCTAAGGTTATTCATGTTCTTCTTTGGTTCCATATAAACTTTTGGAATATTTGTTCTATATCTTTTAAGTATGCCACTGGTATTTTAATAGAAATTCTATTGAATTTATAGATTGCTTTCAGTAATATGGACATGTTAATGATGTCTTTTCTTCCTATCTATAAACATGGTATATGCTGCCACTTGTTTGTATCTCCCTTGATTTCTTTTATCAATGTTTTATAATTTTCTGAGTACAAGTCTTTAACCTCCTTGATTAAATTTACTCCTAGGTACTTTTTTTGCTGTTGCAATAGTGAAAGGGATTGTTTTCTTGATTTCTCTTTCAGACAGTTCATTTTTGGTGAATATAAATGCCACTGATTTCTGAATATTGATTTTATATTCTCCCACCTTCCTGAATTCATTTATGAGGTCTAGCAGTTTTTTGACTGAGACTTTAGGGTTTTCTATGGACAGTATCATGTCATCAGCAAATAATGATAGTTTTACTTCTTCTTTTCCAATTTGAATGCCTTTTACTTCTTCTTCTTGGCTGATTGCTATGGCTAGGACTTCCAGAACTATGTTGAATAAGAGTGGTGAAAGGGGACACCCCTGCCTTGTTCCTGATCTTAAGGGGATTGTTTTTCATTTTTGCCCATTGAGTATGATGTTGGCTGTGGGTTTGTCATAGATGGCTTTTATCATGTTGAGGTATGTTCCCTGTATTCCCATCTTGTTGAGAGTTTTGATCATAAATGGATGCTAGGTATTATCAAATGATTTTTCTGCTCTATTGATATTATCATATAATTATTTTCTTCCTTTTGTTTATGTGATGAATCACATTGATTGATTTGTAAATATTGTACCAGCCCTGCTTCCCCAGAATAAATCCCACTTGATCATGATTTAAGATTTTTTTTCATGTATTGCTGGATCCAGTTTGTAATATTTTGTTGAGAATTTTAGCATCTAATTTCATCAGGGATATGGGCCTCAGTTTCTTTTCTATGTAGTGTCTTTGCCTGGTTTTGGAATGAGGATTATGCTAGCCTCATAAAAGGAGCTTGAAAGTCTTCCATCCTCTTGAATTTTTTAAAATAGCTTGGGAAGAATAGGAGTTAGTTCTTCTTTGAATATTTGGTAGAATTCCCCTGTGTAGCCATCTGGCCCAGGACTTTTGTTTGTTGGGAGTTTTTTGATAACTGTTTCAATCTCATTTGTTGTAATTGGTCTGTTTAGGTTTTCTGATTCTTCCAGATTGATTTTTGAAAGATTATATGTTTAAGAAATTTGTCTGTTGTCTTTATTTTTGGCATACAGTTCTTCATATTATTTTCTTACAATCCTTTGTATTTCTGCTGTGTCTGTTGTGACTTTTCCACTCTAATTTCTAATTTGTTTATTTGAATCCTCTCTCTTTTTTTCTTCTTGAGTCTGGTTAAAGGTTCATCTATCTTGTTTACCTTTCAAAGAAACAGCTCTGGTTTCACTGATCTTCTGTATTGTTTTTTTTTTTTAGCCTCTATGTCATTTATTTCCACTCTGATCTTTATTATTTCCTTCCTTCTACTTCCTCTGGATTTTACATGCTGTTCTTTTTCTAGTTGTTTTAGATGCAGGGTTAAGTTGTTTATTTGAGCTTTTTCTTGCTTAAGATATGCCTATAATGCTGTCAACTTCCCTCTCAGGAATGCTTTTGCTATGTCTCATAAATTTTGAGTTGTATGTTCATTTTAATTTGTTTCAAGGAAATTTTTTATTTCTTCTTTAATCTCATTGTTAACCTGTTCATTATTTTATACCATGCTATTTAGTCTCCAAGTGTTTGAAAATGTTTCAGTTTTTCTATTGTAGTTGATTTCTAGTTTCATGCCATTGTGATCAGAGAAGGTGCTTTTTATGATTTCAGTCTTCTTAAATTTATTGAGTCTCGTTTTGTGTCCTAACATGTGTTCTATCCTAGAGAATGTACCATGAACACTTGAAAAGAATGCATATTCTGCTGCTTTGGGGTGAAAGGTTCTGAAGATATCTATTAAACCCAGTTGATCTAGTGGGTCCTTTAAGGCTGCTGTTTCTTTGTTAATTATCTTTCTTGAGGATCTATCCAATTATGTTAGTTGGATATTAAAATCCCCTGTTATTATAGTATTGCTGTTGATCTTGTCCTTTATGTCTATCAAAATTTACTTTATATATTTAGGTGTTCCTATATTAGGCACATGAATATTTATAATGCTTATATCTTCCTGTTGGATTGCTCTCTTTATTATTATGTAGTGACCTTCTTTATCTCTTCCTATAGCCTTTGTTTTAAAGTCTATTTTGTTCAATATAAGTATTGCTATCCCAGCTTTTTTTTCATGACCATTTGTATGAAATAGTTTTTTTCCATCCCTTCACTTTCAGTCTATGTGTATATTTTGTTTTGAGGTGGGTCTCCTGTACACAGCATATGTAGTTCCTGTTTTCTTATCCATGCAGCTACCCTATGTATTCTGATTGGGGCTTTTAATATATTTACATTTAAAGTTATTATTGATATGTAGTTGTTTGTTGCCATTTTATTCTTTAAATTTATATTCCTCTTTTTCTGGATTTTTTTTCTCTTTGTTCTGTTTACAGCAGGCCCCTAAACTTTTCTTGCAGCATTAGTTTGGTTTTAATGAATTCCTTGAGGTATTTTTCTCTGTTTGTTTGTTTGTCCCCTTTAATTTTAAATAATAGCCTTGCTGGATAAAGAAGTCTTGGTTGTAGGCTCTTCTTTTGCATTACTTTGAATATTTCTTGCCAATCCCTTCTGGCCTCAAGTGTTTCTGTTGAAATGTCAGATGTCATCCTTATGTGGGCTCCTTTGTAGGTGATTGACTATTTTTCTCTTACAGCTTTTCATATTCTTTCTGTATCTTTTAACTTTGGTATTTTAATTATGATGTATCTTGGTGTAGGTCTCTTTAGGTTCCTCTTAATGGGACTCTCTGTGCTTCTTGAACTTGTGTGACTTTTTCCTTCATCAATTTAGGGAGGTTTTCAGCTATGATTTCTTCAATCAGGTTCTCTATCCCTTCTTCTTCTCTTCTCCTTCAGGAATCCTTATGATGCGAATGTTGTTTCCCTTCATGTTGTCACAGAGCTATCTTAGAGTTTCCTCAGATTTTTGAGCCTCTTTTCTTTTTGCTATTCTGTTTCCATGCTTTCATTTATCTTGTCCTCTAAATTGCTGATTCGATCCTCTCCTTCATCCAGCCTGCTGTTAATTCCTTCTAGTGTAGTCTTCATTTCTGATATTGTATTTGTCATTTGTGACTGATTCTTTTTTATGATTTCAATGTCCTTTTTGATGCTTGCTATGTCTTTATTTAGGTGCTCATTATGTTCATCCATTGTTGCTCTAAGATCATTGAGTATTCTAACAATCATTATTTTAAACTCTGCATCTGATGTCTTGGTTATTTCCATCTCATTCAGTTCTTTTTCTGGGGATTTCTTTTTTTTTTTTTTTTTTGTATTTTTCCGAAGCTGGAAATGGGGAGGCAGTCAGACAGACTCCCGCATGCACCCGACCGGGATCCACCCGGCATGTCCACCAGGGAGTGATGCTCTGCCCATCTTGGGGCTTTGCTCTGCCACAATCAGAACCATTCTAGCACCTGAGGCAGAGGCCACAGAGCCATCCTCAGTGCCCGGGCAAACTTTGCTCCAGTGGAGCCTTGGCTGTGGGAGGGGAAGAGAGAAACAGAGAGGAAGGAGAGGGGGAGGGGTGGAGAAACAGATGGGCGCTTCTCCTGTGTGCCCTGGCTGGGAATCGAACCCGGGACTCCTGCACACCAGGATGACGCTCTACCACTGAGCCAACCGGCCAGGGCTGGAGTTTTCTTTTGTTGATTCATTTGGATTACATTTCTCTGTCTTCACATTTTGTCTGGTTATATACTGCTTTTTTGGGTGTGCTATTTGTGTAGCTAGCTGAGTATAGGCTTGTTGTCTGCTCCAGCTTCCAGTTGTGTTGTTTCTAGATCTTCTTGTGTTGACTTCAGCTGTTGTTTGTAATCTGCCATGGACTACTTGTCTTCTGCTACTGTTCTTTTTGCTACTTGTGTTGGCATTTTCTATGCCTTAGCTAGGTCAGGTGTGAAGAGCCCTTTTTTAAGATACTACTCTAACAAGCATTGTTAGGTCCTGGGTTGATGCTCTTCATATTTGGCATTGAATGTGCTAGCCCTGGACCTTCCTGGCTGGAACCTGGTGCAGACCTGTGGGGGTCACTGTCTATGACAGGCCCTTAGCAACCTTCTTGGAGCTACAGGTGATCCAGAGTTTATGGCTGCCTCTGCGGGGCCCAGGTGCCATTGTAAATATTAGCTGCATTCCTAGGCTGGCTTTTATCTACTCTTGGCCAGTGAGTGTGGCCTCTGTGTTCCCAAGGTGGGGTCTGCCCACCAGGCCACCGCCACTGCCACTACAAGTGTGCAGGTGTGGATGCTGACTCCGCCACTGACACAACCAGGCTGCCTCGCCCTTCAGTGGGTACTCAGTGTGTGTGGGGGGGACAATGTAGCCCAGACCTCAGCACTCAAAACCTGTGTCCCTGACATGCCCCCTGCTTCTAAGCCATTCTTTGCTCTGACCGGAGTAAGAGAGTCTCTGGTGGGTGGGGTAATAGCTCCCTTTGCTGGTGTTACTTCTCCCAGGAAAATGGCTACTTCAGATTTGGGGAGTGACTCAGCACAAGGGTTAGGGTAGCTGTCCCCACAGTGTCTTTCCTTGTGCCTCCAAGATTACACTGTCCTCTTGCAACTCCATTCCTCTCAGCGCTCCCTACTCCCTGAGACCTGGTTAATAGGCTGTGAATGAGGTTTTCTGCATAGTCCCTTTAAGATGAAGCCTGGGTCTGAGAGTTTTGTCTCCCTCTCACAAACAGTAACCTGGCTCTTCTCTCAGCTTAATACTGTCCTTTTGCCTCTTCTAGTCTCTGGGGCTCTAGGCTAGGGCTCTGGTCCTCGGGCTGAAGATCCACAACTCCCTGGGCAACCCACCCTGTCATGAAAGTCCCTCCGGGTTGCCACTCACTCCTAGGAGTGCAGCAGCCCTTTCCACATCTCTGCTCTTTCTACCAGTCTCAGTGTGGTTTCTTCGGTGATCCTTGGTTATAGATTCCTCTTAGTTTAGTCCAAAGTCAGTTTTTCAAGATGATTGCTTCCAAGTTAAGTTGTAATCCACTTTTTTTCTGGAGGTGGGAGTTGGAATGTCCACCTACTCCATCACCATCTTCTTTCTCACCAATAGACATTATTTTATGGAAAAAAATATATCTACCATCTCCAAGAATTCCATGACTTTATTTTTGAGATGAAGAAACTGAAGCTGAGAGATTAAATTATTTTCTCAAGGTTACACAGGTAGTAACTGAAGGTGAGAACTTCAGCCATTCTCCAACCATAGAATCCAGAGTCCATTATGTTTATTTACTTTTCTTGACACACATAATCTTATTAAGTCTTTGTAAACATCCTCAATGGTAGGCATTACAGGCATACCACCTTATCTGAGATTTTGCTTTCCACAGTTTGTTACCTTTTTCCTCCATTTTCTTCAGTAATTCTACACTCTTCTTTGTCAGCATTTCCTGCACATTGATAAACCTCCCAAGTGGGTGTTGTTAGTCACACAAAATTCTGGCTTTCTAGGAGAACACAGAGGATGAGTAGGGAAAGAGGAGCCACTTATGATTCTGGGGAAGTCTGGAAGCCTCCGGACCTTGCAAGGGGCATCAAACTTTGGGGTCACTATGTAATTGTTTTTAAAGGCACATTTTTAATATAGATTATTTTCTCAATACTTTATTCCCTAAGAAAGATTCTTAGAAAAAGACTCTTAGAAAACTTGCAAAAAAAAGTGGTTTAAAATATCATTTCCCATTTAGTTGGCTTTCTGTTTATTTTGTTATCAGTTTCTCTTGCTGAGCAAAAATTTCTTAGTCTGATGTAGTCCCATTCATTAATTTTTGCCTTCACTTCTCTTGCCTGTGGAGTCAAAGTCATAAAATGCTCTTTAAAACCCAGGTCCATGAGTTGAGTACCTATGTCTTCTTCTATGTACTTTATTGTTTCAGGTCTTATGTTTAGATCTTTGATCCATTTTGAGTTAATTTTTGTACAGGGGGAGAGACTGTAGTCCAGTTTCATTCTTTTGCATGTGGCTTTCCAGTTTTCCCAGCACCATTTATTAAAGAGGCTTTCTTTTCTCCATTGTGTGTTGTTGGCCCCTTTATCAAAAATTATTTGACTATATATATGTGGTTTTATTTCTGGGTTTTCTATTCTGTTCCATTGGTCTGAGTGTCTATTTTTCTGCCAATATCATGCTGTTTTGATTGTAGTGGCCCTATAATATAGTTTGAAGTCAGGTATTGTAATGCCCCCAGCTTCATTCTTTTTCTTTAGGATTGCTTTGGCTATTCGGGGGTTTTTATAGTTCCATATAAATCTGATGATTTTTTGCTCTATTTCTTTAAAAAACATCATTGGTATTTTGATGGGAATTGCATTAAATTTGTATATTGCTTTGGGTAATATAGCCATCTTGATTATATTTATTCTTCCTAGCCAAGAACAAGGTATATTCTTCCATCTCATTATATCTTTTTCGATTTCCCTTAACAATGGTTTATAGTTTTCATTATATAAGTCCTTTACATTCTTTGTTATGTTTATTCCTAAGTATTTTATTTTTTTGTTGCAATCATGAAGGGGATTATTCTTTTGAGTTCCTTCTCAATTGTTTCATTGTTGGCATATAGAAAGGCTATTGACTTCTGTATGTTAATTTTGTATCCTGCAACCTTACTGTATTGGCTTATTGTTTCTAGTAGTCTTTTTGTGGATTCTTTGGGGTTTTCGATGTATAGGATCATATCATCTGCAAAAAGTGATACCTTTACTTCTTCTTTTCCGATATGGATGCCTTTTATTTCTTTGTCTTGTCTGATTGCTCTGGCTAGAACCTCTAGTACCACATTAAATAAGAGTGGAGAGAGTGGACAACCCTGTCTTGTTTCTGATTTAAGGGGGAAAGCCTTCAGTTTAGTGCCATTTAATATGATGTTAGCTGATGGTTTATCATATATGGCCTTTATCATGTTGAGATATTTTCCTTCTATACCCATTTTGTTGAGAGTCTTAAACATAAAATTGTGTTGTATAAGGGCCTAATATCCAAAATATACAAAGAACTCATAAAACTCAACAACAAACAAACAAACAATCCAATAAAAAAATGGGAAGAGGACATGAACAGACACTTCCCCCAGGAGGAAGTACAAATGGCCAACAGAGATACGAAAAGATGCTCATCTTCTTTAGTTATTAGAGAAATGCAAATCAAAACTGCAATGAGATACCACCTCACGCCTGTTAGATTAGCTATTATTAACAAGACAGGTAATAGCAAATGTTGGAGAGGCTGTGGAGAAAAAGGAACCCTCATCCACTGTTGGTGGGAATGTAAAGTAGTACAAACATTATGGAAGAAAGTATGGTGGTTCCTCAAAAAACTGAAAACAGAACTACCTTATGACCCAGCAATCCCTCTACTGGGTATATACCCCCAAAACTCAGAAACATTGATACGTAAAGACACATGCAGCCCCATGTTCATTGCAGCATTGTTCATAGTGGCCAGGACATGGAAACAACCAAAAAGCCCATCAATAGATGACTGGATAAAGAAGATGTGGCACATATACACTATGGAATACTACTCAGCCATAAGAAATGATGACATCGGATCATTTACAGCAAAATGGTGGGATCTTGATAACATTATACGAAGTGAAATAAGTAAATCAGAAAAAACCAGGAACTGCATTATTCCATACGTAGGTGGGACATAAAAGTGAAACTAAGAGACATTGATAAGAGTGTGGTGGTTACGGGGGGAGGGAGGAAAGGGAGAGGGAAAGGGGGAGGGGGAGGGGCACAAAGAAAACTAGATAGAAGGTGACAGAGGACAATCTGACTTTGGGTGATGGGTATGCAACATAATTGAAAGACAAGATAACCTGGACTTGTTGATCTTTGAATATATGTAACCTGATTTATTGATGTCGCCCCATTAAAAAAATAAAATTATAATTAAAAAAAAAAGTGGTTTATTGGGAATTGTTCTCAGGAACCACACTTGTAAGAGATGAGGAAAGCATGGAGTGAGGGAGACTCTGAACTGCAATGCAACAAACGAGAACTGGGCTAAACCCAGGGGCAGCTCTGAACTTAGGGTGACCCTTCAGAAATGTACTAAAATAAAAGAAAGTGGCCAGACCTTCACATCCCCTTGGATGTGGGCTGCCCCTGTAGAGATAGCCATGTTTGGCCAGGGGTGATTCCCTAGGAGGGGTTCAGCTGTTGCCCAATAGCAAACAATACTCCTGGCAGTTCATAAAATGAGTGGCTCACTGCTGAAGAGGAGAATCTTCTGACACACCACTACATTCTCAAAACAATAGTTCTTTCATTTTGTGAGTGCTTTGTTTTGTGAAAACACCACAAATTTTAAATTCATTTTGTTACTGCTCATGCTGTTTGTTTCCAGTGTTTTTATTTGCAAACCATGATGCTAAAATATTCTTGTACATGTCTTATGGTGTACATGACAAAGGTTTTTGTGTGAAATCATACAGTTCTTAGCTTTTTCTGATTTACTTATATCATGCACTATAATGTTCTCAAGGTTCACTTATGTTGTTGTAAATGTCACTATATCATCATTTCTTAGGGTTGAGTAGTATTCCATTGTATATATGTACCACTTCTTCTTTATCCAATCCTCTATCGAGGAACATTTTGGTTGTTTCCATATCTTGGCCACTGTGAACTACTGTGATGAACATGGGGGTGCATGTGACCTTATGTACCAAAGTTTTCAGATTTGGGGGGGTAAATAACCAGTAGAGGGATTACTGGTTCATATGGTACTTCTATTCCTAAATTTTTTAGGAATCACCACACTTTCTTCCATAATGGTTGCCCTAATTGGCATTCTCACCAGCAGTGAATGAGGGTTCCTTTTTCTCTACAGCCTTTTCAACACTTGTTATTACCTGTCTTGTTGATAAAAGCCAATGTCACAGGTATGAGGTTGTATCTCATTGTAGTTTTGATTTGCATTTCTTGAATAACTAGTGAAGATGAGCATCTTTTTATATAACTGTTGGCCATTTGTATGTCCTCTTGAGAGAAGTATCTGTTCAGGTATTCGCCCCATTTTTAAATTGGATTGTTTGCTTGTTTGTTGCTGAGCTTTGTGAGTTCTTTATATATTTTGGATATTAACCACTTATTGGAACTGTGGTTTGCAAATATCATCTCCCATTTAGTTGACTGCCTATTTGTTCTGTTGTCAGTTTCTTTTGCTCTACAGAAGCTATTCAGTTTAATATAGTCCCAATCACTTATTTTTGCCTTTACTTCCCTTGTTTTGGTCAAATCTTTAAATTGTTCTCTGTGGCCAAGGTCCATGAGTTTAGCACCTATATTTTCTTCTATAAAATTTGTAATTTCACATCCATATTAGGTCTTTGATCCATTTAGAATTCATTTTTGCACAGGGAGAAAAACTGTAGTCAAGTTCATTCGCTTGCATGTGGCTTTCCAATTTTCCCAGCGTCATCTATTGAAGAAGCTTTTATTTTTCCATTGTGTGTTTTTGACTTTTTCGTTGAAGATGATTTGTCCATATATATGTGGTTTTATTTATGGGCTGTTGATTCTGTTTCATTAGTCTGTATGTCTGTTTTTCTGCCTATACCATGCTGTTTTGATTATCATGGCTCTATAGTACAATTTGAAGTCAGGTAGTGTGATACTTCCAGCTTCATTCTTTTTTCTCAGGGTTGCTTTGGCTATTCAGGCTTTATTATGGTTTCTTACAAATTTGGTGATATTTTTTTTGGATTTCTTAAAAAAAAAAACATAGGGATTTTGATGGGGATTGCATTAAATTTATAGATTGCTTTGTGTAATATGGCTATTTTAACTATGTTAATTCTTCCAATCCATAAACATGGAATATTTTCCCATTTCATTGTGTCTTTTTCAAGTTTTTTCAATAATGCTTTGTAGTTTTTAGTATATAGGTCCTTCACATTCTTTGTTAAGTTTATTCCTAGGTATTATATTACTTGTTGTTGTTGCAATTGTAAAAAAATTGGTTTTTTAAATTTATTTTCATCATTTGCATATAGGAAAGCAATTGACTTTTGTTTATTGATTTTGTACCCTGCAACTTTACTGCATTGGTATATTGTTTCTTTTTTTTTGGTATTTTTCTGAAGTTAGAAATGTGGAGGCAGTCAGACAGACTCCTGCATGTACCCGACCAGGATCCACCCAGCATGCCCACCAGGGGACGATGCTCTGCCCATCTTGGGGCGTCACTCTGCCGCAATCAGAGCCACTCTAGCGCCTGAGGCAGAGGCCACAGAGCCATCCTCAGTGCCCGGGCCAACTTTGCTCCAATGGAGCCAGGGCTGCTGGAGGGGAAGAGAGAAACAGAGAGAAAGGAGAGAGGGAGGGGTGGAGAAGCAGATGGGCGCTTCTCCTATGTGCCCTGGCCAGGAATCAAACCCAGGACTCCTGCATGCCAGGTTGACGCTCTACCACTGAGCCAACCAGCCAGGGCCGGTTTATTGTTTCTAATCTTTGGGATTTTCTATATACAAGATCAGGTCTGGAAAAAGTGATAACTTTACTTCTTTCATGGTATAGATGCCTTTTATTTTTTTTTTCCTTTCCTGATTGCTCTGGCTATAACTTCCAGAACTTTGTTGAATAAGAGTGGAGAGAGTGGGAAGCCCATTCATACACACACACACACACACACACACACACACACATGCACACACAAGTTATTTTAAAATATAGTCATTAAAAATATAGTCTATATACATACTTCAATGAATTTATAATAAAATTATGTTTACTTGTGTTGAATTCAATGTTTAAGTATAATTTATAGAACTATGTAGATTCTGCACTCTACTCATTGGTAATTGATCATTCAGAACTTGGTAGATTCTGTGCTCTACTTATTGGTAATCAAGTAATTCAGTTCACATTTTTATTACTATCAAAAGAAATTCTATTAAATATATATTTTCAAAGTAAGTTATAAAAGTAGTTAAAGAGAATTTGTCTTTTTTAATAACCAGATATATGTTTTAAAATTTTAATAATTTAAAGCCACATAACTTTACATATGTGTACTTTGTTTGCATTATCTGCTTCTTATTAATGAATCACTCACTGTAATCTAGATAATTGGCTTGTATAATGCCAAGCATAATTGGGAAAATACCTGTCCATTACACAACATTTAAAGCCAGGTGAGTAAATAATTATTTTTAAAAGAATTTTTAACAACACAGATAAAAGTTACTACTCAGGATATAGGATCAACTACCTTTTAATCCTTTCTTTTTGTTGCACAGTTGCCTATAGAAAAGAGTTATCATTCATAAGGATGTAGAGTTATAAAATCACAAGAAATAGGAAACAACTTCACACAACTAAAACAATACAGTGACAATAATAATCTCTTAAGAATTAATGATCCAGCTATTTGTATAGGTAATAAACAACTGTAAGAATTAATAGGCATTTGTCTTCCTGAAGAATTTCCTTAAGATTCCAGCTGGCTGCTCTGAAAATAATTAGTTTTGTCCCTTTACAGTGATTCAATCTGATACTCAAATGACATTAAAAAGACCATTATTGGATTTCTGTGTTCACTGAGAAAGTACATTTCAAAAGACACTGTCCCCTCAATGCACTCTGGCTGTTGATTACTTACGTTTTCCTTGCCATTGAATTTAAAAGGGTAAACTGCATATCCTACAAATACCGTAAGTTCAGTAGTTCAGTATATGCAAACATATTTAAACTAAATGAATTCTTTTTTCCCAAACATCTTGTTCTGTCAGTCACACAAGCCAGAAACCTGTTAGTAATATTTCAAGTTAATAATAATAAAAGAAATGACTGCTCTGTAATGATTACCAGAAATTAATGTCACAGTTTTAGAGCATGAAACAAGGCCATTTCTATTGGTTCCATCCCAGTAATTGTTTCATTCCATTAATTACCCCTGTATACAACACAGTAAGTTGTAGTAGAAATACTCTGGACTCAGGAATGAGATTTGTATTTCAGTTCTGGGGTTGCCATTTTGTAGATTGGTATCATTGGCAAACAATTTGACCTTCCCAAGTTTTCATTTTCTTGCATATTTACTAGAAAAACAATATTATTTAAGGCTAGTTAGAAATGTTTACATGACCATTTAGCACAGAGCCTGAGAGAAAGTTGGTGCTTATTAAATGCATTCATGTCCCATATTAGTCCACTGAGGTGTACTAACCTGGCCTGTGATAGGGTGATATAGGAACATGTGGTTGCAAATAGGATACATATACACTGCTCACAAAAATTAGGGGATATTTTATTGCCTCAGGTTCATTTTGAAATATCCCCTAATTTATGTGAGCAGTATACCGTATTTCCCCATGTATAAGACACTCCCATGTGTAAGATGCACCTTAATTTGGGGACCCAAAATTTGGAAAAAAATGTAGTACATAAAGTTATTGTCTCAAGTTTTATTCATCATAAAATTTATACAACTCCTCATCCACAGGAAATGCAAGCAAAAAAAATCTACAACCACTGTATAAGATGCACCCAGTTTTTAGACTCCAAATTTTTTGGAAAATAGGTGTGTCTTATACATGGAGAAATACCATATATAATCTGATAGTTATTTGCCAGCCTTGGGTATGAGTAAAATGTGATCTGAAGCAGACAGAGCACTCATTTCTTTTATTTTTTATTTATTGATTTTAACAAAAGAGGAAGGAAGAGAGAGAGAATGGAACATTGAGTTGCTCCTATATGTGCCCTGATTAGGGATCAAACCAGCAACCTCTGTGCTCCGGGACAATGCTCTAACCAACTGAGCTAGACAGCCAAGGTGGCACTGATTTCATAACATACTTATATAGTGGTCTCAGAAGAAACCCTCTTCTACAATAATACTTGGAGTGATGAATAAGTTATAAATCTGATATGTAGTAGAATGTTTTTGGAGGTGGAGAATACATTGTGTGATGAAATGATAAATTCATCACAGTTGTTTTTTAAAGTTTCTGACAGGAAATTTCTAATTGACCATTGACCATATGGTTTTTGGATCATATTAATCTTATACTGAAAAAAAAATTGTTCAACCCGAAAATACATAGGCCACTGTCCTCTTGTAAAAAGCAACCATGGCCTTCTTGTTTTCCTGACTTCTTTCTGCCAACTTTTATTTGAAACAACTAAAGGTTTCTAATAGTATACAAAGGTTAAAGAAATACTTCTCCAGGATATTAAGAAATATTGCTGTAATTTGAGCATAAATTGCAGAAGCCTTTTTTTCTGATGATTCCAGATGCCCTGGCTACAACTCCAAGCTCCAATAACCATGCATTACAAACTAAATCTGCAGAACACTTTTGACTAAGGATTTAGTCCAGAATTGGTACTTTCTTTAACAGACTTCACTGGTATTTTGTCCTTCTTTATTTTTTAATTAGAACAGGGTTTTCTTGAGTTGAACCAAATCTTTTTAAACAAATTTTTAGGGACCATGACAAATAAATTATTGTAAACATATTAAGATCATAATTTGAAAATTATATAATTTTTTTTTCTGATTCAGTATTTCCCTGGAAGAAACTTCTGAGGGATGTTCGACTAGAATGAGCAGCTTTTTTTACTTAGACCATGTCAAATGATTTTATCCTGACAGCATATATGGTTTCACATAAGGAAAAGAAAGAAGAAAGGAAGATTTAATCATGTATAATGTAGAGATCCCCTAAGTCCAAAGGTTAATTGCTATTCTTATGCTCTCACCTGCAAGGTCTTTGCAGTCAGATTTCCCCAGAGGTTTCCCAGAGAGATAAGCAGCCCATGTACAAATATAAGAATTTAAATGAGAGATGATTTTGTTTTTTGGGGTTTTTTTAGTTACATAAGCATCTGAAGGACAACCCACATTTAGTCTTCAATTTTTATCTTAATTTTTTATTTTAATTTTTTAAAAATAAATGGTTTTCCTTTGTTTGCTCGGTTGCTCTGTTGCCTAGGAAGATGGGTGGTAGAAGAGGAAATGTGAACAAAATGTGGGCTGTGCAGAAGAGAAACAGCACTGATTATTTTCCTGTTAATTCAGGAGCCTAAAAATACATGATAAAAAAAATTAAAGTTCATGGGTAAGGTCAAATTATTATCTTGAGTTTATAATAGCAAAAGGACACCTGGGTAAAATTAGGTAAGATCAAGCACTGAGTACGTATTCCTTTTCTGCCCAATAACAAATAACATTATAGAGGTTTCATGCTAGACTATAGAGGTTTCATATAGACCATCATTTCTGATACCTAAGACATGCATTATAGTTAAATACGTTTGACTGTTAAAATTCTGTAGCAACAGACTACCCATGGGAACTCTAGGTTGTGACTAGAAAGGAGTGATATATTTTATGGCTATTACGATTCAGACAGTTTGCATACAATTCTTACCCTCTGTAAAGATTGTTATTTATGCTTCCAAGAAGCAATTTTGGAATCTTGAAGCTTTCCAGAGGTTTCTGCATACCAATTAAAATTGGTATCTCTTAGTTATTTAACTTGGGAAACTTTGTTTCAAATAAATGTTTTAAATGAATGATCTTGTCTAATTAGAACTTTCTCCATAATGGCCATTGTAATTCTACGTTGACTTCATAAAATTTTACCATTTTTTGGTAGCTATTTACAGCTTCCAGTGCCATAGTTCTTAGACAGTAAATAAGCAGTTGTTCTGCAAGGTGCCATGCTCTATTCTTTAAAACTTGAGGATCATGTTCCTTTAACTAAGCCTTGAGTTTCTTGGAGCAAAAGAGGGTTGGGCTGGGGATTTTGTGGTATTTTACAGTGCACCCTACTGCTTGGAAATTTTCTTGATGTTAGTAGGTGACTTAGTGCTCATCTAACCCATTCTGTAACTGACTTATTCTAGCATGGGAGTCTCAGAGTTTGGTGGCAAGTGTCCATCAGCTCTCAAGTGCTTAACAAGTGCCCACAAATTTCTCAGCTTTGGCTTCCAAAATTCTCATTAGCAATAGATATATTATTCATTTCAAGAGATGATTTCTTTATATTAATAGTAACAGACACCCTAATGGCTCTTTACAGTTTGATTTGTGCTTACTTAGATTCTGATGTGCCATTCACAAAAAAAAAGTCTAAATTTCTTGTCTTTACTTCCCCAACTCCACCAATGACTTATGCTGTGGACTTACCTTGAGGCTTTGTGAACCCCTAAGAACTGCCATCTTGCTTTCTTTAGATTGAGAGGCACCCATTATTTTCTCTTGAAATAATCTCCAGAATTCAACCAGACTTACTATTTCTGGCTGCCTGTATACAGTTTCTGAGACCTGTCAGGACCTCCCAAAGGCACATAACTTGAAGATGAAGTCAGCCACAAACCCAAATGGTGTGGCTCACTAAGGCTGACTGCGTAAATATGGAGTCTCCCGTAGGCCTGAAGGACAGGACGAACAAACATGAAGAGCTCAGAAGGCAAAATAGGCAAAGCTCAACCTGTGAGATGCTTACCTGAGATCTTGAAGAGTGGCCAAAGAATCAGTACACCAAAGGGCTCTGTCGGTACTTTCTCCTTCATCTAGGGGCAGTCCTTAGAATCTTCAGCAGACCTCTTCAGGTCCCATCTCATCACCACTGCTGCCAAATGACAAAATTAAGCAATTTAGTGGCAAGTTTCATGTCCTGAATTCATGTACTGAAAGAGTATAGTGCCTCACAACAAGCGGAGCACTGTTCCCTTAAGTTAAATTTTATAAAACTATAGCACATTATATTTTCAAAGCTCCATGTTCCAATTAAAAGAAATGTTTGCAAGAGAAAAAAATTTCTGTATGTTATTGGTAATTTCAGTAACCTGACTTTATCAAGAGTAAAAGTATGTATAAATATAGAATATCAATTTAACACATAAAACGTAGAGTAAGAAGAATAATTGAGGAGACAAAAGTTGTTCCCTTGTCCTAACATAGTAAGATTTGGACAAGTGACCAAGGATGGGAAAATAAAAAAGAATGTGACTGGATTTTAAACACTGATGAGTTTCTGAGAAAGAACCTAATTACCTAACTTCAATGCTAACCTCTGTCTGTTAACTGAGACAACAGAAACCCTTATGCCGAGATTTCTCCCTCATATAATTGAAAGAATTCAAGGCTGAACAAACTGTAGCCTAGCATCCCAAGATCTCATGAGTCTGTGATCTTATAGAGAACCACCATTTAAATCATGATGCCCAAGCAGTAGAACAGAAAAGCTTAGAAGTATAAACGAAGAAGGACCTCAAAAGGTTTTTACATTTTCCAGGGTAGCTAAGGAACAGTAACTAGATTTCCTGATTCTCCCCACTTTCTCTTACCCCCCCCCTCAAAAAAACACACATAATGGTTGGAGGGGTTACTGGGTAGGAGAAAATTTAAAGTTAGGATGAGGAGGATGAAATATCCCATGGAGGCATTTGCTGGTTGTACAATAGTGTCTGAGAAGATAAGAGGAAGGATAAAAATCTGGCAGGCTAAGAAGCTGGGGCAGGGTGGGTGACTTTTGGCAATTTCATAATACTAAAGAAAAAAATGAGATCCCAGAATCAACCAAGATAGAAGAATCCTATTATAGACCCTGAGGATTTAGTTTGGTATTCTCAAAGTGGTACATTGTAGGAATAAATGTGAGCTATAAATAAACTCACTCTTACAAAGATTCAAGACCACCTTTAAATCAGCTAAGAGTTTAATTAGATTAAGCTGAACCAGCTACTATATAACTACCTACCAGAAGCAAAAGAAAAATTCTCCCCAGAGAAAGATAATGTGATCTAAAAACATAACATCATATTTAACCTTTTTCATATGTAATGTCTGGCACTTGATTCAAGAGAGAGGCAGCATGAAAAAAAATTTAAAGAGAAATGGTAACCACAAGACTGATGACTGAGAGTGGTAAAAGAGTAGACTTAGGGTGATAAACCAAGTAGAAGTACAGAAAATTCACACACACACACACACACACACACACACACACAGAACAGATTTATCTACACAAAATTTGCTTTAGGATCAGTCTTTTATATTAGGAATGAGACTTGCTTTTTGTTTTAATTCATTTAACAAGAATTGAAAACTATGATATAAAATGTCTAAAAGCGATAAAGCATTTTCTAAAAATATTTCCTAGAAATCATAAAGAATTGAAACAGACTTATAAAATGAGTAAGTTCTGGCAACTCTAACATTCAGCATGGTGACTTTGGTTAATAATACTCTACTACATACATGACAGTTGCTAAGAGAGTAGCAATTGGGTTTTTACCACACCAAAATAAAAAGAAAAAAAATGGTAATAATGTGAGGTGATGAACATGTATACATCTCATAATGTATACATAATGTGTAAAATGTATACAAATATCAGACTATTACATTGTCTATCTTAAATATATACAATATTTATTGTCAGTTATACCTAAATAAAGCTGAGGAAAAATGGACAGATATAAATGAACGAATATCTTATGTGATTGGAAATCACGTGACAATTCTCTAAGAAAAGATAAGTACAGCCACTTTAAGGTCACACTTTCCATCTGAAAGTCCTGAAGGAGGTGGAACAGGTGGTGCTATGTAGAAAGGGAGGGTGGAGCACTCTGCAGGGAACAGCACAGCATAGAGATGGTATTGTGATTTGTGAGTCTGAGGCGTATACATAAATATGTTTTTAATATGAACTCTATAATCTAATGTGAAACAGACTGGTTGTCAAGGACACCTTTCTTTATTTTTCTTTATAAACAAACTTAGCCAAGTTGTTCAGTTGTCATTCATAGACAACTTCTCATAAATTACTCATTCTTTAATCTGAACTCTTAGGAATATAAAATTCTAAAATGCCATTGTCATTTTATTTTCATAAATAGACATCTGGGGAGAGGGAAAGACTTCTCAGAATTCAATATATTTCTTAATCCATTTATTAATATGTAATTTTAAATAACCTTTTAAAAACTCCATCAGGTCACCTTATGAAAAGGGTGTAATGATAATGGATTATCACCACTATCTGAAACTATCTCAGTGATATCTGTCCTTGTCATCGTTTTAAGTTAGCATTGCTTTGTTCTTTGCTTATAATTGAGACACTTTGGTTTATGCTCATTCCAATGTTAGTTGAAATGGAAAACTTCAAATTAACACCTGTCACATTAATTCACATAAATGTTATTAGTCATTGTTCTCATTGTCATAGTAAGGCTATAAATTAATAACACTAATTTTTTTAATGCATGTCTGTGGCAAAATCTATTATTCAACAATGCCTTTCTTACCTTTTTCATAAGACCCAAATTCCAGTTTTTAGCTACCTACTTAATTAGCTAAATAGAATAAATACAATATTTTCTAGCCTATCTTTCTGCTAGGTGTAGGCATGTGATTAACTTCTGGCTAGTAGATTAGAACTAGAAATGATGAGTGCAACATCAAGTAACACTCCTAAGAGAAGAGCCCTTTGCTCTGACTGGAATGTGGCCCTGCTGGTGAGCCATCATGACCACAAGAGTAAGAGCAACACCCAGTGCTATGCTGGAGCAAAGCTCATGTCAAATATTCAGAGCTGATTGTTAAATTTTAGGGAATTTTGTTAGCCAGCGGTTAAATTATGGATAGCAAAAAATCAGCTATTATGAAGTATTTGCAACCACAAAATCAGAAAATACCATGAATCATGCCCCCTCCCCCCAGAAAACCAGTTTACCTGCACAACTCAGGCAATACACAGGAATTTGAAGAGCACTGAAAAAAAAAGTGTTTGGGTCCTTGTATAATTGTAGTACCAGATCTGGACTCTGTATGCCTAAACTATTACATAGGTGAGAAAGAAATTTTAGACTGTTTAAGCCACTGTTATTTTGTATCTGTTATAGCTACTGAACATACTACATAATCAAAATAACTACAAGCTTTTCAATTATACATTGAAAAAGTGCTGTCAATTTCTGTGGGAGCTTGCATAGTCTGACAAAGCTGCTATGTATGTTTCACACTTAAAATCCAATCTTATTATTTGTAAATTATTGAATCCACAAATACATAATTCAAATATTCTATCTCTGGAAGCTTAAAATAAAATATTATTTTAAATATATATAGATATATATTTAAAACTAAGAATATATATATATTATCTTTTAAAAAGGAAATGAACTCTGTGGGGAGGAGCAGTAGCAAATACATTTGGCTATTGAGGTTGATAGAATTGATGTCATTTAACAAAAAACTTAGTTTGAGCTTTCCAAGAGTCCCTAAAAAAAATATAACCACAAGGGAGTTGTATAATTATCATCTCACAAAAGATAAAATAGTATCTACTTAAAGGGGGAAAAAAATTTCACCAGCATAGCATTCACAAAAATAATTACTTCATGAGCTCATTCACAAGAGTAATTGAATATTTATTAAAAGTAATGATCAACAATTTAAAGAATTTTTATGCAAATTAGAGCATTCTTAATAAAGTCAATTTTAACAACCTTTGTTAAATCCTAGAGACTATCAATAAAATGTTTCAGTATATTTCTGAAGCTATCTGCCCAAAACTGTACTTTTCTGGAAGACTAATTTGATTAATGGATAGAACTTAAAATATACAATGAAATATAGAGATTCATTATTTTATAATGTTATTTTTTTAATTATATTTTTTAAATTTGATGACCTATTTTTATCAAAAGACTTAAATGAATATGGGTTTTTTTAAGTAGAATCTTTTATCAAAAGACTTAAACTTAAGAGCTAAAACTATAAAATTCTCTATAAAAACTTGTGGAAAATCTTTATGACACTAGTTTTGGCAATGATTGCGTGGATGTGACACCAAAAACATAGGCAACAAAAGAAAAATAGATAAATTGAACTCATCAAAATTAAAAACTTTTGTGCATCAAGGAATACTATTTTTAAAAAAGTGAAAGTATAGTCTTGCCTTGGAATTAGATTTATTTATTTATAAATATCAAAGAGTAGACATGTTGGAGTTTATTCATCTTATCAACAAGTGTTTTGTAACATATGTTGAAGTTCCACCCACTAGTACCTCATAACGAGACCTTATTTGGTAATAAGGTCATTGCTGACATAATTAGTTAAGATGAGGTCATAGAGTAGGGTGGGGCCATCACCCAATAAAGCTGGTGTCCTTGCTGAAGTCAGTGAAAAATGCAGGGACATGCCTGCATTTGGGACATATTTTTCATGACATCACATATTTTTCTAGAAGGTTAGTTTTGAACTTTATCTTGTTTCCAATGTGTTCTGTTTGTATTTTTCTCACTCTTAAATCACCCAGATTTACTGCATTAGTTAATATAAAATAAATATTTAAAACTCAAAATAAATTTCAGTAATTAAATTTTCTATAATCTCCATTTTTATTTATTGGAAGTTTCTTTATAAAAGCCATGGTGAACGCATCTGTCTTTCCTAGGAATGCCAGGAATTACATTAATTGTTTTAATATACCCTGCGATAATTAGCTACCCGGCCATCCCCCTTCAAATATAGCCAACATTCCCAGTGATGGAAGTCACCTCATCTGTTTTACTGCAGCAGCAGTTGAAAGCCTTTTTCTGCATCAGGGTTGCAAAGAGATAATTTGCAATAACCACTGGGAATCATTCTAGCTCACATATTAAATACATTACTCAGCAGTAAAACTATTTAAATATTTCATCCTGGGAAGAAATCTAACAATTATGAAAGTCATGTGGTACTCTCAGGACAGGATGCGTGTGAAATCCTCTTTGATGCTAGGACATGTGTATAAAAATAATTAATTTCCCTACAAATATTGAGATTTTATTCTTTGAATTCTCTTCACAGAACACTTACTTTTTGATAAGGGAGATTAGATTTTTTTTTGAAGAGAATGATAATAACCATCTGTTGAGTTACGTAACTATTTGGACTTTGCGCTAGAATCAGAATAATCCCATATCTCAACTACATCACATTTATGGTTTAAAGAAAGCTATCTTATTGTTGAAAAACCGGCAATAAAACAATGAAACATTCTTTCCTCTATCCTCTACCAAAAACCAGTATACCAAAGCACAGGGTGTCCTTAACACCCTTCCAGTTGTGCGATTCAAATAATTTAACAACCGGTTCTCTGCCCTAATGACCATTTTAAGTTTAAAAAATAGATATACCAAAAGGTAGTTTATTATTTCATGCATTTAATACTTAAATAACAACAATAAAAGAGGTACACAAAACTAGGTTATGTTATAATAAAGAGTTTTAAAATATCACTGAAAAATATTAAATGATACCTGACAAAAAACAATAAAATTATTATTTAAGATATTTCCAATAACAGCTTGTCATCCCCTAGTTGTTTGGCACTTTTTCTCTTTTCATCATATGTTGTTTACTGAAGCGACAAACGCGATAGAATTAAAATGTAGTATTTTATCAAAGGTATAATGAGTTTTATAAAATGAATAATTAAATATTACAGGCATAGTTCCACCACAGTTTTTTCACCTATGGATGAAATGAACATTACTATGGGAGCTTAGAATATATTGTTGCACAGATGAACATTAAAAAAGAGTAAGGAATGTAAAATTGTGATTTCCACATTGGGTGGCTGCCCAGGCACCCACCTCAGAGAGAACCGTGATTACAAGTGCCATTTTAACAACCAATTCACTGAACTCAATAAAAAATTAGGTATTGTTTCTGCCAAACTGATGCGAACCAAATGAATCTCACTACTGCACCCCTCTCAGAATGAAGCTGCTAGGTTTCGTACTTTCCAAGGCATGAGAAAACATTAATAAAAAAAAAAAATGTTCTACTTCGTAAGAGGAATAGTCTGTAACTAGGGCTAACAAGGTAGAACACCACCAGCTTTGTTCGGGAAAGTTGAAGGGGAGAAAATTGCTGTCTGGTCCCAAATAACTCTTGAATTTCCAGTCCAGAAAGCTTTAGCATTTTTGAAGTCAAGGACTATTTCCTTGCATTTTGAAGTCAAGGATTATCTCCAGGAAGCCACAATGAAACAGGATTTGCCATGAAGTGCTAAAAAATAATAAAGCTTTCACAAGGATTTGTTAGCCAAATTTCTAATGCAGCTGTGGGAACTGAGGAAATGAGGCAGGGCAAGTATATCCTGATGGGTAATTAAGGAGGAAAAGTCCAAAACGCTCAGCACAAAAGGACACGCTGAGGGTGGTGCTTCAGAGGCAGAGTCTGGATTCTGGAAACCTGTGAGATACATGTAGAAGCTTGTAGAATACGGAGAGAGAGGCACAGGGATTTCCTCTGCAGATTCAATGAGGCTCATTCCGTGTCCAGGCCAAGAATTTAAAAGAATAAAACTTGGAGCTAATACAGATAGTCTCCAAAGAGCTTCTTACTTGCCATGTAAAGCATATTTACTTTGAACACAGCGAAACAGAATTTTCCATTAAGTGTTAATGTCCCAACTAAGGTAGAATAAGGGAGCGATAACTAGAGGGAAAAGCAGCCCCTGACATCCAGCACCTGCCATGGCGCTGACAGCAAGGTCTTGGTTCTCTCTTGTTGAATACAATCACACAGAACATCAATATCAGACAAGGCTACTCTGAGACAGAAGGGATCCAGGCAAAAAACGGGACCACTCTATAGTCATATCTGAACACAGACAATAAATATTGTCCAAGCACAAAATCCCAAACATTCTCCACTGCCAGTTAATGGGTACTTTACAATAGCTGCTCTAGTCTTGCTCTCATCTACCTTTCCCTAAAGATAAAATTCATTTGGAATTTGATCATAGAACAGTCCTCTCTTTCTGACAACAACCGATTTACAGTAAATTCCCAATCTTTTTGACCCTGTCCAAAATCACGCAACCAAAGCCCAAATCCTATAACAAGTCTTTTAATCACCCTATTGCCACAGAACTCCATTGTCCCTCATGGTAGACAGTCTCCCTCACTGTAATGACTAATCCACCCAAGTTACTCATTGCAGATGAGTTCCCAGAAGTCTTAGGTTAAGACTTTGACAATAGGTGATACACACACATTTACATCAGACACACAGAGAGAAAGAGATTTCAAGGACTTGTCTCATGCAGTTAATTATACAAGGCAGGAAGCCTTAAATCTGCAGAGCAGGCGGGCAGGTTGTGAACCCAGGGGACAGTTACTATTGCAGCTCAATTCCCAAGGCAGTCTGGAAGCAGTATTCCCTCTTCATCAGAGGACTCCAGTTCTTTTTTCTTTTAAGGCTTTCAACTGATTGGATTGGACCCACCTACATTGTGGGTGGCAATCTGCTTTACTCAAAGTCTACTCATTTACATGCTTATAAAGTAGAACACAAAAAGCAAAAGTGTACGGGAAAAAGATGAAAGAGCAGAGCATTTAAGAACTGTGTGACATTATGTGCAGTTGACATCTCAGAGTGAAAAAAGAAAGAAAATACAGAAAAAAAATATTTGAAAAAATAATGTCTGGGGAATTTTCAAAAATTAAAAAAACAACAACAACAAAGAACCACCAATCAAAGAAACCTAGAAAACTATAATCAAGAAAACATCCTTTAAAAACTAAGTATTAAGGCCATGGCCAGTTGGTTCAGTGGTAGAGCATTGGCCTGCCGTGCAGGAGTCCCAGATTCGATTCCTGGCCAGGGCACACAGGAGAAGCACTCATCTGCTTCTCCACCCCTCCCCCTCTTCTTCCTCTCTGTCTCTCTCTTCCCCTCTCACAGCCAAGGCTCAATTGGAGCAAAGTTCATCCTGGCGCTGAGGAAGGTTCTATGGACTCTGCCTCAGGCGCTAGAATGGCTCTGGTTGCAACAAAGCGACGCCCCAGATGGGCAGAGCATCACCCCCTGGTGGGCATGCTGGGTGGATCCTGGTCGGGTGCATGCAGGAGTCTGTCTGACTGTCTCCCCATTTCCAACTTCAGAAAAAAACAAACAAACAAAAAAAAACTAAGTATTAAAAAAAAGAACTCTATTAGAAGAGCAAATTACAGCCTAAGTAAATAGAAGGAATGAAATAATAAAGAAAAGAGCCAAAATCAGTGAGTTTACAAACAGTAAAGAAAATCAATCAAAATAATATATAGTTATTTGAAAATACAAAAACACTTGATACATCTCTAGCCAAATTAATCAAGAAAAAGGCAAGAGAACACAAATTATCAATATCAGGAATAACAAAGGAGAATCACTGCAGAACCTCAGACATTTGAAAAGATAATGCAGAAATATTTTGAACTTTATCAATAAATTTGATTACTTTAATTACCTGGACAAATCTCATGAAAGACACAAATTACCAAAGGTCACTCATGGAAAAGTAAAAAAACCCCACATAGCCTTATATTATGGACACCGAAAGTTTTTATCAAACAGACCACACAGTGATTACTGTAGACCTTGCAGACTATAGAATGTCTGTTCTGATTACTCATGTCTGCTGTTGTAGTGCAATAAAAGCTATAGACAGTCTATAAACTAATGGTCATATCTGTGTTCCAATAAAATTTTATTTACATAAATAATATGCCAATCCTTATCCTATACTATATAACTACTCAATAAATGATTATTGAATACCTATAATAGGCATCAAGCTAGGTGCTGAAGATCCAACACTGAACTAACAGTTTCTTAGCACTCAGAGAATTTATGGTCTAGTCACTGATACCATTAAACAAACAATTACAATATAACAAAATGAGAGTAACAATGGAGGTGGTACTATATTCTGTATAAGGATGTTGGAAAGACCACTAATCCAGATTATGGGTCTCAGAAAAATGACCAGAAATAACTTATATCCAAATTGAGAAATTCACTAGAAATAAACAGAATATGGTATCACAAGAACAAAGAAAGAGAGAGAGCGAGAGAGAGCAGTTACAACAGTATCAAACTATGGGAAATTCTAGAAACAAAAAAAACTTCAGAATGAGTGAAGCTTGGAAGGCACATTGTAGAATAGCACAAAAAGAAAGGGCCAGCTACGCTAAACTGTTGCTTTAGGAAAGAGATTACAGTGTTCTGAATTATGGCAGTTTAGTGGGGATGGCAAAAAGTGGGCATGTTCAATAGATGAATCGGATAGATGTGGAGAATAAAACACAGAAATAAGGAAATGAGAATCAAGGAATCCAGGGTTGTGACATGAATAAACTAGAGTGTTGTCACTTTTCTAATATAAAGAACACAGAATAATCAAATTACATCTCTTCAAAATGTTAGGTAATTACAGCAATAAAATAAGCCCTGGGGATATAAAGTAGGGCATGGTGACTACAGTTAATACTGTATTGTTTATTTAAAAGTTGCTAAAAGAATAGATCTTAAAAGTTCCCATCACAAGAAAAAAATATTAATAATTATGTGTGATGATAGACATTAACAAGAATTCCTGTGGTGGTCATATCATATATATATGATATGATAATTATATCTATTCCATTGTATTACACCTTAAATTAATTTACTGTTATATGTCAATTATACAATAAAAATATTTTTTTTTTTTGTATTTTTCTGAAGCTGGAAACAGGTAGGCAGTAAGACAGACTCCCGGATGCGCCCGACCAGGATCCACCCGGCATGCCCACCAGGGAGCGATGCTCTGCCCACCAGGGGGCGTCGCTTCTGTTGCAACCAGAGCCACTCTAGCGCCTGAGGCAGAGGCCATGGAGCCATCCCCAGCGCCGCTTCTCCTGTGTGCTCTGGCCGGGAATCGAACCCGGGACTTCTGCACGCCAGGCTGACGCTCTACCACTGAGCCAACCGACCAGGGCACAATAAAAAATTTTTGATGAGACAAAAGGTTAGCTAACTCAACACATATTAAGTGCCTATCATGTAACAAGAACCATTTCGTATGTATCAGTCCAGATGACTGACATCTCCTAAGTCCAATATATAGTGTTTGTCCTTTCTCCTCCTGAAAAGAGTGATCCCCTTAAAGGAATGTGTTGTCTATGTTTATTACATTGCAATCTGTGAATAGTTTTGTATTCAGCCTGTAAGAGTAGATTTCAATTATGAGAAACCATTGAAATAATATCTATACACTTCCTACACAAATATATGGACTCTACTGGCAGACAATTTTATAGTTTAATATTTACATTTAACAATAACACTGGATGAAAATATTTTGTACAGAAATTTAATGGTGAGAAACCATCTATCATCTAATCCAATACCTGCAGAACATACACAAGGAACGTGAGGGTGACATCAATGGCAGTTACCAAATGTTTACATAGAAGAGATTTAGGAAGGGGGTGAGATTAAGTGACAAACTTTGATGTTGCCTTTGCAATAATATCTTACACAATATAAAGAAATGTTCATTGTTTTTATTGATAAAGTCATCTCTTTGTGTGCATGGGTTGAGTGGCGGGGAAGTGTCAGTAAACATTAGGAAGGCAATAAATTCCCCTAAAGCCAATCTTGAGCTTCTACTGAGCTTACTTCTTTGATTTCAGGACCAACTTCACATAGTTTCATTCACATAATGACTAGCTTTTAAGTATTAGAAAACTCAGAATCAACTTTAGTATTTTTACTCAAAGACGATTGAAGCAAAGTAACTTTCTAAAGGTTAAAGATCAAATTAAGCTATTAGCAATGACAGAAAAAGCTACACATACTGCAATTGTATGAAGATTGGGTTGGTGGAGTGATAAAAAGCTGACATAGTTTAAGTAGAACAATGTCAGCTGATAGAGAGAGAAACATTGGTTTCTCTCTCTATCACTAAAATCAATAAATAATTTTTTAAAAGAGCTGATCTAGTTAGATGCACCTCTTAGAATATATTTCAGGTACATAAAAATCACAGAACTTTAACCTGCTCTGTTAAAGCCAAAAGGAAATACCCTTCTCCCCAATGTTATATGATTACTAAATGGATAATCGATTTCAAGACTATAGCACCAAATAATGATGGGACAGGTCACCAGAATACCACTGGCACTGACTGAATGGCTTTTACTGGCTCTGGGTGACCTTTCCAAGGTGATTCCTGCCACCAGAGTAAGCATAGCAGAGGACAGCTAAAACAAATATAGAACAGCTGACTCTTTTAAATGGAGCAAATTAAGTTTCATGGAAAATCTGAGTACCCTAAGGTATGCTCTTTTAAACAATGCCAGGCAGTTCCTAAACCAAATAGAGGGAATGAGTTAAAGTGATTTCCAGGATAACATAGCCCCCTAAAAAATTTTTGAGGAAGAGAATATGAGTTTTATCTGAGTACCAACACTGATGATATTCACTCTAATACTAATTAAGCCATATTAATTACTTTATTAAAGTATAACTTTAATGCCATAAATTTAATCCAGAAAAACAAAATAGCCTAAAATAATCTTTTCAAAGTAAAGTAAATATATTCCAATAGTAAACAGCTCAAATGTACTGTTGAACTATGCTCTGAAATTTATAAGAAAAAGGTAAATTTTATATAGATAGATAGATATAGATATAGATATAGATATAGATATAGATATAGATATAGATATAGATATATAACCTAACTTTGGCTCAGGCCAGTGGCTCAGTGGATATAGCATCAGTCTGGAGTATGGACATCCTGGTTTGGTTCCCAGTCTGGGCACATCGGAGAAGCAGCCATCTGCTTCTCCTCCCAACAGTCTCCCCCTTCTCTCCCTCTTCCCCTCTCACACCCAGTGGCTCAATTGGTTTGAGTGTGGTCCTGGGCATTGTGGATAGCTCTGTTGGAGCACATCAACCTCAGGCACTAAAAATAGGTTGGTACTTAAGCATTGTCTTCAGATGAGGTTGCTGGGTGGATCCCAGATGGGGCATGCAGGAGTCTGCCTCACTATCTCCCCTCCTGTCACATAAAATTTAAAATAAATAAAACCTAACCTCAAAATTAAGCTCTTTGTTGTAGAATATAGTAATAAGAAATAAATTCATTAGCTGAAAGTTTACAGAAGCTGACTTTGACCAAAGGAAATCCAATTATGAATATATCTATAGATCTCAATTAATTAGGTGATAATCTGCTATTGAAGAAGTAGGTATAACATTTTTTTTGAGATGAGGCTAGTTGAACTGAATCATCTGAAATGGGTTCTAGGATTTTAGTTTACTTTCAAACAATACAAACTCCAGAAATTAGAAAGTAGAATTTTTACAATTACATTTCCCCAAGACCAGAAAATATTATCTGTCTTGCTCTGTTATTCATGAATTCAACATGCTTTATATTACTCCTTATCTAGCATTTGACCCCTACCCCACTTATTGAAGGTAGCCTGTTCAGATTTAATTTCTGAAATGCCTAAAAACCTATTGTTTTAAAAAGTGTTCTATGAATGCAACCTGTATTTAACTCACTTTTAGACATCACAATTTAAATTGTCACAGTAGTAAGAGATTCTTTGAGAGGTAAAAGCTCAATTTAAAAAAATTACATGAAGAAATTCTATCAAGCTTTCACATCATATAAGCAGAACTGTAAAATATCTAGCATAAATATAATTTCAAATTTTATGATTTATTATAGTTTCAGAAATTGCAGCTAATCTTGAAAAAGTAATCAAAATTTCTGCTGATTGTTCAGCTGGTATTAATCAACCACAATGAGTACATTGAACATTTAATCTTGAAGAGTCTCCTTCCAAAGTAAGCAGTTTGTCATAGGAGGAGAAAATGAATATGGCTGTCTAGGCAATGTATTCAATATTTACAAGCTTCCCATGCTGGGAACAGAGAGAAGGACTCGTTAGGAGACACCAGACAATGAGCACAAAAGGAGTGACTAAACTATAACTGAGAATTTATAAGTATAGGTCAGTAAACTTTCACTGAGAATCTACTATAAAGAAGGTATAGAAAGTGTAAAAAGGTGCTGTGTTAAGTGTTTGAGAAACATAAAATGTATAAGTAGCCCTGGCTACTACAGGAGTCACTGTAGTGGGAATATAACTGGTAATAAATAGGCTATATCACTGATTTACTGATACTAGTCTGACTAGCCATAAAATAGACCTAAATAAGAACGTATGTACTAACAAAGAAAGCTTATAAAAGAATTCCTGTAAAACGTTAAATCCAGTTTGTTGCATCATGATTCAGTATTACTAGTTTAGAGATCACTAGTGTGTCCTGTAATAAATCAAAAGTATATAATCAGTCCTGTGCTTCTGCCTCTGGCTGACACACATTAAAGGCTAACATCTGATCAAGAAGAATAACCTCTTCTCCTTACTCCCACCATGCTAAGGCTTGCAGTCCTGACTCTCACCTGACAGTGGGGATCTATGGACACTTGTTACATAGAACAAACACCCTCGTTTATAAGTCACTCACGAGCTTCAGTTTCTGTAACAGAGAGACAAATTCCGGCTTTCAGATACACCACCTCTGGAATGCACTGGCCTTCATTCACATATCTGAACAAATAGTGCTGAGTCCCCTCAGCAAAGAACTCTCAACTCCCTCCTTTCTTTTTTCTAGTTTTGCTTATTCCACCCCTTGCCTCCTTCTCCCTCCTTATAACTCCCCACCACCACCCTGGCTATACCAGAAGGCAAAGATGGGTTTTTGAGGACAGGAGTCCTCCCATCTTCTCAGGTGTCTGGCACTTGAATAAACTTCTTTCCTTCTCATCAGCACTTGTATGATGTGATTTGCTTTCACAGCAACAGGTAGCTGGACCTGGAGGTCATTTTCCCAGTGTCATAATGATAAAAAGTGAAAGTGTTAAAAAGTAGTAGCATGACTTGCTGATGAATTGGATGTAGGGACAGAGGAAAAGAGAAATATAAAACATAACTTACAGATTTTCTCAGACTTTGAAGTAATCATTTGTGAAAATAACTTACCATAAAACCTAAAAATCTTCCAGGATAATTCTAAACCTATGGATGAATTAGTCTTGCCTATTTTAGATCAAAAGCAAAGAGGTTCTGATTTGTCTCAAATATTATTCAGCAAGTACCGTAGGAGCATTTACTATATTATTCTAACATTTCTAAGAGAATACAGTATCCCTGGGAAAATTATCTATAGCCATGAAAAAGCTGGATAAAACTGTCAAAAGCAAAAAACACACTGCTCACATTTTGGCTAAGTAAACTAAATATTTAAAGTTGTTTTTAAGTTAGATATATAGCATTACACTGATTTTTTACATGCCCAAAATCTAATCAGGAAAATCCACTAAATCCAGATGTTATAATACTGAATTGTTGATTCATATGCATTTATTCCTATCACTTTTCAGGAATTATTTCTTATTTTCCAGGTGAAAATTTTATTTGGATTAACAATAAGAAAGTTTCTACAGTAATTTATTCTCTTTGTAATGACAGAAGATAACATGCTTATCTATCATTTTTATTTAAAATTCTATTTATGGAAAATAATACATGTTATTTTACAAATATTTTAGAGTATATTTAAGTATAAAGAAAAATTTTAATTGCCCATATTTAAAAAGCTAAATTAATCACAGTTAATTATTTGCTTTACTTTCTAAAAAAATGCTTTGTTGTGCTTGAATGTATAAATACTTTTCTTATCAAAATGTCCCTACAAGCTTCAGCATTTCATGCATAACTAATCACCCAACGACTTAATAGAGTCCACAATGAACATTTATTCTTTGGGTATCTCAGAGTTCAGCAGCTCAAGGCTGGACAGCTCTACCAACCTCCTTCTGCTGAGGTCACCTGAGGGTCTTTGGATCCAGGCTGAGTTCAGCTGAGGTAATTTGCTCTGCTTCAGAGGCACGAGTTGACTGAGCTGGGCATTCTCTTCTCATTGCAATGGCAGAGCTACAAGAGTGAGCAAGCAGAATTATGAAAAGTTGCTAAAAAGGTATAAAAGCTTTCTGCTGTGGCCACTTCTTCAGATCTACAGTCTCTTGTTAATGGTGCTAATTACATGTAATAACTTAACAAAATTTATAAACTTCTCTCTTGTTCATCTGTTGCATGTCAGTTTAATTCTTAAGTCTAGCCAGAGACCCAAAGAGAGTAGAGCATTTTTTTCCTTCCTCACCAATACATATTACTACTTTGCCCCTTAACTATTTTTTATTTTATTTAGAAAATTAGATTTAATAGGGTGACATTGATCAATAAGAGTACACAGGTTTCAGGTAAATTTTTCCATAGGTTATGAATTGTTGACTGTGTATATACCATCACCCAAAGCAGTGGTGGGATTCAGCCGGTTTGCAACGGTTTGGCAGAACTGATACCTAACTTTTTGTTGAGCTCAGCAAACCAGTTGTTAAAATGGCACTTCTCATCAGAATTCTCACTAAGGTGGGTCCCTGGACAGCTAGCTACTCACTGTGGAAATCACAAGTTTACATTCCTGACTCTTTTTTTTTTTCTTTTACACAGACAGAGAGAGAGTCAGAGAGAGGGATAGATAGGGACAGACAGATAGGAACGAAGAGAGATGAGAAGCATAAATCATTAGTTTTTCGTTGCGACACCCTAGTTGTTCATTGATTGCTTTCTCATATGTGCATTGATCAGGGGGCCTTCAGCAGACCGAGTAACCCCTTGCTCGAGCCAGCAACCTTGGGTCCAAGCTGGTGAGCTTTTCTCAAACCAGATGAGCCCGCGCTCAAGCTGGCGACCTTGGGGTCTCGAACCTGGGTCCTCCACATCCCAGTCCAATGCTCTATCCACTGCGCCACCACCTGGTCAGGCTCCTTACTCTTTTTTAACATTTATCTGCACAACAGCATATTCTAAGCGCCCGTAGTAATGTTCATCCCGTCCATAGGTAAAAAACATTGCAAGTGAAGATGCCAAGCAAAAAAGCAATATGGAAATATCTTCGATAACAGTTTTATTGTTTTTATATGGTACTATTTAATATTTTCTTATTAATATTTTAAAACTCTTATAACAATCTAGTTTTGTGTACCTCTTTTATTGTTGTTAAGTATTAAATGCATCAAATAATCAACTACCTTTTGGTATATAGTTTTTTCATACTTAAAACAGTCATTAGGGCAGAGAACCAGATGTTAAATTATTTAAATCCCACCACTGATCCAAAGTCAAATCATTTACTGTCACCATATATTTGTCCCTTTTTACTCCCTTTCTCTCACGCCCTCCCCTACATCACCCTCCCACTGGTAACCACTTCATTTTTATCTATGTCCTTGAGTCTCAGTAAATTAGTCATTTTTTTTTGCTTTATATATTTATATTTCATATACTAAAAATATTGAAAACTCCTATATTTGTTCTTCAGGGTTCACTTTCACTATTATCTTAAATAAATAGAAATGTTCACATATATAACATGTGATATTGTTTACTATAGCTTCATAACAGTAGAAAAGAAAAGTAGACAAACATGAAATAAGTTTTAAAGTAAATGAAATAAAAATCAAAAAAAGATAGAGGTAAACTTTAAAGAGAAAAACAAGTAATATTGCAGTTACATATATAAATATAAAAATATGATGAAAGTACATCTGTTTGTAGATATGTTACAAACTGAGAAAATTAAGAGAAAAAAAGGTAATAATAGCATTTTCAAATCCCAAGTGTAAAGTTAATCTCTATACTTTGGCAAAGGTTCACACTATGACAAAAATAATATATTTTTAAAATTCAAAATAAAACCTTTCAGGAAACTCAAACTCTGCTTTCATCAGAATCCCTGGAGGAACTCACAAAAGCAGGTTCTAGACCTGTGCTCAGAAATTCTGAAATAGTTGGTCATCCACGTACCACATATATCTTTTTTAAAAAATTCCTCTAGTAAGTCTGATTCACAAAAGGAAATTGGAGACCCACTGTTTTAAAATAAAAGTTAAATCTGGAAGCAATAGTCACTAAGGAAGGGCCTTTAAACACAGAGAATAAGCTATATTTAAGACACTGTCATATGAATAGCCTAAAACACCTCAAGTGTTGGCTTCCCCCTTTTCCATAATTCCTCTGGACCTATTGTTAATCACTGTAAAGATCGCCCTTCTTCATAGCGTTTATTATTTGTTTTAAAAACAAAGTTTAACAGGTTTCAGGTACACAATTTTACAACACATCTCTGTACACCGAGTCGTGTGCTCACCACCCCACGTCCAGTCTCCCTCCATCACCCTTTATCCCCTTCTTCACCTCTTCCATTTTTTAATTCCACCTTCAGTTATTTGACTCCTTATAGTAGGATGAAAAATGGCTTGGGATTTGTAAATATTACCTTATTTGGGAAAAGGATCTTTGCAGATGTGATTACATTTGGATTTTGAGATGAAAAGATTATCTTCTATTACCTAGGTGACCCTACACATAATTACATGTTGATACAAGCCAATAATTGCTAGCAGCCACCAGAAGCTGGAAAAACAAGGAACAGACTTTCCTCTGGAAGAAACATGGCCTGCCATAGCCTTAACTTCAAATGTATAACCTCCAGAACTGTGAGAAAATTAATATCTGGGTTTTTTAAGCCACCAATTTTATGGTAATTGTTACACCAGCCACAAGAAACTAATATATTCCTTTATGAGAGAGTGAATTTTATCATTTTCATTTTTTAATCTCACTGCCTAAAATATTGTTGGTCTAAAACTGAGATTCTAAATCTAGACTGCAATTCAGAAAAACTCACAAAACTTAAAAATTACTAATGAATAGACCAAATCTCCCGACTACAGAAATTCTGACTCAGTTACTCTGTTAGGTTTGACCTTATGTTTTTATTATTTTTTTAAACTTTCGAGATTAATAAGTGTGTACTCAAAGTTGAGAACCACAGACATCAAGAATGACTGAATGATAAGTGTTATTTAGTAGAGCATAGTAGTTAAGGGCAATGGCTCTAGAATCAGACTGCCCAGGGATCCAATCCCAGTTCAATCACAAAACTCAGTTTCTTCATTTTAAAAAATGAGATGATAAAGTTATCTTCATTGCCCTGGCTGGTTGGCTCAGCAGTAGAACGTCGGCCTGGCGTGCGGGGGACCCGGGTTCGATTCCTGGCCAGGGCACATAGGAGAAGCACCCATTTGCTTCTCCACCCCCCCCTCCTTCCTCTCTCTCTCTTCCCCTCCTGCAGCCAAGGCTCCATTGGAGCAAAGATGGCCCCGGCGCTGGGGATGGCTCCTTGGCCTCTGCCCCAGGCGCTAGAGTGGCTCTGGTCGTGGCAGAGCGACGCCCCGGAGGGGCAGAGCATCACCCCCTGGTGGGCAGAGCGTCGCCCCCTGGTGGGCGTGCCGGGTGGATCCCGGTGGGGCGCATGCGGGAGTCTGTCTGTCTCTCCCCCTTTTCCAGCTTCAGAAAAATACAAAAAAAAAAAAAAAAAGTTATCTTCATCAGCGGGGTATTGTGAGACTAAAGTAAGATAATGCAGGGGGTATTTTGTTTGGTTGTTTGTTTGTTTGTTTGTTTAGTATAGTGCCTAAATCTAACGTAAATGCCCAATAAATGCTAGAGCTCAATTTTAGAAAAAATTCTTTATTTCACAATTCTTTTTTTTCAAGATTTTTATTTATTAATTTGAGAGAGGAAAAAGAGAGAGAGAAGGGTGACACAAAGGGGGAGGAGCAGGAAGCATCAACTCCCATATGTGCCTTGACTGGGTAAACCCAGGGTTTTGAACCAGCGACCTCAGCTTTCCAGGTCGACACTTTATCCACTGCACCACCACAGGTCAGGCTCACAATTCTTTAATCAATCATTATTTTGAATTGGGGTTAATTAGGATAACTAAGTATTTTAATCAAAATAAATATTTAATATATGTAAAACATTTTTATAAAGTTTTGGGTTCAATTGCTTAAATTTACTGAGTAAAAATTCAGTAAAAAAGTCTAGAAAGACTTTTTAAATATAAGTTCACTACAAGTAACCCAGAGATTTGCCAAGTAACTTCTTTAAAATACCATGATTAAATTCCTTTATGGATTCATACACTGTTCTCTGAATGTAATTACATTAAAATTCCTTTGTTTAAATTAGCATTTGTATTGCTTTAAGTAGTAGAGAATGGATCGACTTTGTGTATACAACAGGATCATGCCAATCTTTCAAAGAAGTTTTTTCTCTTTTTTTTCTTTCCTAAATCCACATCTGTTTTGCTGCTGTGCCAATATCTGGGGTCTGTTTCTCATAATGTCATTTTGTTTGTGAGGATGTCTGTTCCTGAGAGTTCACGAGCTGGCTGACAATGAAAAAGTGCTCACAATGAGGCCAGGAAATATCCTGAAAAATAAAGCAAAAGCCAAGAAAGCCACTGCACCCTGCTGGACAGTCGCACAGAGAGCTCCTGAGAGCAGGGGCAGCAATGTTTGTTGGCTGTTACACGCTGGAGGATCTCCTTGGCGGCTAAAAGAAACTGCAGAAAGGAGCCATTGCAAAGTTGAGTTGCATCACAGCTACTAGAGTTCCCTCCAGAATGGTTTAAGCAAAATAACTTTGTGTGGAAAATATTATAATTTTACAAAGCAAGAAAGGAAATAAGAGACCTGACAAATGACTTTTTCTTTTGTTTTCATCCTCTCTCTTTAACATCAAGAAAGTAGGGTTGGGTCCAGAAGGGGAAAGTATGTAAATACTTCTATAAGTATTCATCAGTAGTTTTGTTTCCGTATTTAACTAAAAGAAAACAGTCTGGGAACTGCGTATCAGTTAGTTTGTGTTTCCCTCTCTGATGTTTTTGCATAAATAATAATTCTTTCTAATTTACTCAACAATGAGAGGATAAATTAGTCAGAAGAAGGATTTTCCCCTGTTTTCAACAAGGGCATTCGCATATTACCTTTGAAGTTTTACCCACATGTAAAAATTGCTGATGAAAAAAATGTAAGTTAACAAGAGTAAATCTCCACGTTCTGTGGTAATAAAAAGGAAACCTTTAATTATATCATTTTCAATTTTTATGCTGAACAGAAGGCATGGATATACATTTACACTGACATCAGGTCAAGGGTCATCCTTGACCTAAAAACTATTTTCTTACTGATAGAAAATAAGAGAAGTCTTTTTTCTCTTGGATAACATGAGAGTGTGATTTCCTTATAGGACTTGGTGGCTAGGGGTTTGACAAATGTTCAAAAAGAGACAACCCTAGTTCTTGTAATAGCAGTAAGTAGGAAGAATTTATAGGCTACTGTTCTTTAATTTTTTTACCTCTATTTTATCAATAATTACTGCAAAAAGAAAGAAAGAACAAGTGAGTGTACAATGCCTGAGAAATGCACAACCACACTATGGAATAATCAAACCCAGACTGCATAATTCGTCATCAGCTCCATGACTTAGAGCCGGATCCATTTGGCAATAGGAAACCAAGAGAAAAAATGAAAAGGGTGATTCTTTCCCAACTCTGTTCAATCAGTTTTAAACAAGGTGACTTAGAATTCTGTGATATGTAAAAAGGTAAAGTGGAGAAAAACATTTCAAGAAAACTATAAACCTAATTTTAGAAATATTACATTCACTAGTTGGTTCTATGTCTATGTGAAGTAAAGCATCCATTCAGGAATTAGCTGTGAGTTTCTAAAACTTTTTTTGTACAATTCCATTTTCAGTGGAGATGTCATAATGTGCTATATCCTTTTCCCCTCCCTCTGGCTTTAATTCAGGTGATAGACAGGAAAAGGAGAGTTCCAGAATCCCGCCTTTTCCCAGCTAGGCATAGCTTTTTCAGCTTGAGGTATAACAATTGTAGGAAATGGTGAATGATGGAAACATTTTCCTAGAAGGGGAGTTTGAAGCCTAGAAGAGCCACTCCTATTTGAGCCATAACTACTCACAGAGGCATGAATCGGAGGAAGCTTGCCACATTGAGAAAGCCTGAACAGACCAACTTGACAGAGGACTAGATTGTCACTTCCTGAAAGTGATGGACTAACACACTCCCAGGATGCACCTTCCTCTGACATTTCCTGAGCTTTGCCTCATTATTTATCTACTCCCAGGATTTAGTAGAAGGAATTACAACCTATATATATATTTTTAAAGAGTATATATAAAAGGCAGCTATTAATAATAATACTCTGAAACAACAAATCATATATGTATATTACTTTCCTTGTGTTAACATTTCTCACATGAGCCAAATTACAAAGGAAACAACTTAAAGATGGCCCTAAATTTTAAAATACCAAGAGAAAATTTAGCTGCTGAGAGACTGAAAGAGATACCTGATTGTAATTTCAAAACAAAGTATTCCCATTCGTCATACATGGACTTTTCAGTCAGTGTTCAAATGAAAGCAAATCATTCAGTAGTTGCAGGATTTTATTTACCAAAAAAGTAAAAGTAAATTGTCTTGATTGCCCTCTTTCAGCTCTTTGTATGTATTAGAATTACAAATAAGATTATATATGGAAAGTGACTTAAATTCAAGATGACTAGAAAATTGATATTGTCATTGCACTAGGCAAGGATGTCATTTATAGGATGGAGGGAGGTAGTATATAAATCATATTTTAATTTAAATACCATTATAACAAATGAATATTGCCATTAAGCTTTAATATATACATTTTAAAACCTAATTTAGGATTAAGTAATTTTCCCCCAGGAAGGTGTATTTAGGAGAGGGAGATTGTATGGATATTAAGTCTCAGAGAAAGATTAGTTATTACTGAGGCCTCAATGTTAATAATTAACAAAGCTTAAGGAGGTAGTAGATTAAACGCAAGTAGGGAACTTTGAATTAAACAATGATGATGAGGACACAAGGCACTTCCTGAGGATTTATCTCTGATTAAGAGAAGTTGTTGAAAGCATTTGGCCTTTAATTCTAGCCAGTCCTTAATCCCCAGGAAGTATCCTTAACTTTATTGCTATTTTAAGATACACTAAAAGCTTTCAGAGAGAAAATGGTGATAGATGATCTTTTTGTAAGTATGATGTAGCTCAAAGACATTCAGATTGCTTTAACCTTTTCTCAGCATTCCATACAATTCATGTAGCTTACATGAAGCATTACTACATACAGTCTAAGATTTATAGTATAATGGTTAAGAGTAGACTTTATTAGCCTTATAAAGCATATTTAAATCTTGGTTCCAAAAGTACTAACTCTGTGACTTTGAACAAATTAGTTAATTGCTTCAAATAACCATTTCTTAAACTGTAGTGGGGATAACATCATCACGATAAATTGTGACTAAATGAAATAATAACACAACGTTATGCAGAGTACTTAATACAGCACCTCATAAGTATTGCTATTTCCCAGAAATTTTTCGGGTTTTTTTTGTCTTCTCTTGTTTCCCCCCCAAATTTTTAAATTCTAAAGCAGGTAGACTAACATCTCCATTATTTAATAATTGCTTTTTTTGCATGTTTTCCCCAAAACTTTAGAAATTTAAGACCTATCTATTCCTATATTAAAACCCTCTCAAATTTTGCATGCTAGGCACTTGTCAGATTATTGACTAATATAATTGTATCTGGATAATTACAGAATATACATGACAATAACGTGTCACTGTCTCCAGAGTTTGCTGTGTCCATTTCACAATAAAAGACCTCTATTTAAGGTCCAAGGTTACAGAAAGTCTTTGCCTTACAGTTCCAATTTTGACAAAAATAAAAACCAATTTTGTTATTGAGCTCCTGAATACAATATACAGTTTGTCAAAATAAAATTCTGAATAATAATATTTTCTCTTTTTATCAAAAAACATAATTCACATCTTATTTACATAGTAATAGTTCCCTTTAACTGTCAATTCAGACAAATAGAGTACTGAGAAAGTAATTTTTAATTTTTTTAAGTGTGCATGAATTAGAAGTGTTGCAAGATCATACTCTATCCCATTAATAAAGTGAAGGGGCCCTGGCCGGTTGGCTCAGCGGTAGAGCGTCGGCCTGGCGTGCGGGGGACCGGGGTTCGATTCCTGGCCAGGGCACATAGGAGAAGCACCCATTTGCTTCTCCACCCCCACCCCCTCCTTCCTCTCTGTCTCTCTCTTCCCCTCCCGCAGCCAAGGCTCCATTGGAGCAAAGATGGCCCGGGCACTGGGGATGGCTCCTTGGCCTCTGCCCCAGGCGCTAGAGTGGCTCTGGTTGCGGCAGAGCGACGCCCCGAGGGGCAGAGCATCGCCTCCTGGTGGGCAGAGCTTCGCCCCTGGTGGGCGTGCCGGGTGAATCCCGGTCGGGCGCATGCGGGAGTCTGTCTGACTGTCTCTCCCCGTTTCCAGCTTCAGAAAAACACACACACACAAAAAAAAAAGTGAAGGACCATATTGATAGATTTAAATAAAAAAAAATAGAAAGAAGGAACAACAGAAACAATCTCAACAAGGAAAGTAGGGCAACAAGTGATATGAATCATTCTTCTTCCCCCACACCCCTTTTTTTCTAAAATCCTACAATAAGCTTCTACTATAGGAACCAGGATCATGTTGAGGAGGAGACAGTATAAAAACTTAGAAAGATAAATGATACCTCTGTCTTAGAATAATTCAGTTTCTGGCAAAGATAACTGATATTCCAACAAATATGCACAATGTAATATGAAAAGCATTACAATCAAAGGAGGTACACAGTGGTAAACCATACAGAGGAGCAAGAAACAAACTTTAAGAAATCAGAAAACTTTAGAAAAGGGTTTGTATTTAACCTGGATCTTGAGAAACCAGTGTGCATATTTTATTTTGAATTTCAAGAAGTTCAAAGCATTTATGAAGTTTTATCGAAAACAATAAAATAGAGAAACACCACATTCTCACTTTGAAGTAAATTTGACAGCATTTTCCAGATCTTTCTAGTGCTGCACCATTCTTATGGCTATTAAAAAACAAAACCAATTTCCAGATTCAAAATAATTAATGACCTTGCTGGTAAACATTCTTCTCAGAGAGCCCTTGTTATTTTTCTAAATGTTAAATTTGTATCTTTTCAAGAATGATTTTTTTAAGTTGACTAATATTTGTGAGAATTGTATTTACTTGTTTCATATTAACTTTTTTTAAAAGCCACACACAACTTATTCAAACTCAGAGAAAATATACATTTGTTCATTAAAGAGTGAGCATATTCTTAAAGGCAAGGAGATGGGAAAGGATGCTTAGAAAGTGTAAAGCATGCATATTTTGCACAGAGATATAAAATAGCACAATGTGTGTGGAAAACTAAATTCACTCAGAGGAGATGGAAAGTAGAACGGCTGGACATTGAGATGCATACTGAGGCCATGAGGTAAAGTCAGGACATAAATAAAGGCCTTATATGTCTTGCTAAGAAAGTTAGACTTTTCCTGTGACTAAAGAGAAGCTACCCAAAAAGTGTTAAACTAGAAAAAGTGTGAGGCAAGTGACTGGAGAGAGAAAGGCGAATTAGGAAACTATTTGTTCAGACAGACAGACCTGCCGTAACATCTGTGGGATAGGGTAAGGGTATAAAAGGAGGCCCTGGCCGGTGTCCTTCTTCTTTTCCTTCTTCTAGCTCTCTCCTTCACAAGTGACCTCAGACAAAAAAAGCATCCACTACCATCACCACCCACTTCCATAATATCCAAAACGTCAAGAACTTTGGGGCATAACCCAGTCCTGTGAGTCCTCAAAACAATAATACAGTTTTTGGACAATTCAACAGATACCCATTTTATACCTTAAGTTTCAGAGGAAACTAATTGTCAATATAATTGATGAAAATCGACAGTATTGGCAATATAAGTACAATTACTTTGATAATCCTTCCTGAGTGGCTTTTTAAAATACAATGCTTGTCTTTGTAAAAGAATTCTTATAGGAATCATTATAATTTTAATGACAGTTTCTAGTATTGCCATTGGATATAAAAAGTTTCCATGACTCAAAGTCATTAAAATAGCATTGACTTTAGATATTTTTTGTTAGTGCTATGTACTAGAACATTTTGATCAAAATATATTTTAATTTTGTGTGGAGACAATGGATGTTTACAGAAGGAAGTTAGTCAATTATTGTTTAACTTTATCTTAATGTTAACTATGAATAGTATGCTACAAAAATATTTGTAAGTTTTATTAAACAGATAAATAAGGAAGACATAATTATTTTACTATTGATATGAAGACTTATTTTTACCGAAGTACAGAATGCATGTTTGTGTGTGTGTTTCTCCTTAGGGTATCTCTTATGTATAAATGAGGCAGTTGGTACAATAAATATTTGCCTTTTGATTATTCGGACTTGAAATGAATATGCATGTATTCCAACCTGAAACAGTAAACTATTTGCAAAACTACTGGTATATCAGTTTTGTAATTAGAATATATAAAAACAATTCTCTTAACATACCTCCACAATAATTATACTTTTAGTTAGTATAAAAAAAAAGAGATTTAAGGACATATTTCTAGTTGCTACCTTGCTAACTTCTAGATACATTTTAAACATCCAAGTTCACTGTGGGAATTTTCAATAGGAAGCAATGTCGTGCTTCCACATACTTCACGCTATTTTCAGAATAGAAAGCTTAAGCTAGTACATCTGTTGAATACCCAAAGACATAGTCTGCTTTTTCAGGCAGCAACTTTTCCTTTTAGCCAAAGGTTTATAGTCAGAGAAGTTTACCAGGCCCAGGTGTGGCTTTGAATGCTGGAGCACAGCTACAGAGAAGTGGATTGGATTTCTTCATCTTTCTTTTCCCTCCCTAAGCAATGTAGCAGTTACATACTGCCTTTTCCTCATTTAGGGAAATTCATGGATTTATGTTTTGAAAAATTTTCCTTTTTCTGTTCCCAGTAAACATGCTCTTCAGGTCCGATAAAAATTCATGCAAATAAAAGCTAGGATAGCTAGAACATTAAAACTGACCAAGTCTTAGGATAAAAATAAATCAAATGAGTTATATGAATCTATTTATCATTTTACCATTCTTTTTAAAATAAATACTTTATGATAGTTCCATGAATGATGCATGGAAAAAAGATATTTAGTATTTTTTTAAAACATGCTAAGAGGTACACACTTTGTAAACCGTGAGTTTTGGACTGCTCATGAGCTTATAGTGAGCTCATTAATGGAACAATGATGTATTCATTGTATCCTTTTCAAATACCCTAAAATGCTGGCTTTATAAGTAAAAGTGTAAGCATAAGCCTCTTGTGTGTCTTTATCAACAAATATTTATTCAATAAACATGTATTGACTAGGTACCAAGTTTTAGGTTCTGTGTTTTGAGTTTGAAATGATGATACAAACAGCACTAGTGAGTTTGTAATCTACTAGGGAAAATAGGCATATGAATAAATAAAATCCAGTAATAAGATATAAAAAATATCTTTAAAAACCAAAGACAGCCTGACCAGGTTGTGGCATAGTGTATAGAACACTGACCTGGGATGCTGAGGACCCAGATTTGAAACCCAGAAGTCACCGGTTTAAGCATGGGATCATAGACATGACCCCATAGTCACTGGCTTGAGCCCAAAGTCTCTGGCTTGAAGCCCAACATCTCTGGCTTGAGCCAGGGGTCACTGGCTCAGCTGGAGACCCCTGGTAAACGCACATATGAAAAGGCAATCAATGAACAACTAAGGCGCTGCAACTATGAGTTGGTGCTTCTCATCTTTCTCCCTTCCTTTCTGTCTGTCCCCCTCTCTGTTTCTCTCTTTCTCTTACTCACTCACTAAAAAAAAGGAAAGAGTAAAAAAAGAACCTAAAGATGGTAGCCAAGCTTTATTTAAAGGATCTTTGGTGATGCTAATTAAAGTGGGCAGTTATTGACCTAGACTTTAAACCTACTGAATCATCATCTTTAGGGCCACCAAGGAATTTGTAGAAAATTTTCCAAGTGTAATGCTGGTGGCCAAGGCCAGGCAGGTCCACATTGAATTTAGGCAGACGGTAAAGGAACTGTGGAGCTGGAAATCATTGACCATTCCTGTTTAATAGTCTCTCAACAACAGACGAGTAAACAAGCAGGGGAAAAACTGCTTCTCATGGTAGCAGGTGAAAAAACAGACCCTCACAGTGGCAGCCAGGCAATCCGTAATCCGCCCTGAAGGCAAGCACCATTACCCTTACATAGACTATACACATGTGGCACTGCCATGTGCTCACACAATAATCAAGCAAAGTACAAGCAAGCAAGCCTAACACAGCTGTTTTCCCAACACCAAGCACCCCAAGGTAACTTTTAATGTACAGACAATCAGATCCACTAAAGAGGAATTCACACTTTCTGAAAATGGTAGAGAAGTAGTTTTCAAGTAGTTGACTACTGGAACTCAGAAATGGTACACCAAAATATAGCTTTTCTTTTTCAGAGTTCTGCAGGATAATGAAAAACCAATATCACTTTTATTAGTCATTCAGTATCTGTTTAATAATTATTTATTGAGCACCTAATCCATGCCAGATGCCTTATATAATGTGAGTAACAATGAGCTTAGCAATACTGAGCCTCAGGTTTAAGAAAATAAGGCTAGGCACTTTTACCACATGGTAGAAAGAAGAGTAGAAAAGATATCCTCTCAACATGTCAGCTCCCAAGAATAAGGTAAGATGAGGGGGCAGAACCATGCGTATGCATAGTTCTTCCTCCAAAACTCACCAATCTGAGAGTCTTTCTACCTCTCTTGAGAAGAAAACAAGAGAGCATGTAAAGTCTTTCCTAATGAAATGAGTTAAAATGTATCAGAAGCATTTTTCTTTTCCCTTAATGGTGACATTTGAACTGGGTTATGAAGTAACGGTAAGAGTTTTCCAGATTATGGTATGTTGAGGGAAATAAGAGAACTAAAGCATGGAATGGTAAACATTCAAATCCAAGTCTGATGGACACCAGAGCTCATGTTTGGAATTATGACATGAGACCATGAAAAGACTTCAGAGGATATTAAATCAATGTGAGGAAAGAAAACTTTTGTCCATTTAAGAAGATGGGTCTGGGATTAGTGTATGATCAGGAATAGAAAAGATTGGTATCAGGGAGATTAGTTGGAAGGATGTTCCAATAATTCAAGATAGAAATTATGAAGGCCTGGATAAAGGTCATGGCAAAAGAAACAGAAAGCAGTAGACATACAATATTTTGTAGATGGTTCTATAAAATGATAGAAGGGAATTGGTGACTAACTGTCTGAAAAAGAGAGGTGAGAGAAAATAAGACTGAAATTGAGTGTGGGATTCTAGTTGGACAGATTTAATATAATGCAATATAATAAAAAATATAAGATTGGCATATGGTGGAAAATGAGCTCTGTTTGAGATATTATTGGGCCATGGTGTAGCTAATATCCAAGACCCAAGACCTCAAGTCAGGTTCAGGATAAAGCTGACTGGCTCCCTTTTTTTTAGCATCATTGAGGACCCGGGTTTCTTTATTTTTCTCTTGGAAAGTATGCAACTCTTTCTACCCCTTGGGGTTTTACTTCATTCAGTACCAACTGTAAAAGTAGAACATATTTATTATCAACATCCTCTTTCTTCAGTAGTAAAGCAAAAAACAAATAAATAAAAACAACAAATGACATTCATATCCTTTTACATTTTAAGGGTATTAAAACCGATCAGTGTAAGAAAACTCCTTTAAGAATAGTAAGATAATTAGTGAAAGAGGGGTTTGAGTTATATCTTTGTTTAAATATCATCTTTTAAAAAGAACAACCCAGACAATGTTTCTTTTTCATAACACTTACCACCATCTTCATAGCATTTACCATCTTTCTAATATATTTTTTTCATTTTCTATTGTCGCCTGTCTCCACAAGAATGCAAGCTATACCACAGGAAGCAATTTATTTTTACTTTTGATTAGTTCTACAATCTGAGGGCCTACAACAGTGTTTGGCACGCAGTCATTCAATGGTAAGTAAAAAAAAAATTATTTAAATGAATGGCCATCAAGATTATATTATAAATTTTCATTTGCCAATGGTGCTATGCTAAGAAACTTAAACAGATATCTCCTCTATTCCTGACACTTCAGAGTTGACTGCCTTTTCTGCAGTATTACTTCTATTACAAAAAGGGTCAATTTTAAATGTGATCATATCCCATGATGTGACTACAATATTTACAATGGATTGGACCTAACAACATCCCATCTAAAGACTGAAGTAGATTTATAACATGGTCTGATGACAAAAGAGGAGTTGAGTTAATCAAGTATCTTTGAAAATTTAAAGTGGGAAGTCTAAAGAGAACCAGGCAGGTAGCAGCAGGAGCTAAAGCCACAAGAAGATATGGAGCAGAGTTAAGACTATAAAAATTGAGGTAGAATTAAGAGCTTTGAGGACTATAGCCTAAATAACCAGAAGCAATGAGGAAAAGAAAAATTAAAGTGACTGGAGAGAAAAAATCAGGAATCAAACTGTCACCAGTAATAGAAGATTAGAGTACATATACAAAAGGAATGCTACAGAACAAACCACAAGAAAAAGGTTTATTTTTATTGCCCATAGTATGGAGACAGAGTTGTTTGTATCATCTCTAAACCTGACACTGTTCCTAATGACTTTTGGGTTTCAATTCTAGCCTATATGTACCTTATGATAAATATTTATTGAACCTATGAAAAATATATAGTTGCAGTAACATGGTTATATATATTCAGAATTAATTTCCACTAATTATTCATGTCAATATCTAATATCAATATACTTAGTAAAATATTATGCTACTTTTAATTTCTTATAAAACAAAATTAGAGATCCTTATCATACTTCCATCAACTGAACCTAGAATGACTATTTACAGTAACCTACACTGGAATGGAAAGGAAGAAACCAAAACCAGCAGTTAACAGATACTCTTTCTATTAGGTTATGCCCAGTGATGGGATTCAAATAATTTAACAACCAGTTCTCTGCCCTAATGACCATTTTAAGTATAAAAAAATTGATATATTAAAAGGTAGTTTATTATTTCATGCATTTAATACTTAAGTGAGAATAATAAAAAAGATACACAAAGCTAGATTATGTTATAAGAAAGAGTTTTAAAATATTAAAAATATATATATATTAAATAATACCTGACCAAAAAACACAATAAAACAGTTATTTAAGGTATTTTCAGGCCTTGGCTGGTTAGCTAAGTGATAGAGTATCAACCTAGCATGTGGAAATCTGGGCTTTGATTCCCTGTCAGGGCACATAGGAGAAGCGACCGGCTGCTTCTTTACACTTCCCCCTCTCCTCTTTCTCTTCTCCTCCCATTGTCATGGCTCCTATGGTTCAAATAAGTTGGCCTGCCACTGAGGATGACTCCATGGCCTCTTCTCAGACACTGAAATAGCTCAATTGCTAAGGAATAGAGCAGTGGACCCAGATGGGCAGAGCATCGCCCTATAGGGGTCTTGTCAGGTGCATCCCAGTAGAAGCACATGCAGGAATGTGTCTCTCTGCTTGCTTGCCTCCCTGCCTCTAATGTAAATAAATAAATAAATAAATAAATAAATAAATAAATAAATAAAATATTTTCATATTGTGCCTTGATTGTCATCCTCACTTGCAATTTTTTTTAAACTATGGATAAAATAAATATTACTACAGGCACTTAGAATATGCTGTTGCACAGATGAATGTTAAAAAAGAGTAAGGAATATAATTGGGCAGCTGCCCAGGCACCCACCTTAGAGAGAATCCTGATTATAAGTGCCATTTAACAACCAGTTTGCCAAACTCAACAAAAAAATTAGGTATCAGTTCTGCCAAACCAGTGTTTACTGGCTGAATCCCACTGCTGGTTATGCCATTGGTATTACTTTTCTTTGAATTTTTTTCCCTAATCTCCACTGTTTCTTCCCCTTCTCTTCTGTCTTAGACCATATGAACTGCTATAACAAAATACCCTAGACTGGGTAGCTTATTAACAATAGAAATTTATTTCCACATTTCTAAAGGCTGAAAGTCCAAGTTCAGCATATTGACATGGTTGAATAAAGGCTCTCTTTTGCATTGCAGACTTCTACCTCCACCCTCATGACCTAATTAACTCCCAAAGGCCCCATATTTTAATGTTATCACATTAGGTGTTATAATTCCAACATAAACAATTACATTAGGAAAAATGTTATTTATTGTTTAAGCATAATGCAAGAGGGAAGGGGGAAGAAAATAAAGAATCTAATTCAAACTCACCTTTCTCCAGGTTTATATTAGAAACCTTTTTTTTTTTTTTTGAAAAATTATGATCTAGGATTTAGCCTTTAGTGTTTCCTTCATGTGACAGTACATAGCAAATGGAAATTGCTAGTAAGATTCACAGATCAGAATATAATTCTATATTCAAATATACTTTTTAAATGAGCCCATTATATTTGTTTCATTAGCTTTGAAATTTGATGTTCAAGTTTAGAATTAAATTAACAGCACATTTGGAAAGAATAGATTTCTCTCAGAACTAAAAAGTTGCTTCATAATTAAATCTTTGCAGTGACTCATGGGAAACAGAATTTAATCTACAATAAATTGTATAATCAAGTGATTTCAGAAACTTTGAAATAAAAACTTTGGGGATGATGGCATCAGAGAAAACAAAAAGGTTCTGTGACTTGATTTTAAGCTCATTGGGTCAAAGGAAGAAATAGAGTCAAGCCTAATATTGAGAGTCCTGTCTCTTCCTAAATAGGTAAAATTCATCAATAAAAACAAAATATAGGTTGGATACCAAGATGGCAGCAGAGTAGACAGACGCACAGACTCCGAGCTCACACCACCAAACTGGATTACAAATTAATTTAGGAACAATCAGCATGAAACACCAACTTTAGACTACAAGAACAGGTCTCAAAACCCAAGGAGCAAAGAAGAAGACATACTGAGCCTGGTAGGGAGTGAGGGGCACTGTGGAAGCTACCCTGTTTCCAGGAGGGGGGGTGAGGCTAAGACCCAGAGGGCTCTCATTACATGGAGAAGAGCGGAAAATATCGCTCACAGCCACTTGCCTGGGGACCTGGGAATGAGGTGTACTGAGAGGGCTGGCTTGTCTCCCAAAAGGAAAGTAGAGAGAAAGAGACAGATGGTCAAAGGCAAAGGAATGCATAGGACAGGGGTCCTCAAACTACGGCCCGCGGGCCGCATGTGGCCCCCTGAGGCCATTTATCCGGCCCCCACCACACTTCTGGAAGGGGCACCTCTTTCATTGGTGGTCAGTGAGAGGAGCACATTGACCATCTCATTAGCCAAAAGCAGGCCCATAGTTCCCATTGAAATACTGGTCAGTTTGTTGATTTAAATTTACTTGTTATTTATTTTAAATATTGTATTTGTTCCCATTTTGTTTTTTTTTTACTTTAAAAAAAGATATGTGCAGTGTGCATAGGGATTTGTTCATAGTTTTTTTTAATAGTCTGGCCCTCCAAGGGTCTGAGGGACAGTGAACTGGCCCCCTGTGTAAAAAGTTTGGGGACCCCTGGCATAGGATGAACTGAGAAGCTGACTCATCCAGTGTGGATGTGGCTATACCTGGGGGAGGGGTTGATCCCTCCACACAGCATGAGCCTAACGTGGTTCCAGATGACCCATCTCCAGAAAGCTCTCCAGCTCCAATCAGTACAAGAAGACACAGCTAAAAACAGGAAGTGGGGAGGAGGGGCAGTAACTCTTGTCTCCATGGAGATCTGAGATACACCTCCCCCTACTGAAGCAGAGAAAGCACCCCACCCCCAGAGAGAAGCTGGCAGATCAAGCCTTCAGAGTCTCAGGTACACCCACCTCATTCCTGGATACAGTTTCAAATAAGCCCCCTGCTGAGATCAGTAAACAAGATTACCACTGAGATAAGAAAACTGAGAAGAAAACAAACAAATCAAGACTTCAAAGTGGCTCTACTAGGTAAGGAGATCACAACTGAAAGAACATACAGAATAATAGGTAGGCAGAGAAGCATAAGTCATATGCTTCAACAAGATAAGTTCTCAGAAAAAGCCCTGAATGAATCAAAGTAATCAAATTACCAGATGCAGAGTATAAAATAATAATTGTTAGAATGCTTAAGGATCTCAAAGCCATAATGGATGGACTTAATGAATACCTCAATAAAGAAATTGTAAGCATCAAAAAGGACACAGAAATCATAAAGGCCTGACCTGTGGTGGCACAGTGGATAAAGCGTCGACCTGGAAATGCTGAGGTTGCCGGTTCGAAACCCTGGGCTTGCCTGGTCAAGGCACATATGGGAGTTGATGCTTCCAGCTCCTCCCCCCTTCTTTTCCTCGGTTTCTCTCTCCCTCTTTCTCTCCTCTCTAAAAATGAATAAATAAATAAAATAAAATAAAAAGAAATCATAAAGAAGAACCAGACAGAAATGACAAACACAATATCAGAAATGAAGACTACACTAGAAGGAATTAAAAGCAGGCTGGATGAAGCAGAGGATGATCAAATCAGCAACTTAGAGGACAAGATAAGTGAAAACACGAAAGCAGAAAAGCAAAAAGAAAAGAGCATCAAAAAGTCTGAGGAAACCCTAAGAAAGCTCTGTGACAATATGAAGAGAAATAATATCTGCATAATAGGGATTCCTGAAGGAGAAGAGAAAGAACAAGGACTAGAGAAGCTCTTTGAAGAAATTGTAGATGAAAATTTCCCTAAATTGATGCAGGAAAGAGTCACAGAAGTTAAAGAAGCACAGAGAACCCCATTTAAAAAAAATCCAAAGAGACCCACACCAAGACATATCATAACCAAAATACCAAAGCTAAAAGATAAAGAAAGAATATTAAAAGCTGTAAGAGAAAAACAGTCAATCACCTACAAAGGAGCCTCCATAAGGATGACCTCCGACTTCTCAACAAAAACACTTGAGGCCAGAAGGGATTGGCAAGAAATATTTAAAGTAATGCAGAACAAGAACCTACAATCAAGACTTCCTTATCCAGCAAGACTATCATTTAAAATTGAAGAAGAAATAAAAAGCTTCCCAGAAAAAAAAAACAACTCAAGAAATTCATCACAACCAAACTAATGCTGCAAGAAAGGTTAAGCGTCCTGCTGTAGACAGAACAAAGTGCAAATATATATATAAATAAAGAGAAATATAGATTTAAAGAAAAAAGTGGCAATAAACAATGACATATCAATAATAACCTTAAATGTAAATGAATTAAATGCTCTAATCAAAAGACATAGGGTAGCTGAATGGATAAGAAAACAGGACCTGTACATATGCTGTCTACAGGAGACCCACCTCAAAACAAAAGATACACATAGACTGAAAGTAAAAGGATGAAAAAAAATATTTTATGCAAATGGAAATGAAAAAAAAGCTGGGGTAGCAATACTTATATCTGACAAAATAGACTTTAAAACAAAAACTGTAGAAAGGGAAAAAGAAGGTCACTACATAATGACCAACAGGAAGAGATAACCATTATAAATATCTATGCACCTAATATAGGAGCACCTAAATATATAAACAGATTTGATGGACATAAAGGGCGAAATCAACAGCAATACTATAATAGTAGGGGATTTCAATACCCCACTAACACCAATGGATAGATCCTTAAGAAAGAAAATTAACAAAGAAACAGCAGAATTAAGGGACACACTAGATCAGTGGTAGTCGACCTGGTCCCTACCGCCCACTCTAGTGAGTGTTCCAGCTTTCATGGTGGGTGGTAGCAGAGCAACCAAGTATAAATAAAAAGATTTAACTATAGTAAGTTGTTTTATAAAGATTTATTCTGCCAAACTTAGCGAAAATCTGACAAAGTACTTGGTAAGTAATTATTATTATATCCTTTAACTTGCTGTAACTCTGCTTTATAAATTTTATAAAGTAAAGTTACTTCCCTACTTTATAAATCACAATTACTGTGGAACCGGTGGGCGGTTAAAAAATTTTACTAACAGAGATACAAAAGTGGGCAGTAGGTATAAAAAGCTGGACTACCCCTGCACTAGATCAACTGGATTTAACAGATATCTTTAGAACCTTTCACCCTAAAACAGCAGAATATAAATTCTTTTCAAGTGTGCATGGTACATTCACTAGGATAGACCACATATTAGGGCATAAAACGAGTCTCAACAAATTTAAGAAGGTTGAAACCATATCAAGTGTTTTCTCTGACCACAATGGCATGAAACTAAAAATCAACTACAATAGAAAAACTGAAAACCACTCAAACACTTGGAAACTAAAAAGCATGTTATTAAACAATGAATGGGTCAACAATGAGATCAAGAAAGAAATAAAAAATTTCCTTGAAACAAATGAAAATGAGCATACAACAACTCAAAATCTGTGGGACACAGCAAAAGCAGTCCTGAGAGGGAAGTTCATAGCATTACAGGCATACCTTAAGAAGCTAGAAAAAGCTCAAATAAACAACTAAATCTTGCAACTAAAAGAACTAGAAAAAAAACAGCAAGTAAAGCCTAGAGGAAGTAGAAGGAAGGAAATAATAAAGATCAGAGTGGTAATAAATGACATAGAGACTAAAAAAACAATACAGAAGCTCAATGAAACCAAGAGCTGGTTCTTTCAAAAAGTAAACAAGAACAAGGAACCCTTAGCTAGACTCACCAAGAAAAAAAGAGAAAGGACTCAAATAAATAAAATTAGAAATGAGGGTGAAGAAGTAACAATGGACATAGCAGAAATACAATGAAGAAACTGTATGCCAAAATACTATGAAGAACTGTATGCCAAAAAATTAGACAACCTAGGTGAAATGGACAAATTCCTTGAAAAATGTAATCTTTCAAAAATTAATCTGGAAGAATCAGAAAACCTAAATAAACCAATTACAACAAATGAGATCGAAACAGTTATCAAAAAAACTCCCAACAAACAAAAGCCCTGGGCCAGATGGCTTCACAGGCAAATTCTACCAAACATTCAAAGAACTAACTCCTATCCTTCTCAAGCTATTTCAAAAATTTAAGAGGAGGGAAAACTTCCAAGCTTCTTTTATGAGGCAAGCATAATTCTGATTCCAAAGCCAGGCAAAGATAACACAAAGAAAGAAAACTATAGGCCAATATCACTGATGAATTTAGATGCTAAAATCCTCAACAAAATATTAGCAAACCGGATCCAGCAATACATGAAAGAAATCATACATCATGATCAAGTGGAATTTATTCTGGGCAGGCAAAGCTGGTATAATATTTTCAAATCAATCAATGTGATTCATCACATAAACAACAGGAAGGAGAAAAAAACCACATGATAATTTCAATAGATGCAGAAAAAGCATTCGATAAAATCCAGTACCCATTTATGATCAAAACTCTCAGCAAAGTGGGAATACAGGGAACATACCTCAACATGATAAAGGCCATCTATGACATGCCCACAGCCAACATCATAATCAATGGGCAAAAGTTAAAAGCAATCCCCTTAAGATCAGGAACAAGGCAGGGGTGCCCCCTTTCACCACACTTACTCATTATATAGTTCTGGAAGTCCTAGCTACAGCAATCAGACAAGAAGAAATAAGAGGCATCCAAATTGGAAAAGAAGAATTAAAACTATCATTATTTGCTGATGATATGATACTGTACATAGAAAATCCTAAAGTCACAGTAAAAAAACTACTGGACCTGATATAAAAATTCAGCAAGTTGGCAGAATATAAAATCAATATTCAGAAATCAGTGGCATTTTTATACACTAATAATGATCTGTCTGAAAGAGAAATAAAGAAAACAATCCCCTTCGCTATTACAAAAAACAAAAAACAAAAAAACCCCACATAAATACCTAGGAGTAAATTTAACCAAGGAGGTTAAATTCTTGTACTCGGAAAATTATAAAACATGGATAAAAGAAATTGAGGAAGATAAAAACAAGTAGAAGCATATACCGTGTTCATGGTTAGGAAGAATAAACATCATTAAAATGTCTATATTATCCAAAGCAATTTATAAATTCAATGCAATTCTTATTAAAATACCAAGGACATACTTCAAAGATATAGAACAAATATTCCAAAAATTTATATGGAACCAAAAAAGAACAAGAATAGCCTCAGCAATCTTGAAAAGGAAGAAAAAGTGGATGGTATCATACTTCCTGATGTCAAGTTATACTACAAGTCTATTGTACTCAAAACAGCTTGGTACTGGCATAAGAATAGGCATATAGATCAATGGAACAGAACAGAGAACCCAGAAATAAACCAGCACCTTTATGAACAATTGATATTTGACAAGGGTGGTAATAGCGTACAATGGAGTAAAGACAGCCTCTTTAACAAATGGTGTTGGGAAAATTGGACAGCTACTGGCAATAAAATGAAACTGGACCACCAATTTACACCTTTTACAATAATAAACTCAAAATGGATAAAAGACTTAAATGTAAGTCATGAAATCATAAGCATCCTAGAGAAAAACATAGGCAATAAGCTCTCCGACATCATTCGCAGCAATATATTTGCTGATGTATCTCCACGTGCAAGGGAAATAAAGGACAGGATAGACATATGGGACTACATCAAACTAAAAAGCTTTTGCACAGCTAAAGACAATATGAACAAAATAAAATGGCAAACCACACAATGGGAGAACATATATGACAATAGTCTGATAAGGAGTTGATAACTAAAATTTATAAAGAACTTGTAAAACACCAGGAAGATAAACAGTTCAATCAAAAACTGGGTGAAAGAAATGAATAGACACTTCTCCAAAGAGGTCATAGGCATATGAAAAAATGTTCAACATCACTAACCATTAGAGAAATGCAAATTAAAACCACAATGAGGTATCATCTCACACCAGTTAGAATGGTGCTCATTAACAAAACAATACAGGATAAGTGCTGGCAAAGATGTGGAGAAAAGGGAACCCTCCTGTGTTGCTGGTGGTAATGCAGACTGGTGCAGCCACTGTGAAAAATAGTATGGAGATTCCTCAAAAAATTAAAAATTGCAGCCATCCCACTTTGTGAATATATCCCAAGAACACCACATCAATGAGTCAAAAGGAGAAATGCACCCCCATGTATCATATATGGCAGCATTGTTTACAATAGCCAAGATCTGGAAACAGCCCAAGTGTCCATCAGTGGACGAGTGGATTAAAAAGCAGTGGTACATATACACAATGGAATACTATGGAGCCATGAAAAAGAAGGAAATATTTTTTGCGACAACATGGATGGACCTGGAAACTATTTAGTGAAATAAGCCAGGCAGAGAAAGAAAAATATCATATGAGCTCACTCATCTGAGAAATCTGATGAACAATATGAACTGAGGACCGGCATACAGACAGAGGCAGGATCAAAGGAGCCAGAAGGAAAGCAGACAGAGGGAAAGGGGATGATAAGCTGATAGGATGAGATGAGAGCAGAAAAGTAAATCCTGGAGGGAAGGGGGGGAGAGCGTTACGGGGAGGGGGACGGAGGGGGATGCACAGGGGAACATGGGGGAGGGGAGGATGTATTTGGGGGGACACTAGAATCTATGTAAATAAAATAAATTATTAAAAAAACATAGGTAAATTTAAAATGATAATCTTAATAGTTAATATTTTTAGAGTAATGATTTCCTACTTCTTGAAGTTGCCTTGCTTTAAGTTCTTTTCAACCTTTTGAAGTGTCTGAAGGTCTTTATGTAAAATGCATAGGTAAGGGAGGATTAAAAATAAAGTTAAAATCAGAGTATTGCCAGGAATAATTTATTTGTGAGGTTTTTTTTTTAATGAAAAATTTCTGATGTACAAGTATTAAAATACAACTGAAAGAATCCCATCCTGGAAGGAGAAAAACTTTTTCCAATAAAAATAGAGACTATGTTTTTTAGCCAAATCTTAATATGAAAAAAATTGCTATCTTTCTTTTTTAAATGACTGACAAGAAAGAAAAATCTCATGGTGATAGATATAGTCATGGTGTGTGTCACATCATTTTAATAAAAAAAAAAAATTGAAATGTCTGGTGATAGCTCTGATCATTAACAGTGAGGAGCTAGTCCATTGTAAATATTTGCCTGGATTTTCAATCTCCTTCTTAATTTAATTGTAAATTTTACTGTGGTCAGCTGAAATTCATTGGTAAGAACACAGATTATGTTAACTGATATGAGGCCCTGTAATTTTGTTCCATCTGTGCTTTGCCAAAATGTCTGTACTCCTCATGAGTCTTTAATAACATAAACTATCCAACCAGGTGAAAATTGACTATATCAGGGGTCCCCAAACTACGGCCCGCGGGCCGCATGTGGCCCCCTGAGGCCATTTATCCGGCCCCTGCCGCACTTCCGGAAGGGGCACCTCTTTCATGGGTGGTCAGTGAGAGGAGCATAGTTCCCATTGAAATACTGGTCAGTTTGTTGATTTAAATTTACTTGTTCTTTATTTTAAATATTGTATTTGTTCCCGTTTTGTTTTTTTTACTTTAAAATAAGATATGTGCAGTGTGCATCGGGATTTGTTCATAGTTTTTTTTTATAGTCCGGCCCTCCAACAGTCTGAGGGACAGTGAACTGGCCCCCTGTGTAAAAAGTTTGGGGACCCCTGGACTATATAGTGTACTCACTGACGTCAGAACTGAGCCTGGCAGATATCACTGAGTGTGACAATGACTTCTTTATTTGTAAAACTCTATGTATCATTCTGTTGTGAATAATGTGTGAACACAAGAACATTTTCATTGTATTAAATTTTTATTCTAGGAGAAAGTTTCAAATAAAATGTACAAGATCTGCTTTCAGAAGGCAAGCAAGGTCTTATCTACTGGAGAAAGGAAGTAACACTCCTTAATTTGGCACACATGTTTTGTGTCTATTTATTTGAATCTCAAAGCTAACGTCATTCAAGTATTTATTTATTTAAGAAATATTTATGAGCCAAAAACTATGTACTGGATTATTACAGATAAAAGAATAAAAGGCATGTTTGCTCATTCAGTCTCAAGGAAGAAAAATGGGTAAAATATCTCTTGAAAACTATCAGATGAAGGGTTATACAGAATACTACTACAATTGCACAGAGTGGCATCCACCTGCACTGAGCTTTGAAAAAAAATGAGCTGAGGGAAGACAGAGACTAGCATTTGCAAAAAATACAGAGGAAAGAAAGTGTAGGAAGCTACCTAGCCCAGAGTGAAGAAAGCACAGGGAGACAGGAGGTGGAGAAGTGGCCAGTCAAAAAGTTTCTCGTTTACTAAGTTAAGGAAATTCATATTATATCCTGAGGTTAATGCACTTCAAAAAATTCTTGAGGACTGAGGTTACAAATACTGTACTCTCCTCTCCTTTTCTCTTGTTTAGAAAATTATCTTTATTCTTCTTTAGAAATACTATTTTCTATATTTTTATAGCAATAACATAAAAATGTTATAGACTTCATTGGCTTTATGACTCCTAGACCACTTTAAACTTGACATATTTCTGTGTTCTTCTCACAATAACAAGTCAAGACTAGGTCCTGGATTCTTGGGAGGTTTAAATATCTTTCAGTCATTTAACAGTAGAATGATACACTTTCTAATACATCTTCTTTCTTTCCTCTCTTAAAGGAGTTATTGTTGACATTGAGAGTATTAAAAAAAATGCTGGTTTCAAAGGGAAATTAGGAAGGAGAACTGAAGAGATGAGTAATATCAAGTGACAATCTTCCATCATTTTTCTTCATACCATTTTCTTGTTTTTCAAGAATTTCAACATCTTTACAAGTAACAGAACTGATACACATTTTAAATTCAGTCAAATGACAGTATTTTTGTTTAAAAAAAAGGTTGTTTAGAAGTCAGACAGCAGGGGGTAAGGGGAAGTACAACATGAAACTGAGAAGTTTGGATTCTTTGGTATAAATTCAGGTTTTGTCACTGAACATGAAATAAGCCTTAAAGTGGAGGATCAGATGGGAGATCTTTACACTAAATCACTTAGGTTTCTCTGTTAGCTCTGAAAAAATGTATAATCTCATAATTTGATACTGTATCCAACAATTTTACCCTGAACTTAAAGAAAATATAAAATAACATAAAATGTACATATAAGCCATACACAGAAATTATCCACTGTAGTTTTTGGTAAGTAAATATAGACACCCTATGAGAATAAGGTGTCTCCCAAACTTAGTACAAAGTCTAGGACTGAAATAATATAAAAGAGCAGTATTTTGACTAATTTTAGTATTCTCTAGTCAATATAGGCTGAAACTGTACATTAGAGCTGTGTTTCTTTTTCTCCAATGGAAAGGCAAAATGTATCTGCATTTATATATGTATTTTTAATTCTGGTACAAAATTTTATTTTTGAATTGTATTGTGTGTTGATATATAGTTAGAATTTCCTTTAAAAATTTCAGTAATTCTATATATTTCAAAATAAACCATTGATTTTGAGAGTTACACTTAAATGATCAATTGTTCTTTTAACGACTATATTGCTTTAAAATAAATAGATGTGATGTCCATAGATTTTCATCTTGGATTTCTGAAATCCAAAATATACTTCACAGAAAATATAAATGATTCAAAGAATAAATATTCTCAAAATAAAATTCACTAAAAAATTTTAGATTTATTTTTTCAGTTTTCTTAATGTAATTTTCATCTCATTTGAAAGCAAAAGAAATAAAAAGAAATTTTATAGAGAAATACATGTCATTAGAGAAACTGAAGATTATCAAAATATATTTGTAAATAATAATATTCTGTTATAGGGCTTTTAAGGAAGAATATGTTCCTTTTTTGTTATTAAAAAATACAGTGGTCCCTGGTCTATCATGGGGTTTATGTTCCAGACCCCTCTGTGACAGGTGAAAATCCGCAAAGTAGCAACCTTATATTTATTTTATTATTTATATATATTTTAAGGCTTTATAAACCTTCCCCACACTCTTATAAACACCTCCTATGCTCTTAAGCACTTTCTACACTCTTAAACCCAAGTAAAATCCCACGATATAGCAAAAAATCCACAATACAAAATTATATATATACAATTTAAAAATCTGCGATACAGTGAGACCGTGTAAAGTGAACCACATGAGGGACAACTGTAATACCACCCTGAGTTAAAAGGACCATATTTCAGAGACTGAAGAGAGTAGAGATTGAGGGTGCTGCAAAGTTTTTAAAGAGCTTACTGGGAAATATTCAAAAATCTAACCCTTGGCAATGAGAACATGCATAATGTGCACATGGCTCACAATGTCTGCAAAATTGCTGATGTAGAAAGACAAGTAAAATAGAAGTAGAAGAACAAAGATAATATGTTTAATAGTTGAGTAATTTATAAATAAGATTAATTTATTTTGACTTATATTTCTATTTCCTTGCTTTTAAAAAAAAAATTAAGCCCTCCTAGTTTAATGGGTAACCAGTTTACTGAAAAGTTTCAGGTCATCAGGATATAAGCATAGACTAATTTTAATTTTTCCAGTAATTGCCTTCCAGCTATGTTATGTTTCACTTAATGATATCTTGACTAAATTCCATCCCTTTCTTGTAACATTTGGCTATTATCACTGTCTCATTTTATTTTTAAGATTCAGTTCTGCTGTTTTTAAAACATTCTCAAACTTGATTCAATGTTTGTGTACTCTCACCCTCCAACCCCCACATCAAAGAGCAGAACTCAGTCTTGCTTGCAAAGAATGAGGGGGTGCATGGCTGGCCTGACTCAGAGACATTTCTATTTCTTTTTCTTTTTTTTCTTTTTTTTGACACAAGTTTCACTACCATTGAAGGCAGGAGGGAAGATGGAGAAGAGAAAATGTCTATTGTTACTGCCTACATATCAGTGAAAAGGGTTCTTTGAATCACTGTGGTTCAGTCTGTTCTATCTGATGCTAATGTCCTCTGCTGATGGAGTGGTCTTCTCAAAATTGCCTGTGGTTTCTTCGGGCGGTGTCCAGCATCACCCCTAACCTCCTTGCTGCCAGGCATAAGGACTCCCAGTCAAGGAGATGAGTAGATGCTGAAATCCAGTCCCTATTCAGTTTCTCAAAGCTGTGTCAAAATATACCCAGAGCCATGATTTTTGTCTAATTTGCACAAAAGCCTTAAGCTGAGGACTCCTTCAGGGGATGTTTGTGTCTGCTTTTAATAAATCTCTAATGCCTTTGCAAAATTAAAGTGCCATCCAGTGCACCCTTGGTTCCTGTCCCTCATGTAACTTCTTGATCCTTCAGATGATGCTATAAATGTAGTTGGGGGTCTTTTCCATAATGCAAGTTTTCCTAACCTTTCAAAATTTATTCTCTACAGGGCTTCAAGTCTTGGTAACCTTAATTATTCCAAATCCTGTCCAAGGCCCTTCCCTATAAAACTTCAGAAAGCACACATGAGACAATCCCTTTTCATCCCAATAGTTGAGGGAAGAAACTGAGAAGAAAACCACCACATATTCCCAGAATCCTATCTCCCAAGGACTTTCTCACTACACACACTCTCATCTGCATAATATGAGAGTGGGCCCATATGTTTTACAGCTATTCATGCTTCCAGCCAGAGAGTTAGATGTCAATCTTTGTTCAGATACCTCTAACTTCTGTGTTCTGGACATTTTTTTAAAAATATGGCTTCATGTTACAAAAAAGCACCAACACTCTTCAAGGAGTGGTAATAAACTTTCACTAAAATAATGTTCAACCTAGAAAGGTACTCTTCTTACTGTTACTGGAAAGGAAAGGGGTGAAATATTGTTGGGGGTTTGGTCAGTATTCAATGAGTCTAGTAGTAGATGGCTATTTTCAATTATATGATGGTTGCTGTTTGTTTTAGAATGAGGGTTGTTTTTAGATTTGGGTCTTGCCGCTTCAGGATTAATAGTAAATATTCTATTTGGCATCTTATGGCTGCCTCAATTGTAAAAAGAGACTTGTAACTAAACCATGTTATCAGTTTCTTCCTGAAACTAATTTCTTTGTGTATTTTGAAGTAAAAGTTTCTATTTGTCTACAATACACTCAGAACAAAGTGCAAACCCCTCAACATGCAATTGTAATCCATAAACTAATGACAATTTACCTATTGTCTTACCTCACTATATCCTCTCAAACCCTGATTATTCTACTTTCCCATGGTACTAGAACTTCCCATATGATTTTCTGATGTGTGCTTTAGACAGACTGCCCTTTTTCTTCTCTCTTACCCAAAACCAACTTAATAAAAAAAAAATCTCTTCCTTTAAGGACAAACCCTAATTTCACCTTCATCATAAACACCGATCATTCCTATAAGAGTTAATATTTCATATGAATTCTCTTAACAATTAGCTTAGGACCTACTACATCACTATTTCCAATGAATCGTTACTGAAAAATGAATAAAACATCTACAGTAGATTGTAAGACCTTTGAGGTTGGATTTATACCACACTGAAGTTCCTCTCAATGAATAAAATAATGTGATCCAAATGGTAAATATTTAATATAACATTCCATGAATTAAATTGAAAACTAAAAGTGGTGAACAGAGAAAAAACTATGAGATAGTAAGAAAATAACCAAGATATTAGTAATTTTTCATTTTTCTCATTTGCATTATTAGGCAAAAATAGTGCTTAGGGCATTTTGGAACACTGAAAGTGAACACAAAGCTGTTTTAGATTCTCAGAATATGAATAGAAATGTACTTTTCACCTTCCATGTGGACCATGAGGCAACTTTCACATCATGAAGATTTAGTAAAGCACAAACAGTGATCAGGAAACATGGGAAGCACCCATGTTTCAGCATCAGGACAGCAGTGCCCAGGAAAATGGAGAGGAACTGCATCCTCGTGAAAGACATTGCCACTCATTGAAGCCTTGGGAAACTATTGTATTCTGAAAAATAACTTCAGTAGCCAGGAAAAAGTAGAATGCCAGGAGTAATGGCACAATGTCCAAAATGACTGGACTCATTCCTCCATACATTTGATTCACTCAATTGAGATTTCCTGAAGTCCTTGAGAAACACTTAAAATGAAGTCTTATGTGAACAAATGAAAACTCCCATAGGACTTGCTGAGACCTCACAGTACTTCCAATCAGAGGTAACTTAGACAATTCTAGATACATACAAAAGCCAGATAGCTAGAGATGAATTAGTGGTACCCTATTTATGTCAGTTGATAAACATTAGTGTTGCAAATGTTAGTGAATCAAATAGAAACTGTTAAAAAAAAAACAAGCTTAGAGATTTAGTTAATAAACCTTCATTTTAGATTAATTTATTTTTAATGTGCAACTTGATGTTGCAAGGCCATTAAATAAAGATAATCTTTATTTTTTTTAAATAGCCAAATTTAATATTTTTATAAGAAATAAGCTGCTATCCTGGAAATTTATAAATGTTATTGGCAATTTTTTAAAAAGGAACAGATATTGGGGCCAGACAACATTATGCTTTTTAAAGTACATTTAAGCATCTATTACACTTGAAATAAATTAAAATTCTAATAGTATTCTTATCATATAAACATTAATCAGGGTTCTGAAAGCAAGTTAAAATAAATATTCTGTGCTTTACATATTTGTGTAGTAGACCTAAATTATCATAATTTATGTAAATTGGAGTTAATAATAATTAACCAGAACTAAAATCTTATTTAAAGATCAATTAAATCTTAAGTACTATCTATGCAACCAAATTACTGTATTAATGCATAGTATATACAGATATTTTAAGGACCAATTCTAAAATTATTTGTATGTTAATATTGTTACTAATCTTGAAGACTTCAATTTAATGTACATTTTTAGACATTAATATGTTATATCTAAAGCATATATTTAAGTCCTAACTGGATAGCTCAGTTGGTTAGAGCATTGCCCTGAAGCACAGAGATTTGCCAGTTCAATCTCCAGTCGGGGCACATATAGAAAAAGATCAATGTTCCTATCTCTCCTCTCTCTCTCTCTCTCTCTCTCTCTCTCTCTCTCTCTCTCTAAAATCAGTAAATAAAAAAATAAAAATAAATTATATATTTAGTTGGCTACAGAAATTCTGAAATTGTATTTTATCAGAGAAGATGTACAAATTTAAAAACGTTTGTCTACAGAATTTCTTCATCTGTTGTTTCAAAATTATATTTCTTAAAGAATTCCCCTCTAGAACTATCAATTCCATTATTGATTCCACTTCTGTGACTAGGGTGATGCTAATGAAACATCATGTGAAGGCATTCTGCTCACTTGCAGGAGTGATTATTCTAAATTGCCTAAGGCAAAATAAGCATGCCTAGTTTATGACCAAAAAGAGAAACCATGCTCAAAGTCAGTAAAGCAAACCAAGAAGAAAAACTAATAAATAGTAAAATAAAACAGGAAGGCAAAAATAAGAGATGAATAGAAAGGTCAGGGTGGAACTGATAAGATCAGAAGCAGTTGGGAAGTGATAGGAGGAAAGAGGTTCTGCTGCAAACATGCAGGGATTAGTGACCACTGCATTTGCCATTCTGGTGATTTAAAGGAAAAGGCTGTAAGGCTGGAAAGCTTCTAAATGCTTCAATGAAAACAAAAATTACAGAACATAACTCAGAAGATCATGAAGCAACAGTGGTAAAAAAAAAAAAAAAAATCCAAGAATTTTATTCTCTTAAAATATGAGATTTTTATTGTTAGTAAGTTGGACTCTAAAGATCACCATCATCTAATCATCATCAAACTATCATCTTCCTTTCACTCCCTAGGCATAGTTTAGAGTTTATGCATCCAAGGGCTAGACTTTCATGAGTAACATATACCCTATCTAGGAGAAGCTTGGGTAGACAGTCTGTTCTCTGGGCATTGGGCAATGTTTGTCTGCCTTTCTTTCCTTGGATTTATTATTCCTTACTTTCATAGTAATAATTTTCAATGTGTAAATTATACGGTATGAGTATAAAAGGAGAAGTGCCTGAAATGTTACTTGGTATGGTAGTAGGATAGACCCTGGGTCAGAAGTACAAAAAGAACATTTAGATACATAGTGTTGTTCCAGGTCCAAGTCCCAGACCCTTTCATAAGAAACAGCTCACTATATTATGGCTACTAAGAATCACAGCACTGTCCTGGTTTTTGCTATTCCTGAGAATTAATTGTTAAATTTTCCTTGCACCCCATGAATTAACCCAGTATCTTCTTAATAAATTCCATTGGGTTTTAGATAAGATAACTTGAGTTTTTTTCTACTGCTAATTATCAAATTAAGGTTTGGGCCTTCTAGTTAAGAGTTTAAAGCTAACTTTTTAAAAATTAATTGCAATAAACATGAAATTTGGTCTCTTCTTCTCTTGACTGCAGTAAAGATAAGCAGTTCATGAACAAACTAAGTATGATTCTAGTCATCTCAATAATAGGTCATAACAACAAATATAAAAAATTTAGCACCATAAGAAGAGTGCTTTTGAGAGCTTGTCAAAAGAAGCAAACATATAAAAATGAGCTGGAAAGATTGTACTCTTAATACTCTGGATTTCTTGAACTTATTTCTTTAAAAATATTTATACTGCCTGACCAGGCAGTGGTGCATAAGATAGAGCATCAGCTTGCAATACAGAGGACCAAGGTCCAAAACCCTGAGGTCACCAACTTGAGTACAGGCTCATCAGGCTTGAGCATGCAGTCACCGGCTTGAGCGTGGGATCATAGACATGACCCCATAACTGCTGGCTTGAGCCCAAAGGTCGCTGGCTTAAAGCCCAAGGTCACTGGCTTGAGCCCAAGGTCACTGGCTTGAGCAAGGAATCACTGCTGTCTTCTTTGGAGGCACCCAGTCAAGGCACATATGAGAAAGCAATCTATGAACAACTAAGGTTCCACAATGAAGATTTGATGTTTCTCATCTCTTTCACTTCCTGTCTGTCTGTCCCTGTCTGTCCCTCCCTCTCTCTCTTGCTAAAAAAATAAAATAATATTTATACTATATCAAATATCTCTAAGAGAGAATTGATAAGTGAGGGAATTTGTAAAGAATATGTTTAAAAAAGTTAAAAGTATGTACTTGCTTAGAACCATAAATACTGTTTGAAAGTTTCTGACTTTTCTTCCTTCAACTATTATTTCATTCAACAGCAGTTCTGTGCCAAATTAATCTGTATATAAATTTCCCAAAGAAGAAAACAGCTTGAGTATAGGTGGAAAAGTTTGATTTGACAGCATTGACAGTGAGAACCATCAATTTCATTGGGTTTTTGTTCTTCTTCTTCAGTTACATATTGACCTATTTTTTCCCAGGCTTTTCTTTGTTTATATTCCTTTAAAATGACTACAGAAAGAAGAATGAGAGGAGCTTTTGTAGCAATACCCTAAAGCCCTCACTGTAACTACAGAACATCAGCCCAAACATCATTAACAGCTTTGCTCTATTGTATCTTGTGAATTTAACTTTCTGCCAGTCTATATCTAAAATATTTGTATTTTTAAATGTGTAAGTTTCCTAGGGAGAGTATAAAGTATTAAGATTATGAAAAGATTCTCATGATTTTGACAATTCCCATGCTTCTTGGTTCATTCTGTATTTAGTAAAGTACCTAGTACAGAGTTAGGACTTAATAAACTTATTAACTAATTAAAAACCATCATCTGAGAAAGATATATTTAGTATGTCATCATAGCTCATGCATAGAAAGAGTTTTATAAAGTAAAACAAAATAGAAATAAAAATAATTTGTAATTTCTTTGGTTTTATTGTAGGTTCAGATTTTACTCCCATATTTTATTGTCTTTAATAATCTCAAATAAACTAACTATGTTAAGAATTAAGAATCATTTTTAAAATCAAATGGTTTGTCCTGGCCAGGCAGTGGTACAGTAGATAGAGCATCAGACTGGGATGTAGAGAGCCCAGGTTCAAAATGCTGAGGTCGCTGGCTTGAGTGCAGATTCACCAGCTTGAGTGTGGGGTCGCTGGCTTGAGCATTGGATCATAAACATGACCCCACGATTGCTGGCTTGAGCCCTAAGGTCACTGGCTTAAAGTTCAAGGTCACTGGCCTGAGCCCAAGGTTACTGGCTTGAGCCCAAGGTTACTGGCTTGAGCAAAGGGTCACTGGTTCAGCTGGAGCCTCCCAGTCAAGGCACATATGAGAAAGGAACCAATGAACAACTAAGGTGCTGCAACTATGAGTTGATGCTTTTCTCTCTCTCTCTCTCTTTCTGGCTGTCTGTCTCTTTCTGGCTGCAACTATGAGTTGATGCTTTTCTCTCTCTCTCTCTCTCTTTCTGGCTGTCTGTCCTTGTCTGTCTCTATCTGTCCCTCTCTCACAAAAAAAAAAAAATCTAATGGTTGCCTATAATATTAAATACTAATTTATCTGAATAAGAATTAAATCTTAAAAAAAAATTAGATGTGCTTCTATATTACCAGAAACTGTTCAACTGAAGTTATAACTATTTTAGAACATATGTTAATATTAGAAATTACTGCTGTGTATGATTCTGTACTTTTGAGTTTCAATAAATAACCTTCATTTGTTTCCCTCGAGAAACTCTTCCATTGACTAATGAGAAGCATTGTTTTGTTTTCCTTCATAAAAGACATCTTTTATTTTCTCTTTATTCACTGCCAGATGGAAACTGGTAGGAAATAAAAATGGTCTCTCTGTAGTCTTGTTAAAATTAGACCTAAATTTTTTAGTCTGATTCATATTCTAACTGTTGAATAGCATGTAGAACAGTTTCCCAAATTCTTATATATATTCCAAAGTTTAGTAGGAATCTAAAGGAATAAATTCTGAGGAAGACAACAAAGGTAGGATCTATAGATTTGGTAGTTGAGATAAAAGGTCATGGAATCAAATTATTTAGTTTAAAACATTGAAACATTATTTTGAAAATATATTTTTTAAAAATTATAAAAGTACTTACATAATAAGAATGGCTAAAAAATTTAAGGTAAAATAGGAAGAAACAGAGTTCACTACAAGCAAATAAAAACCACCATATTAATCAAATCTATATCCTTGCCTTCCTAATCATATTATTTTACAAAATAATATTTGCATACTTCAGTAAAAGGAGGGCAAAATATTACTCAAATTAAATAATTAAAATTGAGAATTGGTTATTATCTGATAGAAATAGTAGCCTAAAGCATTCAGAAACTAGTATTTTAATGACTAGTGATTTTTATTTAAAATATAATGTAACAAAAATATTGTAGTGGACATATATACATAAAAATAAATTTTTCATATATAATAACTAAGAAATACATAACAGGTTTTCCATAAATTTTTGCAAACATTTTTTTATTCACCAATTGTTGCTTATTTATATCTTTAAATGACTTTAAAGTCAGTTAGTGAACATCACTCTATTCAAAATTTTTGTAATATGTTCCAAGACTGTTACAGGGTAAAAGAGCTTCTTTATAAATATAAGTAATTTTGACTTATTAACTTATTTTAGTTACATAAAATTTAACAGCACCAACCATCTTTAATTGGAAAAAAAATCTGCCCTCCAAATATAAAACAAAGAGAACTAAGAAATTAAATGCATTTAGATACAAATAAACAATTGTTCATTATTCTTGGCTTCCACTTCCAGTAGATTTATTGGCCACTTGGAAAAAGAAATGAAAGTTATTGTCTTAGCCCTATGTGGGGAAAATAGAAGTGTAGTTACATTTTGTGCTGTTACTTTTTTTTTAAGTAATAAAAGGATAAAATACCCTGTACCCAAGCACTAACTGTACCTCTGGCTGTTCTTGTTCTCAGACATAGAAAAGAAAATAAGAAAGACAAACAATTATATCTTGTGATAAATTTGTCAGGACTCTACTACACTTAGCTAATGGAATGTTCATAATATGCTTTGGCTTCTATCACCACCGTAATAATTTCTTGTTAAAGACACCAACAACTATTTAGATAATAAATTCCTATAGATGAACAGCATTTCATAATATTAACCACACCTAATTATTGTATGTCTCTTTTATTCATGGCTTTCATAGCACTACTTTTTCTTACTTTTCCTACTGTCACAACTATTCCTTTTCCATAATATTTTCCTTTAACTTTTAATTGTACTCATGGTGCCAACTTTGCACATTTTCTCTTCTCAATCCACACTCTGATGATTTCAACTACACATATTTTTTGATGACTTTTTAAACTCTATTCCTATAGGACCACATTTACATCTTTTGGATGTGTCCACTTGATATTTCCCCAGAAAACTCAGGCCCAAACCAGGAATCTAGAGCACTTCCTGGTCTTCATTTCACATTCTAAACTGTCATCTACATTCTAAACTTCTGTTGAATCTGCAGTCTCCTCTATTCCCATTACCAATAACATAGTACAGATTTTCATCAACTTGTAGTGTGACTGTTAGACAAGCTCCAAACTCCAATTCCACACAGCTTCAAATAAGGCATACTAAAACCAGTGCAATCTTCCTAAAAGAGAAAATATGGAGAGAGACAAGATGGCCACAGAGTAGGCGGACGCTCCAACTCCCATTTCCCAAAACCAAGGTGGATTACAACTTAAATCTGAGAACACTCATCGTGAAAAACCAACTTTGGACTAAACTAAGAGTATTATACAGCCAAGGACCACCAAGGAAACCACACTGAGACTGGTAGGAAAGGCGGAGACACGGAAAGGGCTGCCTTGCTCCCAGGAGTGAGCAGCAACCGGGAGGGATTCTGGTGACAGGGAAGGTTGCCCAGCTAATTGTGGGTCCTCAGCCCCAAAACCGGAATCCCAGCCTAGAGCCCTGGAGCCTGGAAGGGGCTTAAGGACTATATTTGGCTGAGAAAAGAGTCTAGACACTGTTAGAGAGAAGGAGGCAGAACTCTCGGACCCAGGCTCTGTATTAAGGGACTTCACAAAAAGCTTCCCTCACAGCCACTTTCCTGGAGCTCCAGGAGCGGAGAGCGCTGGGAGGCCTGGAGATGCCAGGGGAGAGAGTGGTCTCGGAGGCACAAGAGGAGACACTTTGAGTGATGGACACCCTAACCCCTGGGCTGAGTCACTCCCGAAATCTAAAGTGAACATTTTTCCTGGGAACAGCATCACCAGCAAAGGGAAGAAATTACTCTGTCAATGGAGGCTCACCTGCCCCAGTTAGAACAAAGGCACTTAGAGGCAGGCAGCATGTTAGGGACACAAATAGGGAGTGCAGAGGTCTAAGCTACACCACTCCCCACCCTGCTCCCCGGGGTGGGCAGGCCAGAGGCACAGGGCAGGGCAAACCAGGGCATTTCCAGCAAGTGCACACAGGCTGGCCTGTGGAGGTAGGAACCACCACTGCCACTGCAGAGGTCCGGGCTCACACACAGTCTTTCTTGCTGCGTGGGCCTGCCCTTGGCAGGGGCAGAGGCCCAAGCGACAGTGGAAGGGGTCCACACAGGCGCACACAAGCCCACCAGAGAGGGCAGAAGTTGAGGAGACTGCTGCAGAGCTCCAGGCTGGCATGCAAACTTGCCCATGGTGCAGGCACACTCTCAGCAGCTGTGGAAGCTGGGCAACCTTGAGGATGGCCTGAGCAGGTACACGCAAGTCCCCCCGCAGCAGCTGCTGAGGAAGTCTGAGCCAACGCGCAGACCCCCGGTGATACAGACCAGCCCTCGGCAGCCCTAGAAGTGGTCTGAGCAGGCATGTGTGGACCCACCGGCAGGGGCTAAAGCCGGGGCAGATGCTGTGGAGGCCCAAGCTCATGAGCAAAGGTGCCTGCAGTGCAGGCCAGCCCTCAGCAGTGGCGGAGGCTGGGGCAGCCACAGAAGCAGTTCCTACGGGCACATGTGGAAGCCTGCCTGGGGAAGCAGTGGCTGTGGAAACGGGCTGGCACCAGCAGCACCTGAGCCCAAAAACCCCAGACAACAACAGCTGTGGCAGCCTGGTGGACAGACCAAACAATGGGAACACAGGGGCCACACCCACTAGACCCCTGTGACTACACAATACTGAGTGCTGAAAAAGAAAAATAAATAAATAAATAAATAAATAAATAAATAAATAAAAAGTTTTAATGGAATGACACCTGAGGCTAAGGAGTAGGCCACATCCAATACCATACCTAATCACTGAATTACAATACTGAGCCCAACAAGTAGCCAGCAATAAAAGGGAACAGAAAGCAGAACTCAGGGAACTTGAACTTTTAAAGAAACTTCCCCCAGGCCAAGAGTAGATAAAAGCAAGCCTAGGAGTGAAGCTGATATTTACAATGGTACCTGGACCCAGCAGAGGCAGCAACAAGATCTGGATAACCTGTAGCACCCAAAAGGTTGATAAGAGCCAGTCATTGGCAGTGATTCCCTATGATCTGCGCCAGGAGCCAGCCAGGAAGCTCCAGGACAGGCACATTCAGCAGCCAGATATGGAAAGCACCAGTTCAGGACCTAACAACCCTTGTTAAAGTGGAAGCTTAATGAAGGGCTCCTCATACCTGATCCAGCTAAGACATAGAAAACGCTGACACAAACAGCAAGAAGAACAGTGACATCATATAAGTAGCCCACAGCAGATTACAAACAACAACTGAGGCCAACGCAAGAAGTCCTAGAAATAACACAACGAAAAATTGGAAGTAGAAAATACCAACCCTAGACTTAGCTAGCTTTACAAACAACACACCCAAATGAGGAGTCTATACACAGACAAAATGTGAAGACAGAGAAGTACAATCCAAATGAATCAACAAGAGAAACCCCAGAAAATGAACTGAGTGAAATGGAAATAACCAAACTACCAGATGCAGAGTTTAAAATAATGATTATTAGAATGCTCAAAGATCTTAGAGCAACAATGGATGGACACAATGAACACATTAATAAAGAGATAACAAGCATCAAAAAGGACACTGAAATATTAAAGAAGAACAAGTCAGAAATGACAAATACAATATCAGAAATGAAGACTACACTAGAAGCAATAGAAAGCAGGCTGGAAGAAGCAGAGGATAGAATCAGCAATTTAGAAGACAATATAGATGAAAACATAGAAGCAGAGCAGCAAAAAGAAAAGAGGCTCAAAAAGTCTGAGAAAACTCTAAGAGAGCTCTGTGACAACCTAAAGGAAACAACATCCACATCATAGGGATTCCTGAAGAAGAAGAAAAAGAACAAGGGATAGAGACCTTGTTTGAAGAAATTATAGCTAAAAAGTTCCCTAAATTGATGAAGAAAAAAGTCACACAAGTTCAAGAAGCACAGAGAATTCCATTAAAGAGAAATCCAAAGAAATTTACACCAAGACACATCATAATTAAAATACCAAAGTTAAGAGATAAAGAAAATATTAAAAGCTGTTAGAGAAAAAAAGTTTATCATGATGGGCGGTAGCGGAGCAACCAAACGGCACCGGGATTGGTGCACCATGAAAGCTGGAATGCCCACTAGTGGGCGGGAGGGACCAGGTTGACCAGCAATGCAAAAGTAGGTGGTTTTTATGAAAAGGTTCGCCATCACAGCACTAGATCAACTGAATTTAATAGATATCTTCAGAACCTTTCACCCCAAACAGCAGAATAGACATTCTTTTCAAGTGCTCATGGTACATTCTCTAGGATAGACTACATGTTAGGGCACAAAAGAGGTCTCAACAAATTTAAGAAGATTGAAATCATATCAAGCATCTTCTCTGATCACAATGGCATTAAACGAGAAATCAACCACAGGAGAAAAATTGAAAAATACTTAAACACTTGGAATCTAAATAGCATGTTATTAAATAACAAATGGGTTAACAATGAGATAAAAAAATAAATTAAAAAATTCCTAGAAACAAATGATAAAGCGCATACAACAACTCAAATTTTATGGGACACAGCAAAAGCAGTTCCAAGAGGGAAGTTCATAGCATTACAGACATACCTTAAGAAGCTTGAAAAAGGTCAAATAAACAACTGCATTTAAAAGGACTAGAAAAAGACCAGCAACTAAAGCCCAGAGGTAGTAGAAGAAAGGAAATAATAAAGATCAGAGTGGAAATAAATGACATAGAGACTAAAAAAACAATACAGAGGATCAATAAAACCAAGAGCTGGTTCTTTGACAAGGTAAACAAGATTGATGAACCCTTAAGGAGACTCACCAAGAAAACAAGAGATAGAGGACTCAAATAAATAAAATTAGAAATGAGAGTAGAGAAATAACAACTGACAAAACAGAAATACAAAAAATTGTAAGAAAATACTATGAAGAACTGTATGCCAAAAATTAGACAACCTAGGTGAAATAGACAACCTAGGTGAAATTCCTTGAAATATATAATTCAAAAATCAATCTGGAAGAATCAGAAAACATAAACAGACCGATTACAACAAATGATATTGAAACAGTATCAAAAACTCCCCAAAACAAAAGCCCTGGGCCAGATGGCTTCACAAGTGAATTCTACCAAATATTCAATGAAGAACTAACTCCTATCCTTCTCAAGCTATTTCAAAAAATTCAAGAGGAAGGAAGACTTCAAAGCTCCTTTTATGAGGCGAGCATAACTCTAATTTCGAAAAGACAAACACAAAGAAAGAAAATTATATGCCAATATCCCTGATGAATTTAGTGCTAAAATCCTTAACAAAATATTAGCAAACCAATCTAGCAATAAATGAAAAAAATCATATATCATGATTAAGTGGGATTTATTCTGCAGAGGCAAGGCTGGTACAATATTTGTAAATCAATCAATGTGATTCATTACATAAACAACATGAAGGAAAAAAACACACGATAATTTTAATAGATGCAGAAAAAGCATTTGATAAAATCCTGCACCCATTTATGATCAAAACTCTCAGCAAAGTGGGAATACAGGAAACATACCTCACATGATAAAGGCCATCTATGACAAACCCACAGCCAACATCATATTCAATGGGCAAAAATTAAAAGCAATCCCCTTAATATCATGAACAAGGCAGAGTGTCCCCTTTTGCCACTCTTATTCAATGTAGTTCAGCAAGTCCTAGCCACAGCAATCAGACAAGAAGAAGAAATAAAAGGCAACCAAACTGGAAAAGAAGAAGAAAAGCTATCATTATTTGCAGATTATATAATACTGTAAATAGAAAACCCTAAAGTCTCAGTCAAAAAAATACTGGACCTGATATATGAATTCAGCAAGGTGGCAGGATATAAAATGAATACTCAGAAAACAGAGGCATTTTATACACCAATAATAAACTGTCAGAAAGAGAAATTAAGAAAACAATCCCCTTCACTATTGCAACAACAGAAAAAAGTACCTAGGAGTAAATTTAACCAAGGAGATTAAAGACTTGAACTCAGAAAATTATAAAACATTGATTAAAAAAAAAATCAAGGAAGATACAAACAAGTGGAAGCATATACCGTGTTCATGAATAGGAAGAATAAACATCATTAAAATGTCTATATTACCCAAAGCAATTTATAAACTCAATGCAATACCAATTAAAATACCAATGATATACTCAAAGATATAGAACAAATATTCAAAAAATTTATATGAAACCAAAAAAGAACAATAATAGCCTTAGCAATCTTGAAAAAGAAGAATAAAGTGGGAGATATTACACTTCCTGATATCAAGTTATACTACAAGGCCATTGTACTCAAAACAGCTTGGTACTGGCATAAGAACAGGTGTATAGATCAATGGAATAGAACAGAGAACCCAAAAATAAACCCACGCTTTTATGGACAATGGATATTTGACAAAGGAGGTAAGAGCATACAGTGGAGTAAAGACAGCCTCTTTAACAAATGGTGTTGGGAAAATTGGACAGTTACCTGCAAAAAAAATGAAAATAGACAACCAACTTCCACTGTTCACAAAATTAAACTCAAAATGCATAAAAGGCTCAAATGTAAGGCGTGAAACCATTAGCATCTTAGAAGAAAACGTGGGCAGTAAGCTCTTCGACATTTCTCACAGCAATATATTTGCTGATTTATCTCCACAGGCAAATGAAATAAAAGACAGAATAATCAAATGGGAGTATATGAAACTAAAAAGCTTTTGCACAGATAAAGACAATATGAAAAGAATAAAAAGACAAACCACATAATAGGAGAACATATTCAACAATATGTCTGATAAGGTGTTAATAACCAATATTTATAAAGAACTTGTAAAAACACCAGGAAGATAATCCAATAAAAAATGGCAAAAGAAATGAATAGAAACTTCTCTAAAGAGGACATACAGATGGCCAATGGACAGATGAAAAAATGTTCAACATCACTAATCATTACAGAAATGCAAATTAAAACCACAATGAGATATTACTTCACACCAGTCAGAATGGTGCTCATTAACAAAACAACACAGAATAAGTGCTGGCAAGGATGTGGAGAAAAGGGAACCTTCCTGCATTGCTGGTGGTAATGCAGACTGGTGCAGCCACTGTGGAAAACAGTATGGATATTCCTCAAAAGATTAAAAATAAAACTGCCTTTTGACCCAGCCATCCCACTTTTAGGAATATATGCCAAGAACACCATAGCACTGATTCAAAAAAAAAGAAATGCACACCCATGTTTATGGCAGCATTGTTCACAAAATAGCGAAGATCTGGAAACAGCCCAAGTGTCTGTCAGTGGACAAGTGGATTAAAAGGCAGTGGTACATATATACAGTGGAATTCTATGGGGCCATGAAAGAAAAGGAAATCTTACCTTTTGAGACAACATGGATGGACCTGGAAACTATTATGTTAGGTGAAATAAGCCAGGCAGAGAAAGAAAAATATCATTATTACCTCGCTCATTTGAGAAATCCAATGAACAAAGTGAACTGAGGAACAGAATTGAGACAGAGGAGGGATCAAAGGGACCAGAGGAAAAGAGGACAGAGAAAAAGGGGATGATAGGATGGGATAAACCTGAAGGGAAAGGGGGAGGGCGTTGTGGGGAGGGGGCAAGGGAGATGTTGAGGGAAATACAAGGGAGGGGGGGATGCATTTGGTGTGACACTAGAATCTATGTAAACACAATAAGTTAAAATCAATAATAATAAAAAAGAATAAACAGCAGGTAATTAAAAGAAAAAAAAAGAGAAAATATGACCATTTTTCTTCCTGTCTTAGAATATGGCAGTATCTGTTCCTCATCATAAGAAAAATCATTGAGCCCTAGCCAGGGGCCTCAGTGGATAAAGCATCTGTTCACAGGTTTGACGCCGGTAGGGCACCTACCAGAAGCAGTCAACGAGTACACAACTAAATAGAACTAAGTGAAACAATGAGTTGATGCTTCTCTCTCTCTCTCTCTTTTCTTCCCCTCTCCTTTTCCCTTCCTCCCTCTTTCTCTCAAATCAATGGAAAACTTTTTTTACAAAAAGGAAAAGAAAGAAAGAAAATTGTCAAACTTTCTATTGCACACACACCTCCACACATCCTGTTCTTTGGCCAGATTGAACGACATGTAATTTTCAGGAAGTCTCATGTCCTTTCTAGGTCCCAGTCATTTGCACATGCATACACCACTTCTATATTTTCCTAGCCAAACACATGTGCATCTTATAATATTATTAAGTATTTCACTATTGATACAATTAAATGGATACTCTTCTTTGTACCCATTATGGCCTGTATTATAGTGGTTTTTCACTTCATTGGAATTATATGTTTAAATTTTTCTCCAATCAGAGTGGTGAAGCCTTCTTTCAGAAGTCCAGAGAACCAGTTCACTATATATACCGTGATTGTTAGCTTATCATCTGACATTTCTGGCTTGCCTTCTGTGCTTCTGTCTACAATTGGCTCATGTGCAAAGACCAGGTTTCTAATGCAGATCTGAATACTGTCTATCAGCCTTATCAAAATCAAATTATATCCTCATTCAAACAAGTAACTGCTTTTAAAAGATTAATTTATAGAGTAAAACACATCAAAAAATGACATTAAATGTTTTTCAGTTTGCTGAAAATGGTGGTTTCCATTTATTTACAGTCTCACTCAAACCCAATCACCAAACAAAATAAATAATAGTTTGAGTTCACAAAGTTGAGTTGTGTAATAATAGATACTTAGAGCATATGTCATGTTTTGTGTACTTTAAAGAGATCTCTCTAGTTTGTAAAGACAGCAACTAGAATTGTTCACAAAAGTTTAAGTAATGGGAACAGATTGCCTTAGCCCAGTGGTTCTCAAACTTTTTGAAGTCGGGCACATATAAAATCCTACAAACAATTTTTGCGCACTATATACACATTTCTGAGAAATATAATAATTAAGTCAAATATTAAAGAAAAAATATAAAGTCCAAACATGCTTTTATGATAATTAAGCAAAATAAATATGACAAAATTAAATTTTTTCTGACATTAAAAACATTTTTATGTTACATTGTTTGAGTTATGCTTTTTAGAATTTGTAAAAAAAAAAAAGGGGGGGGGTCAAAATATAAAAAAACGACAAAAAAGTTATCTTTATATATATATAGATATATTCTTAGTAAGATTTAGTAAATTTGGCAGGTCCCAGCGTGAATATGTTAAGTTTTTTCATTCTTGTGTTTATGAGAAACATGAGCCTGATATGTCCTAGCAATTTCTTCAATGTTTGGACATATATTTAAAAGGCAAACTCTCATTTCCTCATCAATACATTGAAGAATTCCTCTCTTTTTACTCTTAATTGTGTTGAGGGTAGACAATCTTAATTCACATAAATAGGATGTTGAAAATTGTAGTAAAATATTTAAAGCTTTTTTAGATATTGCCACATATTCTTCTTTTATAGAAATTCAAGAGGCTTCTAGAGACAATTCCTTCTGTTTAATCATCAATCCAAAACCTCCACCATACATATCATCTTAACTTGACACCAAACAAAGGATAAAAGAAACTTGCCTCCAGTCTTTCCCGGGAACATGGGGGGTAGTGTAAACAATCCACTACCACAGTTTAACAGCCTTTTGCAACCTAATCAGGCAAGGGAAGTGGGGGTTTAGGCAGACTGTCAGCTTACAGCCAATTCCCCACACCTCTGTCCCCCAAAAATCTAAACTCCAAAAACCCTGTTGGTTTTTTGGTCCCCAACAGGCACATATTTCTCTGGAATACCATAGGGTGCACCTGGAAATCTTCTAGGGTGCACCAGTGCGCCCTGGCACACACTTTTGAGAACCACTGCTGGCCTCTTAAAAATGTCTCAATCCATAACATGTAACATGCTAATCTTACTTATTGCTAAAGAGCTCCTTAGTAGATGCCAACAATAAGAGAGAGGAGTATTTATTTGGCACCTTTTACATCAAGTACATGTTTACAAATTTTCTCACTTCAACAACAGAAAAAGTTGCAAAAGAAAATGATAAAATGCAAATCAATAAAAGGAAAATTTTAAACATGAAATAAATATATACCCTGTACTAATGCTCTTTTTATAGTGTTTACCAAGCCAACATCCACCTAGCAGTGAATCCTTTTCAATGTATATGACCTGACCTGAACTAGGTATGAAGAAATGACAAAGATGTCTGGCAATAGTCCAAGAGAATTAAGTGTATAGTGTTTGAGGGACAAATTTTTTGTGATCTTAAGCATCATAATAGTTTGATTTCAAGATTATTCTATGAATGTGATTTCTCTAATATTGGCTTTTACTAGAATTCTCCTGATTATTATCACTTACTCATCACAGGTATTATAAATATCTATAGCATCATACAGCTCCTCAAATCTTAATATTAACTTAAAGTTCTTTTAACTAATTGGGGGGGGAGTTAACATATTCCTGTGACACAATAATTTCTCATTCAGACAACCTGGCTATCCTGTGTTCTTGCTTTAAGTCTGACTGCTGACATGCTGGTATGTCACACTATTGTCAGGACTCGTTATTTTCTCTGTCTTCCACCTTCACAGGCCTCTTTTGCTCCGTTAAAATGGCTTCTTCTAACTATGCAAGAAAGATGGCCGTAGCTCTAGATAATGCCAATTTAACATCCCAAACAGGAAAGACATTAATTTTCTTGGTGCCTACACTGTATCCTAAACAGACTCTTTAGCCCTGTTTGCATCATGTGTTCAAATTTAAAACAATATTTTGTGATTAGTGAAACCAAATTACATTTTTATTATTATAGAAAGAGAAACTTTTTCATATCCACTGATACCAAGTGGACTGGGTATACAGCAGTAAAAAGAATTTCAGAAGAAGAGAAATAGGTGTAAGAAGTAAAAGGCAAGAAATAACAATTGACTTCTCCTTTTGTAAATGTCCCTACCTAACATAATGCCTCAATATTATCTCAAAAAGAAAACATATCTTTTTAAAAATCCTCAAAATGTCATGCAGTTACAGAGCCAGATCCAAGTGTAGGGTATCTAGGTAATACACATGTTTATTGAGTAGATGCAAAGGTGGCTTTTCATGACCTAGTAATATGGCTCATAAATGAATGTGATCATGTAGTTAAAATAACTAATCCTAACTAATATACCTAATACACAATGGAGGAGGTAGAACAAGAATATAGTGTTCTCCTGGACAGATACTGTATAACCTGTTGTACACAAAAGAGTGATATATTTTATGAAACTGAGTGAGAATATCAGTTGAATAATTTATAATAATTCTTAGAATAGATTTATCTGAGGAAATTATTCTATGATAAACATAATATTTTAAATGTATTATTACTTGTAAAATTAAGTTGATGTTAGCCAGAGGTAGAGGTATATGTTGAAAATGAAGATAACATTGATTATCTGCTTCAATTAGAAGTAAACAACACCAAACTGATAAATTCTGATTACTTTGGAAAACCACAGACAGATTTCTGGTTTCTGGTACAGAACACAAGGAGCTTGGAACTCACTTCTCAGTCCCAACAACAAGTAAAAATCTGAACATATTAAAAAATCAACAACTCTTCTTAGATATGTAAGAGAAGTAGGTCACAGGGAAAACTGCTACAGCTACCCCCCCCCAAATTGAAGAGACCAACAGGCAAACACAGAAAATCACAACTTAACAGACCAGAAAGGCATAAGCAGGAACTGCCACAGGAACAAGTGGTGGGGCTGGAAAAACTGAACAGGAACTGAGGAACCTGGAAGATCAAGGTGGATAGCTCTAAGTGCTAAAAAAAAAAAAAAGAAAAACAACCTCTGGGGGAACCTAGTCATGGGCCTCCCCTACCCCAATTTTTGTGAGTTTTACCTGCAGGAGCTCAACCATGTTCTCATAATGAATATCAGAAAAAAATTCCCTCATGCGTCTGGCAGGAAAGGAGAAAAGACCATTTTGAAACACATCACAGCACTCCATTCTTAACATTGTCTGCCCTCAGGGGAAACTAATTAACCAGACTCTAACCTGCTGGAGTTTTATTAGAGCCTAACAGACCTGGAGGATAGGAATCCCCAGCTCCAGATCCCTCTAGCCATCCTGTTCCACTCAACAGGGAGGAGAGGTAACTGATGGGTGCTTAAGAAGTTCATACCCCAAAGGCATAAGTTCCCTAAAAGACTAAGAGCTAATCATAGGACTGTAGAATTCATTCCTCCCTCCACACTTTACTACTGTATTATACTAAAGACATATTTATAGCAATTTATTTTTATTTTTTTTTTGGTACATCATGTCCAGCTATCAAGATAAAAATTACAAGGCATAGCAAAAGGCAAAAACCTAGTTAGAAGAAGCAGAGTAAGCATGAAAACAAGACATGACAGAAATGTTGAAATTATCAGACTGAGAATTTAAAACAAGTATGATTTATACTCAGTTGTCTAGAGGATAAAGTAAACAGCATATAAAAATAGATGGGCAATGTACACATAGGTATGAAAATTCTAAGAGCAAACCAAAGAGAAATACTGGACATAAAAAACATTAATAGAAGTGGACAATCCCTTTGATGTGCTTATTAGTAGACTGGTCACAGCTGAGGAAAGAATAGCCCAATTTTAAGATATCTCAAAGAAACCTCCTAAAAAGAAAAAAAAAATTAGAAGTATGACAGAATAGCCAAGAACTGTGAGACAACAACTAAAAGATATAACATGTAATGGTAATATCCAAAATAGAGAAAAGAACAAAAGAAATATTTGATAAATGACTGAGCATTTTTAATTAATGACAGACACTAAAACACATATCCAAAAAGTTCAGAGAACACCAAGCAGGATAAATGCAACAACAAGAAAAATACATCTAGGAACATTATATTTTGACTAAAGAAAATATCCTGAAAGAAACCAGAAGAAAAAAAATCATTTGACCTATAGAGAAGAAAATATAAGAATTACATCTGATTTTTCCTCAGAAAACATGCAAGCAAGAGGCAAGTGAAGTGAAATATTTATTGTTCAAAAAAATAAAACCTTATCAATGCAGAATTTTGTATTGCAGAATTGGCCTCTGCAAGCAAGAGGCAAGTGAATGAAATATTTATTGTTCAAAGAAATAAAATCTTAACAATGCAGAGTTTTTGTACCTATGAAATTATCCTTCAGAAGTAATAAAGCAATAAAATGCCTTTTTCAGACAAGCAAAAATCGAGGGTATTTGTTGCCAATAGGTGTGCCTTATAAGAAATGTTTTTAAAAATTCTTCAGAAAGAAGGAAAATATGTCAGAAACTTGGACTTACATAAAGGGAGAATATTAGAGAGAAATAAGTGAAAGTAAAATATAAAGTTATTTTTCTTGTTCTCCTGGACAGATACTGTTTAATCTGTTCTACACAAAAGAGTGATATATTTTCTGAAACTGAGTGAGATTATCAGTTGAAAAATTTATAATGCTGAGAATAAATTTATGTGAGAAAATCTCAATTGATAAAGCAGACAACAGTTTGTTTAAAATAATAGCAACAATGTGTTCAAATATGTGTGTGTGTGTATATATATACATGTATATAATATATGCTTGTGTAGAAATAAAATGAGTAACAGCAATGATACAAAAATTGAGGGAGGAATTCAATTTATTTTTACTTTTATTTTTTTGTATTTTTCCAAAGTTAGAAGCAAGGAGGCAGTCAGATAGACTCCCGCATGCACCTGACAGGAATCCACCCGGCATGTCCACTAGGGGGCAATGCTCTGCCCATCTCTGGCTGTTGCTCCACTGCAACTGGAGCCATTCAAGTGCCTGAGGTGGAGGCCAAGGAGCCATCCTCAGCATCCAGGCCAACTTTGCTCCAATGGAGCCTTGGCTGTAGGAGAGGAAGAGAGAGATAGAGAGGAAGGAGAGGGGGAATGGTTGAGAAGCAGATGGGAGCTTCTCCTGTGTGCCTTGACCGGGAATTGAACCGGGACTTCCACACACCAAAGCCAACTGGCCAGGGCCTCAAATTATTGTTTTATTATTACACACTCATATTACCCTTACAGAGGTTTAGTGTTATTTGAAAATGGACTTGAATTAGCTCTAAATGTATATTGCAATTCTAAGCAACTACTAAAAAAAGAAATACTAAAACAAAGTATAACTGCTATGTTAAGAGAAAAAATGAAATTATAAAATGCTCAATTAAAACCACAAATAGGAGAAAAGAAGTAGAAGATAAATGGTAACAAAGTATAAGGGCATAAATAGAAAACAGTAACAAATGTGGTAGATATTAACCCAACTATAAGAATAATCCCTTTGAACATCAATAGTCTCAATACACCAATTAACGGACAGAAATTTTTTATAAATTTAAAAACCCACTATATGTCATCTATACAAAATTTGCTTTAAATATAAAAATACATATATTGTAGTTTAAAAGTAAATGGATAGAGCCCTGGCCGGTTGGCTCAGCGGTAGAGCGTCGGCTTGGCATGCGGGGAACCCGGGTTCGATTCCCGGCCAGGGCACATAGGAGAAGCGCCCATTTGCTTCTCCACCCCCCCCTCCTTCCTCTCTGTCTCTCTCTTCCCCTCCCGCAGCCAAGGCTCCATTGGAGCAAAGATGGCCCGGGCGCTGGGGATGGCTCCTTGGCCTCTGCCCCAGGCGCTGGAGTGGCTCTGGTCACGGCAGAGCGATGCCCCGGAGGGGCAGAGCATCGCTCCCTGGTGGGCAGAGCATCGCCCCTGGTGGGCGTGCAGGGTGGATCCCCGGTGGGCGCATGCAGGAGTCTGTCTGTCTCTCCCCGTTTCCAGCTTCAGAAAAATACAAAAAAAAAAAAAAAAAAGTAAATGGATAGAGAAAAATGTACCAGTCTAACACTAACAAAAGAAGTCAGAAAATGTATTAATTTCAGACAGAGCAGACCTTAAAGCAAGAAAAGTTGTCAGGGATAAAGAAGGACTTTATATAATGATAAAAGAATCAATTCTCCACAAAGATGCAACAATCCTTAATATGTATGTGCTTTAGACTGAGAATCAAAATAAATGAGGCAAAAACTAATCAAACAGCAAAGAGAAAAAACCAAAGTAACAATTATTTATTGAGTTCTTGTATTTCTTGAGCAATGAAGGATGGCTAAAGTTGGGAAAGGGAACATGTAATATAAATTAGGCCAAGGTAAGGGGCAAGACAGACCACTACTGTTGCCCCATGTGACATGAGATCAGGGTCCTAACATCACTGACCAAAGGTAGAACCAGACCAGAAACTAAATATGGATTTAAAAAGCTATGGTACATTTATACAATGGAATACTACTTGACCATAAAAAACAGAAAAAAAGAAAGAAATCTTACCTTATGGACCCAGAGAATATTATGCTAAGTGAAATAAACCAGTCAGAAAAAGAAAAATATCATACAATTTATCTTATATGTGGAATCTAATGAACAATATAAACAAAATGAAACAGACTTATAGATACAGAGAACAGATGGATAGCTGTCAGAGAGAAAGGCTTTGGGGGCTTTGAAGGAAAAAGGTGAAAGTATTAAGAAAAAAACACTTCTAGACTGTAGACAACAGTATGGTAATTACCAGAGGGAACGGGGGAAGGGGAGATACAAGAGGGTAAAGGGGGAATAAATGGTGAAGGAAAGAGACTTGACTTTGAATGGTGAACACACAATACAATGTGTAGTTGATGAATTATAGAACTGTACACCTGAAATCTATATAATTTTATTAACCAATGTTATCCCAATAAATTCTATTTGTTTAAAGTAACTAGAAATGGAGCTGGAAGTCAAAATTTTCATCAGAAATAAGGACATTGTTTATTCAAAAACAGAAACATGAGTAAAAATGTTTCCTTGCTAAACTTCAAATTATTATAATTTTAGGGACTGAAATTGGCATTTTGAACAAGCCAGTCTGTAAATTCCTAAAATATTCATTCCATTAAAAGTGTAAATTGAGCTTTCAAATCTACAAATTCAAGGGAAAACTTTTTACATTAAAAAGAAAACTTTTATTTTATAAATGTTATGCTTAGCATAGAGACATCAATATAAGACTATTTGATCTGGATAAGAAATTATATAATTACAAATACACAAATATGGAAAGAAACTAAGAGGTGGGGCATGTCCAACATCACTCCCAATACAAGAATTCTTTGTACCTTTTCAACAAAATTGATATATCCTCTGCCTGATATACGCAGTGACAATGAGCTCAGTACTTTTATAAAAAGCTTAATATATTCGTCTTTGATCATCTATCTGTCAATAAACATTTCTTGTGAACTCACACTTGCCAGATACAACTCTAGACACCAGAGATACTACCATGTTTAATATATGTATTCCTTAAATTGGACTCAATTCCACCTCTCTTTAAAGTTCATCTACTGTTCTTTATTCTTATAGTACTACACAGAAGTCTTAAGAGTCTCCTTTATCCAATTAACCATTCCCAGATACTTCACTATTCTTTACATGACTGCTGTACAGAATGCTTATAATCTGAAGGCTTCCGTTCGTTGCTCTCACAGTGTAATATCCTGGACTACAAACAATATTCAGATTTGGAGCCAGGTAGAATCAATATTTTTTCACATGGAATGGTTATTTCTAACATACAGGACGAGGCAAAAGTAGGTTTACAATTGTTCATATGGAAGATAATACTAAAATTAATAAATAATATTATAAGAATAAACTGTGTTTTGTAAACTCACAACCATAAGCCTACCTTTGCCCCAGCCTGCATTTATACTACTACATTGTTCTTATGTTTAAGAATTAATTTTCATTGTTTTGAATATTAATTGTCACTTGTTTATATTTGAAAGCCTATTTGACACATTTTTCTCTTCTGCTGTTGAAAATACTGATAAATTTTCAACAGATATTGTTTTGGACTCCCATACATGAACCACTCTCTTTCTCAGCAGTTACAGATCTGCTCTGTGTAATTGGCCAAATTGGCCCTTACTGTTAAATCTTAACTCTGACTTTTAACAAATGCCAAGACACTTTCAGGGGAAATTGCAAATAGGAGAAATATGAGCATTTGTTGAGATTCTCTACTATCGGATTCGAATATTATATTTTTTGTCTCTTGTGAAGTAGAATTCTCATTTATGAAAATATTCCCCATCCAATAATTTTTCAAGGGCCTCAGGAGAATCCCTGGGTAATTAAAACTGGGAATTTCTGTAACAGTTTTCCTGAAGTCTAGGACCTTGCAGGGTGTTGTGGTAAAGAATACATGCCAAAATACAAATGTCCTTATTCAGAACAACAAAATCTTAAAGAAATTATATTAAAAGCTTTCTTTATATACTTATTCAACTTTTTAAATGAAGCGATTTATTTACCTTAGCAAACTAATCATATAAATGTAATTTGCCTTCATTCTTTTCTCTCAACATTTACTTCAGTGAAAGACTATGAACACTTTTATGTCAACCATATGGAAAATACTCATACATTTTTACCTAATCTAAGTCATGTTGCCATGTCTGGTCCAGTCCTTATGTTATTATAAAACCATATAATTAAATCTAATAATAACCACTGCCTTATGGTTACAGAGTTCTTTTAACCTTTTTAAAAATTTTTATTAATTTTATTTATTGTGTTCACATAGATTCAAGTGTCCCACTCAATATAACACCCTCACCCCCACTCTGTGTTTCCATTATACCCCCTTTGCTCCCCCTAACACCCTCCTCCCTTCCCTCTGGGATTTGCTGCCCTGTCATCTGTATCTATGTGTTATGTATTTATAATTTCCCTAATACTCTCATTTTCTCTGATCCCATCTCCTCATTCCCCTTCCCTCTGACAGCTGTTCCTCTGTTCCCTGTAACCCAACCTGCCTACAATCCATTCCTCAGTTCACTTTGTTCATTAGATTCCACATATAAATGAGATCATATGATATTTGTCTTTCTCTGACTGGCTTATTTCACTTAGCATAATAATCTCCAGATCTGGCCTGACCTGTGGTGGTGCAGTGGATAAAGCATCGCCCTGGAATGCTGAGGTCGCCAGTTCAATATCCTGCACTTGCCTGGTCTAAGGCACATACGGGAGTTGAAGCTTTCTGCTCCTCCCCCTTTCTTTCTTTCTCTCTCTCTCTCTCTCTCTCTCTCTCACTCTCTCTCCTCTCTAAAATGAATTTAAAATTTTAAAAAAATAATAATCTCCAGATCTATTCATGCCATCACAAAAGGTAAGATTTACCTTTTTTTCACGGCAACATCATATTCCACTGTGTGTAAGTACCACACTTTTTTAATCCACTCATCCACGGACAGACACTTGGGTTGTTTCCAGGTCTTGGCTATTGTAAACTATGCTGCAATAAACATGGGGGTGCATTTCTCCTTTTGAATCAGTGATTTGTTATTCTTAGGATATATTCCTAAAAGTGGGATAGCTGGGTAAAAAGGCAGTTCCAATTTTAATTTTTTGAGTAAACACCATCCTGTTTTCCACAGTATCTGCAGAAGTCTACACTCCCACCAGCAGTGGAAGAGGGTTACCTTTTCTCCACACCTCACTAGCACTTATTGTGTATTGACTTCTTAATGAGCACCATTCTGAAAGACGTGAGGTGGTACTTTATTGTGGTTTTAATTTGCATTTCTCTGATGATTAGTGACATTGAACATTTTTTCATATGTCTATTGGCCATCTGTATGTCCTCTTTAAAGAAGTGCCCATTTTGCCCTGGCCGGTTGGCTCAGTGGTAGAGCATCGGCCTGGAGTTCAGAAGTCCCGGGTTCGATTCCCAGCCAGGGCACACAGGAGAAGCACCCATCTGCTTCTCCACCCCTCCCCCTCTCCTTCCTCTCTGTCTCTCTCTTCCCCTCCCGCAGCTGAGGCTCCATTGGAGCAAAGATGGCCCGGGCGCTGGGGATGGCTCCTTGGCCTCCACCCTAGGCGCTAGAGTGGCTCTGGTCACAACAGAGCGACGCCCCCTGGTGGGCGTGGATCCCGGTCGGGTGCATGCGGGAGTCTGTCTGACTGTCTCTCCCCATTTCCAGCTTCAGAAAAAAAAACAAAAAAAGAAGTGCCCATTTTTAAATTGGATTGCTTACCTTCCTGGTGTTGAGTCTTAGAAGTCCTTTATAAATTTTGGTTATTAACCCCTTATCATACGTATTGACGAATATGTTCTCCCATTGTGTGGATTGTCTTTTCATTTTATTAATGACGTTTTTGCTTTGCAAAAGCTTTTTAGTTTGATATAGTCTCATTTGTGCATCTTGTCCTCTATTTCACTTGCCCATGGAGATAAATCAGCAAAAATATTGCTAACAAGAGATATCAGAGAGTTTACTACCTATGTTTTCTTCTAAGATGTTTATGGTTTTGCAACTTACATTTAAGTAATTTATCCATGTTGAGGTTATTTTTGTGAATGGTGTAAATTGGTGGTCTAGTTTCTTTTTTTTTTTTGTTTTTGCATGTACCTGTCCAATTTTCCCAACAGCATTTATTAAAGAGACTATCTTTACTCCACTATATCCTCTCACCTCCTTTGTCAAATATCAATTGACCATAAACGTGTGAGTTATTTATGGGTTCTCTCTTCTGTTCCATTCATCTATATGCCTGTTCTTATGGCAGTACCATGCTGTTTTGATCACAGTGGCCTTGTAGTATAACTTGATATACTATATTCTTTATTTTTAAGATTGCTGAGGCTATTCACGTTCTTTTTCAGTTCCATATAAATTTTTTTAAATTTTATTTATTCATTTTAGAGAGGAGAGAGAAAGGGAGAGAGAGAGAGAGACAAAGAGAGAAGGTAGGGAGAAGCTGGAAGCATCAACACCCATATGTGCCTTGACTAGGCAAGCCCAGGGTTTCGAACTGGCGACCTCAGCATTTCCAGGTCGACGCTTTATCCACTGCGCCACCACAGGTCAGGCCCATATAAATTTTTGAAATATTTCTTCTATATCTTTGAAATATGCATTGGTATTTTAATAGAAATTTTGTTGAATTTATAGATTGCCTTGGGTAATAAACATTTCAATGATGTTTATTATTCCTATCTATGAACACAGTTTATGTTTCCACTTGTTTGTATCTTCCTTGATTTCTTTTTTTTAATGTCTTATAATTTTCCAAGTACAAGCCTTTTACCTCCTTCATTAAATTTACTCCTAGGTACTTTATTTTGTTGTTGTAATAGTAAAGGGGATTGTTTCCTTAATTTCTCTTTTAGACAGTTTATTATTTGTGTACAAAAATGCCACTGATTTCTGAACATTAATTTTGTATCCTGCCACCTTTCCAAATTCATTTATCAGGTCTAGCAGTTTTTGATGAAGAATTTAGGGTTTTCTATGTACAGAATCAGGTCATCAGCAAATAAAGACAGTTTTCTTTCTTCTTTTCCAATTTCAATGCCTTTTATTTCTTCTATTTGTCTGATTGCTGTGGCTAGGACTTCCAGAACTATGTTGAATAAAAGCAGTGAAAGGGGGCACTCCTTCCTTCTTTCTGATCTCAAGGAGACTGCTTTTCATTTTTGCCCATTGAGTATGATGTTGGCTGTCTGTTTGTCATAGATGACCTTTATTATATTGAGGTATGTTTCCTGTATTCTCACTTTGCTGAGAGTTTTGGTCATGAATGGGTGCTGGTTTTTATCAAATGTTTTTTCTGCATTTATTGATATAATCATGTGATTTTAATTCTTTCTGTTGTTTATGTGATGCATCACACTGACTTGTGAAAACTGTACCAGCTTTGCCTTTCCAGAATAAATCTCATTTGATCATGATGTATGATATTTTTAATGTATTGCTGGATCTGGTTTGCTAGTATTTTGTTGAAAATTTTTACATCTATGTTCATCAGGAATATTGGCCTATAGTTTTTTTCTTTTGTAGTGTTTTTACCTGGTTTTAAAATGAGGATAATACTAGTCTCATAAAAGGAGATTGGAAGTATTCCCTCTTGAATTTCTTGAAATAGCTTGAGAAGAATAGGTGTTAGTTCTTTGAAAAATTGGTAAAATTCACCTGTGAGCCATCTGGTCCAGTACTTTAGTATGCTGAAAGTTTTTTGATAACTGTTTCAATTTCATTTATTGTATTTGGTCTGTTTAGGTTTGTTGATTCTTACAGATTGAGTTTTGAAGTTTGTATATTTCTAGAAATTTATCCATTTCACCTAGGTTGTCCAATTTCTTGGCATATAGATTTTCATAGTATTTTCTTTTCTTTTCTTTTTATTTTGTATTTTTGTATTTTTTTCTGAAGCTGGAAACGGGGAGGCAGTCAGACAGACTCCCGCATGTGCCCGACCTGGATCCACCCGGCATGCCCACCAGGGGGCGATGGATGCTCTGCCCATCCGGGGCGTCGCTCTGTTGCCACCAGAGCCAGTCTAGCGCCTGAGGCAGAGGCCATGGAGCCATCCCCAGTGCCCGGGTCATCTTTGCTCCAATGGAGCCTTGGCTGCAGGAGGGGAAGAGAGAGACTGAGAGGAAGGAGAGGGGGAGGGGTGGAGAAGCAGGTGGGCGCGTCTCCTGTGTGCCCTGGCCAGGAATCGAACCCGGGACTTTCGCACGCCAGGCCAACGCTCTACCACTGAGCCAACCGGCCAGGGCCTCATAGTATTTTCTTACAATCCTTTTTATTTCTACGGTGTCAGTTGTTACTTCTCCACTTTCATTTCTAATTTTATATATTTGAGTCTTTCTCTTTTTTCTTTTTTTTTTTTTTTTTCATTTTTCCGAAGCTGGAAATGGGGAGGCAGTCAGACAGACCCCCGCATGCGCCCGACCGGGATCCACCTGGCATGCCCACCAGGGGGCTATGCTCTGCCCCTCTGGGGCGTCGCTCTGTTGCATCCAGAGCCATTCTAGCACCTGAGGCAGAGGCCACAGAGCCATCCCCAGCACCTGGGCCATCTTTGCTCCAATGGAGCCTTGGCTGCGGGAGGGGAAGAGAGACAGAGAGAAAGGAGAGGGGGAGGGGTGGAGAAGCAGATGGGCACTTCTTCTGTGTGCCCCGGCCAGGAATCGAACCCAGGACTCCTGCACGCCAGGCCAATGCTCTACCGCTGAGCCAACCGGCCAGGGCCTTTCTTTTTTTCTTGATAAGTCTGGTTAAAGGTTCATCAATCTTGTTAACCTTTCCAAAGAACCAGCTCTTGTTTTGTTGATTTTTTATTGGTTTTTTTTTTTAGCCCCTATATCATTTAATTCCACTCTGGTCTTTATTAATTCCTTCCTTCTACTTCTTCTGGGATTTATTCATTGGTCTTTTTCTACTTCTTTTAGATGCAAGGTTAAATTGTGTATTTGAGCTTATTCTTTCTTCTTAAAGTATGCCTGTAATGCTATGAACTTCCCTCACGAAACTGCTTTTGCCGTGTCCCATAATGTTTGAGTTGTATGTTTATTTTCATTTCTTTCAAGGAAATTTTTGATTGACTTCATTGTTAATCCATTCGTTATTTAATAACATGCTATTTAGTCTCCAAGTGTTTGAATGTTTTTCAGTTTTTCTTTTATTTATTTATTATTAATTTTAATGGGGTGAAATTAATCAATCAGGGTACATAGGTTCAGAGAAAACATCTCCAGGTTATTTTGACATTTGGTTACGTTGCATACCCCTCACCCAAAGTCATATAGTCCTCTGTCACCTTCTATCTGGTTTTCTTTGTGCCCCTTCTCTCCCCCCACCCCTTCCCTTTCCCTCCCCACCCCCGGTAACCACCACACTCTTATCCATGTCTCTGAGTTTCATTTTTATGTCCACCTATGTATGGAATCATATAGTTCTTAGTTTTTTCTGATTTACTTATTTCACTCAGTATAACGTTATCAAGGCCATCTATGTTGTTGTAAATGATCCGATGTCATCATTTTTTATGGCTCAGTAGTATTCCATAGACTATATGTACCACATCTTCTTTATCCAATCATCTATAGAAGGGCTTTTTGGTTGTTTCCATGCCTTGGCCACTGTGAACAATGCTGCAATGAACAGGGGGCTGCATGTGTCTTTACATACAAATGTTTTTTAGTTATGGGGGTATATTCCTAGTAGAGGGATTGCTGGTCATATGGTAGTTCTATTTTTAATTTTGGGGGAACCATCATAATTTCTTCCCTAGTGGTTATACTACTTTACATTCCCACCTACAGAAAATGAGTGTTTCTCTTTCTCCACAGCCTCTCCAACATTTGTTATCACCTGTCTTGTTGATAATAGCTACTCTAACAGGTATGAGGTGATAAATCATTGTAGTTTTTATTTGCATTGCTCTAATAGTTAATGAAGATGAGCATCTTTTCATATATCTGTTGGCCATTTGTATTTCTTCCTGGGAGAAGTGTCTGTTCATGTCCTCTTCCCATTTTTTTTTATTGGATTGTTTGCTTGTTTGTTGTTGAGTTTTATGAGTTCTTTGTATATCTTGGATATTAGGCCCTTATCTGTGCTGTTGTTTGAAAATATCATCTCCTACTTAGTTGGCTATCTATTTGTTTTCAGTTTGTTTTGCTGTGCAAAAGCTTCTTAGTCTAAGGTAGTCACATTCATTTATCTTTGCCTTCACTGCCTTGCCTTTGGAGTCAAATTCATAAAGTGCTCCTTGTAACCAAGGTCCATGAGTTTAATACCTATGTTTTCTTCTATGTAATTTATTGTTTCAGGTCTTATATTTAGGTCTTTGATCCATTTTGAATTAATTTTAGTAAAAGGGGACAAACTGTAGTCGTTTCATTCTTTTGCATGTGGTTTTTTAGTTTTCCCAGCACCATTTGTTGAAGAGGTTTTCTTTTATCCATTGTGTGTTGTTGACACCTTTATCAAAAATTATTTGACCATACACATGTGGTTTTATTTCTGGGCTCTCTATTCTGTTCCACTGGTCTGAGTGTCTATTTTTCTGCCAATACCATGCTGTATTGATTATCGTGGCTCTATAATTTAATTTGAAGTCAGGTATTGTAATGTCCCCAGCTTCATTCTTTTTCCTTAGGATTGCTCTGGCTAGTCACAATTTTTTTATAGCTCCATATAAACCTGATGATTTTTTGTTCCATTTCTTTAAAAATGTCATTGGAATTTTGATGGGAATTCTATTAAATTTGTATATTGCTTTGGGTAATATAGTCATTTTGACTATATTTATTCTTCTTATCCAAGAACAAGGAATATTTTTCCATTTCATTATATCTTTTTCGATTTCCCTTAACAATGCTTTTTAGTTTTCATTATATAGGTCCTTTACATTCTTTGTTATGTTTATTCCTAGGTATTTTATATTTTTTTTGTTGGAACCATGAAGGGGATTGTTTTATTGAGCTCATTTTCTGATGTTTTACTGCTGCATATAGGAAGGCAACGGACTTTTGTATATTAATTTTAGTATTCTGTGACCTTACTGTATTGGTTTATTGTTTCTAGTAGTCTTTTTGTGGAGTCATTGGGGTTTTCGATGTACAGGACCATATCATCTGCAAAAAGTTAAACCTTTACTTCTTCATTTCCAATATGAATGCCTTTTATTTCTTTCTCTTGTCCGATTGCTCTGGCTGGAACTTCCAGCACTATGTTGAATAAGAGTGGACAGAGTGGACAGCCTTGTCTTGTTCCTGATTTTAGGAAAAAAGACCTCAGTTTTATTCCATTTACTATGATGTTAGCTGATGGTTTATCATAGATGGCCTTTATTATGTTGAGATATTTTCCTTCTATACCCATTTTGTTAAGTGTTTTAAACATAAAGTGATATTGTGTTTTATCAAATCCCTTTTCTGCATCTATTGATAAGATCATATGGTTTTTGTTCTTTGTTTTATTGATATGGTATATTACATTAACCATTTTACATATGTTGAACCATCCTTGAGATTCTGGGATGAATCCCATTTAATAATGATGAATTACTTTTTTAATGTGTTATTGTATTTGATTTGCAAGTATTTTGTTTAGTATTTTAGTATCTGTATTTATTAGAGACATTGGTCTATAATTTTCTTTTTTTGTGTTGTTTTTGCCAGGTTTTAGTATGAGGATTATGTTGGCCTCATAAAATGTGTTTGGAAGTATTGCTTCTTCTTCAATTTTTTGGAAGACTTTGAGTAGAATAGGAACCAAGTCTTCTTTGAATGTTTAATAGAATTCACTAGTATAGCCGTCTGGCCCTGAACTTTTATTTTGGGGGAGGTTTTTTAATAGTTTTTTCTATTTCCTCCCTGCTGATGTGTCTGTTTAGGCTTTCTGCTTCTTCATGACTCAGTCTAGGAAGGTTGTATTGTTCTAGGAATTTATCCATTTCTCTATTGTGAAATTTGGTGGCATATAGATTTTCATAGTATTCTACAATAATTCTTTGTATATCTATGATATCTGTGGTGATTTCTCCTCTTTCATTTTGGATTCTGTTTCTTTGAGTCCTTTCTCTTTTTTCCTTGGTGAGTCTTGCCAAGGGTTTGTCAATTTTGTTGATCTTTTCAAAGAACCAGCTCCTTTTTTTATTAATTTTTTCTATAGTTTTCCTGTTCTCTGTTTCATTTCTTTCTGCTCTGATTTTTATTATTTCCTGTCTTCTGCTGGTTTTTGGCTGTCTTTGTTCTTCTTTTTCTAGTTCCTTAAGATGTGAAGTTAAGTGGTTTACTTGGGCTCTCTCCTTTTGTTCATATAGTCCTGTAGTGATATGAACTTCCCTCTTATTACTGCTTTGCTGCATTCCAGAGATTCTGATACATTGCATTGTTATTTTTATTTGCCTGTGTGTATCTTTTGATCTCTGCGCTTATTTCTTCTTTGATCCACTCATTTTTTAAAAGTATGTTGTTTAGTTTCCACATTTTTGTGGGTTTGTTTACCTCTTTTTTGCAGTTGAATTCTAGTTTCAAGGCTTTATGATCAGAAAATATGCTTGGTATAATTTCAATCTTTCTGAATTTGTTGATGTTATTTTTGTGGCCCAACATATGGTCAATTCTTGAGAATGTTCCATGTACACTAGCGAAAACTGGCACTTTGGGATGAAATGTCCTGTAGATGTCTATCATATCCATTTTGTTCTAGTGTTTCATTTAAGGCCAATATTTCTTTATTGATTTTCTGTTTGGATGAATGATCTAGAGCCATCAGCGGTGCATTGAGGTTTCCAAGTATGATTGTACTTTTGTCAGTTTTTGTTTTTAGGTCAGTCAGTAGCTGTCTTATATATTTTGGTGCTCCTTAGTTGGTGCATATATGTTAAGAAGTGTTATGTCTTCTTGATTCAATGTCCCCTTTATCATTATGAAATGACCATTTTTGTCTCTGATTACCTTTGCTGTCTTGCTGTCTTGTAGTCAGCATTGTTAGATATGAGTATTGTTACACTGCTTTTTTTTGGATGTTATTTGCTTGGAGTATTGTTTTCCAACCTTTCACTTTGAATTTGTTTCTATCCTTATAGCTTAGATGTGTTTCTTGTAGGCAGCATAGAGTTGGATTTTTTTAATCCATTTTGCTACTCTGTGTCTTTTTATTGGTGAGTTCAATCCATTTACATTTAGTGTAATTATTGACATTTGAGGGTTTCCTTGCCATTCTATATATTGCTTTCTGATAGTTTTGTATCTTGTTTGGTTCTTTTCTTTTATTTTTCTATCATTTGTTTTTGTTTGGTTGTAATTCATACTTCTTTTCTCTGTTAATTCTTTTTTCAAGACATGTGCTTCTGTGGTAGTTCTTTCAGATGTGGTCACCATTAAGTAATTAATGAAAAGCATACATATCATGTTCATTGTAGTACATTATCTCATGAGTGCTTCTGCACTCCGTTGTCCTTTGCTACTGTTAATCTTTTTCCTCTCCCCTTTCTTGTTTCTTTGTCATAGATTAATCTTGTTTTTATTGCAATCTTGATGGAGCTTTCACTTGTAATTTAGTTTTGTTTTGTTCTTTGTGTCTGGTTGGAAAACCCCTTTTAGTATTTCCTGAAGTGGGAGTTTTCTGGTGATAAATTCCCTCATCTTTTCTGTATCTGTGAATGTTTTTATTTCTCCTTCGTATTTGAAGGCTAACTTTGATGGGTATAGTATAGTATTCTTGGCTGGAAGTTCCTCTCTTTCAGGACTTTAAATATTGGGGTCCACTCTCTTCTAGCTTGTAGAGTTTCTGCTGAGAAATCCGATGATAATCTAATAGGCCTTCCTTTATATGTTGTATTCTTCTTTTCCCTGGCTGCCTTGAGAATTTTTTCTTTGCCATTGGTTTGTGCCAATTTCATTATGATGTGCCTTGGAGTAGGTTTGTTAGGGTTAAGATAACATGGTGTTCTCTTTGCTTCTTGAATTCGAGGCTTTAGTTCTTTCCACAGGCTTGGAAAGTTCTCATCTATTATTTGTTTGAATATGTTCTCCATTTCACTTTCTTTCTCTTCTCCTTCTGATATATCCATTATTCTTATGTTGCTCTTTCTGATGGAGTCAGACAATTCCTGTAGGGCTATCTCTCTTTTTTTTAATTTGTGAGTCTCTCTCCTTTTCTCTCTGTAGTACTTCTAGTTGCCTGTCTTCAATGTCACAAATTGTCTCCTCTATCTGGATTTTTCTATTGGCTAAGCTTGTTACCTCATTTTTCAGTTCATGAATTGAGTTTCTCATCTCTGTTTGATTCATTTTTATAGTTTCAATTTCCTTGGTAAAGTATTCTTTCTGTTCATTGAATAGTTTTTTGAGCTCCCTAAATTGTTTTTCTGTGCTTCCTTGTATATCCCTGAGTATTTTTAGGACTTCAATTTTAAATTCTCTGTCATTTAACTCCTAGGTTTCTAATCTATTGAAATTTTTTTCTATAGGTTTTTTCTCATCTATCTGAGCTACATCACTGTCTTTTGTATCTATGATATTCGATTTCTTTTTTTTTAATGGCACTTGATAGTGGTATTGTTAATAACACTAATAAGAGTTGTTAAAAATTTTTTTTGAGAAAATACAGTGAAAAATTAAAAATTCTATTGTGCTAAGTGGAACAGAAATACATAGAATGGAGGTCCTGGGTTGGGGGGGAATGACAAAGAGGCAAAAAATGAGGCAAGAACCCACAAAATGCCACAAGAAAGAAATTTAAATCAAGAATAAAATAATTTGTTTGTAAATAATGGTCGAATGAGAGAAATAGTGTAAGAGTAAAGAAAAAAAATACAGTGAAAAATAAAAATTCTATTGTATTAAGTGGCACAAAAACTATAGAATGGAGAGTTGGGGGAAATGCTAAAGAGATAAAAAGTGAAGTAAAAAGCTCACAAAATGTCACAAAGAAAAAAATTGAATCCAGAATAAAACAATTTGTTTGTAGGTGAGATTCAAATGAGAGAAAAAGTGAAAGAGAAAAGAAGAAACAAAAAGAGAGAGAAAAAAAATTAAATTTTTTGGAATGTAACACTCATAGAAAAAAAAAAGAGTGGAAAATGTAACACCTTTATTTGATGTTTGTGTATTTCAGATGCTCCTGAGATCCTCTTTCTGTCTCTAGTTGTTGAATTTGTTGCAGTTTCAGGGAGAGGTATCAGGAGGACTCCTCACAGCACCATTTCTCTGACATCAATCCTCTCAGTTTTTCTAATGTAGTTGATTTCTAGTTTCATGCCACTGTGATCCGAGAAGATACTTGATATGATTTCAATCTTCTTAAATTTATTGAGACTTGTTTTGTGTTCTAATATGTGCTCTACCCTAGAGAATGTACCATTAGCACTTGAGAAGAATAAATTCTGCTGCTCTGGAGTGAAAGGTACTGAAGATATCAATTAAATCCAGTTGATCTAGTGCAGTGGTAGTCAACTTGGTCCCTACCGCCCCCTTTATCATTATGAAATGACCGTTTTTGTCTCTGATTACCTTTGCTATCTTACAGTCAGCATTGTTAGATATGAGTATTGCTACACCACTTTTTTTTGTGTGTGGATGTTATTTGCTTGGAGTATTGTTTTCCAAAATTTCACTTTGAATTTGTTTCTATCCTTGAGATTTAAAGAATAAAATAGCAATAAATAAGTACATATCCATAATAACCCTTGCTTTTTTTTACAGGCCCCTTAACATTTCTTGCAGTACTAGTTTGGTTGTACTAAATTTCTTGTTTATTCCAAAGTTGGTTTTTCAAGATGATTATTTGTAAATTAAGTTATCATCCAATTTGGTCCTGGGAAATGACAATTGCAACATTCATCTACTCTATCACCATCTTGGAATCCTCCTTTTAACCTTTAAAACACCTTTATTTTAGATTTGCTTTAATATTAAGATAATGTCCTATTATACTTAAACTGTGTTACTTTCTGTTCTTCCACTAGAATGCATTAAAAAGATTCCAAACTAAATTTATAACTATTAAAAAAGCTATAACTCCTGGGGTTGGCAAAAGTAGGTTTATAATTGTATGTAAAACACAGTTTATTCTTGTATTACTATTTTATTATTATTGTATGTTTTATTTGTATAACAACTATAAACCTACTTTTGCTCACCTTGTACATATAAATTAAATTAAAAATAGCCCTTATCCCAAAGTACCATATTTTAATGCATTCTGTGTAATATAATCTTTCTTAATGATTAAAAAAGTTATACTATAGTTATATATTATCATTCACAATCAAATGAGATCCTATATTATGAATAAATTTTATTTTTCTGTACTTCATTGCTTAGAATAATTGCCCTTTAGCTTTATTCTCTTACAACTTTAGCAAGTTTCTATGTATAAATCTTTCAGTTATGAATTCTTTTATCCTTATATTCCAGTATGTCATTTAAATTTTTTTTTCAAATAGTACAGCACATATGCACATATTAAAATAAGGCAGAGACCAATTGTATTATGGTTACCAGCCATAATCAGCTACAAATCAGTATAAATGTACTGATCTGTACTGATTCATTGTTAATCAAGCCCCTATAAAGGATATCTCCTGATATAATTAATAGTGTACACTTTCATTTGTAAACGTGTCCTAGTTTAAATAATAAATTATATTGTCTCTCCGACACATTTACATTGACATAAATAATTACTTTTGAATATCAATTACCATAGCTGTACCTTCATTGAGAACTGGCACATGACAGTGAGCAAAATTTTTATTTTTATTAACATCAGAAAACCTGATGTGTATGTATTCCTGCCCATATCAAAGATCATTCGATTTCAACACAAAAGTGCACTATAGAAACACTTGTATGAATGTAGGGCCTGCAAGAATCCTGAGATATTGTATGTGAATAAAGACATAGTTAGAGCCTTATCTTCTAGACCAAAACTATGAAGAAAACAATCTGCTTGGGGGATTCTAAGGACAAACATCTATCAGTCATGTAACTTTCTTATAAGAACTGATTCTTGGAGAACATTACTTGTAAGCAGACAAGCTTCTCTGTGAGCCCAGCAGATCATGTGATCTATAAAACGCACCCCCAGACAGCTGAAAGTGGATGGAAGGCCCAGAGAAGGTATTACAGAAGAAACAAAATTTGAGCCAGAGTTCCAAGTACAGACAAGGTACACAGTGTTTATACAGGAGTTTGCCAGAAGTGAGGTTGGCTGACTCCCAAAAGGCCTCACAGGGCCTTTCTTTACCTGTGTAAATTCACCATGGCCCATGAATTGGCCTGCAGGTTTACATGCCTAATAACTTGATTTTGTCAGCATTCCAAAGGCAAATCCACTTCTCAAGAACAAGATCACATTATCCAAGTTCCTGAGGTAAATAAATAAAACCAGAATGTGACTTAATTTACATTGTGAAACAATTGCTACAGGGACTAAAATACTTGAAGCTCATGTGAGCAACACATTTTGTCCTTGTAGGCACACACAGAAAGACAAATAATAACCAGAAGTTTGTTTAATAAATGTGAAATCAAAACAAAAAAAGTTAGATGAATCCAATTTTTAATGACATTAGGCTTAGATTGATGATGAATTCATCTTCAAATAAGCTTGCCAAAGGAGTCAGTATACTCAAATATGTTGGCTAAATGTCTTTTTCTTCTGGGCAGTGCTTGGATGGAAATTGCCAAATTTGCCTTTATGACTTATTTCTAAAGGCTCCCATGACTAACCAACTTACATCAAATTAAGGCATCCTTTCTTCAGATGTCTTAATGCTCTATATTAAAAGCATGTAAGTTATATAGCTAACAAAATCATGTTTCCTTTATTTTTAATTAAAATTATGTTTAAAATTGCATAGCATACATAAATATTTCTAAAAGAAAAAAACTTGTTTTAGCCCTGACAAAATTCCATTGCCTTTCTCAGATGTGCATTCTTGCATATACATACATATGTACTTAGAAGTATAAGAAATTCTATATTGGATGACATCAGAGTAATGGTGACATGAGAGATACTCCTGATCTCTCCCCTTGAAATTTTTTTTTTTGTATTTTTCTGAAGCTGGAAACGGGGAGGCAGTCAGATAGACTCCCGCATGCGCCCGACCAGGATCCACCCGGCACGCCCATCAGGGGGCGATGCTCTGCCCATCCGGGGCATCGCTCTGTCGTGACCAGAGCCACTCTAGCGCCTGGGGCAAAGGCCAAAGAGCCATCCCCAGCGCCCAGGCCATCTTTTGCTCCAATGGAGCCTCGGCTGCAGGAGGGGAAGAGAGAGACAGAGAGGAAGGAGAGGGAAAGGGGTGGAGAAACAGATGGGTGCCTCTCCTGTGTGCCCTGGCCAGGAATCGAACCCGGGACTTCTGCATGCCAGGCCGATGCTCTACCACTGAGCCAACTGGCCAGGGCCTCCCCTTGAAATTTTAACAAATTGAACAACTATAATGCAGAAAACAAACCCCAGCTGGACTTGTAGGCATGATTAAAAGATCCATGCACTGAATGTACTAAAGGTAGAAGAGTTGAAAAGGGAAGTGGAAGATAAAAGCTCATTTGTGGTAGGCTTTGGAGAGGAGAGGAGACAAACCTGGAGTGACTATTTTTTTTTCTATGCTGGACTACAGGGAGGAGAGAAGCTCTAGCTCTCTGGATTTGTCTGAGGGGTACAGAGAAGGAAACTCAGAGTGATTGGGTCTCCTTCTGCTGGAAGGAGCAGTGAGATAAAGGGGCAGACAGGGAGATAAACCAAATAGGCCAGAGTGTGTGGTCACAGTCAGGGTTCCCACAGTCTGTCTGCAGCCTGTACTCAGCAGAGACAGAGAAAGCTAAAGTGCAGCCCCTCAGCCTCCCAGATCCCACTTTCCTACCTCATAGTATCAAAAGGAGCAAGACAAATCCCATAGCTAGATCTCCAGAACCACATTATCCCCCGAAGAACAGATATGCTCCAGTTCTGGTGCCCAGGACTCTGGAGAAGTGAGAAGGAGTGCTCAAAATCATGAGATTGCCATTGCTAGAACCAGAAGGCCAAAGCCATGAAGCCCTCACAACACCCCCTCCACACACACCAGCATGAGTGTGGTCCTGTCTACATCATTGCAACAACAACATCTCAGTGGAGGACAACCCAGGAAATTTACAGACCTATGGGTTATAATATAGCAATACGTACTGAAAGAAACCTCTCAAAGCCAAAATTTATGCCCTGGCCATTTGGCTCAGTGATAGAGTATCAGCCCAGTGTGTAAAAATCCTAGGTTTGATTCCTGGCCAGGGCACACTGGAGAAGCACCCATCTGCTTCTCCACCTTTCCCCCTTTCCTCTCTCTCTATCTCTCTCTTCCCCTCCCACAGCCAAGGCTCCACTGGAGCAAAGTTAGCCTGGGTGCTAAGGATGGCTCCATGGCCTTTGCCTCAGTTACTAGAATGGCTCTGGTTGCAACAGAGCAAGGGCCCCAGATAGGCAGAGCATTGCCCCTTAGTGGGCTTGCCAGGTGGATCCTGGTCAGGCACATGAGGAAGTCAATCTTTTTGCCTCCCCACTTCTCACTTCAGAAAAATACAAAAAAAAAAAAAAAAAAGAAGAAGAAAAGAACCCCCAAAGTTTATTTTTCATTTTGTCCTCCTTTTTTCTTTTTTTCTTCTTCTTATTCCTTTTTCTCTTTTAAACATCTTTTTCTTTAATTTTAATATTTTAATACTTATTTTTGTGGGTGTTTTGCTTTTTTGTTTACTTTTAATATTTTCTGTGGTTTTTCTTGTCAAAATTTTTTTACTTTTTATATTTTTTACTGTATTTTTTAATTTTTCATTTTTTAGTTTTTTTTGTTAGGGTTCTTAATGATACTACTCTCAAATGGCATCAAGGAAGAAGAAATTGAATACTATGGCTACACAAGACAGAGACATATTTCAAAAAGAAAATTAAAAATCTCCAGAAAATAATCTCAATCATAGGGAACCTTAGATTTAAATGATAAAGAGTTTAAAATTGAACTTCTGAAAATACTCAACAAGATGTGAGAAGACTCTAATAGGCAACTTAATGAGCTCAGAAGACAAATTAATGACAAAATTAATACCTCACCAAGGGAGATTGAAATTTTAAAAACAGAGATAAACTCAATACATGAATTAAAGACTGAGGTTGCAAGTTTAGCTAAAAGAACAAGGCAGATAGCGAAAAGAATCAGTGACATCAAAGACAGGCAATAAGAGATGCTACAGAAAAAAGAGGAGAGAGACTTATGAATTTAAAAAAAAACAGAATTTTTTTACTTGCTACAAGAATTTTCTGAATTCATTAGAAAGAATAACATAAAAATAATGGGTATATCAGAAGAAGAAAAGAGGGAGAAGGGGAAATGGAGAGCCTATTTAAACAAAAAATTGATGAGAATTTCCCAATCCTATGGAAAGTTTCAGAACCTTGAATCCAAGAAGCAAAAATTAGGCTGAGCTACTTCAACCCAAACAGACCTACTCCAAGGCACATCATAATAAAATTGTCAAAAGCCAATGACAAAGAAAGAACATTCAAGGCAGATAGGAAAAACAAGAACATAACATACAATGGAGAGCCCATTAGGTTATCATCAGACTGCTCAGCATAAACTCTACAAGCCAGAAAAAAGTGGATCCAAACACTCAAAGTACTGAAAGAGAGAAATATACCACATCAACAAAACAAAGAACAAAAATCATATGAGCCTATTAATAGATGCATAAAAAGTATTCAATAAGATACAACATCCCTTAATGTTTAAAACACTCAATAAAATCAGAATAGAAAAAAAAAATCCCTCAACATAAGAAAGGCCATATATATCAAACCATCAATGAAAAAAATGAAGGCTTATCCTCTAAAATTGGAAACAAGACAAGGATGCCCACTCTCTTCACTCTTATTCAACATAGTTCTGGAAGTTATAGGTAGAGTGATCAGGCAAGATAAAGATATAAAAGGCATCCATTTTGAGAAAGAAGAAGTAAAGGTAACACTTTTTGCAGAAGACAAGATTCTGTATTAGAAAACCCCAAAGACTCCATCAAAAAACTATTAGAAACAGTAAACCAATACAGTAAATCTCAGGATCCAAAATCAGTATACAAAAGTCCACTGCTTTCTAATACACCAAGAATGAAACATCAGAAAATGAACAGCTCCCACCCCCCAAAAAAACATTACTTTTACAATTGCAACAACAACCAAAAATACCTAGGAATAAACTTAACAAAGATGTGAAGGACCTATATAATGAAAACTATAAAACATTATTGAAAGAAATTGAAAAAGACACAATTAAATGGAAAAATATTCCATGTTCATGGATTGGAAGAATCAACATAGTTAAAATGGTCATATTACCAAAAGCAATATATAAATTTAATGCGATCTTCATCTAAATCCCAATGTCATTTTTTAAAGAAATAGAAAATATCTCCAGGTTTGTATGGAACCATAAAAAATTGTGAATAGCCAAAGCAATCCTGAGAATATAAAATGAAGCCATAAATATCACATTATCTGACTTCAAATTATACTGTAGAGCCATGATAATCAAAACAGCATGGTATTGGCAAAAAACAGACATACAGACCAATGGAATAGAATTGAGAGCCCAGAAATAAAACATATGTATATCCTCAAATCATCATTGAGAAAGAAGTCAAAAGCATACAATGAAGAAAAGAAAGCCTTTTCAATAAATGGTGCTGGGAAAATTAGAAAGACACACGCAAAGAGTAAAACTTGACTATAGTTTGTTCCCGTGCACAAAAATTAATTCAAAATGAATCAAAAGTCTAATATAAGATCTGAAACAATAAATTACACAGAAGAAAACATGGGTACTAAATTCATGGCTCTGGTCATAGAGAACAATTGATTAATTCAACCCCAAAGGCAGGGGAAGTAACACAAAAATAAATGAATGGGACTACATCAAACTAAAAAGCTTCTGCACAGCAAAACAAACTGACAACAAAACAAATAGGCAGCTAACTAAATGGGAGATGATATTTGCAAACAAGAGCTCCAATAAGTGGTTAATATCCAAAATATATAAAGAACTCACAAAGCTCAGCAACAAACAAATAAACAATCCAATTAAAAAAATGGGGAGAGGACCTGGACACTTCTTCCAAGAGGACATACATATGGCCAATAAATATATAAAAAGATGCTCATCTTTACTAGCTATTTGAGAAATCAAAACTACAATGAGATACCACCTCATACCTGTTAGATTGGCTATTATTAACAAGTCAGGTAATAACGTGTTGGAGAGGCTGTAGAGTAAAAGGAACCCTCATTCACTGCTGGTGGGAATGTAAATTAGGACAATCATTATGGAAGAAAGTATGCTTCCTCAAAAAACTATGAATAGAACTACCATATGAACCAGCAATCCCTCTACTGGGTATCTACCCCCAAAACTCAAAAACATTGGTGTATAAAGACACATGCACCCTATGTTTATCACAGCATTATTTATAGTGGGTAAGACATGGAATAACCTAAGTGTCTCTCGACAGAGGATTGGATAAAGAAAATATAGTACATATATACATTTGAATACTACTTAGCCATTAGAAATGATGAAATAGTGACATTTATGACAACATGGATGGACCTTGAGAACATCATATTGAGTGAAATAAGTAAATCAGTAAAAGCTAAGAACTGTGCGATTTCACATATAGGTGGGATATAAACTAAGACTCATTGATATAGAGAAAAGTGAAGTGGTCATCAGGGGAAAGGGGATGTGAGGAAGGGAGAGGAGAGAGGGAGTGGAGGAAAGGGTGTAAAAAGGGGCAAATATAAGGTCACAGGAAATTATTTTACTTTGGATAATGTATATACAACATAATCAACAGTTCAAATGCTATAAAAATGTTTACCTGAAACCTATGTATTCTTATGGATCAATGTCACCCTGTAAAAGTTAACTTTCTAAATAAAATTTTAAAATAAAAAAAGCAATAAAGCGAACAAAACCCTGCATAAATTGGCAAATTGACTTTAAGTGTTAAGAAGAAGCATATGGACTTAAACGACATAGTTCAGATAATCAAAGAAAGCCTACCTGAGTAGTTGACATTTAGGTTTATACTCATGGAAAAAGAATTTTTTTAAACACTCGGTTATGGCAGGATTATATAGATTCTTCCAGGCAGAAGTAAAACATATACAAACTCCTAAGGCATAACAAAGCTTGTCATACAGGAAAGAGAATAGTGCAGTTAAAATTTGGAATATGTTAAGGAGAGTGGTATAAGAAGAAAGCATGAAAGTTAGCCAAAAGACATATAACTAAGGAATTTGTCTACCAAAATAAGAAATGTTTATTTTATTCCAAAGAGATTAGGAAGATATTAAAGAGTCCCAGAAAATTGACATGCTCTAATTAAAAAAATTTTTTTTGCTAGCCTTTGAAGATTATAGTGAAGGTAACAAGAACAGAAGCAAGGAGAATGAGGAAAATATTGTGAATGTCCAGGCAAAGACAGATAATGGTGATTTGGACCAGGGTCATAAAAATAGAACAATAGAGACATAGATATATTTGAGGTGTGCTTTCTAGAGAATGGAGAGGTTTGGGTTATAGATTTGATGGAGTTTTAAGGGAGAGGAATGAGTCAAGTTCGATCCCTTACAATCAATCATTGTTCCCATTATACCTTACGTAGAACCTCTGTCTGTCGCTTCCTACAAGCTATACCAACAGAGGGGAGAATGTCAGAGTGTGCAGTCATTGCTTTTCTCGAAACAAAGAAGGCAAAGGTAGACCACATTCATTTCTCTCCATGAAACTCTCAATCTTGGAGTCAAACATCTATTACTCTGACTGCACCTTTAACTGACATGACTTAAGCTAGGCAAGTTACTTAACTTCTCTGTTACTGAAATTTCTCACCTGAAAACAAGTACAATTATTCATATGTACAAGGGTGTCAAATTTAAAGGAGGTGATGTATGTGAAAAACATAATGTAGTAGCTAGCATGTGGTAAGTACTTTTGATTTTTTTCAGTTGCAGATATTTCTTCTAAAAGTCTTTTTACATCACCGTGTATGCTTGTACTATATGAGTCTCATCTCCCCCAGCAATGCCAGGGCACCCTAATAGTAAAGCTAGTACATGCTTAGGAAGTATAAATTGCCTTGGAGACAGAAAATATTTCAATAAAATATCTTAAAAGAAGACTGTTTTAGCTCCTTCTCAGATATAATCATTTACTTTTTTCTTTCTGTATCTGAAATTGCCAGGTTATAAATATTCCCATTATACTTATACTTTGGTATTGTATTTATTCTTTGGAGTTGGCAGAGGACTGAAAGAAAAATCAGTCTATGCTAACCCAGAGCCTTCGCATCTGTCACAACAATAAAAGAGCAATGGTGACAGCAGTTATGATAGGAGGGACAGAAACAATTTAGAATCTTTCATTGCTCTTAAAATATTAAAAAGAATTACACAAAGCTGTCACACTTTTATACAGTACCTTAAAGACCTTTATGCTTTAGGATATCTGCGGTGTCAGTAAAATCACTGTGATCAAAAGATATAACATAGCGTAGCTTCCCACTTTCCTCTTTTGCAAAATATAATTCTTGATTCAGAAAATAATCACCTCAAAAAACTGAAAATAGGCCCTGGCTGGTTGGCTCAGTGGTAGAGCGTCGGCCTGGCATGCAGGAGTCCCGGGTTTGATTCCCGGCCAGGGCACACAGGAGAAGCAACCATCTGCTTCTCCACCCCTCCCCCTCTCCTTCCTCTCTGTCTCTCTCTTCCTCTCCCGCAGCCAAGGCTCCATTGGAGCAAAAGATGGCCTGGGTGCTGGGGATGGCTTCATGGCCTCTGCCCCAGGTGCTAGAATGGCTCTGGTCGCAACAGAGCGATGCCCCGGATGGGCAGAGCATCGCCCCCTGGTGGGCGTGCTGGGTGGATCCCAGTCGGGCGCATGCGGGAGTCTGTCTGACTGCCTCCCTATTTCCAGTTTCAGAAAAATACAAAAAAAAAAAAAAATAAATAAAAATATATATACAAAAAAAAAAAAACAACCCTGAAAATAGAACTACCTTAAAACAAACCTGAAAATAGAACTACCTTATGACCCAGAAATCCCTCTACTGGGTATATATCCCAAAAACTCAGAAACATTGATACGTAAAGACACATGCAGCCCCATGTTCATTGCAGCATTGTTCACAGTGGCCAGGACATGGAAACAACCAAAAAGCCCATCAATAGATGACTGGATAAAGAAGATGTGGCACATATACAATATGGAATACTACTCAGCCATAAGAAATGACGACATCGGATCATTTACAACAAAATGGTGGGATCTTGATAACATTATACGGAGTGAAATAAGTAAATCAGAAAAAAACAGGAACTGCATTATTCCATAGGTAGGTGGGACATAAAAGTGAGACTAAGAGACATTGATAAGAGTGTGGTGGTTATGGGGGGAGGGGGGAGAGGGAGAGGGAAAGGGGGAGGGGGAGGGGCACAAAGAAAACTAGATAGAAGGTGACAGAGGACAATCTGACTTTGGGTGATGGGTATGCAACATAAGTGAACGACAAGATAACCTGGATATGTTTTCTTTGAATATATGTATCCAGATTTATTGATGTCATCCCATTAAAAAAATAAAATTATAAAAAAATATATAAAAAAATAAAAAAGAAAATAATCAAAAGGTATTTGGAAAAATAAGGCATGATAAAATGACCAGGCTCAGTTTTCATTTAAGCAAATAATATAAATTCTAGGTGTTAATATCCAGGGCAAGGAAAATAATGCTTTCCCTTGATTGTGTTTTTCTTATTAATCTTTACGCTCACATGGACTATAAGTGATTGTATTTACACTGCTACCCCAGACAGCCTCCTGCTGAGGGGTTGCCTCCTGGAACTTACAGCCACCTCAGTCCAAATGAAGAGCAGGTCCAAGATAGTAAACTGCTCCACCCATTCATGTAATAATCGCATTCTCACTCAAGCTTATATAGAGAACAGTATATCTTTGATTTCTTTCCAGAGCTCAGATTAATTAGACTATTAGGTTTCCATTGGAAATACTCAATTTAAAGTTATACTACAGGGTAAAGAAAACTGACAGTTTTGAGCCAATTGCCAATTTCAAACTTAGTACTTGAGATCTAAAACCACTGACCAAGTAATTTACACACAAACTATTGTTAATCTTCATATGACCATTGCATGTGATCAATATCACATTTAAACAAAAACATCTTTTCACATAAGCACTGTATATATGACACCATTTCAAATAAGCACTGAATGTATGACAATCTCTAGCTTCCACTGCTATAAAAGTGATTCTGCATATTAGTAATGCTCCAAAATATATTTGGTCAAATACCTATTATGAGTTTCTCATATGTAAAATTAGATGATTGGATTATATAATCTCTAAGGTCTCATCCAAACTTCAAGATTTATAAGTTTTATTTCCAAAAAGCTAGTGAAGGAATCCAACCTCTATTTTTTATCTCAGAACTGAATTATCCTGTATTCTTTTGCTTCTTTTTTTTCCCCAGGAGACTTAACTTTCAAAAGTGTATTGATATGCAATATGCTACTTACAGCAAGAAAAAGTGAAAATTATTAAGACGCTTAGTTTAGCAGTAGTACTTCAATTCATAGAGACTCAAAAACAAAGAACCACATTCACATTCAATAAAATTAAACCCATTTAATGACAGCAATCAACAACATATACATACACAGACTGGCAACTTTGTCTCCATGTAATTACAATATTCAAAGTATTACACATTTTGTTCTAAACTTAGCTCGGGAATGGTGCTGTGAGATATCCTTAGAGGAAATCTATTAATATGAACATATTCTTAATACACCAAAGTCTGTAACAGATTTCTTTCAGATTGCAGCTGGCCTTTTGCCACAGGCTAGTCTAGAAATAAAGCAAACACTAAAAAAACAGGATAAAATAAAACCTAAGAAGGTTAATACAAGAAAGTATTTTTTTCTCTTAATGCCTGAGACTTTTGAGAAAGGAAATAAATTCAACTATTGTTTTCTGATTCAATAATTACAAAAACTGTGATTTAGAAAGCATTTTATTACTCATATGCATAGAAGCACTGACAATTTATATTCCCTGATAACTGACTTCATTTTGCTTTTAGCTTCTTACGCAAATCTCACCTAAACTTTAACAAGTATTAGAATTTCCATCAATTTAACCAGTTTCAGTCTAACCTTGCTCCCTTTAAACTGGAAATACAAACACAACAGAGAGGATGGAAGTACCAAAGAGGGTAAAAACAGAATAGCAGTAATAATGTCATCCACTCCAACCTGGACTCAGAGAGACCTCACTTTAGAGCACTTAGCTTGTTCCCCAGCCCCTAGCACGCAGCTATCAAAACTCAGGTGCTCAACACATATGTCATTAACACCTCAGTTCATATAGTACTTGAAACAATAAAAACACACCTAATATATTAACAACCAGTGGATAGAGTGTGTGTCATAAGCGGACTGATACCAGCCTGCAGATTTTTCCAACCCAGCTCTGCCCTTGCCTAAGACTTAGAACAAATTTTTGCTATAATCTTCTGACAATACGATCTCCTTTGACACAGGAATTGTGCATTGAACATCAGCCTATCTGACTGCTATTAAATATTTTGCTTTATTCCTGCCAGCCACACTATCTCCAAGGCCTGGTTCTCATTTTCTATAGCTTTAGCCACTGGCTGTGCACTTTCCAGGATAGACAAGTCTAGGATCAATATGGTAATAGGATATTGAATGGAACTGTTTCTGTCTCCATTTCTACTGAGGTCCAGGATAGTAGGTGCCAACTATTTTAACATTCCCATGTGAAATATTAGGCCATTTAGGTAGGATTGCCAAAGAGCTGTCTGTGAATCAGCTCTCACTTAGATGTTCACATCTCTGGCTTTTGAAGTGGGTAGAGAAGCACATGATATATTGGAATAGAGAAAGAGGATTTCTTTGGACACAGTTGCTAATAAACTGAAGAAAGCATGTTGGGCACATGGGGAATTTGCTTAAATATACACTATTCAACTTATATACAATAAATTTGTTTATAATATATTAAGGTTTATATACAACAGACCTTGCTGACTAACTCTTCCTAGAAAGACAAGCAACATAGCAAGGATGCTAAAACTGAAATGATCATCTTTGGTAAATACTCACCAGATTTCAAATGATTTGAAAATAATTGCAATGCAACTTTCCTTGAAGTACATCTTTCAGATAATTTTATGTATATACTTAAAAGTAGCAATGCTTGATCTAAGTCATTGAGTGTTTTTTTGTGGGTGTCTGGTTATTAGTGCCTTAAATTTTTTAAGACTAAATCACAAGTTATAACAACCATAATTTAATTGAAAAAATAGAACTGATAATTATTCATTTGTCCATCAACAAGATTTATAACAACTTTCTGAAGAGTATTTTGGTGTGCCCATAAGTACTCCATAAGTACTCCTTTGACTCACCACATAGCAAAGATCACATGGTTTTCTCTTCAGGCATATCTTCTTTTTAGGGCCCTCATCTTTTATATAATATTTTTATTATACACTCTTCTATGAACCCGTTAGCCCTCTGATCTTATAATAGCATAGGTCATACTGCATTACAATTGCTTATTTATTTTTCTATATTCCTTAGTAGTTAATAAATTTCTATAAAGAGTCAATTTCTATCTTTTTTATAACTGTATTTTAATTTTCTAGAACAGAAAAGTGACGTAGTAGCTTCTCAGTAAAATCAGTTGAATGAACCTAGTAAAAAGATTATGTGAAAAATTGTGCAAAATGCAATATGGTACAACTTCATGTATAAATATCAAATTCAAATGGTCAATTAATATATATTTATACAATAACTTACATGTTTTTATGTTAGGAAACTACAACAATAGCAACATATAAAATGGGTAGTTTCAATGATTTTATGTATATGCTATAAAAAATTAATTAATTAAATAAATTATGACTTTTGCATGGCAGACTGTCAAATTCCAGGCATATAATTAAATATACTGGTGAAAGAGATCTTAAAAGCTAAGTGAAAATTTAGAGGATTTTAGTTTTATTCTCTTTGTTTCAATAAAGGAAATCATCTGTTTTCAATAAATGTTGTAATGTTATCACATTGAGCCAGGAATCTGGTCTTATAGTTGATGAAAGGAGCAACTTAAAGGTTATAGCTTACAAATCACATAATATTTATGATAAAAAAATATATCCAACTTTCAGAGACCTATGACCATATTATAATGATAGGCATTCTGAAACTACCTCCTCCAGAGAGTTTGGCCAATTATATAATTCCCTGTGTACATTTTTTTCAGAAATTTATTATTGTAAGAAAAAATTTTTAAATGTAGTCAAGTACCCTAGAAAATATAAAAAAAGTTAATATTTATTGTATTAATCTTTCAAGACAGGAAAATATCTTCTTAGCAATGGCTGCACTTGTAGACGAGCTAAATGGGAAATCCTAGTGCAGTTTGAATTAAAAATCTATTAACAATTCTGATGCATGCTACATGCATGAACTTTGAAAAGATTATGCTAAATTAAATAAGCCAGACAATGTGTAATTCCACTTAAATAAGGTACTTACAATTATTAAATTCATAAAAACAGAAATAGAATAAAGATTACCTGACCTGGGGAGAATGGGTAATGAGAATTATTAATAAATGGATACAAAGTTTCAGTTTGGAAAGATTAAGAAGTTCTGGAGAGGGATAGTGGTGATAGTTGTACAATGTGAATGTATGTTATGCCACTGAAGTATTTATTTAAATGGCAAATATTACATTATATATATTTTACAAGAAAAATAACATTTAAAAAATTTTCTATTACAGTAACATATACCAAGAAATTAAAACTACTTATTTTATAACTTGTCTATTCATAGCCAATATCAGAGCCAGAATTTTCTGTTGGAATGATTAGGATAGACAAAATAAGCCCGAAGTAGAAGTGAACTCATTCTGGTTTATTAATGGAAGGCATTGGTGCCACATTTGGTTGATTGATGCCTCTAAATATTTGAACTATTTCCCCAACTTTTTTTTATTTTATCCAGACACATAACACATTGATTGGTAAATTCCTTCAAAACGTGTAAGGATAACTGCTAGAAGGAAATAATAAGGGTAAGGCAGGGAGGAAAAGAGCAATAATAAAGACGTCAAGAAATCAGAAGGCAGACAATGGTTAGTATACTCCAAGGGTGTGTGATGACTAACTTCATAGATCAGGAAGAGAGGATAGAAAGTTTTGACACTGATTGTATACAGAATAAGGATTATAATCAACTTTTCATTCCATTTAATACAACATAAAAATAATTAATATAGTCATGTTATAAACCCCTTACTTTTCTCATTCAATTTAGCCTGCTCTCTGAAATGTTTCTGTTTTCATATCCTATGTTCTATTGTGGTCAGAGACCCATTTAGCTGATCTTCAATCTATTAGCACTAAGTGTGATTGATCATACGCTTGTCCTGAAAAAACATTAATTTTCATGTGCTCACTAGTTCCACCCGTTATTTAAATCAGACACTTATTAAAGTTCTCCCAAACTTCATAGGTTCTTATTAATTCTTTCTATTTTGAAAATACATTTTTTCTAATTTTGACTGTAGGATATATAGTTGAACCATTATTTTTCTGTTTCAAAAAAGGTAAAAAGCTAGTATCCTTGCCAATGGCAAAATCTTTACAAAAATTATGACTGATATCTGCCTTCAAATTGAAGATCCATCATCTACAATTATCCAGCAATATTATAATAGAAAAACTGTTTAAGATGTTCTGTGCTTCAGTTTTATCTGAAAATGATAAGAATTACACCTATCTCACTGGCTTATTGCAAGAAATAACAGAAATTTTACAAAGCATATGGTTTAGTGCTGCATACACTGTAAGAACTCAATCAATATTCTTATCTACTAATTTTTAATACTAGTTAGTTATATAGTTTCCCTTACCTTTCATTACACACTAAACTGACTAGTTATTTTAGTCAATGTGGTGACACTTTTTTTTAAAATAAATTTTTATTAATGTTAATGGGGTGACATCAATAAATCAGGGTACATATACATATATATATATTCAAGGAAAACATGTCCATGTTATCTTGTCATTCAATTATGTTGCATACCCATCGCCCAGAGTCAGATTGTCCTCCGTCACCCTCTATCTAGTTTTCTTTGTGCCCCTCCCCCTCCCCCTCCCCCTCTCCCTCCTTCCCTCCCACGCCCTCTCCCCCGCCCCCCGTAACCACCACACTCTTGTCCATGTCTCTTCGTCTCATTTTTATGTCCCACCAATGTATGGAATCATGTAGTTCTTGTTTTTTTCTGATTTACTTATTTCACTCTGTATAATGTTATCAAGAAGAGCATGTAGTTAGAGTTAAGGGTTGCAGAGAGAGGCCAGAGTGGAATTTTGGGGGGTCACACAAACAGAAAGATTGATAGGTTTTCAAGTAAGGATCTCAGCCTCAGATTCCAATGTTTAAATTGAGGAAAATCTTTGTTATCAACAGTCCCTGATAATTATTTTACAAGCCATAAATAATTATCTTTCTCTTTCTGCAGAGAAACTGACATCAAAAGTCAAAGTTGATGAGTTACCCAAGAAAATAATTTGAGAAAGCAATTCAGTAAGTGTAAAATCTTAATAGCTATGGAGTTTCTGCCCTGCATTTGGTAATGTTTAAATATGTCTACTTAAGAAAATCGTGAGGTTTCATTTTTAAAATGGGTTGGGCACAGCTCTGACTGGTAATTAATAATTATCCTAACCATAATTTTTCACATTATTTGTAATAAACTTAATAGAAATTTCAAGATGAAATCTAAGCCCAATTTTTATATTTTACCAAAGTTTTAACATATCTTGCCAAATGGAAAGATATCTCAAATAAGTATCAAGTTCCCGTTTTTACTCTTCATTATGAAAAGTTTCATAAACACACACACACAAGAAAGAGTTCAATGAACCTTTCTCTACACATAACCCCTCCTCAGCAACCACCAACTCAACCATGTTATCATTACTATACCTCAAAAATTGATAGTTTCTCACTATTATCAGATTTCTAAATAGTTTTCCAATTTTTCTAATTGTCATATATTTAGAATTTGAAATAGGATCTTAATAAGGCCCAGTTTAATTAGTTGTTAACATCTCATCTCTTTTAATCCATAGACTAGCTATCAACTGGTCTTTCTCTTCCCCACCACCCTTGAAAGTTTATTGAAGAAATCAGACACTTCTTGCTGCAGAGATTTTTCATTGCATTTTGCATGCCGCTCATAATCAATTTACTTTTATTTTAAAAACTATCTTTATTGTATTCTTTATCTTTAGTGTATTCTCCCCAAATGCCATTATTAAATGAAGACTATTACTTCAATCAGGTATGTAGCTATGTATTTAAACATAGCCTGGCCTGTAGTGAGTGGCACAATGGATCAAGCATTGACCTGAAATGCTGAGGTTGCCGGTTCAAAAACCCTGGGCTTGCCCTTTCAAGGCACATATGAGAGTTGATGCTTCCTACTTCTCTCTCCCTTCCCTCTCTCTCTTTCCTCTCTAAAATAAATAAATAAAATCTTTAAATATTTATGCATTTATTAATATTTAGAATAAGTATCTTCAGGCCTCATTGCTATGAGAGTAAAAACAAGGTCATGTTCTACTAATACATGTATAATATAAACTATTATAACTCAGAGCACCTACAATATAAATGCAAGAATTTATTTATCTTTACAATGTCTCCTATGTGTTTTTTAAGTCCCTGAAGGTGCTCTTAAGAGCAGAAGCCACTTAGGCTTATTTCCAGCCTTTTTTTTTTAGCACATGACAAGAACCATTGTTTCTTGTTTTCAATAGCTGTGGATCTACTGACATCCCTCAAGATGCTATTGCTCTCACCATGTTGTTCTCCAAATTTTTTATAAAGTAGGGTGATGGGGAGAAAATAAAGTTCTCCTCTTTGCAGCTCAATCTCCTGGCATGCAACAGCAATTCAGAGACCACACATCAACTTTAACAAATTTTACTGAGTGTTCTACTATAAAGAAAGCCAGACAACATAAACAATAATTTAAATAGTTACCACATATAATTATTCTTAGAGGTTACAGGTCAAGTTATATTCTTCAATTTCTTTAAAGACATTCCCTGTCCACTTCCAACAGGTTTGACCTCCATCTCAGACCATACACAAATTAATTTGACATGGATCATAAACATAAAAATTTTAATTATGATAATTTTTAAAAGAAATTTATAGAATACATTTGCAAATTTAGAAGAGGCAAAAACTTCTCAAGAGAACACAAACAATTCAAACTACTGAAGAAAAAAATAAAATGGATTTAATCAAAATTAAAAATGTCTATTAATCAGAAAATAATACTCTAAGAAATAGCAGCAGATAAAATGGGTACAAACTAGGGAATAATATGTACAAAATATTTACATTATATTTATTGTAAGTATATTGTAATTAAAAATATGTACTATATATTTATTGATTGATTTCAGAGAAAGAGAAACATCAGTTTGTTGTTCCACTTATTCATGCATTCATTGGTTGAATCATTTATGTACCCTGAACAGGGATCAAGCCTGCACCTTGGCATACCAGGACAATGCTCTAACCAACTGAGCTACCCAGCTAGACCCTCCAAACAACCCAATTTTATAAATAGAAAAACCCTTAATAGACTTTTCACAAAGGAAAATATATGAATGAACAATAAACACATGAAAAGCTTCTCAATATCATTACTTTATGAGGAAATGTGCATTAAAATTACAATGAGAATGGTTAAATTTAAAAGATTTAAGCCTGACCTGTGGTGGATACAGTGCCAACCTGGAAAGCTGAGGTCACCAGTTCAAAACCCTGGGCTTGCCTGGTCAAGGCACATATGAGAGTTGATGCTTCCTGCTTCTCCCCCTTCTCTCGCTCTCTCTGTCTCTCTCTCTCTCTAAAGTGAATAAATAAAGTCTTTAAAAAAAAAGGCTTAAAATACCACTTCTTCTGAGAATATGGAGCAGCTGCCACTCTCATTTATATATTGCTGATAGATAGTATAAAATTATCAAGCATTTCAGGACAATATTTGGAACTGTGTTAAATATACAACTACTCAAGTTATCTAACAATTTCATGTCTAGATATTTACCCCAAGGAAATGAAAAGATATTTCTTACAAAAAAACTTGTACAAGAATATTTATGGTAGCTTTATTCATTACAGTCCCAAACTAGAATCATCTCAAAGGTTCATCAACATATGAATGGTAAAAAAAAATGTGCGGTGGAGTCATATACCATAAAATTCAGAAATAAAAAGGAACACAGTATTTATACAACAACAATGTGAATGAATGTCAAAACCCTGTGCAGTGAAAGAAGACAGTCACAGGAATATATACTGTATTGTTGCTATTACAGGCAAAATTTACTCAAGATTGAAAGAAATCAGAAGAGTGATTGCCTATTGGGGCAGGACAGTGCTGACTGGAAAGAGGCATGAAGATACTTCCTGGAGTGATACAAATGTTCTATATCTTGACTGTACTGGTGGTTACACAGATGTATAAATTTGTCAAAACAGCGTGGGGATTGTAGGAAGGAAAGGGGTATTGGGGGAGGTGCAGAAGGATAGGTGTGGAATAGAAGGTGATGGAGAGAGACTTGACTTGGGGTGGTGAACACGCATCCAAATATACAGATGATATATCGTAGAATTGTGCACCTGAAACCTATATAATTCTATTAAGCAATGTCACCCAATAAATTCAATAATAGATAAATAAATAAAAATTTGTAAAAACCCATCAAACTATAGTCTTAAATCTATATATTTCATTGTTATGTAAATTATATCTTAATTAAAAATGGAGAAAGCACATATTATGTGTCAGATAATATGGAAGTCACTGTAATAAATAATGATAAATAAAACAGATGTGGTCCCCTCTTCCATGTTGCAAGCTCAAGCTCAGTCAGAAGAGTAGACAGAGTAGAAATCAGCGCATAGCACAAGTTCCAGTATAACAGCTTAACTCTTAGAGAAAAAAATAATAATAACCCCATAGCTTAACCCCTCCCCCACCCCACCATGCTTTATTTTCCCAGTTCAAGGTGAGTTACTTCGCTGGATGTTTAACAGTGCAAGGTCTGCCTTCAGAAACCAAAAACACAAGTCATTGGGTTTGCTTAGCCCTCTTACCCAATAAGAAATTTATTTCTGACCATAATAATCCAACATCAGTACATACAGTTTAATTTTAATAATACTGTAAACAAGGGCATCAGTAGTTCTCTACACACTGGTTAGTGCCAAGTCTAGTCCAAATCCATTTTCACAGTCTTTCTTAAAGCATGATGTCATGCCTGCTAGACCTTCATAGAGACTTTGTCTAAGTTCTTCCACTTGCGAACCAGAGGTTGCTTTAGTTAAAAAGGCATCGCAAGAGACAAGAGTACAGTACTTAATTTGGGCAATTTAAAAATGCAGTGCTTTATTCATAGACATGTGGCTAGTTGGTGTCTGAGTCCAATTTAAGGACTTACCTCTGACACAAGTTATTTGTCCTTTCCCTAGAGGAAGGATACTTCTAAACATTACTAGGATCCACCTTGAATATGAAACCTGCTAGGGAAGACGAGTATAAACTCTCAGCTGGGTATGGGGGGATAGCTTGTCTCCAGCTGCTCTGAGAAATTCAATAATCTTCTGCAGTTGATTTTATGCCCACTTTACTGCTTACGCCTTACTTAATGTGTTGGCAGTAGAGTGGCTGTCTATCTTAAATATATTATCCATGACTTTAGCAATGCATTCTAAGCAATTTTTATAAGGATTAGTAGGGCAGTATAACCTATTTGTTCATATTGCATAGTAGGTATTCTACTAAAAATTCTGTAAAGACCCTCAGTTATTCTAGCTGGAACCACTTTTAGCATATCTCTCAAAGTGAACAAAAATCACATCTTCACAACACATATCAAAAATTAAAACCATTTAAAAAGGAAATATTTTCCCAGAGAAGCAAAAACTCTAAAGAGTTGCAACATTGACTCAAACATGAACTCAACAATTTGTATTGCTATCCAAACTCTCAGCATTCAGGGTAAAACATACATGTATTCAAAGTACTTCAAACTTTTCCCACAAACAATGGTTGTGGAGTTTCTGTACATTTGTTTACCTGAAGGGGCTCAGGAGAGCTGTCCAGAAGAAAACTTTACCTGAAAAGCAAACTTAAGCTTTCACATCTTCCATTCCTTAAAGTTTTTAAAAGGCACTTGCTCTTAGTTTGGGGGGGGGGGGTTGTTTTTTTGTTTTTTATTTGGTTTTGTGTTTTTCTTTAAGCTTCACTCCATCACTTTGGCAGGGGAAAAAATTGAAGTCCCCATCTTTAGTTAATGTGCCTTATTAGAGAAAAATAAAGAAATGAGATTTCCATGAAAAACATTTGGTTCTCTGCTGAGGAGTTTTCTATTTAATGAAAACTTCATTTTTAGTTTTAATATCAAACTTAACATCAGCTGACAAAACAGGGGAAAAAATGGGATGAAATCTTTATTGTATTTGTTTTGGATTTTTTTTTACTTATTAAAAACTGTCACTCTCAGTGTACCAACGGGACAAATAACAATATATTTTTGTTTTAAATATTGTCACATAGTGTATGGGGAAAGAAAGAGACTTTTGAAATGAGAAGTGAATTTGAACTCTGTTTTTCCTGAAGTAATTATATGCCTCTGTCAGATTCTATCACTTTTATGGCCTTTGGGCCTCTCACTTATTAAATGGGGATAATTATACCTGATGTCACTGTGATAAGGCAACTCAACTGAATATTGGTTCTGCCTCAGACAGTAGCTAGCATTCTGATCATAAAACTTTCATGTATGGCCTTCCTATAATTTAACTGTTTAATCTATAATTTTTTAGAATTTTTTAAACCTTCAGCTCTAACAATTCTAAATTGCTACAAAGATAACTAATATTTTCATTAGTATCTTTAGGGTTCCACTGAAGGCTTGCCCAGATAGTTGTTCAGCTGACAGAATAATTTATTCTAACCCTGAATGAAACAACATTTTTATTTGCAAGTTTTATACATCTTAAAAGGAAACCTTAAGCTATAAAATTCTAGAGAAAAGAGCCTTATGTAAGAATTTAAACTCTTTTAAAAGGATTGTTTGAAATCAGGAAGGACCAAGAAAGAAAGACCAAGTATATTATTCTTCCAAATATGGGTGGGTTCTTTTGTTTTTTGTTTGGTCATGCAATTATTTTAACTAAACATTGAAGAGTATGGCACTGTTCAGGTTCTCTAAATGACTTCTCTAGGCTAGATTGCAAGGATATAATTTGCTGAGCTACAATGACATTTCGAGGACACTTTATACAGCAAATCTACTGAGTAAAACACAATAGAAGGTAGAAACAGTCTAGAAAACACCAGATTTTACAAAATCTGACAAAACTCTCTTCCCAGAGAAGTCATGTTGTAAATTTACATGTACTAATGATAACTGTGGTTCTCTCTAAACAAATTCTTACAACTACACTTTCGGCCTCTTCCACTTTTCCTTCTGATTTGCATTGTTCCCTATGGCTGGCAGTGCTCTCCTAATTCTAAAACTATTGCTATCGTGATTCTGACATACACAAACTTTTATGGGTCCTCAGATCAACACCTCAGACTGAAATATGTTCCTCTGGACTTTATTCCTATTTCCCCAAATGTGGAAATAAACTTCTTCACATTCTAATCACATGAAAAAATTAAGAATTAAAAACCTCTGCTGTCCTAACAATCTATTTAAACAAATTCAGCGATTTTCATCCTGGAGGAAAAAATAAAGAAAAAGAGGGTGGTTACGCTACTTCATTCCACAATTATTGCATGTATATACTCAAGAGGAGTGTGGCAGAAGGTTCCAAAGGCTATATTCAATACTAATATTTGAAAATGTATATCTAATACTAATTGAAAAGATTTGAAATATTTTTTTAATTTTTATTAATTTTAGTTTATTGTGTTAACATGAATTCAAGTGTCCCACTCAATATAACACCCTCACCCCGCACTCCTGTGTCCCCATTACACCACCTCTAACTCCCTCAAGATTTGAAAATTTTAATATTAAAATTATCCGGTGATGGAATTTAATTTTTCTTGATATTGCAAATAACACCAAAGAAAGTAGGGTTTTTTATTGTGAGAATATTGCACTAAATGAAATACCTAGTCATATATATTTTTTTAATGAGTAGTTTAAAAGGCAAAAAATGAAGAGACTAAGAACCAAGTTTTAGTACTCTAAAAGAGAAAAGCATTCTTGGCAAATATCTACTTAATGGTTTATGGTAGAAGACATCATTACCTGACAAACAATGTACCTAGCTCATTTCAAAATAAGCATAAATACATTTTTCATTTAAATAGACACACTATATGCTTAAAAGTACTATTGGTACAGCATGGAGAAAAAAACCTAGAAATATGGTATATAATCAGATCAGTTCAAAATACATAAAAATTATTAACAAAAAATATATAATATTTTGAAAAAAAACCAATCTTTGTGTAGTTGACATAACAGGAGAATCAGAATAAGCATCATCAATCCTATAATATGAACTATATAACAATATTAACTTTGTCTACCCTGTATAGATTGTGAGATAATTGGCTCCATAATAATAAAATAGTTTAATTTTCAGGTTCCAGTTTCCATTATAGAAGTGAGCCACTTCAACCTAGTTTAGTTAATGATTTTGATTAGATTTATTTACAAAATAAAGATAAATCCATATTGAATCATATTTTAAGGTGAACTAGATACCCCAAGTATGTTATTTATTCCTTAGAAACAAGTTGAATACATATAAAAACTATTACTGATCAAGGCCATGATATATATTACAGTTGATTAGCCTTTGATTGGTGAAGAGCAATCTGTGAGGATTTATGTGTGGAAAGCAATACTTTAAACTGCTTATATTTTAACATTAACTAATTTAAGAAAACTTTAACCTAAATGCTTATTAATTATTTGTATCAACACACAAAAAATAATCTTAAATCTATTTAAAAGAAGATTGCCAGGTTTACTTGAGCATTTAAAAATTTTAATATAGCTGATTTTATTACTTCAAACTCCTGATAAGTCAAACTTAAATGCTATTATGGATTTAATTATCTACCCCCCAAATTATATGTTTAAATCCTACTCCCTAATACCTCAGAATTTGACCTTATTTGGAAATAGGATCATTACAGATGTAACTAGTTAAGATCAGGTAATGCTGGAGAGGAGGGATCCCTAATCCTTTATGACTAGTGTTGTTATTAAAAGGGTAACTGTGGACACAGACACGTACACAGGGAGATAATTTCATCTTCATGTGAAGATGAAGGCACAGATCATGATACTTTTACAAAGCAAGGAGCACCAAAAATTGACAGAAAACCATCAGAAGCTAAAAGAGAGAGATGAAATAAATTTCTCTCTCTGAAGGGATCCTCTGAAGGAACCAACCCTGATAAGGTAGGTGTTTTGCAAAAATCAACTTGCTTGATCAGGCAGGTTTGGGAGGGCATCCGTGAAAACACCTTGACACCACGTTTTTGTCCTGGACAGTTAAACACCTACTCGGTTGACTAAATCCTAAACCACTGAATGAGCCCAACTCAAAATTTCCCTTCCCAAAGATAATTATCTTAAGTCAGACTTGGTTCCTTTTTAATTCTCAATTTGAAACAACAACAATAATAACAGAGACAAAATTTGTGATAAGGGAGTGATCCAGAGGTGAAGAAAATGAACTGACCTATGAAATAAGGGCGTGGGAAGCCTATTAAGTAGACACTTGTAGGCCAATGTGAGGAGTTGAACAGAGTGAAATGGTCAAACATAAAGTTTGAAAAGATAATGTTTCTAGTCTATTGATCTGGACAGTCAGCTGGAGAGTGAGCATTTGCCTCTTCTCAATCCTAGTTACTGAGTAATTAGATTTACTTCCAACAAGAAAAAAAGATGAGAAAATGTGTATTTTAATTACATAATTTATTAACATCATTTTCTCCAAAGTTAGTGAGAAAGTAGAAAGTACCCAATGTTCTATAGAGCATTTCAGTTTTATCTCTTGCTGGCTAGACTCCCACTGCATTTGTGGATAAAAAACCAAAACCATCATTCAATCCTGATTTTGTCTCTCTGCCTCAGTGAAGTCTCTTTCTCTCCATAATATCTGATTTACTTGTTCCCTACAAGTACTGACTACTCCTTTCATTTCATCTGGCTAATCTTGATGCATTTCTTCTTTTATTTTTACTAAATATTCACAATTTGATTAATACTTGTCCATACAGCTATGTCAGGGTGACATCTACACCCTTTTCCAAGGAATTTCATAACAAATAGCCAGCTTCTTTTAACTATGTACTGGCAATCAAATTGGAATATTCAAATTAATTATTGCTACAAAATCAATCATTAAGATGATTGCTGATACAAAGCTACATTTTATTGATTTGTTTGTACTGTTTATGTTTTTGTTACCCATCAAAATTGCCTATGAAGTCATTTATTACTAGTAAGAAACATGGGAAATATTCATGATACAGTGTTTTTAATTATGAATATATTGACTAGCCCCTGAATGTACACTGGGTATAGAGAAATCAACTACAGTTTTCTTATGTAACCCTACAACCTATATTGAGTCAGATAGAATGCTAAACAGAAAATTAAAATACAGTACATCTTGTTATTCATTTATTTAATAAACATTCATCAATTTGTTCCTGGCCTTATATGAGGTATTCAAGAAATACATCAATTAATTGACCAAAAAAGCCTGCATGCAGGCTGAGGAAAAATGAATAAACCAAGAATTAGAATGCAATGGGTAGCTCTGGCTGGTTGGCTCAGTGGTAGATCTTTGGCCTGGTGTGTGGATGTCCTAGGTTTGATTCCCAGTCAGGGAACACAGGAGAGGCAACCATCTGCTTCTCTACCTTTCCCGCTCCTCATTCTCTCTTTCTCTCTGTCTTCCCCTCCCACAGCCATGGCTCCATTGGTTTGAGCACATCATCCCAGGCACTCAAGATGGCCCTGTGGAGTCTTGCCTCAGGTGCTAAAAGTAGCTCACTTGTGAACATGGCACCAAATGGGCAGAGCATAGGCCCCAGATGGCAGTTGCTGGGTAGATCCTGATCAGGGCACATGTGGAAGTCTGTCTCTCTATCACCCCTTCTCTCACTTGGAAAAAGGAGGGGGAAAAAAAGAATGCAATGCATAGTATGTAAATTGTTCATTCCTTCAGTCAATAGACATTTTTTGGCAATTACTTTGTGCCAGACTATGTGGCAGTTGTTCTAGATATAAAGACTGTAATTCAAGATTCTTTCCCTTACTGGGGACCCACATTTCTATCGCATTTTGATGCAACAGTTTGTCCAAAAGCAGACAAGCAAGAGAAAGAAAGGCATAGTCTAGAAACTATAGTGGCAAGATTAAGATAGAGCATGAAGAACCTAAGAAATAATAAAGACTAAGCTAGACAAGTAGAGACTAGATTTTGAGAGGTCTTATTCTAAAAAATTAAGTACATTTGCATTCTCCAAACTCAATAAATGTTTCAACAAACTTTTCCCCTGCTGCACTACACAAATATTGTTTACCTTTAAATGGTATAAATATATTGGTGTATCAAGAAATGGAGTTTAGTTTCCCCCTGAAAACAGAGCCCAGAACTAGGTAACGGGAGGGAGGGAGGGCACAAAGAAAACCAGACAGAAGGTGACAGAAGACAATTTGACTTTGGGTGAAGGGTATGCAACATAATCAAATGTCGAAGTAATCTGGAGGTGTTTCTCTGAACATATGTACCCTGATTTATCAATGTCACCCCATTAAAATTAATTTTAAAAGAAGAACTAGGACTTGTGGGCAAGTAGTTTGTTTGTGAGATGATTGCACAAGGAGCAGAGAAGAGGCACTAGGTAGATACAAGAAAAGAGGAAAAGTCAAATTTAGGGTGCTTTATTGGATTCACCACCATTATTAGCAGCTGGAACTCAGTACCACCTGGACCTTTTCTGAGGAACATGTAGAAAATCTCACAGAATCTTTCACGTAAGGATGGAGAAAGAGAAGCATTTATTGAGCAGCTCCATCCCTCATTTTTGATGAAAAAGGAGAAAGTTTTGAAAAGAGCTGAGAATATGTTCAGGGTTATCTTAGTGACTTTCATATATAATGTTTCATTTAATCAGGCTTGTGCATACATGCACAGACAGACATGCATAGGATGGACACGCACACTCACGTGCCCTTGCTGCATGCACGTGTGGCAAGCCACCCACTGGTATCTCCCTCCATAACCTCAGAGAGGCCCAGGAACAGAAAACAAAGGACATGCAATAGAAGTTGGACAGCACTGGAAAGTGGATTGTGGAATCCTGCAAGGAATTAACTGTTCTGCAATTTGAGGCTAGGGTCAGATACGAGAACAATATGTGGAGAACCCAATAAGTTGTCTGAGGTACTCATTTATTTTACAATCATACATTTAAAATGCAGCCAGTCCATATGATGGTGATTAAACATTGACCTCTGTAATGCTGGTGGCCAAGACCAGGCAGATTCACATTGGATTTGGGCAGACTCTAGAAAAACTATGGAGCCAGAAAACATTGGGCCATTAACGTTTAATAAAATCTTGCAACAGCAGATGAGCAAAAGGCAAGAGAAAACCACTTCTCAGGCAAATGAACAGCAAAAATGGTTCCTCACAGGGGTGGGTAGACAATCCACAATAGGCCATCCACCATCCGCCCTGAGTGCAAGCACCATAGCCTTACATACACTATCAACACATGATCCTGCCAAGTGCTCACACACTAATCAAGCAAAGTGCTTGCAGCTGGTAAACCAGAGATCAAGGCTAACACAGCTGTTTTCCCCACATTCCACTTCTTTAGGGTTGCTCACCTCACCATCTACACAACAGGTATCTTCCATGATGGTCCCTGTGTGAGGAGTGAGGTACATTACATAAACAGAGCCTACAGTAACAGCACAAGTTATATAATAATTACAAAAGTGTCCCTCACAATGTCTCCCTGAGCACTCTGTCCAGAGAGTTAACTGGAGGCCCATCTCTAACCCCTTCCCCCATGGTAGGTGGGAGGGCCTGTATAGTCCAGGGATATGTCCATTGAAGAAAATATCCTTGGTGCATCCCTCCAATTGGATGGGAGCATCTTCCCGGTGCAAAAGGGCCTCCACAGGTGCCGCAACCCCCACCAAGGTCTCTCACAGTATTGTCCATAAGAGGCATGTCCATCCAGCAAGGGAACTGGTGCCTCTCTCTGGTCATAGTCCAAGAGTCCATTACACTGCTCAGTGATCAGTCCACAATAGACAGCCCTGCTGTCTGTGCAAATCACCAAGGTAAAGGTCCAATATAGGCAACTAGCCATAAAGCTCTTTATTACTGGGCTCAGCACCTTTCCATAGCACTCTGTCCATTACCACAAGCCCCATCCAAACCCCTCAGCAAGCTCAGAGAGCCTGGCGGGGTCAAATACATTCAAGGCCTGTGCCGCCTTGACAGTTCTCTTACTGCTGCTGCTGCTGCTGCTGCTGCTGCAAAACTGCACCTATTACTTTCTAATGTCAATACCTGCTGCACATTATAAGGGACCAGTGGATTGCTAATTTCACATGGGGCCCCCAGCTGGTTGAATGGGTCCCTCAGCCTTCCCCCTATTCAAAACTGGGATAATGGGTCTTGGAGATCCTCCTCTTCCACAGATGTCTCCAATAAGTAATCTTGCGACTTTGCAACCCTTATTTTCTCAACAGCTATTTTCTTGGCAGCTGCAAGGGTCTTCCACTTTTCCCACTTTTTCAGCAGCTAGAACCTCTGTTCTGGCTCAAGCTGCCACCAAAGCTCTAACAGGATTTTATTAGACCTGACATCCAATTTTTATCTGGACCTGATGCAATCAAATCTACCCACATCTGTGTTTGGGTAGACTTGAAAGGCCTGTTTCTCTTGTTAGTTGGGGGTGGGGGGATCACAGTATAGGCAGCAGCCCTCATAGCCTTATGATCCTGTGCTGTCTCCAGCTCCCCCAAATCTTCCACCATCTGTGTAACCATGTTACTGGACTGCCCTACATAGGGGCTCAAGATAGTCACTAGTGACCCAAAAAGGGCTGATGGGGCACCAGAGAGAATAAGGGCCCTCATCCTTGCCATAAATGCTTTCTCATTTGGCCCACAGGACCTCAAGTTGAAAGCATCATTCTTCATACCTAGTTCCTGAAGGACCTGGAACAGCTCACTACAGGACTGCCACAGACTCACTGCCCCTGACAAGTCTCCAGCATTCTGCCAGATACGAATGGCAGCCATCACCCATTCTGATAGGGTGTGGTTTCCTGGGTTGTCATGGCAGTTCTGAAGACAATGCCTCAAGGAGGAGTGTGTGGTAATGGCAGCCAATTTCTCCATCTCTGTTCCAGAGAGCATGATGCCATCTATCCCTATGTCCCACAAGCAGAGCAACCAGGCTGCCAGAGGCTCAGTGGGTTTCTGCCTAAATTTCACCCTCAATTCCATCAGGTCTGCCTGAGTGTAAAATCAGACCACAAAGTGCTCCACTATTTGCAGAGGAGGTTGTGCCGCCTTCACAGTTCTCTTACTGCTGAGGGACTCTTGGCTGCTGGATTTTTACCTTTCGGGCAACCACCAGCCAAGCTCTGAGCCTGCAGACAGCAGTTTAAGCCCAAACCACCTCTTCAGAAGAGGAAGAATTGGAAACGCCTGCTCTGCCAACTCAGAGTCTCTTTGCCAGCATGGATGTTGCTCCTTCTTTGGTGACCATTTTGCTCCTGTGACTTCCAGCTCTTGGCCTAAAGCTAAAATTCAAACACTTGAACCCTCCGTTGTTTCTCCAACAACCGTCACTGCCAACATTCAGCTTCCAGGGCAAACAGCAGCTCACAAAACCATAATTCCTTCTCCAGAGCTCTTTCCAGTTCACACCATTGCTGCACTCGATCTCTTTTCACAGGGCTGTAAAAACACCTAGCCCATAGCCCCCAAAAGGACAGCCACAGAGAACCATACACTGGAGAACAATGACCACTCCTCTACCCCACTCCTCTACCCCAGCCAAGCATGTTGGTTGGCTCCATACCAATCTGCTTCAAACCCTGCTCACTGCATCAGATGTAATGCTGGTGGCCAAGGCCATGCAGGTTCACACTAGATTTGAGAAGAACGGTAGAAAAACTGTGGAGCCAGAAAGTGTTGGGCCATTCCCATTTAATAAAGTCTTACAACGGCAGACCTGCAAAGAGGCAGGAGAAAACCTCTTCCCAGGCAAATGAACAGCAAAAATGGCCCCTCACTGTGGCCAGCAGGCAATCTGCAACTGGCCATCCACAGTCCACCCTGAGAACAAGAACCCATGGCCTTATATAGACTATCCACACATGCTCAATCACTAATCAAGCAAAGTGCTTGCAGATGGTACACCAGCGAGTAAGCCTAACACTGCTGTTTTCCCTACAACCTCTCACTCTAAAAAATAATATTTGTGTTGACCTGTTTAGATATACACTTTAGAAAGATCTCTCGAGTATGCTTCCGGCGTGGAAATGTTTGATAACAAGGAAACTGACATGAATAGGGCTTACACTACTAGAGCAATGAAAGAACATTTTTTAGGAGGTAAAGTTGACAGGCTGGAAACAGGGGAGATACGGTATATCCTACGACAGTGGTTCTCAGACATGTTTGACTGTAACCCATATGAAGAAATACATTTCACACCAGGAAGACCCTACCTTCTTCAAGCCTACCCCTATAGAAACATACGCTGTAGATACAAAAACTTTACAAAATACTACATAACTTTAGTATGTGCACTGCTCCACAATATGTTTTATATTTTGCTGTTTCTACTTTAAGTATTGGTGGCATAAATTTATTACATTACCACTGTAATGCTGATGGTTGAGGCCAGGCAGGTTCACACTGAATTCAGGCAGACAGTAGAGGAACTGTAAAGCTGGAAAGCATCAGGCCATTACCCATTTATTGGAGGATCGCAGAAATGGGTGAGCAAATAAGCAAAAGAAAACTGCTTTTCTCAGTAGAAGGCAAGGAATCAGAGAAACCACCCCTCACCGTGGTGGCTGAGGGAATCAGGGAACCACACCCGGCTGTAGCAAGAGAGTGATCTGGGAGAATTGCCTCCAAGGAAAAGCACCCATAGCTTCTCATAGAGACACTCACATGGCTTTTTGCCACGTGCTCACACACTGATCTTACAAAGTGCTTGCAGCCAGGAAATCAGCGAGCAAGCCTAACACAGCTGTTTTCCCCACAACCACAGTTGAAAATACTGATTTAGGGTAAACTCCAGCTTTCTAGTGTGGCAACAAAGAAAAACTGATGGAGGCCCTGGCTAGTTACTCAGTCAGTTAAGAGAGTAGTACCAAATCAACGATGTTGTAGGTAGGGTCCCTGGTCAGGGCACACACAGGAAGCAACCAATCAATGCACGACTGAGTGGAACAACAAATGAATGCTTCCCTTCCCCCTCTCCTCTCGCCCTTCCTCTCTCTATCTCTCTAAAAATCAGTCAATCAATAAAAAAATAATGCCCTGGCCAGAGAACTTGGTTGGAGCATCATCCCAAAGCACAGAGGCTGCTGGATGGATCCTGGGGTCAGGCCCCAAACAGGAACAGATTGATGTTCCTGTCTCTCTTTCTCTCTCTCTCTCTCTCTCTCTCTCTCTCTCTAAAAAAGAAAAAGCTGATGGATAAACCATCAAGATGAGGGAATATATACTGCTCACAAAAATAGGAAATATTTACAAATGAGTATGAAGCAATAAAAAAAGAAGCATTTGATTTTTTTTATTAAACAAGAACATCAGATAAGCAAACAACAAGTCAAAGAAAGTTGTTTGATTATGCAAATGAGATGCAGAGCCAACTTTTTGCATTGGTGGTGAAAATGCACTATACAAAAGGCTGAGCCTGACCTGTGGTGGCGCAGTGGATAAAGCGTCAACCTGGAAACACTGAGGTTGCCAGTTCAAAACCCTGGCTTGCCTGGTCAAGGCACATATGGGAGTTGATGCTTCCTGCTCCTCCCCTTTCTCTCTCTCTCTCTTTCTCTCTCTCCCCTCCTCCTCTCTCTAAAAAAAAAAAAAAAAAAAAAAAAAAAAAAAAAAAAAAAAAAGGCTGAATGTACTGGAGTATCTGCACGTTACCTGATCCCCTAATTTTTGTGAGCAGTGTAGAAGAAGGAAGGAGGAGAAAGTTTTGAAAAAAGGAGCTCGGCATATGTTCAGGGTATGTTAGAGACTTCACATATAATGCTTGATTTAATCTTTATAACCTCCTTTATAAGTAGTTGTTATTATAATTTTAAGGATGAAAACATTAAGGCTCATAAAAATTATGGTGCTTTTTCAAAGTTGTACAGGCAGAAAATGGAAAAAAAATTTTGAAACAATATTTTACTCCTCTATTAAAATGAAATATTTGTAAAGCTTCCTTTTAAATTAACCAATAAAAATCTTGCTTTACATTTAAAAATGAAAGGACATACTATCATTAAACTCCTGGCTGACATCAAGTCTATTGAGAATAATGTTTTGTTAATTTAGTTTATGAAATAAATTCTTTTTCTGTTCCTTATTCATGTCAACCATTATTCATAAGGAAAGCAACAAACCAAATTATAATTCTATTTGTTCTGTGAGGGACCTGAACTAATTTTTTTCTCTGCATTGTCCATTTTCATGAAATTTTTAAACTGGAAGAGACTGTAGAAATTCCCTAGTGGAGACATCCAATTCCTTTACTTCACAAATGAGAAAACTGAGCTCATATATTTATTGGCAGAACTAAGTGTGTGGGAAACCCTAATAAGTTATGTGTTCTGCCATTTAAAATTTGCAATTATTATTCAACTCTGTTCTGGACTCCCCTCTGCAAACATTCTAACCACTCTTTCCAGAAAAATCATCTCCCAAGCGTCCAGATCACAAAATAGAACACAAAGATTCAAGCACAAGAAGGAGGAAATGGTGGAGTTATTAATATCCTCTTTTGCCCTCCAGTGGGTCCAAAGCTTTTTTTCACTCCTACTTCAGTACACACAGGGTGAACATGTGTGGGGGCCACACTGTTTTATCTCCAGGTCTTACAGAAATTAGAAAATTATTTTTCCTTTCCTATGTTAACGACTGACAGCTGACATCCCAAAGATTCATTTTCCCCTTCAGTTTCTGTTTTCCTTTTTCCTTCCCACTCTGTGAAATAGCCTTATGTAAACTACTACATGTCTGTGTTCACTTCAGTTCTTTCTCCATCAGGATGGCTCTCTGGGACACAGGGACTCCTCCTACCCACTGCCCCCCATTCTTTGCTTCTATATGTCATGGAAGGGTGGAAAGCTTTAAGGAGAGAGTCACGTGGAAGGATTCAGCCTACGCCCTAAGGAATCATTTGTGTAACTAAAATACAAGCAACTCTTTTTCAGTCTGTGCAGTTAATACAGTTTAATTATTCAGGACTTAAAAACTGTCCTGATCACCCAATACAGCCTAAGTGTTCACTAAGTTTGTATGCATAGGATATGTTAAAACAGTTGAAAAATTCTGATATTGGGGGTCAGTTCATTCCACGGGCTATAGCCAGCTGTACTAATTAGAGTTCTCCAGAGAAACAGGTCCAGTAGGATAAAAAGAAAGAGTGAGAAAGTATTTGAAAGAGAGGAAGATGAATTTTCAGGAACTGGCTCACACAATTGTGGGGTCTGAGAAGTTCAAAATGTATTAGGCAGGCCAGCAGGCTGGAAACTCATATAGGATTTCTATGTTGCAGTCTGGAGGAGAACTCCTTCAGGAAACCTGTCATGCTATTTGGGCCTCAACTGATTGAATGAGGCCCAACCCACGTAGGCTTTACACAGTCTACTGATTTAAATGTTAATCATATCTAAAAAATACTCCATAGCAACATCTAGACTGGTGTTTAACCAAACAACTAAGCACTATCACTTAATCATGTTGACACATAAAATCAACCATCACATCAGCTAACTACAACTTTCCTTCACAGGCAGAGTAATTATTTTTTTATTTTTTATTTTTATTTTTTTTTTTTCATTTTTCTGAAGCTAGAAACAGGGAGAGACAGTCAGACAGACTCCCGCATGCGCCCGACCGGGATCCACCCGGCACACCCACCAGGGGCGACGCTCTGCCCACCAGGGGGCGATGCTCTGCCCATCCTGGGCGTCGCCATGTTGCGACCAGAGCCACTCTAGCGCCTGGGGCAGAGGCCACAGAGCCATCCCCAGCGCCCGGGCCATCTTTGCTCCAATGGAGCCTTGGCTGCGGGAGGGGAAGAGAGAGACAGAGAGGGAAAGCGCGGCGGAGGGGTGGAGAAGCAAATGGGCGCTTCTCCGGTGTGCCCTGGCCGGGAATACGAACCCGGGTCCTCCGCACGCTAGGCCGACGCTCTACCGCTGAGCCAACCGGCCAGGGCCAGAGTAATTATTTAAAATTGTAATATAATAAAATTATTTTGTTTTGAAAAACATCACCACAGGGTAACATACACAACCATTTTAACTGCTTTCACTGATTTAAATGGCTAATTATGGTTATATGTACCTAATTTTTTTTTATCAGTAATCAGTTCATTTTATTTAAAATGAAAGATTAGTTAGAGAAAGTTTTTTGGAATTATGTGTGCGTGTGTGTGTGTGTGTACACACATGCATGTGAGAAAGAGAGATAACTGTTTCTGTAAAAACTAAAATTCATTTTAGCGTTTATATTTTGAAATTCTTTAAGTCAAATATAGAGTGCAAACAGAAAATTTAAAGATTTAAATGAAGCATTAATTTATTCTCTGAGGTACATGCTTTAAATTATACAAAATAAACTGGAAGATAAAATAAAACTATTCCATATGACTGTATTTTAGTATGTGGTTTTCTAGCAAATAAACACCAGTAATTCTTTTTTGTAAATATATTTTGCAAAAACTTTCCCCTTTTCTCAGAGGAGAAAGATAAGTATAAGGAGTAATAGCATAATGGACCGAATTTCTATTTTAGGTTCATAATTACATGAGTTTGTGGGGGGAGTTCTATAAGTTCTTTTGTTTGTTTTTTTAACTTTTTCCTTTTCAATAATTAGCAGTAGCAGTAAACTTCCTTCCTCTCAGCTTTGACCTTCTAGCTTATATTTATATATTCATTTTGTGAGGTTTAGTTCAGGATCACATGTAAAGTCAGCAGAAATTTGAAACTCTTTGCTGCTCAACACTATAGCTAATAGAGCTGTTCATCACTATGCACAGACATAGAAAGTGACTATACTTCTTTTTGTTTGTCAACTTTTATTGTCCCTTCTTTTATAAAATATTTTAAACATATAGAAATCAGTTTATACCCAATAACCAGATTTTACAAATGATAAATTTTTAACTGTTGCAGAAACTTCTGTAAAGAAATGAAAAATGTCAGATAAAGAAAAAAATCTTTTTCACACTTTCCCCAGTCTTTTGTCCTGAATTATTCCTCTCTTACCTGCCTCCCCCTTTCCAGAAATAATATATTAAAGGATTGTGCACCCTTCTTGTCTTGGCTTTTATTACTTTTACCAAATATATATAGAACCATAAAAATTATAGGCATCATATTATAGTATTTTAAATTTTGTAGAATATATATTTGCAGCTTAATTTTTAATTTAAACTAAGCCTTTCAAAATATACCAAAGTTAGTACATGTAGAACCTCTTCATTTAACTGCTGCATAGTAATCTCTTTTAAAAATACCATAATTTACACAATCATTTCTTTATCAAATATTTATATGGTTTCCCTTTTTTTTTTTTCTCTTTTAACAATAGTGTGGCAAGGAGTAATCTTATACATTTATTCTCATGTACATATACAACTGTTTCTCTAGAGCAATGGTTTTCAATCTTTTTACACTTGAAGACTGGTGAAAATAGGAAAATTAATGTGGGAACCACAAAGACAGAAATCACACTGAGCATAAGTGATTTTGACTAAGATCAGTGGGCCTGTAATCTTCAGACAACATCAGGGTGGTTAACGCTTTTGTGGAACTGTACAAAATTGTCTGTGGACCAGTGACTGAGAAACATTACTAGAGCATATACATAGAAGTAGAATTTCTGGAATATGCATTATACCCATAGTCCAGTTTGCTTGATGTTGTCTAAGTGTTTATCCAAAGTGTTGATCAGTTTACTCTGCCATCAACAGGGTATTTGAGTCTCTTTCCCCACATCTCCAAAAGCTGGAAATTATCAGAGATTTTGTCAGATGTCTACTAATGGTGAATGGGAAACAATATTCCAGTTCCAAATCTATAAGCATTTTCACCTCAACTAATCAGATTAAAGATCTTTTCTCCTATCAGCAATTCCAGCTCTTTTAAAATAGATTTTTCTTCAATTGATCAATATGTTTTACTCATTTTGAGAAGACTTTTTTACTGTAATGAGATATCAATTTTCTGTTATCTCTTGGATTATTTTTATTGACTTCAGGGTATCTTATAAAAAGAACCTCACCTTGCATTTTAAAAGAATTATTAATTATTTTCTTTCAGCTTTGTTCTTATTATGGTCCTGTTTAAAATAAGGTATTTCTATATTTGTTTCTGAAAGTTTTAAAGAAATTTTTCTTACATTTGTATGTTTGATTCATCTAGAATTTATTTTTAATGTGGTACAGACTAAGAATTTTCTTGTGTGTATTATTTCCTACTTTACCTTTTTAATTTTTCAGTTACAATTTACTTTTAATATTATGTTGTATTGGTTTCAGGTGTCCGGCTTAGTGGTTAGACAGTCATATCCTTTATATGGTCTTCCCCTGGAGAATCACAGCAATCAGATAAAAAGAAGTAACAAAAAGCATACAGATTAGAAAGGAAGAAGTAAAACTGTCATAATTTGCAGATGACATGATACTCTATATGAAGAAACCTAAAGGTTCCACCAAAAAACTAGAACTGATAAATTAATTTAGTAGAGTAGCAAGATACAAAGTTTATATCCAGAAATTAGTTGCATTTTTAATTTAATTTATGGGGTGCCACTGGTTAACAAAATTATAGAGGTTTCAGGTGCCCAACTCTACAACACATCTCTGTACACCATATTGTGTGTTCAACTCCTCAAGTCAAGTCTTCATCAATCACCATTTATCCCCTTTATTCCCATTCCACCCCTCACCCCAGCAGTCACCACAGTTTTCTATGTCCATAAATTTTTTCTTTTTTTGTCTTTTTTTGCTCAATAGCTCCATGCCCCACCTTACCCTGTCCCTCTCCCTGACAGCTGTCAGCCAGCTCTCTATCTATAAGGCTGTCTCTATTTTGTTTGTTAGTTAATTCTGTTCATCAGATTCCATATATGAGTGAAATCATATGGTATTTGTCCTCCTCTGACTGGCTTATTTTACTTAGCAAAATAATCTCCAGGTCCATCATACTGTCACAAAAGATAAAATTTTATTCTTTTTTATAGCTGTATAGTATTCCATTGTGTAAATATACCACAGCTTTTTTATCAGTTACATTTTCTTGCACTAATAATGAACTATCAGAAAGGAAAAGTAATAAAACAATCCCATTTACAATTACATCAAAAAAGTAAAACAACACAGATGATATATTATAGAATTGTATACCTAAAACCTATATAATTATGTTAACTAATGTCACCCCAACAAATTCAATAAAAAAAATTTTTTTAAGAAAAAGAATATAAGCAGGGTAAGTCTCGCCTGACCTGTGATGCACAGTGGATAAAGCATCAACTTGGAATGCTGAGGTCACCAGTTCAAAACCCTGGGTTTGCCTGGTCAAGGCATATATGGGAGTTGATGCTTCCTGCTCCTCCCACTCTCTCTTTCTCTCTCCTCTCTTCTCACTCTAAAAATGAATGAATAAAATATAAAAATTAAGAATAAATGAATTAAGAAAAAATGAATAAATTAAATGTAAAAATTAATTACTTTATTACAAAGTAAGAAAGTTTGATAAAGTCTACATATGGAAATATTTTAATAAACTGTCATATTCAAGGCAAAAAGTAAAATAAAATACATAGAAATAAGTTTAACCAAGAAAGTAAAAAACCTGTACTCAGATCATTATAAGGCACAGAAGAAAGAAATTGAAGAAGATACAAATAAATTGAAGCATGTACTGTGTTCACTAATAGGAAGAATTAACACCATTAAAATCTTTATACTGGGGGACCAGAAGATGGTGACGAAGTAGGCAGATGTTACAACTCCCACCTCCAAGAACCAAAGTAAATTACAATTTAACTTGGGAACAATCATCTTATAAAACCGACTTTGGACTAAGCTAAGAAGAATCTATAACCAAGGATTACCAAAGAAACCTCACTGAGATTGGTAGGAAGGGTGGAGACGTGGAAAAGGCTGACCCGCTCCAAAAAGCAAGCAGTGGCCTGGAGGGTCTCTCATGGCTGAGTAAGTTGCCCGGAGAGTTGTGGGTCCTCTGCCTCTGACAAGAGCCCCAGTCTAGAGCCCCAGAGACTAGAAGAGATGAATGGACAGTATTTAGCTTAAAGAAGAGCCAGGTTACTATTTGCAAGAGGGAGGGAGAACTCTCAGACCCAGGCTCTATCTTAAAGGGACTGCGCAGAAAACCTCATTCACAGCCACTTACCTGGAACTCTGGGAGTGTGAAGCGCTGAGAGGACTGGAGTTGCAAGAGAAGAGTGTAATCTTGGAGGCACAGGGAGAGACTGGAGGAGACAGCTACCCTGACCCCTGTGCTGAGTCACTCCCCAAATCTAAAGTGGCCATTTTTCCTGGGAGAACGGGCACCAGCAAAGGGAAGCAATTACCCCACCCACTGGAGGCTCTTTTGCTCCAGTCAGAACAAAGAGTCACTTGGAAGCAGGGGGCACATTAGGGACACAGGTTTTGAGTGTAAGGTCTGAGGTACATTGCCCCCTGATACTGCTGAGTACCCTCTGAAGGGTGGGCAGACCAGGCTGCAGTGGCAGCTGTCATGTGCTTGTGGTGACAGGGGCAGCACCCAGCTAGGTGGCCACCCCAGCAGTGGGAAGAGAAGCCCAGGGAAGTTGTGGAACCTGGCAAGGTGGCCTGCGCACCCAGCAGTGCCAATGCTTAAGTGCCTGAGGAGGTGGTAGGCCAGCAGAAAGACCAAACCTTGGGAATACAGAGGCCAGACCCACTGGCCAAGAGTAGATAAAAGCCAGCCTAAGAGTGCAGCTGATATTTATAATGGCACCAGGGCCCAGTAGCGGTAGCCACAAATTCTGGAATGTGTGTGGCTTGAAAAAGGTTGCTAAGGACCAGTCATAAGCAGTAATGCCCAACGGTCTACACTAGGTTGCAGCCAGGGATGCCTAGGGCTGACATATCCAGTGCAAATATGGAGAGCATCAATTCAGGACCTAACAACTTTAGTGAGAGTGGTATCTTAAGGAAGGGCTCCTCACACCTGACCGATCTAAAGCACAGAAAACATTGAAACAAATGGCAAAAAGAGCAGTAGCAACAGACAAGAAGCCCACAGCAGATTACAAACAACAGCTGAAGCCAACCCAAAAAGATCTAGAAACAACACAACCGGAAGCTGGAGGCAGACATCACCAACCCTATATTCAGCTAGCTACACAAACAGCATACCCAAAGGAGCAGTCAAAGTGGAAAGACAGAGAAATACAATCCAAATGAATCAACAAGAGAAACCCCCAGGAAAAAAAACTGAATGGGATTAAAATAACCAAGATACCAAATGCAGAGTTTAAAATAATGATTGTTAGGATGCTCAAGGATCATAGAACAACAATAAATGGACATAATGAGCACCTAAACAAAGAGATAGCAAGTATCAAAAAGGACATTGAAATCATAAAAAGAATCAGGCAGAAATGACAAATACAATATCAGAAATGAAGACTACTCTAGAAAGAATTAAAAACTGGCTGGATGAAACAGAGGATCAAATCAGCAATTTAGAGGACAAAATGAATGAAAACATGGAAACAGAATAGCAAAAGGAAAAGAGGATCTAAAAGTCTGAGGAAACTAAGAGAGCTCTGTGAAAATATGAAGAGAAACAACATTCACATCATAGAGGTTCCTGAAGGAGAAGAGAGACAACAAGGGATTGAAGAAATCATAGCTGAAACTTCCCAAAATTGATGCAGGAAAAAGCTACACAAGTTCAAGAAGCACAGAGAGTCCCATTAAAAAGGAACCCAAAGAGATTTACACCAAGACACATCATAATTAAAATACAAAGAGATAAAGAAAGAATACTAAAAGCTACAAGAGAAAAGCAGTCAATTACCTACAAAGGAGCCCCCATAAGGATGACATCCAACATTTCAACAGAAACACTTGCAGCCAGAAGGGAAGGGCAAGAAATATTCAAAGTAATGCAAAACAAGAACCTACAACCAAGACTTCTTTATCCAGCAAGGCTATCATTTAAAATTGAAAGAGAAGTAAAAAGCGTCCCAGAACAAAAAAAAATTCAAGGAGTTCATTACAACCAAACCAATACTGCAAGAAATGTTTCTCTGCTGTAAACAGAACAGAGAAAAAAAATTTAGAAAAAGAAGAGTGTAGATTTGAAGAATAAAATGGCAATAAAAAAATACATGTCAATAATAACCTTAACTGTAAGTGGATTAAATGCTTCAATCAAAAGACATAGGGTAGCTGTGTAGATAAGAAAACAGGAACTATAGGCCCTGGCTGGTTGGCTCAGTGGTAGAGCATCAGCCTGGCGTGCAGAAGTCCCGGGTTTGATTCCTGGCCAGGGCACACAGGAGAAGTGCCCATTTGCTTCTCCACCCCCCCCCCTCCTTCCTCTCTGTCTCTCTCTTCCCCTCCCGCAGTCAAGGCTCCATTGGAGCAAAGATGGCCTGGGCACTGGGCTCCTTGGCCTCTGCCCCAGGCGCTAGAGTGGCTCTGGTCGCAGCAGAGCGACCCCCCGGAGGGGCAGAGCATCGCCCCCTGGTGGGCAGAGCGTCGCCCCCTGGTGGGCGTGCCAGGTGGATCCCGGTCGGGCACATGTGAGAGTCTGTCTGACTGTCTCTCCCCGTTTCCAGCTTCAGAGGAATACAAAAAAAAAAAAAAAAAAGAAAGAAAGAAAACAGGAACTATACATATGCTGTCTACAAGAGACCCACTTTGAAACAAAAGATACACATAGACTGAAAGTGAAGGGATGGAAAAAAATATTTCATGCAAATAGAAATGAAAGAAAAGCTGGGGTAGCAATACTTATAGCTGACAAAATAGACTTTAAAACATAGACTATAGTAAGGGATAAAGAAGGTCGCTACATAAGGAAGAAATAAAACTACTATTATTTGCTGATGACTTGATACTGTACATAGAAAACCCTAAAGTCTCAGTCAAAAAACTACTGGACCTGATAAATAAATTCAACAAGGTTGCAGGATATAAAATTAATATTCAGAAATCAGAGGTATTTTTATATACCAACAATGAAATGTCTTAAAGAGAAATTTAAAAAACAATCCCCTTCACATTTTCAACAAAAAAAGTAAAGTACTTAGGAGTACATTTAAGCAAAGAGGTTAAAGACTTGTACTTGAAAAATTATAAAACATTGATAAAAAATCAAGGAAGATACAAACAAGTGGAAGCATATACCGTGTTCATAGATAGGAAAAATAAACATCATTAAAATGTCTATATTACCCAAAGCAATTTATAAATTCAATGCAATTCCTATTAAAATACCAATGGCATACTACAAAGATATAGAATAAATATTCCAAAAATTTATATGGAACCAAAAAAGAACACAAATAACCTCAGTAATCTTGAAAAGAATAATTAAGTGGGTGATATCACACTTCCTGATATCAAGTTATACTACAAAGCCATTGTACTCAAAACAGCCTGGTACTGGCATAAGAACAGGCATATAGATCAATGGAACAGAACTGAGAACCAAGAAATAAATTCACACTTTTATGATCAATTGATATTTGACAAAGGAGGTAAGAGCATACAATGGAGTAAAGACAGTCTCTTTAACAAATGGTGTTGGGAAAATTGGACAGGTATTTGCAAAAAAATAAAACTAGACAACCAACTTACACCATTCACAAAAATAAACTCAACATGGATAAAAGACTTAAATGTCCGATGTAAAACCATAATCATCTTGGAAACATAAGCAGTAAGCTCTCTGATATCTCTCACAGCAATATATTTGCTGATTTATATCCACAGGCAAGTGAAATAAAGGACAGGATGAACAAATGTGACTATATCAAACTAAAGAGCTTTTGCACAGCTAATGACAATATGAACAAAATAAAAAGGCAAACCACACAATAGGAGAACATATTTGACAATACATCTGATAAGGGGTTAATAACTAAAATCTGTAAAGAACTTGTAAAACTTAACACCAAGAATGTAAAGAATCCAATCAAAAAATGGGCAAAAGAAATGAATAGAGACTTCTCCAAAGAAGGCATACAGATGGCCAATAAGCAGATGAAAAAAATGTTCAACATTACTAATCATTAGAGAAATGCAAATTAAAACGACAATGAGATACCACCTCACACATGTCAGAATGGCACTCATTAACAAAACAACACATAATCGCTGACGAGGACGTGGAGAAAAGGGAACGCTTCTTCACTGCTGGTGGGAATGCAGACAGGTGTAGCCACTGTGAAAAACAGTATGGAGATTCCTCAAAAAATTAAAAATGGAACTGCTTTTGACCCAACTGTCAAACTTTTAGGAATATATCCTAAGAATACCAAATCACTGATTCAAAAGAAGAAATGTACCCTCATGTCTATGGCAGCATTGTTTACAATAGCCAGGATCTGGAAACAGCCTAAGTGTCAGTCAGTGGAAAAGTGAATTAAACAGCTGTGGTACAAGCCCTGGCTGGTTGGCTCAGTGGTAGAGCATCGGCCTGGCGTGCAGGAGTCCCAGGTTCAATTCCTGGCCAGGGCACACAGGAGAAGCGCCCATCTGCTTCTCCACCCCTCCCCCTCTCCTTCCTCTCTGTCTCTCTCTTCCCCTCCCGCAGCCAAGGCTCCACTGGAACAAAGTTTGCTGGGGCACTGGGAATGGCTCTGTGGCCTCTGCCTCAGGCGCTAGAATGGCTCTGGTCAGAGCATAGCTCCCTGGTGGCCATGCCAGGGTGGATTCTAGTCGGGTGCATGCGGGAGTCTGTCTGACTGCCTCCCCATTTCCAACTTCGGAAAAATACAAACAAACAAAAAAAAGCTGTGGTACATATACATATACACAATGGAATACTACAAGGTAATCTTACTTTTCGACAACATTGATGGACCTGGAAACTATCATGCTAAGTGAAATAAGCCAGGCAGAGAAAGAAAAATATCATATGACCTTATTCATTTGAGGAATCTAATGAACAATGTGAACTGATGAATGGAATAGAGGCAGAGATGGGATCAAAGGGACCAGAGGGAAAGCAGCCAAAGAGAAAGGGGATGAGAGGATGGGATCAGAGAAGGGTAGAGATTAGTGAAATTATATACACATAACACAGCAATATAGAGAGCAGGACAGCAAATCCTGGAGGGAAAGGGGATGAGGTGAGGGGGATGTTGAGGAGAACACGGGAGTGAGGGGGGACACTTGAATCTATGTAAACACAATAAATTAAAATCAATAAAAATTTATAAAAAATGTTGATACTACCCAAATCAATCTATAAATTCAATGCAATTTCTATGAAAATATCAATGGCATATTTTACATAACTATTAATAGAACAAATAATCTAAAAAAAATATGTGGAGCCACACTAACACTCAAATAATTTCAGCATTATTGAGAATTTTTTAATAAGGATAATTAATTTTACCTAGCACCATGTATTAAAAACTTTGTTCTTTCACAACTAATTAGTAATGCCACCTCTACTGAGTTCTTATATATGCATGTCTTTTTCTGGGTCTTTATTACGTTCTATTGGCCAGGTCTCTACAAATAGGAAGATAGAATAATGCTTACATTTTTATAATTTGTCTTCATTTCTGCAAAGAATTTTCTTTTGTTTATTTTCTTCAAAAAGAAGTTTAGATAGTCCTAGCACTTTCCTACTCCATAAAAATTTTAGAATCAGCTTAACTGACATTATACAGGATTTACAAATTAATTTGGTAAAAATTTATATCCCGATAGTATTGTCTTCCCATCTATTAACATCCACTCTTTCAGCCTTCTCTTATGTTTCCAATAAAATATAGTTATCGTTTTGTTTTTGTTCCTTTTATGACTTGGTCTTCTTTTCTATAATAATTTAATGATGTGAGGAATGAATAGGAATTCCAATGAAAGTTGTATATTGAGTCTGTGTCTATCAATCTCCTGAACTCATAATTATAAGTTCAAATAATATATTTATATGGCATCTTATATTTTATCATCTGCAAATCATGATAATTTGCTTTCTTCCTTTTAAGTTCCCATTACCTTACTTACTTAAAAATATCATCATAATTTCATGATTTGTTTTGTTTTGTTTTGTTTTGATTTTTGTATTTTTCTGAAGTTGGAAACAGGGAGACAGACAGACTCCCACATGCGCTCGACCAGGATCCACCCGGCATGCTCACCAGGGGGCAATGCTCTGGCCATCTGGGGCGTTGCTCTGTTGCAACCTGAGCCATTCTAGCGCCTGAGTCAGGGGCCATGGAGCCATCCCCAGCACCCGGGCCAACTTTGCTCCAATGGAGCTTTGGCTGCGGGAAGGGAAGAGAGAAACAGAAAGGAAGGAAGGGGGAGGGATAGAGAAGCAGATGGGTGCTTCTCCTATGTGCCCTCGCCAGGAATCGAACCTGGGACTCCTGCATGCCAGGCCGATGCTCTACCACTGAGCCAACCAGCCAGGGCAATTTCATGTTTTATTGTGCTAGTTTGATATACTCTTAAAGATTTTTGGTTAGCTCCCAACATTAATGGAAATTTTGTGCTTCCTGCAGGTTTTTTGTAAGTACACTTTGGTTGGTGAGAAAGTTCGTTTTCGAGGTTATTAAAAGCTTTTATCATCAATGAGAGCTGCATTTATTTTATGGTTTTCTGCATCTACTGAATCAATCATTTTTTTCTCTTTTAATCTATTAATAAATTATAAATTTAAATATACTTAATTTTAATTTAGATTATTTTTGAAATCTTAGGATGCACATTTATTTGATAATGATGTATTTTACTACATTTTTGAATATAATTAGCTAATATAATTCATATTTCTAAAATTATATATACTAACAAGGAATACTGGAATTGAGTTTTTCTACTATGCACTGGCCTTTTCTGGTTTGGGTGCCTTAAAAATAAGAAAAAAATAGCTAACTCTTATTTTGTACTTACTCTGTTTCAGACACTGTTTTCAGCACTTCACTGTATTCTTTATGGGTTTTTCTGTCATTGAATTATTACAATTCAATGAGGTAGGTACTTTGGTCATTATTCCCACATGGCAAATAAGAATTATAGTCATTTATCTAGGAATATAGAGCTAATAAGTGGCCAAATCTAGGAGTAGGAGACTTTTGCTTTCTTTCAGTTCTCTAGAAAAAAATTAAAGTTAACAGTAATCTATTCCCTGATGGTTTGATAAAAGCACATCAGCAATTGGAACTTCTACTTTAACTTACAAATTTCTTTTGGAGATTTTTTACCAAAAGCTGGTTTTATTTCCTTAGTGACCATTTTGTGAAGTTATATTTCTGTAGAAATTTGTCCATTAAATCTACATTCTGATATTAAATTATAAATAAATAATTTACTATTAAATATTTTAATATGAAAATGTAGAGTATTTCTGTTTTCTAATGTTGCTAGAGATTTGTGTAAGTTTTTAATCTTTTCAAAGGATAAACTTTATAATCTCTGATTCTCTCTGATGTAACTTGGTTTTCTAGTTCATTTCTATTATTATTATTCCTTACTAGTTTTCTAAGATTTGTTATTTTCCTCACCTCTTAAGTTTAAACATTTAGCAACAGATTTTCAATTTTTCCCCTAAAATAGTCATTTATGGTTAAAATGTTTTTCCTAAGTATTTTTGCTATAGTACATCAGTTGTGCTTTTTTATTTTTTAGTTCTAAACAGTTAATAATTTTTTTTTGTATTTTTCTGAAGCTGGAAATGGGGAGGCAGTCAGACAGACTCCCACATGCGCCCGACCGGGATCCACCTGGCACGCCCCCCAGGGGCGATGCTCTGCCCATCTGGGGCGTTGCTCTGTTGCAACCAGAGCCACTCTAGCGCCTGAGGCAGAGGCCACGGAGCCATCCTCAGCACCCGGGCCATCCTTGCTCCAATGGAGCCTTGGCTGCAGGAGGCGAAGAGAGAGACAGAGAGAAAGGAGAGGGGGAGGGGTGGAGAAGCAGATGGGCACTTCTCCTGTGTGCCCTGGCCAGGAGTTGAACCCGGGACTCCCGCATGCCAGGCTGATGCTCTACCACTGTGCCAACTGGCCAGGGCCTAGTTAATAATTTTCAACAAAAAATTTTCCCAAGTTTGGTGAAAAAGATAAATTTACATTAAAAAATTTAAGAATATCAGCAGACCTCAAACAGATTAAATTCAAAAGACTTAAGGGAAATTATACAAAAAGGAAACTTGGAACTTTAGGAATGAAAGAAAAGAAAGAGAAATGGTAATTATCTGGGTAAATATAATTTACTATTTTCTTCTCTCAGTTTATTAAAGTATGTGCTACTTGTGAAAGCAAAAATTATGAAATTTCCTGAAACAATTTCAGTGTGTGTACATATGAAACTTGACAGAACAAGTAGACAGAAAATCAGCAAGGTAATAGATGATCTGAACAACACTATCAACCAAATTGACCCAACTTACATTTGTAAAACACTCCACACAGTGATAGAATATACATTCTTTTCAGGTACACATGAAACATTTAGCAAGATAAATAATAAAACAAACATTAACAAATTTAGAAATGATTTACATCACATAAATTAGGTTCTCAGTAACACCAGTAGCAGAAAAATATCTGGAAAGTCCCTGTCTTTGAAAATTAAATAATCAGTGGGTCAAAGAGAAAAATCTCAAGAGAACTTGAAAATATTTTGAAATGAATGAAAACAGAAATTAACAGTGTAAGTAATGCAATGGGAGGTAGTACTACAGACTCCACAAGTATTAAAATGATAATGAAAGAATACTACAAAGCTCTATGCCCATGATTTTTTTTTTTTTTTTCATTTTTCTGAAGCTGGAAACAGGGAGAGACAGTCAGACAGACTCCCGCATGCGCCCGACCGGGATCCACCCGGCACGCCCACCAGGGGCGACGCTCTGCCCTCCAGGGGGCGATGCTCTGCCCATCCTGGGCGTCGCCATGTTGCGACCAGAGCCACTCTAGCGCCTGGGGCAGAGGCCACAGAGCCATCCCCAGCGCCCGGGCCATCTTTGCTCCAATGGAGCCTTGGCTGCGGGAGGGGAAGAGAGAGACAGAGAGGGAAAGCGTGGCAGAGGGGTGGAGAAGCAAATGGGTGCTTCTCCTGTGTGCCCTGGCTGGGAATCGAACCCGGGTCCTCCGCACGCTAGGCCGACGCTCTACCGCTGAGCCAACCAGCCAGGGCTATGCCCATGATTTTGACAACTTACATGAGATGGATTACTTCCTTGAAAAACACAAATTACCAAAATGATTTCACTTATATGTGAAATCTAAAATTAACGAATAAATATCTATGTATATTTATATTCATTTTCAAGTACCCATTTATCCATATGGGGAATGGGTAAAAAGGGAAAAAATAATTACATTAAAAAATAAAAAAGAACCAAATTTTAAAAAATAATTTCAACTTATTTATAAATAAACAAATATATCAAAAACATCCACAGTTAATAATGTGATTTAAAATTTTTAAAACATATACCATCACTTGGGAGTTAGAACATCAAAATATGAATTTTAGAGGAACACAAGCATTTAGTCTATAAAATTGTACAATACATAAGGATATAGAAAAGCTGAATGTAAAAAGATACCTGATTATTTTTATGTATCAGGCCAATACTAGGCATAATAAGGCTGGGCAGGAGGGAAAAAAATAAAAATTGAATTTGTAGTTTAAAACCTTCAAAAAAACCAAAAAACAAAACAAAACTCTAACCTAAGAAGGTTTCGGTGGTGAATTCTACCAAATATTTAACAAAGAAATAATATTAATTCAACATAATCTCCTGCAGAAAATAAAATGAGGAGAGGGGACACTTCCTAATTCATTGTATAAAGCCAACATTACCTTGATACCAAAACCAGCCTAGATATCACAAGAAAACTGCAGAACATTGTCTCTCAGGTACATAACGTAAAATATCTTCAATATTATGTTATGCAGATCCGTTTCTCCTCAAAATTCATATGTTGAAATCTTTTTTCATATGTTGAAATTTTAACTGCCAAACATGATGCTATTAATAGGTGGAGGTTGTTGGGAAGTGATTAGGTCATGAGGGTGGAGCCCTCACAATAAGATCAGTGCTCTCACAAAAGCACTCCCTAGTCCAGGGGTCCAGAACTTATGGCTCGCTAGCCAGATGTGGCTCTTTTGATGGCTGCATCTAGCTCACAGACAATCTTTAATAAAAATATTAATAACATTAAAAATATAAAACATTCTCATGTATTACAATCCATTCATTTCCTATCGCTCATGTTCATGGTTGTTAGTGGCTGGAGCCAATCACAGCTGTCCTCCAGGACAACACCAAGTTTTTATTGGATAATGCTTAACATACACGGGTCATTGTATGGCTCTCACGAAATTACATTTTAAAATATGTGGCATTCATGGCTTTCTCAGCCAAAAAGTTTCCTGACCCCTGCCCTAGTCCCTTCCACCAGGTGAAGACACAACAAGAAGGCATCCTCTAAAACCAGAAAATGGGTTCTCACCAGTCACCACATATGTCTGCTGGCACCATGGTCTTGGACTTGCCACTCTCTGGAATGGTTAGAAATAAATTTCTGTTGTTTCTAAGCTACCCAATATTTTGTTTGTAGTATTTTGTTATAGCAGCCTAACCAGACAAAGACACTCAATACATCGAATCCTATAGTATGTAACTAAAAGATAATTTGAAAATAAAAATCATGATATTGGTATACATTAGAATGCCTTTTTTTTTCAGTTGACAATACCAAGTGCTAGCAAGGACACAAAGTGACAGAAACTCCCTTACATAGTAGGTTGGAGTGCAAAATGGTACAGCACTCTAGAAAATAGTGTCTTATAAAGATAAATATACACTTACCACAGCATACCCAGCAATACCATCCCTTGGTATTTACTCAAGTGAAATGAAAACTATATTGACACAGATGCTATGATTTTTTTTTTTTTTTTTTGTATTTTTCTGAAGCTGGAAACGGGGAGAGACAGTCAGACAGACTTCCACATGCGCCCGACCAGGATCCACCCGGCACGCCCACCAGGGGGCGATGCTCTGCCCACCAGGGGGCATCACTCTGTTGCGACCGGAGCCACTCTAGCGCCTGGGGCAGAGACCAAGGAGCCATCCCCAGCGCCCGGGCCATCTTTGCTCCAATGGAGCCTTGCTGCGGGAGGGGAAGAGAGAGACAGAGAGGAAGGAGAGGGGGAGGGGTAGAGAAGCAGATGGGCGCTTCTCCTGTGTGCCCTGGCCAGGAATCGAACCCGGGACTTCTGCACGCCAGGCCGACGCTCTACCACTGAGCCAACTGGCCAGGGCCAGATGCTATGATATTTTTTAAAACAATTTTATTAGTATCACCAGAAACTAAATTTAATTGTGTTAATAATCTTTACCTACAAATGTTTTTCCATTTCAGTATTTTCTATATCATCATGTTTAGGTGTATTTCTTATAAACAGTATATTTTCTAAAATTCTGTTTGAAACTCTCTATCTTTAATGAAGTAAATTTAGATTTAAATATAAATTTAGTTAACATTCATTAGTTTAGACATTTATTATATACATGTGCTTAGTGATAGGGGTAGTTCTGAGAAGTGCATCATCATGCAAACATCATAGAGTGCACTTACACAAACCTTAATGGTATAGCCTAGTACACACATAGGCTATATGGCGAATGTCTTATTTGATCCCTATCTAGGGCAAAACTGATATTAAATAAATTTACATATATGTATTTAACTTTTTGTTAATTATTTGAAATCAATGACATGATTGAAATACTTACATATTTTGGTCCTACTATGGTCTGAACGTGTATGTCCTCCCAAAATTTATATTTGTAAATCCTAATGCCCGATGTGATAGTATTCAGAGATGGGGCCTTTGGAAGATGCTTAGGTTATGAGTGGAGCCCTCATGAATGGAATTAATGCTCTTATAAAAGAAACCCACAGAGGTTTCTCCGCCCTTTATGTGAGGATATAATGAGAAGTCTATGACCCAGAAGAGGGCCTTCACCAAACCATGCTGGCATCCTGATTTTGGACTTCTAACCTCCAGAACTGTGAGAAATGAATTCTCATTATTTATAAGCCACCATGCTGTGGTACTTTGTAATGGCAGCCAAACTGACTTAAGACAGGCTTTGTAGCCAGTCTTCTTAAATCAAATCTCTATGACGGAAAATCCCATTTTAGTGTAAAATAAACCTTGTTGATTTTAAATATTTTTAAATTTAAATATCACTTGTAACCTTGTAAATACACATGCATGCACACACAGACACAAACTGAATTATAACTTTTTTCAAGTATACCATGGCTGTCTCCAGCACTGGGACCCTGCTCTCTGGCTAACCTTTGTTAAATTTCTTAACTAAAGAAAATGAGAAAATAGTATTAGTAGCTAAAGCCATGTTCTGAACAAGCAGGTTTCAACTCTTGTTATTTCATCAGAAGACTCCTCCCAAAAATCGTTGGCAAGAGTTCTCATGAAATCAACAAAGGTCACAGATGAACAAAATGGGTCATCTAAATCATTTTTTTTCTGTCTTAAAATGCCTTTGAACCCACATTTACACAGGGGAAGTTTAGTTATATGGTATCGCAATCAACTAATGTCACTTATTTCAGTTTCTTTTAAACTTGAGTTAGAAAGAAGACAAGGTAGAGAAAGAAAAGAAAGAAGTATGAGTATTTTTTAATAGAACATTTCCAAATTGCAGCAAATAATTGTTTTTATATCATAAATTGGAAATAATTTCAAAAGAAAGGATCATACCCATAGCTTTACCGAGTCATCATTTTAATAAAATATTTAAATTGTACTTCTAAAATAAAAAATATTATTTTAATTTATTAAAATTTCTTTTTTGATATTTCATTTCTGAGTTCAAAATACTACACATACCACGAAGCTCTAGAACTAAAGAATTAAATATAAACAGTTTTTCTTTCTTCTTTAGATGAAACTACATGTTTTTAAGTTTTAAACGATTGTATTGTGCCTGACCTGTGGTGGTGCATTGGATAAAGTCTCGACCTAGAATGCTGAGGTCGCCAGTTCAAAACTCTGGGTTTGCCCAGTCAAGGCACGTAAGAGAAGCAACTGCTATCAATTGATGCTTCTGATTCCTCCCCCGGCCTTTCTATCTCTCTCTATCCTTTCTCTAAAATCAATAAATAAACTTTAAAAAAAACAATTGTATTGTTAGAAAGCTACAGTTTTAATTATATCAATGTCGCAGAAAAATGTTATGGTTAAAAGTAAAACATTCAATTAATCACTGATATAATTTATTTATTAAGATCATGTATTTCCAAAAATATGGTTAACAGGTACTATCAAACATTTCTAGCTCATACTCAAAAAATTGTTGATTCCAGCTCTTTGCTTCATGAGTTATTTGGGAAACATAAAACAATCCAAAAAGAGACAGAGAATGATCTTCTCTATGTATATTACACTGCAAAACCACTGGTGTCAAGTGGAGGAATGAGTTTTTATTATGGAATTTGCTGCTACCAAAATGATTAATAGAACAATCAATTCTGTTTTCCATTCTAAACTCTTTTCCTCATTTTCTTTTTTTATCTTTCAACTTGTTGTATCCTGATTCTGTAAAGAGGATTTCTTTTCCTTCCTTTTGTACTCTGCATCTTTTCTTATTCAGTCAATCAATTTGAAAGCTAGCATAAAGAGCAGCACCACGGTTTTGTATACTAACACTCTTTTCCAACATATTCCTCTTACTTTAACGAATACACTTCCACTAAATGACTACGGATGAATATGCAAGTGCCAATTCAGTTATGCTTGTAGTATAACTGATTAAATTACTCACTTGTGATGTATGTGTATCACTTTTTAATAAAACCATATTTTATAGGTCCCGAAAAATAAAGTCTTCCAAGGATGATCAAAATATTTTTATAAAATTTTTTTATGCATTTTCTCAAAAAGATATGTGATTATGAATAATTCATTTGTCTTAGTCTCACTGTAATATTCTCCAGACAGGTATTTTAAGAGCTCTTATTGATGGACTAAGAACAGCATTATATAATGTCTGGAGTAGACATGTTTTTCTAAAGAAGTGTCATTAGTAACAATTGGGCTATTTACTGACTACTCACCATATTCCAGGCTCTTAGCTAAACACATTACTGCACCTCATCCCTCCAACTAATCTTGCAACCCTGGGTATTTTTATCAAGACTTTATAGATGAGGAAACAGAGCCACAGATAGGTGAGGTAATATCTCCATGATCACACTAGCAATAAATGAAGATTCAAACACAGGTTGTCTATCTTCAAAGACAAGGCTCATTTTTTTTTTTCGTATTTTTCTGAAGTGAGAAGCAGGGAGGCAGAAAGATAGACTTCCACATGTGCCCGACCAGGATCTACCTGGCAAGCCCATATGGGGTGATGTTCGGCCCATGTGGGGCATTGTTCCATTATAACCGAAGCCATTCTAGTGCCAGAAGCAAAGGCTATGGAGCCATCCTTAGCACCCGGGCCAACTTTGCTCCAATGGAGCCTTGGCTGCAGGAGGGGAAGAGAGAGTTAGAGAGAAAGGAGAAGGGGAGGGGTGGAGAAGCAGATGGGTGCTTTTCCTGTTTGCCCTGGCTGGGAATCAAACCTGGGCCTTCCACACGCCAGGCCAACGCTCTACCACTGAGCCAACCGGCCAGGACCTGACAGTGCTCTTGATTGTCAAGCAAACCACCTATCAGCTAGGAAATGGAGAACTAAATCCATTACATAAAAGGAGAAAGAAAGCAAAGCTATATAAATCTAGATCACTCTGAAAACGGAAAATCTGAAAAATAAACACCAAGAATGCTGTAGAAATAATGTATGATTAAAGTCTTAGCCAGTGGTAAAATAATTTAAGCATAAAATTAGACAAGTAAATATTAGAATTCTTCACAAAAATGTACATCCTTTATTTAAAATGCCTTTTCTATATAATATAATAATTAATTCAAAAACAGCATGTATTCTTATATTATAGCGGAAAATTTGGAAGGTTGACTAGTATTCAGGACTTTACATTCCAGTAGTAAGCTTCTGTTCATTCTTTGCGTAAGATTTCAAAATTAGGAGTTTTATATGTAAGTTTAAAATCTCTAATTTTAAAGTATATAGAACTTCTGATAAAAATTACAGTTAATTTTACATTTTCTTATATTTTTCTGTGTCTTTTAAGAAAAAGAATAAGGCATTAACTTTACTAAAGCAAAACTGCCCATGGGCGTTACTAACCTATCAAAAAAGGACTGATTTATTATGGTGTTAAGTATACAAACTAATGACAAGGAGCATTTCCTATATATATTTATTTAACCAGAATCTAAGGGAGTTCTTATTTGTACTTTTTGAGATTGAAACCATCCAGGGAAGTTCAGAGTAACAATAGAAAGAATGGGACTCTTCCTTTAAAGATAAAGTTCTCCCACCAGGAAATTAAATGTTTCTCCTGGCAACAAGTAAAGTACACAGAGGAATGTAAGCTTACACGTATACCTCTTCAAAGCTAATCACAAACCAGGGTTACCCAAGGTTCAGACTAAAGGGCGGGGGTGGTAGTCTCACCCTTAGATATTATTTGAGCATATAAGCCAGTTTAGAAGTATTAGCTAGAACATGTTTGTTCTTCTAGTAAGGTTTTGTGAAAGAATTAAATGTAGTAAACTGTAACACCTTTATATTATTAAAGGAAAGGAAAGAACTAGCATCTGCCTTAAAGATGGCCCAGCTTATATTTTGTGCGCTCAAAGTTGTAATGTATGGAGGGATGTATTTGACCCACAATGCATCAAAATATATGTAAAAATGAACCACCTGAAAGTAATCATATAAACAAAGGTGGTCTTATAGAAAGGAAAGAGCAATGGATTTAGAACCAGAGAATCAGTGAATGAATATATAGGGTTGGTCACTAGTTGCTATGTCAACTATTAAATGTTCTGTAACATTTATGGGACTCGGTTTCTTCAATTGTAAAATTAGAGATAATAATGCTTGGCGTACAAGATTGCTAGGTGGACAAAATAAAATGATGCTGCATATATAAAAGGCTTCATTAATCTTTCAACTATTCTACAAATGTAATATAGTACTGTCAGTCATATCTGTAAGTCAGAAAGGGCCTTAGATAAAATTTATTCACATGGGCACATGAAATCTAAGGGGATACACATTATAGAAAAGGCCCTGGCTCCCCAGGGTAAATAAATGTCTCCTTGCTCTGGAATCCAGTGTAACTCTAGGCTCAAATAGCCCGAGTCGAAAAGTGAGACTGGCAATAGAGAGACATCTAGTGTTTGAAACAAAAGAAGAGCAGATTTGGAGACAGAAATAATCTTTTTTAAAAAAGAATGGAATATCCTGTGTCCAAATAAAACCATACAAAAATTAAATCAACATTATAACTTACGTCCCTACACCATTTCAAATCTTCCAGGAAAGTGAAAATTTTTTATTTGACTTTTTAGTTAATGAAGAGACATTTTTAAGGAGAGCCAGGATCAAGGAAGTGAACTCTAGGAACTCCCTTTTTAAGACCTTTTCCACCTAAGAGGGTAGTGCTTGGCACAAAGGGGAATGAAGATGAGTCTTGGGAGAGGATAATAGTGGAAATTTTGTTAGGTGGAAGTCAGTCAAGAAAAAATAAATAGGCTGCCTCTGTGGAGAAGGTGAAAAAAGGTCGTAAGAGGGGAATAGACAAAAAGGTTCTACATTATTAGTAGTAAGACACCCTACTAAAAATGTAATTTATTGACTATTATTTAATTAGCCACATAAATGTACTGATGCATCAAGAGTAATTCAGCTTGCACCTCAAATAGTTAATAGAATTAAATTACAATGAGTCAGGCATCTTCTAGATATTTGGAACACATCAGTTAACAAAAACAGATAGATAAAGGTCCCTGGTCTTATAGCTTACATTCTAGATGAGAAAAAGGACATAAGTAATAAACACATTAAAAGGAAGTAATTAGAAACATAATAAAAAATAATATGAAAAAATAAGTATAATAGGATAGAAGAGATAGGGAGCATCTGCGAAGGAGGTAGAGAAAATGCAATTTTTGCTAAAGTAACAATATCCTAATGTTCTCTACCAAGAAATGAAGAATGAGAATATTATTGGGCCCTGTTTAAGACAAATGTTAGTTCTTTCCTCTCCCACTGTCAAAATTTGAGAGCCACAGCTCTGTGAGCCATTAACATTTTTGTTGGAACAAATTAAGTAGTTAAAGCAATAGTATTTATATGTAATTCCTTACAGTTTTTCACATCTCAAAGACATGGTCTAACACTTCTCTAATTGCTTGTATTTAAATTTATAAACCTATCAAAGTTCCCTACCACTGCAAATATTCCATTAATGGTTTTCAATAATAATAGTGACAATAAATGCAGAACCCCTTCTTCCTTTTGTTTACATGTTTAGATAATGTCTACAGATATGTCTCTAAAAATATGAACAAAATAAAATATTAATTAGCCTTTTCTTTCCTAAATTCAAAGACTCACTAAGCTCTAGCAATGTCAAACAGAAATGTGCTTTGGAGCCAACTCTATTCATAACAGTCTATCCAAATCTTTACATAAATTTTCTCTAACTGGTTTTGTGCTATTGGAGTCCTCCTAAATAGTATAAAGACTTTCTTTTTTAAAAAAATAAATAAATTTTTATTAATGTTAATGGGATGACATTAATAAATCAGGGTACATATATTCAAAGAAAACATGTCTAGGTTATTTTATCATTAAATTATGTTGCATACCCTCGCCCATAGTCAGATTGTCCTCCGTCACCCTCTATCTAGTTCTCTGTGCCCCTCCCCCTCTCCCTAACTCTCTTCCTCCCTCCCTCCTATGTCCTCCCTCCCCCCACCCCTGGTAACCACCACACTCTTGTCCATGTCTCTTAGTCTCATTTTTATGTTCCACCAATGTATGGAATCATGTAGTTCTTGTTTTTTTCTGATTTACTTATTTCACTCCGTATAATGTTATCAAGGTCCCACCATTTTGCTGTAAATGATCTGATGTCATCATTTCTTATGGCTGAATAGTATTCCATAGTGTATATGTGCCACATCTTCTTTATCCAGTCTTCTGTTGAAGGGCTTTTTGGTTGTTTCCATGTCTTGGCCACTGTGAACAGTGCTGCAATGAACATGGGGCTACATGTGTCTTTACGTATCAATGTTTCTGAGGTTTTGGGGTATATACCCAGTAGAGGGATTGCTGGGTCATAAGGTAGTTCTATTTGCAGTTTTTTGAGGAACCACCATACTTTCCTCCATAATGGTTGTACTACTTTACAGTCCCACCAACAGTGGATGAGAGTTCCCTTTTCTCCGCAGCCTCTCCAACATTTGCTATTACCCGTCTTGTTGATAATAGCTAATCTAACAGGGATGAGGTGGTATCTCATTGTAGTTTTGATTTGCATTTCTCTAATAACTAATGAAGCTGAGCATCTTTTCATATATCTGTTGGCCATTTGTATCTCTTCCTGGGAGAAGTGTCTGTTCATGTCCTCTTCCCATTTTTTTATTGGATTGTTTGTTTGTTTGTTGTTGAGTTTTATGAGTTCTTTGTAAATTTTGGATATTAGGCCCTTATCTGAGCTGTTGTTTGAAAATAACATTTCCCATTTAGTTGGCTGTCTGTTTATTTTGATATCAGTTTCTCTTGCTGAACAAAAACTTTTTATTCTGATGTAGTCCCATTCATTTATCTTATAAAGACTTTCTTAAGGCAAACTAAAGGACAGGTAGCATCTGCCCATAAATGTGGAAGCCAATAATGCAAATGTACCCCTCATTTTGTAGTATAATTCAACCTTGTGCCTATGAAGAGACCCTTAAATGATCACAAAGTTGTGGATTATTTAAAGTTAGAATTTCAGCAAGAACTGGATATTATTCAAATAAATATACCATTAATAATAGCTGTATCATTATAATTCACATCATAGTTAGTTAGATACTTACAAATTTGGCTGCATTGAAAGATTGAAAAACTGAAAATATTTTATTGATATGATTTTCTGGTTTCAAGTCTACAATAAAATTACAATAGATACAGTGGACTACACTTTCATCTAACTTTTCATTTATAATTATACAAATAATAATCATAGCTATCAGTAAGTAGTATAAATTAATCAGATGTAAAGCCTTTAAGTAACTTAATTTCATCTAATTTTCACAGCAATGCATTAATGTAGATGCAATCCTTTCAATAACAGATGAGGAAATTAAGATTTAGAGAATTTAGGCAAGTTTCCCATCTAAGTAATATTGGCTGGAATTCACTTTTTTTTTTTTTACAGAGACACAGAGTCAGAGAGAGGGACAGATAGGGACAGACAGACAGGAAGAGAGAAAGATGAGAAGCATCAATTCTTCATTGCAGCACTTTAGTTTTTCATTGATTGCTTTCTCATATGTGCCTTGATCAGGGGTCTATAGCATATCAAGTGACCCCTTGCTCAAGCCAGCAACCTTAGGTTAAAGCCAGAGACCTTTGGGCTCAAGCCAGCAAACATGGGGTCATTTCTATGACCCTATGCTCAAGCCAGTGACCCTGCACTCAAGCTGGTAAGCCTGTGCTCAAGCCAGATGAGCCCATGCTCAAGCCGGCAACCTTGGGATTTCAAACCTGGGTCCTCCACATCCCAATCCAACGCCTTATCCACTGCACCACCACCAGGTCAGGCGGCTGAAGTTCACTCTTAAGTCTGTTGCCTCCAAAACCTACACAATAAAACACTATGTATTAGTTGCATTTGGATATGAAGTCAACCTGAGTTTTTAAAGATAATTATCTAAAAACTGAAATAGGAAACCTAGCCTTGATTTGGTGTCCATAAGAGGGACTAACAGTTGGAAAATGAATTACAGGGCAAACTGGAAAGGTTTACCACAAGGCTAAGAGCTTGTGGTGTTCAGGGACACATGTTTACAGTAGACAATAAGTGCTAAAATTCTTAATAAAGTTATACAACAAAAAGCAAAATTATATCCTCAGAGTCTCAGGGACAAAGTGACACAGAGCACTACATTTAGAGTCAGAGAAGCCTTCTCTCAGATCCACCACTTAGCAGCTGTGCGATCTTAGTCATGGAACTTAAATTCTATTTGTGTCTATTTCTTCAGGAAATAATAAAACCTACTTCTTGTTTTGTAGTGAGGATTAAGTAATACAATGTACATAAAGTGGCCACATTTAGAAAGTGCTTTGAGCGTTATTATTTCTAAAAATGACCTTCAAAAATAAATATAGGGAAAAAATTTATTCTATAAATTAAATACTGAAATCATTGAGTTTTATAAAATACGCAATTTTTTTAGGCCATACATATTACTTCAACTCATGTATATATGATATGAACTAATATTGAGTTAGGTAACTTGCTCTTATCACATGTACTTTTAATAATGTATGGCCACAACCTTAACAGACTATCTATGTTAGCAAAATACAAAGGCAAATATATCTTAATGATCATATTTGAACGTATTTTCATTTATATAGAGAGTCATTATGGTAAAATCTCATGAAATATTCACTTAAATGTTTATATATTTATAATAATTTAGTTTCAAATATGTCTTACTTTTAGAAAATTATTTTATGAAAACTTGTGATCTGATATATGTTTTCTGAGCCACAAAATTTCCACCAATTATGTCTTTTGAAATAGAATTCAATAGAATTCTATAATAAATTAAAAGCATCCCCAATCCTTTAGTCCATTTACCAAATTTTGAAAGACTGAAAGATGGACCCAAGATTAAGTGGCTTGCCCAAGGATTTTTGTATTTCTGGTTCTTGATCTAGGACCAGGATCATAAAATAAGCTTCCTCCCTTTTTTGATGCCTTTTTAAGTTTTTTATTTTGAAAAAAAATTATGCACTCACAGAAACTGAAAAATACAATATGCAGAGTCTTGTGTATCCTTCACCCAGCATTCTCAATGATGCATTTTATAAATAGATGCATTATATATATATATATAAAACTGTCCATATATGTAAATATAAAACAATGTCAAAACCAGGAAATTGACACCGGTACAGTATAGTTAACTAGACTACAGATGTTATTTGATTTCTTCAGTTTCATCATTTTTTACATATCAATATATTCATTTCTGTGTATGCATGTTTGTGTGGTTCTACGCAGTTTTATCCACATACAGATAATGCTTTGTTAATGCAGTCAATGGCAGGAAGCATGATAACTGGGTGACAGGTCCAGAATGACTGGACTGCTTGTTTTCTCCTTTTAAGTTTTTCTGTTTTAATAATCAAGTTCTTCTGGATTTGACATAATTTTCTTTCTCCCTTGATTGGATAGCCTGAGCAAATAACTGAAGATTTTAAATGTCAAAGTTTCATTCCATGAATAAAGAAATTAAAGCAAATGGTAGTAGAAAATTGGACTGGAAAGCCACATGCAAAAGAATGAAATTTGACTACAGATTGTCACCCTGCACAAAAGTTAATTTAAAATGGATCAAAGACCTAAATATAAGATTTGAAACAATAAATTACATAGAAGAAAACATAAGTACTAAACTCATGGACCCTGACTGTAGAGAGTAATTTAGGAATTTGACCCCAAAGCAAGGAATGTAAAGACAAAAATAAATGAATGGGATTACATCAAACTAAAAAGCTTCTGCACAGAATAACAAACTGACAACAAAACAAATAGGCAGCCAATTAAATGGGAGATGATATTTGCAAACAACAGCTCAGATAAAAAGTTAATATCCAAAATATACAAAGAACTCACAAAGCTCAGCAACAAACAAACAATCCAATTAGAAAATGGGGTA